>NC_092415.1:149417936-150042936 GCF_040894005.1 Engystomops pustulosus
AATGTCCTTCACATTAGCAAGAAATAATACAATTAAAACGGCACATTTATAAATTGGGCCTTTATTTAACTATTCACATAACCACTGTCACCATTACAATATTTATGACATTGTCCTATAACCTATGCAATTGAACCAGTAGTCAAACAGATGGTTATATCAAATGAATGTTATATAAATTGGTAACATATACACAATTCGATTTGCAGAAAAACCGAGCATATTCCCACACTGTGCAATAGATCTAAAATAAGTCCAATTCATCCGGCGTTAAATCTCAGGGTATGCAGGTTGGAGTTTACATGTAGCGTTACTTGTTTTAGCAGTACGGTGTCAAGTGTATCATCTGACGTTTCCGGACCCTCAATGTGGCCCCTCAATGACTATACCACCACCATCGTATATACAGTGATCTACAGGACACAATTCTAAAAAACAGAAATACGATATAATACATCTGGTTTATAATAGAGTAAGTCTCATGCTGTAAACCTTTAGATAAATTTTAATCACATAAATTACATTTGCATAAATAAGTTTGATTGATAGTCTAAACAGAACTCAATCTTATTACCAAAATAAACATTTTTGTTAATTTCTTTTGGAGACTACGGGGGAATTTATTGTGGCCTTTTTTCCCTCTTGCAACTGAATTTATGAAGTGTCTGTGCCATAATATTGGTGTGCCATAAAGAAATTTTGAAAAGTAGAAAAAAAGGAACTTTTTCATGTTTTTCCATTTAAACTGTAATAATATTATTAAATGGTAGAAGAATATGCACTTTACAAAAGGAATACCAATTCCAATTAGGTTCACGTGTAAAACAAAAAATGTCCGTGTGGACAAGCATATGTACGACTAATAACTAGACAAGTAATAATGTGTATAAATCAGCAATTAGAAACTATAGTAAAAACGTAGAAGTAGAAAAGAAAATTACATAAAAAGACACTGCTTCCAGTTGCAGCACAATGTGACAACCAGCTGCAGTGGCTGGTTTTGGAAGAAATTGAAGGTGTTAATCAAGAAAGTATCACACAAAGACTTCTACAATGAGAAGTATTTGGATCTTTAGTTTGGAAACATTGGGCCTGATTTAATATGCAGTCTGCACCAAAATTGGGCCCTAGAGTGCATACAAATACATGTGCAAACTGGTTGCACATGTATTTATAAAGTGTCTTTGCTAGCATAGTGCAGTCATGACACAATCCTGTGCACAGAAAGGAGCATATTCGCACCAGGCGCGACATTTATATAGCCAAGTTCGACAGAAATGTGGTTCATGCCCCTTAAACTGGGTGCACTAGAAAAAAAAACACTGTGAACACAGTTTCTGCACATCGGGCAGCTGTAGCATGTGCCTCACTCATTCAGTATAGTCACTGAGCATGTCTTAAAATGGGGGCCACATAATACGCTTGACGCTGTACTTCTCGAATGAGCATCTCTTCATGTAAGCCCCAGCCTGCATGCCCTCAGATTTAAAGCCAGATGAATTGGACTTATAGATTTATTGCACATTGGGTCAGTATATGCTCAGTTTAGGTGCAAAATGAATTGTGTATGTGTTACCAATTTATATGAAGTGTGAATAGCGACTGAATTGCTTATGGATATTGTCTCTGGGCCAATTTAAAAATATTTGTGATGATAAGGATTGTCCTACAGCATGCTGTCTAACTTACTATAAGTAGAAAGCAGCAGAAGAGTTACATTCCAAAACAGCCTTTATGCCAAATGTGCACCCAGAGCCATGGTATCTAGGTGCAGGAGTGCAGAGCTGAATGACACAATAACAATTACATAAAATTGTAAGTATGATTATTTGCTCCCATGTCCCACAATGCAGACCAGAGACTATCATCATTTACATTCCTATCAGTCCTGATTTTCCTGATAAACTAAAGGGAACTTGTCTGCAGAAATTCACCTAATAAACCACTAGCAGCCTAACACCTACATGAACGTGTTCCATTGATAGCCCAGAATTAACCATAGCATCAAATTTGAGGTTCCAAGCTTTGAAGATTTCCCCACCTCAGAACGTCTCTCCTGTTGTAATTGACATCTTGGCACTTATTTTAATTTCCTTTACACAATGCTAATTAACATATATGTGTTGCTAAGTACCAAAAGTTAAAGCCATAATTGTTATAATATTAGCTGTTTTAGATGTTGCATGGAAATTCTTCATTTATTCAATTACTATAAAGTTGTTTTTTATATATACAGAGGAAAATAGCAATCTCCTTGCTTACTCCCTCATGTAATTAAGCTCAGGCCACGAGACAAAAATTAGTGCTTCAAAAACCTTTCAAAAAATAAAATATTTGAGGTATGAGAAACTTTAAGCATTTTAAGCATGTTGCAATTAAATATTTCATATTGTACAGTGGATTTCTTTGAAATGAAAAAGCAAAACATGTTAAGTGTTGTTACTGGCAACAAAATGACAACTTATAAAAAAGCTTCTTTTGAATAATAAAAAAACATAAACAACATTAATATTTACAATGAGTGCTGCAGAATTTGATTATATACATTTGATATTTAGAAATAAAGATTATTATTTAGAATAATTTCAATTATCTACTAAGAGAAAATGTTGCTCTATTGAGTTATAATTGTCTACAAATCAGCTCTTTATGCCTTTGCTTCATTAGGGCCCAGTAATGATCAGATACCACAGTTCTGTTACTGAGAATGGCAATAGAAATCCAATGTTATCTGAAGCCTACCTAATCTCTTAGCAGAAGTCTGAGAATTATCTGCATTTTTCTGCAGTATAGAGTCTGGGTGCTTTTTTTCTGTTACTGAAAAGAAAGATTGATTTTAAGCTACTGTTTAATAGATCAGGTCTATTCCACTAATGAGGAATATTCTAATAATCCTATTTGTTGTACATGGATTGAGGTTTGCACTGTTGCAGCTTTTAACAACAATGGGGCAGATTTACTTACCCGGTCCGTTCGCGATCCAGCGGCGCGTTCTCTGCAGTGAATTCGGGTCCGGCCGGGATTCACTAAGGTAGTTCCTCCGCTGTCCACCAGGTGGCGCTGCTGCGCTGAAGTTCCCCGGAGGCGCACTGGAATGCCCTGAAATTCACCGGCCAATGCCTAGTGAAGGTAAGTGTAATTTTCGCAACACATTTTTTGTTTTAAATGTGGCGGTTTTTCCGAATCCGTCGGGTTTTCGTTCGGCCACGCCCCCGATTTCCGTCGCGTGCATGCCGGCGCCGATGCGCCAAAATCCAATTGTGTGCGCCAAAATCCCGGGGCTATTCAGGGGAAAACGGCGCAAACTGGAAATATTCGGGTAACACGTTGGGAAAACGCGAATCGGGCCCTTAGTAAATGACCCCCAATATCTCCCAAAGCTCCCAATGGTGGATGCTCTACAAATATTTGTCCATTATAGCCCCAATTTTGTGCTATTTTTTTTACCTGGAGCCATATACATTTCTACTCAGCCACACCCAGTAGAAAATACTTAGAAGTAGAAATAATTTGTGTTCAGAAACATGGCAAACAGAGTCTCATGACAGCATTAAGAAGTAAAGATTAGTATACCCAAAGTTTAAGTTCTTCATCCTCTGTTTGACAGCTTGTCATAACCCAGACATGTTGCTCGATGTGCTCCTGAGCAGTCAATGGGGAAACTTTACACCACTAACAATAATTGGCCACTTGGACACCTGGTGGACACACCAGCAAAAATTACAGCCATGAGTATATGCAAGGGATGTATAGAAACACTGCTCAAACATTCCCCAGAGGGACATAGGGGGTGCCTTTTAGCACTAAAGATGCAGACTGGTTTTTGGAGGACGGGTTAGCTCTTAGATGTTGTACATTCTTGCCGTAGGACCCAGAATCAGCATGATGTCTGAGGGCCAGAGCACACTGAGGAGCATGGCAAGCTGCAGGTACAGCAACTGGGCCATGGTTACTGCAGGTAACATGACAGTGGACATAAAATGTACCATGTTAGCAAGTTGAAGATATTCCTATAGCTTTTGATAGGTCAAAGTCAAGTCACCTTCTTGAGATTGTGATACCTTTTAATGGCTAACTAAGAAATATAAGATGTTACAAGCAAGCTTTCAGGACAGCGTAGGTCCCTTCATCAGGCTTACTGAAGTGATACAGATTTTATACAAAATGAGCAAGTGATGCAAAAAATGTAAACAAAAAGACTGCATAGACCTGATGTTGTTACAGTTAACTATCTATTTGCATAAAAAATCTCTATATCAAAGTGGGTAAAATTTTTAACCTTTTTGGACAGAGATTTTCTTCACAAATAAATGACAGTTTAATACAATACTTGTCTAGCAAGCCATACTTCACACTTGTAGTATGCTGTGAGCAATTAAAATACTTTCCCTTAGTTATAATTTATAGTTCGTGTGCCCTTTAGGCCTAAGAGAAAATGTTATACATGCTATGCGAGAAAACAAGGCACATTTTGTAATTATGTGTTACAAAATGCTGATCATAATGATTTCACACTAAGCAACTACATGCACAGTATATCATATGTCAAAGGTTTCTAAATTAAAAGACCTCACAGATCTTATGTAAAGTGAACACATGGCCTTGTAGGTGAGCTGTCCATCATAAATGATGAGACATTTTTATTTTTATCTATATGTAATGAACATTTAGAAAAGAAAGTATCAGGCCTGCTGAGTTTTATCATGTCTGATCCTTTGTTTATAGGAGATGGTATCTAGCAGGGGTTAGAACAGGAACCTTTTAGGCTGAGAAAGCCATGAACACCACATATTTTAAAATGTAATTCTGGGAGAGCCATACAATAAGCACATGCCTCCCAGTAGATAGGAAGCCACAGCACATGCCCCCCAGTAGACAGGTAGTCACCACAGCACATTCCCCCCAGTAGATAGGTAGTCACCACAGCCCATGCCTCCCGTATATAGGTAGCTGCAGTACCTGCTCCTCAATAGATAGGTGACCACAAAACATGCCCCCCAGTAGATAGGTAGCCCCAGCACATTCTCCTCAGTAGATAGGTAGCCCCAGCACATGCCTCCCAGTAGATAGATAGCTACAACAAATACCTCCCAGTAGACAGGTAGCTCCATCACATGCCCCCAGGCCCCAGTGGATAGGTAGTCAAAGTACATGCTCCCAGTAGATAGGTAGTAACAGCAAAAAAAAAAAGGAAATATTCGCCTACCTGCTCTCAGTTCAGCGGCTTCTCATCACTTCTGTGCTGTTCTCTGTGACCCAGGCGCCACTGGCATCGTTGCTTAGCTAATGCCACCTGGGTCATCGAGAGGAGTGGACGCTGCTCTACTCTATGACACAGGCGCTGTCACCTAAGCAACGGTGCAACAATGGTACCTGGGTCACACAAAGTACACAGACAGTGGTAACATCCCAGCCTGCATCCAGTGGTCATCGCTGTGTGTGTCTTACATGTACACACTGCCCATTGCTATTAATCAATGATTTGTCGGAGAGCTGGATGCAGCTATCAAAAGAGCCACATTTGGCTCCCGATAGGTTCCCTACCTCTGGTATAGAAGATGCATGATCATGTGTAAAGGTTCTTGGGCAATTCCTAAATGCCAGAGCCACAAATTGAAGTATTTGCACTGGAACGTTCAACTTTAGGTTCCTTAAGAAGCTGTTGGAAAACTACCTTCCAAAATTGAGAGTGTTTGGCTGTAGTTCACCTGCAGGCCATGTTGTGGGTAATATTCCCAATAATTTCAATGCTATGGGTTTAATACCTTCAGTGTAGCTCACTTCGTCTTACGGGTTTTAGGAGCACCATGTGGTTGAGATTTAGATTTTAGGTCGATTTGCCTGTTGGGGTTGCTTCTAGTTTAGCCCCAGCCTTAGTACATTTGTGTAACCTATGACAACTTTGATGTGGTATAGTAGTGGATTATAATACAGGTGGTTTGGACAGTAGCATGGGGCCCATGCCTTCTAGGGGGGCATGACCACACAAACCACCCACCAAATTTTATACTCAGAAAGACCTTCACTCAAAAATTTCTCATACATCTGTTCCTGCTCTTAAAAAACATGCATTTCAGGAACTGAGAAGGCCCTCTAAAGGTCCTGAAACTGCAGATTAATAGCACGCATCCTCTGTTTCTGAAGAAGCTTGATCATAATACCATATACAGGTAGTAAATTACAGACTATTGGGGCTATAATATTCGTACAGTCCAGGGCCCATGGCAGTCTTAACCCACCCCTGATATGGTATTAATAAGGGTCAAATGTGGGGCAAATAAAATGTTAAAATGGGTTGGTGCAAGAGTTTTTTGCTCAAGTAAAATATATTTTATTTTTCATGATTTGAAATATTTTCATGTATTCCAACCTACAAAATAATTCATACAAAATTATATTTCCACCAAACGGAATGTCATACCATAATAATGACTCAAATTACAATCATTGAATTGCCCTTTAGAACCTTTTACCGAGGTACAGAAAGAGTAATAACTAGGCGAATAGATGTGAAGCAGAATATTAATACTGACATGCTGGACCAGTGATAATAAATACATCCTTCGGAATTGCAAGGGCATTATCTCTCCAATTTTTCTATTTTTTGTACATCTGATAGTATCAGTCACTGTGGCCTTTGGTTTGCTGTTTATTTCTTCTGGCATACTCTTGATTTCTCATTGGAGATGGAAATCTGAGTACATCTTTCTCAATCTCAGCAGCTTTCTCTACGTCTTGATGGAATAATGAAATTTATTTATTATTCAGCCTTTTCAAAAACTATATATTGACATGTCATTGGCCTGCACAGAGACGGTGAATTTATATCTGAGAGACAAAGGTCACATTGAGCCTCAGTGTTTAACCTTCTTCAAGATAAAAAAGAGACCTTTAACTAAATGTTTCTGTAAAAGCAATTCATTTATCACCAACCAGTCTCACTTTAACTCCCTCAGTGCCAGATTGCAATAGAGATTTTATACAGATTTAAGAAAAAAATAGTCACAGTTGATAGAAAACTTTCTTTAGAAATTATGTTTCTTTATCTCAAAGTTGATGCAATAAAAAATATGCATGGTTTCATAGTTTTCACAACTTCAAAGAAAAAAATATGAAAATCCAGAGCATTGGGTAATTCCATTTCTGTGTGGCAGCTCAAATGAAAGCTTTCAGGCTAAAATGTTGAGCTTCATGATGTATACAGTAGGTTCATGTAATTTACTGCAGGATTTATGAGTAAAAAAGTCAAAATCCTTATAGGACATTTAGGAGAGTACACACAGTGTTCTCTATATGAGTTTACAGTATGAATAAAGAAGGTTTCTGTTCGGGATTCAGCATCATCCTCTCTCCATAAAGTATAGCTGAGGATGCACTAATAAGTGTCATTTTGTTTCATTCTATCATTATTAGTTTGAACATCGGTTTACTATTTTCAAGCAGCCTTAATTAATCACCATCACACCAGTGGTGTCTCCTGTGAACTACCCTCTGGTTTCCAAATAGTTAATCCTTTGTTGTGGACAGAACCTCTTCATATTCACATTTCTGCCATGTCTGGATGTCAGAACTGATCCAATCATCTTCTGGACCGGGGCTCTGACATCTCATAAAAGGTTTTACAGACTATTGCTCTTTGCTTTCTATGGTCTTGTTTTTTACCTAGCTGGGGTTCATCTTGACTTTTGTATCTTGGATTCTTTGACCCTTTACCTCTTGACTGACAGTTCATTTGCCTACTGTATTTTACTGCATTTGTCTACTTTGTTCTGACCCATATTTTTTTGTCTTCTCTTTGGTGTTTGTATTGTTCTGTCTTTGTATTTGTGATTGTACTTTGGCACAGGAAGGCAACTTTAACCAGTTGTCACCTACCACTTAGGGTGGACTGGGCAATTAGGCTGCTGTGAATGGGTTTTAGCCTTAAGGCTCAAAGTCTGTGTCTGTCCTTTTTGTCCATCCAGCCCATTCCCTTACTCTGCATAATAGGGTGCCAATCATTCTGTGTGGGCTGTGTACTCATACCCTCACTGTCCCAACTTATGCAAACATCTACAGTATTAAATACAGTATTTTGGAGTTTGGATCTCTGCTTTTACTATCTCTCTATAAAGGTTACTTGTTATGAAAATTTACCTTTAACAGGAAACGCAGAAAAAAAAATGATATTTCAGTATTTGGTTTCTTAAACCCATGTTCATTTCACTCCAGCGTGAATCTATAAATGATTGTTCTTATATCCAATTTATCTGTCTAAAACATCATAATCTTTTGCATTTGTAAAAAACAAACAAACATTGAAATCTCTGTAACTGTGTTTTTTTTTTGTATTCCACCTTAGCAGCGTGTTATATTTTCCCAGGACTTGCTTGTAATTAGTTATCCTGATTCCTCTGGATTGTTTGATTAGCTATGTGAGAGTAAAGTACAAGGGTACCAATTAATCAAGGAGAAGTGCAAGGCATCGCTCAATATGCCATTATTAATTCACTGTGCTATGGAAAAGACCACCGCAGTAGATAAATATATAGCATAGGTCAGGAAATTTCCAGAAAGATGCTTACATATGTAATCTGTTAGTGGAATAACACATTGTAACAGTGGTTAAATAAATATGTAACTTTTTCAAAAAATAATATACAGTCCATATTGCTGTAAAACACTAGAGTAAAAACAAGAGTAAAAAATGTATGTCCCTTAATACATCATTTTATGATAATTTATTTAATATTAACCCCAAAACAACC
Organism: Engystomops pustulosus; assembly: GCF_040894005.1. Lineage (NCBI taxonomy): Eukaryota > Metazoa > Chordata > Amphibia > Anura > Leptodactylidae > Engystomops > Engystomops pustulosus. The sequence goes on from NC_092415.1 coordinate 149,426,684, forward strand.
TGCCATTAAGTTTGATGTAACCCAAAATTTAAACTTCTTCTCAATCAATAAAAGTCAGTTTTATTAGGTTTTACATGGATGATAACAAAGACTTAAAGTGCTCAACCACCAATCTCATATTCCTTACTTCATTTTTTCATTTCTTAATATACAGTATCGCTGTTTCTCTTTTGAATTCTGGACTGTTGTTCCCAATAATAGCTGTTTTTACACATTAAAATGATACTATTCCGACCTTTGCTGCCTTTAGCCACTACTAATGGGAACCTGGATGATTGTTCCATATAGCTCCCATTGAACTCAATATAAAAGGTTACAAGCTTCCTATATGGTGGCTGTCAGAAGTTCAGGACTGTAGCCATTGTCACAAACAGATACAGACTGAAAGAAAAATTTAATTATAACTGAATTAAATAGCTTGTATGATGTCCTCCTCTACTTTGTAGTAATTTGATCTTCCATATACACCCCAATGGCTATTATTGATATTAGGAAGAGTTAGGAAAACAGTAGGTAAAGTAACTCAATGTCCCACACTTACTAAGAACAGAGCAGTGTGTACTATGCACCTGTAACATAGTGCATGCAAAACATTTCTGTGGGACTTTACATGATAATTGTGGTGCGCGGTCTCACAAAATGGTCATGTGTGACACAATTGTGGAGCAGACATTTCTTAAATACCTGTTCAAGCAGTTTGCACCTTAAAAATGTGCAAAGTTGGCCAGAAAACCGGTGCAAGCACCTTGGTAAATGTGGGCCAATAAGCTTTATGTCAGTAGTACAGTAGCAGTATGACCAGCTATGGGAAGTCTTTATCCAATGTCTTTATCATTTGTCAACAATGACTATTTCGAAAGCTGCTTGATTTTAATTTAGACAAAAAAATAATCATAATGAGATGCAATTTATTTTCTCAGCAAGACATTCAGATGGATTTATATTATAAATGTTAAATATCGAGTTATTTAACAGAAAATAATAATTCTATAATGTTACTATTCTGCTGAGTTGCACCTGGAGACCGGGAAGAAAGTTTGAACAAGTAAACTTAACAAAAGGGTTGTGGTTTAAAAACTTTTTGTTCTACTACTGAGAGGGCAGTATCTGATGAAATCCAATGCTCCACAGGTCATACAAGCATACCTCACACAAGACTGTAGGAGGGATATGGATTTTATGGGACTCATAGCGGGTCAATACTCTTTAGTGTGGACCTTTTTGCTGGTCATTTATTTTTTCAGGGTGTTGAAATTGTTTGTGTATCTTAGAGGGTGATATATCTGACATGTGTTTCTGTTGAAAAAGTCGCACAATCTTCTTTAAAAAATGTTTCCATGATTTGTGCCATTTCATAGGACCACATCTTGATTCCAAAAATATATGAGGCACAACACTGAAAAACTTTGTTGTGGAGAACTTTGCTAGGGAGTGGAAAATATGCACATGCGTCGAAAAAAGGTGCCAAGATAAGAGAGAAAAAGACTAAGCTAAATTTCCTTCACACAGAGGATTTCTTAATGCCATATATTTCTCTGTATTAATTGTAGTGAGAAATAAAATAAAAAATATTATAAGGAATAAATACAAAATAATTCTATCTACTAAACATTGGATATAATGGAAATAATGAAAGGGTGATCTGTAGTATTATGTTTATTAATATCAATATTACAGATATTTAAAGAAAATACCAGATATCCACAGAATATTTTACCCAAAAAATTAGCAAAACAGATTATTTTTTAGGAACCAAAAAATACATATTCATAAGGTGATTAACATGTCATCTTTCAGTGCTGTATACAGACGTCCCGTAGTTGATATTTCTCTCCTTATTATGTCAATTCCCACAGTTTCTCAGTCAGTTGACTTTGATAACATGCTGAAAACTTTGCCATCAGAATCATCAGTTTGTAAGGTAATATTACATTAATAATACCTTCACAGCTCGGCACAACGAGAGATATGTGTGAACTTTTTTTGACAAAAACTAAATTGCATTTCAATGACTTTGCAAGCATTTCTAATTAAATGAGATAGGTAAAAATGTGTAAATGTTATATTCCCAGTTTACTTGAAGTATTGATAAAATCTTCACTATTATGGTAATTAACATGCCAGACTACATTAAAACACCCACATTTCAAACCATAAGATAGAATGACATTGCCTCTAATGTTCCCAGATGTTATTCAATTTATTTTCAATGATCTCATAAATTAAAGAGACGTTTTGCTGTAAAGGACTAACCAAGGTTGCTAAAAGGTATTTGGGGAAAATCAAGTAGGTCTATGGGCAAAAAGTTTACATTTTTCTATTCATCATATTATAATAGTGTTTTATCAACTTCTTTGGATATTGGATTTTTTGATTCAAAGTATTAAATCTAGATATTGATTACACAAGTATTTGAGGATTATCATAGCAAATAAGGTTGGTCCAACAAGTCTAACCTATTCAGTATACGTAATATTGTGTTATGCTGGAGGAAGGCAAAAAAACAGAAAAGCTGATACTAATTAGCCCAAAAGGTGGTCAGAACAATTCCCTGACTCAACAGAAGCTACTTACAAAAAGTTTTATTCCCATACAATGTGATTTTATTGTTCTTCAGAAAGGCATCCAGGGATCTCTAAACATGTTGAAATTATCAGCCATTGCAACATCTTGTAGCAAAGAGTTCCATAGTCTTACTTCTCTCATAGTAAGAAAGATTATAAAGCATTTCATTATTATAATGCAAGTATTTAAGGTATCCCCTATACACAGCTGTTCAGTGAGGGCTAATTGCTGGAACCCCCAATAATCACAAAAAATGGACCCTTAGCTCTCCATGTGTCTTGCGGCTCCATTCACTGTCTATGGGAGCAATAAGGGATAGCCAAGCTCTGTGCTCACCTATTTCTGTCCTTCCCATACAGTTGGATTGAATGGCAAGGCACTTGCTTGTTCTCTGGTCCTAGCAGATAGATCAGGTCCATATACCTCTGACATCGGGGCAGCACGGGGACATCGGGGCAGCACGGAGACATCAGGGCAGCGGCAGCACGGAGACATCGGGGCAGCACGGAGACATTGGGGCAGCACGGAGACATCGGGAAGGGCAGAGAGATCGGGGAGATTTCAGTGGAAGAAGAGGAGCGGATCCCAGGACAGCGTATCTCCCGACAAGTAAGAAGATGTGCCAAACATCTGCAATCTATTCTTCACTGTGTTTTTCACTGCGTTTTTCACTTAAATGATCCTGTGTTCACTGTTTTTATTCTATTCTTCACTGTTCTTCACATCTGCTAACTTGTCGGGACATAATATACACGCGGAACAGTGAAGAATAGATTGCAGATGTTTGCATACATCTTCTAACTTATAAGAAGACATTCTTTTTTAATTAAATAACACATTTTATTCCCGAACCATGGTCCCTTTGAAAAATGCTCGAGTCTCCCATTGACTTCAATGGGGCTCGTTATTCGAGACGAGCACTTGAGCATCTGGAAAAGTTTGTCTCGAATAACGAGCACTCGAGCATTTTAGTGCTCGCTCATCTCTATTAATGAGCGCTGTCCATTTTCTCCTTTTCTATGGTTCTTGCGGACTGTATAGCATAAGAACACTGCCCACAGATTTATCAAGGGCCAAAAGCCTCTTTAATAAATTTCAGGACAGTGGAGCTCCAAAGACAGATATAGAACTGTTGTAAGGAGTGGCCTAATGATACATTACCCTTAATGTGTCCTAGTTAATTAATCCAAAATCTGTACATTGTTACAGGTGAACCGTAAAGGATGAGCGTATTACCACCATGTGTATCAGTGTCCTTTTCAATTGACAGATTGCTGCAATCAATTTTTGTAGTTTCAGCACATTCTCTATTGTCTTTAAATTAAACTTAGACATTTAATATGGAAAAGATGAATATATTCACACATCTGTTTTGGGGCATCAAGCCCTATTATGTCTTATTTCTCAGAATTATGGTTTTAATACAGGTATTTATTACAATGTCTTCTAATACCATTTCCTGTAATTCATTGCACATTGAAGTCAGCTTTACAGAGCACAAACTAGTACTGAATGACAAAGCACATAATAACACTGAGGAAGAATTTGATTTATACAATGCTGTAAGGCAAGTCCAAATTTGTGAAACCCAATCCTCACACTGGGGCCTCAGCTAGTCAGAAAAAGCTTGACAGTCTTATGGATTTTATATCCTTTCTACTTCATGCGATCAACTTTTATGCCTGTGGCTACCAGCAAGATGAGCTTACAAGAAATAGAAAGCTCATGGTCAGCTATTTATTGGCTTGTACTCCTGGCTTGTTTTACTGACTATGGAGTATTTGCCCTTTACACTCTTTGGCTATGATATCTTTGATGTATCCTGGGAGGAGAACATAACACTTCCAATTCTCTAGCTATAAAATAGTGGGATGGTTTATGCATTTCCTTTCTAATGTTCTTTAATATCTGAAACATTAATCAGGCTCTGACATATCTCTGGTGGTTCTTATATGGTATAATAAAGTGTATTACATTTGGATGCAGTCACAACACATTAGACAAGGTCACAGAAAAACTTTACTGCTGAAGAGGATATTTTGGTTAAATACTGAAGCTGAAGAGTTCATTTCACAAGTTATTTATTGACACTTCTCAGTTTGCATTGTTCCTATTACATGTTCACAGCTTTCCTAATAGAAAATAAATGCTAGAAGATGTAGTTGAAAACATAGCATTGCAATGTGACTTAAAGGGCATCTACCACCAAGATGAGGGACTGTATGCAAATGAGCCTGAGGGGCTTCCAGCTCCATAGGTGTTAATCAGGCTCATTTGCCATGTATTACAGTTCAGCTTGTTAACTTCAAAACTATATTGACATGATCAAATAGAAACGAAAAGACCATAAAAAATTACATGTTTTATTTCATTATCTGTATAGAACGTAGAACATAATCCTGAAAGGCCCAAGCAAGTCCAAACATGGTTGTTATCCCTCAAGTCCATACATGATTGTTATATCCCAAGTCCATACATGATTGATATCCCCCAAGTCCATACATGATTGTTATCCTCCAAGTCCATACATGAATGTTATCCCCCAAGTTCATACATGATTGGTATCCCCCAAGTCCATAGATGATTGTTATATCCCAAGTCCATACAAGATTGTTATCCCCCAAGTCCATACAGGATTTTTATCCCCAAGTCCAAACATGATTGTTATCCCCAAAGTCCATACATGATTGTTATCCCCCAAGTCCATACATGATTGTTATCCCCCAAGTCCATGCATGATGGTTATCTCAGAGTCCATACAAGATTGTTAACCCCCAAATGAATATCTGTCTAATTTCTAAAATTATACACTTTAAAATTGTACTATACTATAGAGGTTCATTCATAATACAGTGGTGCATGGCTGCTCCTGTAGGTAATTGTATGTCAGTCCCTGCCTGGCCCAAATGTGCAAAGGGTATAGATAGTGTGCAGGTATGGGGCAGGAACACCCTGCCCCAGCCAACTCTGCCAATGGCCGCACCTGCTTGGCATGAAGGTGGCATAAAGGGGTAAATTATCCCAATTCCTAGGTTTGAGCCTAGGTTTTTACAAAGCTGATAAAAATCCTTCACTAAGTTTTATAGCTTTTTTATTATCTCTATGGATGTTGACCAAGATGTGTGCAACCACTAATCTATAATAAAATGTCCAGTAGTCTCCCCTCATTATTTTTTACATCACTAGCAGAGTTCCCCCTTAGAGTAATGCCCACAGAAGAGTACAACCCTATGTGTAAAGTCAACAGCAGAGTGTCCCCTTAGTGTAATGTCCACAGCAGAGTGCCCCCCTTAGAGTAATGTCCATAACAGAATGCACCCCTTAGTATAACGTCAACAGCAGAGTGCTCTCTTAGCGCAATGTCCACAGCAGAGTGCCCCCCTTAGTGTAATGTCCTCAGCAGAGTGCCCCCTTAGCGTAATGTCCACAGTACTCTGATCCCCTTACTGTAGGGTCCACAGCAGAATGTCCCTCCTAGTGTATATCATGATTGCGCTGCGCTCATGGGTAATGTGCAATGCATCATGGTATTTGAAGTCCCGACGAGACGCGGTAATGCCATCTTGGGAGGAAAAAGACACCAAGATTTTATATGTACTATTTTGCCACATAATTGGTCCTTTTTCGCTTTTAAAAAGCGAAAACACTGTGTGTGTAAACATACACACTTGATATTAAAATATGGGGGGTCTCCAAAAATAACTCCCTATAAAAAGTAAAATCTAAAGAAAATAATATATTATAGAGTTAATAGATTTTATTGATTAGACTAGAGGGTCGATTGCACAGACATAAAGTTATAATTTTTTTTAATAAAAAGTGTTCTTTCTGCTGCATCTATAACTGAATAAAGTTCTTTTTAAAAAGTTCTCCAATTTATCCATGCTATTCACTCTTTCCTGCAGTGGCCGCATCTATAAGCATAGCCCCAGGTTCTTGAACCTGTAAATCTCCTGGTTCTCTGCTGTAATAAATTCTCTTGCTACCATTTAATTATTTATATGTGACTTTAAGCCATCTTGCCAATTTAAATAAGGTCAGTTTTATTGACTAAAGGACAAAAGTTTGAATCTAGAAAATCTGGTTTTCACTTAGAAAAGTCTTTTCCTTGCACCTCACAATCTGTATTGGAGAGAATTATAAATCAGAGTAATTAAAGTAATATATTTTTAGAATAATTTTGCATAAAATTTGCTGGGAGAGGACTGTCCAATATTATTAATTCCATGGCTGAAACATATAATGGACAATTGTCCACATAAACTATTACATTCAACTATTCCTTTTACTTAGTTTATATTTCAATTCTATAGATCTCGATTTGCTAATTCAGATTTTTTCATTGGGAATAAACAGCACAGTGAAGAGACCAAAGAACTAAAACTCACATATATTTTACATTGAACTGTGCTTTGATATTGTGGCTGAATTTGTAGCTTAATAAAAAAAAAATAGTTGTGGGCATAAACCAGGCAATATGAGACACAGCAATGAGATAACTGGCTTGTGAAACAGAGGTGGTGCCCTCCAGTGTGCTGTGACCAAATTAAACTGCCAATTGGTCGGAATGCAAAGATTAGAACCACCCCTGATTTTAAATTGTCAATCCTAAGGATATTTAATTAATTTTGAAGACCTGAGCCTATGGGATAAAATTCTGACGATTTGATGTTTTCCAATGATGTAGGTAATCAAATCCTTTTTTATTATTTTACCAGTAAAATATTTTTGTATATGTTTTAGGAATAATGCACTGGAGTGTGATGCTGTACTTAGGGGCTGTCAGGAGTTGTGCCCCTAGTTTCTTCTTATGGCATTGTTATGACCCAGGCCTTTTAGTCAGTTATTAATGTAGATAAAAGGGTAAATGATCAGAAATGTAATCATTTATTCAGCATGTTACCATATTATATGTTAGGCCTTATTCACATATAACAGGCAAACATGAAACATGTTCTTTGCTTATCATAAAAGTGTCCTTACAATTATGTGGTGCAATATTTACAAGCTTTAACAAAGGCTGTAAGGAGTTGTTTAATCAATACAGTTCATTTATAGGAGGGGTTTATCACAACTGGGTGCCCAATACACTAAAACAAAATGAAAAAGAGCCTATTGTGATAGGGTAGATATTTTACACAAACCGATAAATGCCAATTGGGCTAAACTACCCCTTTCTTCACTTAAACTTCACTTTTATTATTCACAAACTAAATAAAATCAAGTGCTATTATACCATAGAATATATCTTTAAAACTATCAGTAAGAGAATAAAGATAAATGCAGAGTGAAGATATTTATTGGGTCAGTTATTTTTTCACCTAGTACTACTAATAGTAGTGATGAGGGTATGTCCAGGTATATGACAATCTTGATATTTTGACTAGTTTCTTTATTTTTTTTAAGAGGTTAGTAATTCCATTTCTTTCACAACCATCTCATACCTTGATTTCTCGCTATATATTCAACGATTGATCTATCAGTTGAAATCACTTACTTTCCCTATCAAACAACTGTGCCAAAAAAAGATGCAAAAATGAGAAAAAATGAAATCCAGAAATGTGATTAATCACCACCATTGACTATAGGTCCAAGCATATAAAAAAGAAAAATGTTGTTACCTCTCAATAATATACTACATTGTCAGAAATTATGACGGCTATCAACCAAACATTTGTCCTCAGTTCATATATGACTCTCCGTTTTTTTTCTAATAAAACAGAACTAGAGCTTTTTGAATTAAAATTTGTTCTCTCATGTAGATCATGGGGGATATTTATCATACGCTGGCGCTCATGCGCGTATGATCGCCCCGCCGCTGCAAATTCGCAACCCGATACATCAAGAGGCTTCTGCCTCTTGATGTATTGGGCTGCCAGCAGCGCAGCGTTTATCCTACGCCAGGCACGGCCCACTCTCGTCTGGCAGCGCCCCCCGCCAGGCTGGCCGCGCCCCCCCCCCTTCACGCTCCTTCACGCCCCACTGGCGTGAAGGTGGCGGATTGGGGAAAATAATCGCAAAAGCTAGCAATAAGCTAGCATTTGCGATTATTTCAGGGCCTCTGCACCACTGGCGGTGCGCAGAGGTCCTGATAAATATGTCCCCATGTGTTCATGATAGAAATACACCACATGCAATTTCAAAGATTTTTACTCCCTATCCCTTTATCTCTTTAATGTAAACCAATGGAGGTGAAAAGTGATGCTGTGAACTGTTTTGAAGCTTATTAAGGGTTGTTCCATAATATAATGAGATATCCCTCATCTAATTTATCATCAGCATTGCCAAATCCTTGGAGCATATGACTGGATAATGCAAATTGAATTTCTGTCTCATTGAGCATTACAGAGAGAATCTAACATGTGTCTTCAAGGGCAACTATTGTAGTATCTGTTTCTACCACAAATTTTTACTGAATGTTTGACTTTTACTACATAGAACATATTAGAAAGCCACATTAAGCCTATATTATATGAACTTGTAATTGTTTGCCACATTTTGAAAAGTGTAATATATGTGTAATTATTATCGTGATAATTTATGTATTTCCTCTTGCACCGTAATGTTCTGCAGAATTAAAATTTTAAGACTATATTAAGAGGTGAGAAGATTTTTTTAAATTCTGTTATTTGTTCAGAGTGAACTGCTTTAATTTATCATGTATCCCAAATCTGGCTGATACATTCTGCTCTTTCTATTTTCATTATTATTCTCTACGAAATCCCTGAGCTTTGCACATTTTAATAAAAAAATGAAAGTGATAAATGTACAAGCACAAATATTGTACATATAAATATTAAGAAGCAAAGTAGAACATATAGTACAAACACCTACACATAAATACAATTATCACAGTAAAATAAATAAAACTCATTCAAAGGCAACCTGTCACCAGCTGTTACCCCACTAAACTACCAGCAACCTCAGCTATATAATAATAATAGATAATTATATAGGTTTTATTATGTTTTAATGGATTTTTTTAAAAAAAGTAAAACATTTGTACAGGAATTATTTCTTCTTTTTACCATATTCTGATGCGAAAACTTTTTCATACCAGCGTGAGGTGTCATTTTTTTGTGGGAAGAGGTTATGTTTTCATTGCTACCATTTTCTGGAATATACAACCTTTTTATCACTTTATTGCCATTTTGTCAATTGGCAAAAAGTGGTGATGAACACATTTGGGCATATTTTTCATTATGGGTTTCTCTGACAGAAATAACTGTTTTTATATTTTGTGATGCGGAAATACTGAAAAACCATAATAAAAAACATGTTTTACATTTTTTTTTTTTAAATTTCTTGTATTGTTAAGGCAAGTGCCCTAGGGGATCTGATCACTTATACAGCATAATGCACTTCTACTGTATTGTATATGTCACATGCCTCTTCTCAGCATGTCATGGGACCAGGGTGATGTCATTAAAGGTCCTTTCCCGAGTTACATTTGCAATATCTACCCCATGATCATATCACAGTATCATGGTCTGATTACAGCATGCCTCGATGGCCTTCTACTCCTCCATATCCACCATGAAAGTATGCTGTGATTTCATGTGATCATATATACATGGGTTAGCAAATATATCAAATGTAAAATGACCTTAAATGACATCACCTGGTCACATGAGATAAAATGCCTCTCACTCAATGTTTCACACAACAGTAATGCTATCAGGACCAGGGAGGTGGGTCAGTGCAGTGAACACTTCATATACCAGACCCCATTACTTTCATAGGTGGTTTGCAAACTGATGTTTTAACTTTGTAGCCATGGACAGGGACCAATTAGTTAAAGAACAATACTTTTTAATCATTTTTGTGAAGTATGTATTTTGGATGGGTTTATTTTTATGGCACATTCTCTTTAAAATCGATTTAACCCCTGGTGCAGGGCCTTTTCCATTTTTCTGTCTATGTTTTTTTATTTTTATTTCACGGTTCCAAAAGTCCTATTTGTATTATTTATCCATTTACAGAGCATGGCTTTTAGAAGAAATCCAAATGCTGTGAAAATGACAAAAATGCTGTTGCATCACTTTCTAGTAGGCTTTGCTTTAACGGCTTTAATAATGCAATCCAAATGATAAGATACTGCAGCTTATAGCTGAAATCCATGCCAGGTGCGAAACTTTTCAAACTTTGATGCATGGACCAAGATGTAAGGTTTTATTTTTTTGCATTACAAGATGACATTTGATACCATTCCTGGATCTGTAGAACCTTTTTACCACTTTTTATTTATATTTTATTGGGGACATAAATGTTAAAAATCAACAAAAAATGTGGATGTTTTCCTATATAGTTACACAGGGGAAATATTGCACAGTGCATATGTTTGAATAAAGACACATGTCCATCAAGTTCAACCATGTATATGTATAGTATAACATAACCATCAATGTTATTTTGATGGAAAAAAGACATCTAGGCCCTTCTTGAAGATCTCTGTTGTCGCTACTATAAGCAGTGCCTGAGGCAGACTATTCCACAGATTCACAGTTCTTATAGTAATGGGTACAATGCCTCCTTGTTTTTTGATTTGATAAAGCCTGGAACAACTTTCCACCATATTTTTGTATGGACTATTTAAATACTAAATAAATTGAATTCTTTTAATGTTTCCTTATATCGAAGACCCTCCATATCGAAGACATTGCATCTACTAGTACCCCCAGGTCCTTGTCAACAAGGGATTCTCCAAGATTTACTTCCCCCCAGTTTGTTCAAGTTACCCTGCAGCCTATGAACATCCTCCATAGACTATATTACATTACACAGCTTGGTGTCATCTGCAAAAATTGAGACACAGTGCTATTAATTTCTACCTCTATATCATTGATAAACAAGATAAATAATAGTGGGCCGAGCACAGAACCCTGGTGCACACAACTTATAAATGGCCAGTAGGAAATTATAGATCCACAAATTTTTGGATATGAAAAAGTTTTCAAATCCACTCCAATTGGAAACAGCTCGTTCCAAACCAATAGACCTTATTTTACCCATCAGGCGTTTATGAGGGACAGTGTCAAATGCCTATGCAAAGTCCAAGAACACAATATCCACAGCGGCTCCTCCATCCAGGCATTTGCTCACCTCTTCATAGAAGTAGATCAGGTTAGTCTGCCAACTTTTATCCTTAGTAAACCAATGCTGGCTGTCACTTATTATACTATTTGATGTCACATGCTCCTGTATGTATTCTTTTAGTAACCCTTCAATATTTTCCCCACGATTGCAGGTTTTTATTTTTGTAAATATATAAAAACATTGTAAAACATATATGAATTTGGTAACCCATATGATTGCCCTGACCCAAAACATGAACCAGACATGTCATTTGGGGCGCACAGTGAAAGCCATCAAATCCAAGCCCACATGAAAAAGATGTGAATGCATTTTTTTAACCATTTGGAATTTTTTTTTTACTGCATATGGATTTTTTTTCCTGCTTCGCAGTACACGGCATGGAATATTAAATACTGTCACTATAAAATGCAGAAAACAAGCCCCCATACAGCTCTTTACATGGAAAAATGAAGTTCTAGATTTAAAAAATGGAAACGCAAAAATGAAAAAGGTCCTCAACGTTAAGGTTTAATTTATCCTTATTTTATCCATCTATCTTATTTATATTGTGGGTGGTAGATGCTCTCCTGCTCCCCTGTTCTGTGAATAACTTACAGATAGGGTTCATGAAATTCTAAACTACAAAACAACACTTATTATTAAAAAATATACTGTCAATATGTTAGCAATTACCTTGAGTTTAAAATGTTACACTCATTTTTTAAGCTGAAATCCTCACTATTTCATTTATTTTCAGTACAATATCAAATATATTATCATTTCATTTGTTAAAAGGTTACAGTTTTCGATTTTATATACAGGCGGTCCCCTACTTAAGAACACCCGACTTACAGATGACCCCTAGTGACAAACGGACCTCTGGATTTTGGTAATTTTATCCCTAGGCTTTAACAGTTATGCATGTATATGTGTCTGCAATTAAGCTTTATTGTTAATCCTGGTTCTTATGACAATCCAACATTTTTAAAATCCAATTTTCACAATATTGGATAAATACATAAATATTCAACTTAGGAACAAATTTACACAACCTATCTTGAACATAACCCAGGAACTGCCTGTACAATAAAATGGAGAGGTTTGAGCCTTAGTATAAAAAAAAAAAAAATATGAAAATCTATGGTAACAATCCAAATGTGTTTTAAGTGAAACATAGTTAAAGGGGTTATCCAGTGACAACAAGTTAGCCCCTATTCACAGTATCAGTGAGGGTCTCAGCGCACCCCAAAAGAATGGTGCTGTTGGTTGCATTTCCATGCAGCCACTCCATTGAGCTTGGTGCTCAGCTATATCCATTAGCCCCATAGAGATGAATAAAACAGTCTGAAACATGCACAACTGGCTGCTCTATTCATCTGGGGTAAACTGACCCCTGTTCTCATGATCCATGGGGGTCCCATCACTGAGACCTCCCACCAATCAGCAAGTTAGCTCATATCCTGTGGTTAACTTGTTTTTACTGGAACACTACAAATTGCTGACCTTCAGTGGCTCTACTGTTCCGTGATTGAAAAAAGTCTGTAGAGAAAGGGAACTTCTAACCTTAAAACTGTAGCCTGATCATAAAGCAGCATTTTATAGAGCAAGAGCAGCTGAAATACAGTGTTGTGGGAAAAGATCGCCTTGAATTGTTTTTCAATATATACCTATTGAGTAGAAGTCATGAGGGTGGGTCTATGAGTGACTGACTCTCTCTGATTCAGAGATTGCTGTCACTGATAGGACCGCCTCATTGACTTTTCATAGTAACAGAGATACAACTTTATTTACGTTCAATGTGTCCACCTATTCCACCTATTGTAACTTTGTGCAAATGAAATTTATCATATCATTATCATCAACATTTTTTGGCTTGAAAAACTTCAGACTAAACCATACTTTCGGAAAACTTAGAAAATGGAAAGAAGTTACTTGTGACATTTATGCGACATTTTTGTGACTTTTGTAACAAATGTCTCAAAAAGAGATGATTTCAAAATCCCCCATTTAACACAAGAATAAAGAGAGATTCATAAATTACCAAAGAATACATGGAAAATTGACAGGCAAAAAAAGAGCCAAAAACAAACAGAGATAAGATGAATGACCCCCTATGACTTCTTGGGGCACATGTACTTTTGTCACTTCAGTCCAGATGTTAAAGTTGTGAATTTCTGTAAAAAGTTAAAAAAGCCGCAAAAAAGTAACAAATCCATACTTGCTCTTGCCGGGCATAGGAAAGCAGCTTTTTCAGGACTCTAATGACCTTAAAAAATCCTTTTAGCACACGCACACTTGTATACAGGCAGTCCCCGGGTTACATACAAGATAGGGTCTGTAGGTTTGTTCTTAAGTTGAGTTTGTATGTAAGTCGGAACTGTATATTTTATCATTGCAATCCCAGCCAGAACTTTTTTGGTCTCTGTGACAATTGGATTTTAAAAATGTTGGATTGTCATAAGAATCAATATTAACACTAAAGCTTCATTACAGACACATTTGATAACTGTTACAGCTGATTTTTGTAGGCTGGGACTAAAATACAATAAATTACCAATATCCAGAGGTCCGTTTATAACTATGGGTCGTATGTAAGTCGAGTGTTCTTAAGTAGGGGACCGCCTGTATATTGTCTATGTATAGCAGCTATTGAAAACTTCTTTTTTCTTTCAATAGAGAGGAACTTCTAAATATCAGTCAATAACTTTAAGTCAATAACTTTAACTTTTGGGTCATTGTAATGAACCGACTGTCATATGTAGTGATTCTAGTGCTTTGGATTCATGAATATTTATTTATCTACTGATTTTTATAATGTAGGGAAATCATAAAGGGAAATCAGGAAAGATGTAATCCACTTGTTATGACTCCAAGACAATATTTAAGCTCTTATGAGTGTATTGGGATTTAAGCAAAATGTAAGTAATGGCTCCATTTTCAAATGTTTGCAGTTCTTCTAAATGGTGTAAGAGAATAATGCTTTGAGTGGTATAATGCACGTCAGCTCTGTAGCTCAATGCTTTCAGAACAATGAACTGTTTGTGCTCTTCTCTGCTACATTACTGTGTATTATTCTCACTTTCAGAAAGCTCATGAAATATTGACATATTTGACTTTTTTTTGCAATATAATATGAAGTAAACATCAATACACTTTTGAAGTGATTTGCTTTGATGGATATGGAATAGTGGTACAATTGCTTAAAACAACATATAAGATAAGTCAGAATATTTAGATGTAGCAATGTAACAGTAAACAAGTTTAACTTTACCAGTGGTTATAAATGTTAACTTCAACTTTGATTGTTCTTTTTGGGTTATAAATAAAAATAATACATTGAAAAGGCTTTAATGGCACACAGTGTATGGCTGGGCCTCTAGAACACCAGAGGAACCTTGATTGGACCCAAATTCTATCCTTACTGGACCCCAGTGATACAACAGAAGACACACAAATAGAATGGGGAAATGTGTTAAGACTGGCATGGCAATCCTAATTTTGCTCACCAAAGGCCTCTAAGTAGAAACAAAATCCTTCTCTGCCAGTTCAGACCTGTTTAGATTAGGTCTGACTTGGTGGAGATTGTAGCTATAGTCTACCCCATTTTCTCCAGTCTCCCCCAGTCATGCTACTTGGCCACTGCCTGACCTGCTTTCTGCCCGGCCATGCCTAATGTGGAAAATTAACCCCTCTAGGGGCAAATGTCTGGGGCTGACCAGTACTGGGCCTGATTAGACCCAACAGTTTTGCTGGCTCCTTGATTCACTGCATACCTCTAATTTAGCGCTTCTAATTTAGCACTTCTAACTTCTCCCTATGGTCTCTGGCTTGAAACCTGGTCCTGTTCCTGCCATCAAAAGACAATGCTGCAGATATGGGACCGTGTGACAGTGGGTGGTCAGGATCAAGTTAAAAAAGTTTTTAAACACCTCACTATTTGTATGATGTTCAAGAGAGAAGCAAGCTTCATCCTGTTCAGTGCTGTTTGTAACAATGATTCTTTTCTTCAGACACATTTATCCTCCCTTTATCTTAACAAAATCAATGGAATACCACTCTCGCACAATTCGGCCTATTGTCTATGTGTGTCTTCAGCTACAATAGGCTTTTGCATTCCATCTATAATATTGGCAGGTTGCTTTCCATTTTCAGCACAGAGCTGTGATTTTTGTTGCAGTGGTAATTGTATGTTATGTGATTTGTACTCACAGAATAGCTGTAATCAATGATTTGTTCATTATCCTAATACTACATGGGAAAGTCTATTAAGTTGAAGAAGAATTTTCTATTACTTTAAAGCTAAGACAATGAACCCATCAAGTTCAACAGATGTTAGTCAAAGGGCTTCATGCCATAAGAGAATGGACCGATAATCCTGAACCTGATAAATTAACAGGTCTGAAGACGCTCATATCCATCTACAGCTTCATATTGCTCTGAGTACTCTTTCTACACCCATGCTGGCTTTATTTTACCAAGACCATTAAAAAATGAATTGCCATTGAGTCTGTCAGGTGCTATGTTGGGAAAAATAGTGTGGAACACAAGTATTTCCACCAAATACTGCTGAATCTAACAGAGTTTTTTATCCATATGTGAACAGGGATTCATTTCCAAGACCAATGGCTTTAACTTATATTAAACTGCACTAACATTAAAGATGCAAACAACAGTGAAAAGCAGCTGCACTTAATAATCTCTTTAATGGATCAATATACAGCTCATGTAATGGGGGGGAGCTGGTTTGAGGGTGAACAATGAAGACAGGACAGTAAGCCCTAAGCTCCAGCCCACCAAATGCCCTGCCTGCTTGCCTCTGTGTGTCCTAAGCAATATGGGACAAATACATCTCTCCCTATGCCAAAGTGGGGACACCATACAGGATAAAGAAACAAAAATCACAAAAGAATAATCAGCTTTCCATGTCACAACAGAGATAGCATATAAGCACAAAATCACAGATACAAAGGGATAGTTACAAAATGAGGGCCACAAAATGACTTGATGTATAGATAACTTAGTAACACTTAGAGACAATAGAGAAGGTACAGCAAACTTTCAACTACCAACAGGATCTTTGAAGCATCACAAGGAACTAAACTATAGGTTACAGGAGCTTTGTCTGTTACAGAAGATTAACTGTTGCTGATTCAGAGCTCGACTGGAGAGGAAATGGATTTGTTAAATTCAATCAACAGCGCAGTAAATAAACCACCATTCCTACTACTTAAAGAAGGTGAGAAACATAGAATTTCAATAGAACAAAAAGAAGTATATGGCACAACACCAACTTGCGTTGTGCCACATACTTTTTTTGCTCTATTGGATTGAAGGTGAACCCCAGACTAAGTTTTGTTGGTTTTGCGTGCACCCACCGCATTTCACATCAATGGGCTATTTTTATGGTTTGCTATCTACATTCTCTATATCCACATAGAATTACAATATCTCATCATTCTTCCATCCCTGGTTACCAAACTATAATGGTTTTATCCTGTGGAACAAAAAACTTTAAACAAATAAATGAAAAACAATGCCCAAATTCACATATTTTAATCATCTATCACACAAAAATTATATTAATCACAATAAAAACACTTTATGAACCCCCAGTTTATACAAATAAAATCTATAGGCTTTTTTTTTTGCAAATAATATGCCCTCACACAGTCACATTGACAAATAGTTTCAAAAGTTAAGGTGTTTAGAAAGGGGCTATGCAAAAAGGTTTTTCTCTCCACTAAAAGTATTTCATTTTGCAAAGGAAGGCAATTTGCAAAAAATAAATAAATTTGGTATCACTGTACCATATTGACTAATAGAAATAGTTTTTTTTGTTATTTATGTTTGATGACAAAGACAGAAAATTTTTAATAGAAAAAAAACATCAGATTTACATTCTTACCTACTTTCTAAATATGCTTCACAGAAAGGGTTAATAAAAGTTCACCAGTGGGATACATTCTAGAGGCATAAACCTTTACCTTCTCCATTTCTTTTGGAATTTCTGTTAGATATCTGATACCGAGCATAGGATGATTTGGGACCAAACTTTTTGGATCTGTTATGTCCCTTCAGCTATAGATATATATTGTTTCACAATGTGAGGTATTTAAACATGTGTGAAATTGGGCTCAAAAATATTACTATTCTGTGTATAATTTCTTCTACTTTACTTTTCAGTGGTATTTTTGAATACTGCACATAGAACTGGGGACCTCCCAATGTTATGGACCTCCACTGGCGATTCTGAAGATAAAATAAACTTATTTCTAAAAAATATCCTACCGTCTAATTAACACAACAGCAGCATTTGCTGATACAATCTACTCTCGGAGTGCAAATAGCTCATTAAAGGGTTATTTTATATCTTATAAAATCATGTCACTCAGTTATAAATGGAAAAAAAAATGTAAAACATTGTGTAAAACTGTGTGAAGCTCATTAAATGAACAGTAAGATGTATATGCACAGTGTGGAGGACTAAAATGACCTTACAACAAATAATATATTAAACTAAACTGAAAAGAACAGATACAGTTTTATTCTTTGTTAAATAGAACAGAACAATTACTGTCCTCAAACAATGCAGAAGTGAACAAATTAAAAACTTCAGTAGATATAAAGCTTAATGTCTGGAACCAAACGAGCACTACTATACTTAAAAACATTTCAGTGATGTTCTCTTTAAAATTCTCATGCACATAGATGAAAAGAAACTTCTCTGTTGGTTCTCACAAGACCAGCCAACCATCTAATGTGTATGAGGGACCTCCAATGGAAAATGTTATGGAAAAAAAGATCAGGTTGCTAATGTTTCACATGCCTGATCCTCTGCTAATGAAATGTCTGACAGTGACTTACTGCCTTCATCCCATTGAGAACACAATCACTCTAGAATACAAACGCTCCTTTGATCTCAATTTGGCGTATCTAGTTGGAGTAGTTGAATAATACTGTCTCACTCATAAATTTCTGATTGCATGCTTTTGCCAAGAGAACAATATTTCGTCCCGTTAATAGCACCAGTCAAAGGTCCTGCCTAAATCCTTAGATGGTGGGATTGTCCAAAATGCTTTCCATTCTTTGAAAACATCATTGGTTTGTGTATGTAAGGCAGACCCAGGTGTTAGATGACACTGGCAGTGAGCAGGAATGTTAAACACATATCCCAGCTGTCCCTTCCTATTGCCCGCCCACCTATGTATGGGGTAGACAACTGGAAGACAATTCCTCCTTAAGTGCACAAAAGGAACATTACAAACAAACAAAAAACACAAAAGGCGGAGTGTACAAATGGGGTCAGCAACAAAGGGAGTAGACAATGACAAAATTGCAATCAAAATGAGGTCACACATATTGTCCGAGGAATCGGATACCAGAATGTTACCGAATACAATATCACAAGTAAACAAAGATAGAACAGAAATTTGACCAATAATGAGGATAGTCTGTGCTAAATATTTATATGGAGGACAGACCCTAACCCAGGTGGACAGAGCAGGCAATCAGTTACAGAGAAACCAAAGCAGTGTACAGAGAGAAGGTTGTTCCAGATACCAGGTAAGCCAGCCGCTACAGCCCATTTCCGACTGATGGAAAAAGTATAAGAAAGAAACATTTAATGGGACACATTTACTAAGGGCTTTGCACCACTTTGCGGCACACTTTAATTTGACACGCATCCCATTTGGAACGCATGATGTCATTTCCGGCATTTGACACGCACGCCGAGTGCTGAGTGCAGCTGACTCACATCGGACTCTGATGGCTTAGTACACCACAAATGCTTTATCCTTTACTTTGTATACTACCCCTGAGGAAGCCTGTGGTTACAGGCGAAACACGTGGGGACTCTTGACCCGGACACCTAATACCTGATATTGTGACTATGTACATAAACCTCTGGTTGTATCACCTTTTAGATATTTATGTTTTGTACACCATACTTATGGCATTTATTATTGTATTACTTGTACTAACATTTTTTGTTATCGAAATGACTACATTTTGCCTGGTATTACTGTAAAACTGGTATATGAGACAGGGTATTGGGCTCCTGTAGTATGTGTTAAGCACCGATTTGTGCTTTTTAAATTTTTTTTAACTTTTTGGATTAATTAATAAAGATTTATAATGAATTTGGATCTTATGTGGACATCCGCTTTTCTCTAATCTTATATGCAATTCCATTTTGAGTGTCTAATTTTTTTCTTATACTGACTTTAGTTGGACTGCTCATGTTTTTCATGGCTAAAATGGCTCGCACAGGTATTTAAGAAGTGTGTGCGCTGCGATTTTGGCACACCAACCCTTTTGCGGCACAGCTGCACTGTCTTCCATGCGGCACAAATTAGGGGGTGTGCCGTCAGACAGTCGGACTGATTTGGACTGAGCACGGTATTTAACTTTGAAATTGTGTCACAAACCCTATGATAAAGATGCACCACAGAAAAGATTGTGAACTCTGTCAGACCTGAACGGGGAAGCGACACATTCATGATTTCAGGCGCACAATCTTTGTGAATCGCGGCCCGCAGAATTATAGAAGGATGCACTTTCTGTGAACTTGAGTGGCATTGTAAGTAAATGTGCCCCAATGTCTCCTAAATCTGCTAGCACAAATTGAAGAAAACACTGCCACAGACGTGACAGTGTGCTCCCCTAACAGGTTTCAAAAGCTCTTCTCTATGACACTAGAGTTAGTGTCCTATTTCAAGGAAGGCATGCTTCATAGTATTTTTGTCATGTGCCACAATAGGTGCCTCCTTACACAAGTGGACTACAGAAGGGTATTAACTCATGTAACTGGAAGATCTGCTGGCTGGTTTCAAGTGGTGGATAGATAGTTGCATCCAGACATGCTCAGCCTAGAATACTTTAAGAGATATGATGATCTGGCGTGGTTGACAATTTTGTTTGTAATTTGCTTGTGACATTGTTTTATTACTTTATTTTCTTTTTCTTGTACACACCTATATCTATATCTTGTTTCTTTGTGAGTAGTATATTTCATAAAAGACTTTGATAATAAAAAAAAGATGAGAAAGCTTACCATGCTGCTGATGTTAACATCAACTGACATTTGAAACATTATTTTAGTTATGTTGGTGTAGAAAACTTTGTTCCTATCAATATTTATGTACTTATTGCTCTTCTTGCAGCAAGAACTAAGTTCACATTTGGCACCTGCAGTCATCTATTTAGTACCCTGTTGTGATGTTTTTTATGTGAAGCATTACAATTCAGTGCTTACCGAAAAGTATTTGTTTTTGAAGGAAACACATAGCTTTCCATTATGCAACCATCAGATGGGGCCTCATTAACAGAGACATGGGAAGCACTGGTGAATGTAAATTGTTTATTAAACTTAAGAGAAAAAGTGCATCCAAACTTAGAATGAAAACTGGATACAGGTATGTGTTAGACACTTTTCACAACTCCATTAAAGGTACTATTGGAAATTCCATCACCGTTAACAGGAAAGTTAGCATATATTTCTTCCAATCAAATGGATATGGGAACCCAAAGACCCAATATAATGCACTCTGATATTCATTCTATGAAAGATTTGGCAATTTTTTTTCCTGCCTCTCTGATGAAACTGAAAAAAAAGTCAAAAATATGAACAGAGCCTTATCCCTAAAGCAAACATTGTGATAATAGTATGTACTTAAAGGAAACCTACCACTTGAAGTGGCAGGTTTCAGAAGAAAATACCGAGCACCAGCTCAGGGTGAGCTGGTGCCGGAGCTTATTTTTGTTAGTGTTTTAAACCGCGGTATCGCGGTTTAAAACACTTTTTAAACTTTGTAGCCGGGCGCAGGGAGGTACGCGCTCGGCGCTTACCATGCGCGCAGCTCTCCATCACTTCCTATGTAGCCGCGCTCACGGTCGCACGGCTATAAAGTTTAAAAAGTGTTTTAAACCGTGATACCGCAGTTTAAAACATTAACAAAAATAAGCTCCAGCACCAGCTCACCCTGAGCTGGTGCTCGGTATCTCCATCTGAAACCTGCCACTACAAGTGGTAGGTTTCCTTTAAAGCGGTTTAATAGTAAGTCAATGAGATATACCGTTTATTAAGAATGATTAACATGGAGGTCAGGGGATTTTTTTTTTTCTATGTAAAAGCTAAATAAATAACAGTTTAACCTCATAATGACTATCCACCGTAAATATATGACACAGGTTTAAGGTTCTTGCCCCTGCAGCAGCAGAAAAGTTCTTGAGCATTTATTGACATGTGAGGACTCCGAAGAGAAGACAGAAGATTTTTGTCGGGTATCTTATTTTAAGTTAATAAAAAGTGAATAAACACTGATTTCCTCTTCTGTTCCCAATTCTCATGCTCCTAAGCATGGCAGGTCACCACTGTCGATTACAGTCACTGCGCCAGCTACAAACCTAGGTAGTGTTCTTTGTTTTAGTCGATAACATTCGAAGAGTTACTTATTAACTTTTAACGGGTTGCACCACATGGAAGCCACAACCGTTTGGGTCCATGCTCCACGCTGCAACCTATATGGATTATTTTGACACACAAATAACAAAGATAGAAACCAGGTGAGCATAATACTATCTCACCACTGGTGTATAAAAATCTACACTTGAATCTCGGTGCTCATTTTGTTCCTCTCTCCTGCTCCATTTACATGGAGCTCCATGATCTAGTTATTAACTTTTGAAACACAGATTTCTTCTTTAATTGCTTTTTTAACTGTTTTATTAGGTTTTTTCTTAATAAAGTGTACAACACAATAGGTAGGGTAAAAGTAGGAGCATAAAACTACAACAGAGCATAAAACTACAACAGAGGACCGTTTGGCATTGCTAGTCCATTTGCTACATGTTGCTGTTTGATAGATTTTAACCTACAGTAAAGAAGAATTCCATCTTTATCCCCCATTCGGTCAGTGGATTGAGCTGAACGATTTTCCATTTTTCAATAATACAGTCAGCAATGCCCAGTTCATTAGCAAATGCATCCCTTATACAGAGACTTGGCCTGTTAGCTAAGAAATAGTCCATAAAGATTTATATATGACACTGCATAATGTCATACATACTGTAGCAAATGAATATAGCCAAACAAGCCTGTTATAATTGTAAACTATCAAAGAAAAATCCCCAATGGTTTTCATAAACACATGTTGGATGGTGAAACTCATGTACAGCAAGGCGACCATTCACTCTGTTATATTTCAGTGTAATGTATTGGTCATAATGATAAAGGAGGCAATAGTTAGGACTTATAAATATACTTTAAAGGGATATTCCCGTTACAGTAAATTAATGTAATTCCTTTTATTATAATAAGTAATACAATTTTCCAATATACTTTCTGTAACAATTTCTTACAGGTTTCGAGATCTCTGCTTGTTGTCACTCTATGGTAAGCTTCAAAGTTTACTACTTGTGGACAGAAATCTGACCATGGTCACACAGGTGCACAGCTCATTATATCACACAGCTCTGAGAACTCTGTGATACTAACGAGCCGTGCACCTGTGTGACCATGGTCAGATTCCTGTCCACTAGTAGTAAACATTGAAGCTTTCCATAGAATGACAGCAAGCAGAGATCTAGAAATACATGCGGAATTGATACAGAAAGTATATAGAAAAATTGTACAACTTTTTATCATAAAAACAATAACAATAATTGGGAATACTGTACCCCTTTAATCTCAAGCTTTTCATAATGAAAATTGACATTGACAACACAAAGAGCTCTAGGATACTTTATAAAACTGAAAAACAAATATTATAAAAGTTGAACTGCTGTTTTTTTATGTTCCCTGTTGAGAGACATAACAGACTGTAATGTAGTGACTGACTGATGCCGTAGTGTAAGCGCCTTATTGACAAATACACAACTTGTTAATTGGCATCTGCTATAGTTTTTGCGGTGGCTTTCACACTGTTTGAATCAGTACAGCATGGAGTTTATTGAGTCACAAATAGCACATTTGACTGAACTTGTTTCAAAATGGAACAAAGCAAAGCAGGTAAGAAACATCTATGGAATATCTTATGAGGCCTTCTTCAATCAACACGTATTTGCATATTATACTTACAGCATACAGCACAGTGAATACTCATTATTGGATAATGACTATTCATCCAAATTGTTCTAGTCTTTCCCTAGCTGGCATCCTGACCCTCTGGTTTATAGCAAGCATTTAGCCCTTCAGCATGCAAAATTAGGCTACATTCACACACACAGATGGGCAAAAATAATACGGGAAAAGATAAGACATGTCTGCACGTCTGCTGCACCATATAGCTCCGTACCGCGCTCTGCGCCCATTGCCGGCCTATGGTGGACATATATACGGCGGCCGTATAAAGGTCCCCCAACGGTCGTGTGAATTCATCCTTAAGAGCAGAGACTATAGATTATAGATTTTTTTTCTACTAGTATTGTGGTTTTGATGCAAAAGCCAGAATTGAAAAAGAGAACCTCTTTTAAGATACATTTTTTGCTATAAGTTTCCAAACATATAGATATAAGATCAGATATATAGATATAGCTAGATATTTAGGCAGATGCATATAACAGAGAGACAGGAAGGGAGGAAAGAGGGTGCATAGATGGAATTTTGCTTAAGTTATTTAAGAAAACACAATAATATAGATTTATATTAATAAAGTGAATTACAATAAAAGATAGTGAATTATTTTCAATACTAGAGAGAGAGGTAGTTGGTAGATATAATAGCTAGATAGGTACAATAATAGGAAGAGAGTTAGTCACAATAATAGAGATCAAACACATTTGAGGGAGACTCTAAAACAACAAACTCAAAATATTAAAAAACCCACATAGTCCTGAAATCAAGGAAAATCCTCCAGACGTTCACACAATTGTGTATGAGACAAAACCAGGGGGATTGGTTGTAAACCGAACCATGGCAGTCTATTACTATATTCACTATTAGATTAATGTCCGACCTAAGGAGACACACCCAGAAGAACCAAAAGAACTGATATATGCTCAGAGAGAGTGACTGTCCCATCAGTGAAAAGAACAGGAGGCCCCAAGGATGTGGGCAACTTCTTGACTCAGATCACCTTCAGGATATCAGCTCCATGGGTGAGGAAGAGAAAATTCCATTATGCTGGGGGAAGAAAAGACCACAATGACCATGGCAGAGCCCGACATAGACTAATCGACATGTGATATACCATGGAGTGCTATGACCCCTTTAGTTACTTACAGATTAATGGAGAGCTACGTATATTAATTGATAAATAGTCGCAATTATATTTATAGATTGAGAGTTAATTATATAAATTGATTGATAGACAGATACCTATTAGATAGACAGCTAGATAGATAGGTAGATAGATCAAATAGCAACTGTGAATGTTGCCCTGATACATGGAAGGTAGAATATTGAAAACGTTAATTACTGTTCTGTTTCTTACGTGCTTTGATGAAACAGTGAATTTCTATAATTTACATGTGTCAATAATTAAAGGGATGAGCCGTCAAACCTGTTTCGACAGTCACAGGAATCTTTCTAATTTTGAAAGTGTTTGGAGAAATGTCATTTTGACAGCTCCTTAAAGTGCAGAACTGGAATCACTAAACAAAAAGAGATAAGGAGTCGAACGATTAAAGTGCATTAAGGAGTTCATAAATAAGAATTTGGAAACTAGCGACGAGAAAAGTGATACATTCATTGTAGTTTGGTGTTCTATTTTTGGAAAAGTGGAGGGACACTTTTTTGTTGCCTGTTGAGTTTCCACATAAATGAATATATATCTTGTCTTTGTTGGTTATTTCATAGTCTGTGCACATTAATATTTGAACACCTGATTGATAGGAATTGCAGCAAGGAAGAAGAAGTGTCATTTACATATTCATAGAAATAAAACTCTGCCTGCAGGTCTTTTTGAATCACTTTGCTCTGTAATTCCATGTAAATTGTTATATTTCAGATGACGTTTTATACCTTCAAAGAATGAGATGATAAGCTAGAGCGTAAAAGGGAATCATCACATGAGGAAACAAGGGAGTCGGCACCTAAAGAGATCTTCATCCGTGTACATATTCTTTACTTGATTTACCAAATGTAACATCCTGATTTTATCATACATTTCTTTCCTGACTGAACAGCTGGAATGTCCCTGTGAAGCTTTCAGACCTTGAATGACATCTAAATTTGCTGACATATTCGTGCTCAGTCACATAATATGAGAAGAGCAAAGGATCTTAGTGAAGTTCCGTAAACCTGAGTAATGTATTTTTGGCGCAAGACTATTACAGCCTACCTTGTATTAATGTAACCATTCTCGGTTTACGGTCACTTAACTATCAGCATGCAGTTATCTAGCACAGCAGTACAACTGTAAAGTTTCACAGTACATTTGTAAATTTGACTCACCATTTATGCCAATGACCCTATGTAAGTCTATTCATCAACCTATCTTTGATATGTGTCCAATATATTCATGTTCTTCCAGCTCAGCCTCATGCTGTCTAATCAGTCGAGTCACTGTGTGACTCAGCTTACTTACCTCATACCCCACTCCCTCAGGAATGAGAGAGATGCTTGCATTGTTTAACTTGCAGAAGATAATTCCTGAGGGAGTGGGGAATGAGGGAGCCAATTTCTCTTCAGCGAGTCACACATATCCAGCGTATTTCTCAGAAGAAGAGGAAAATGAAGAAGCTCAGCTGAAGTGAAAGCAGGTCCAGAGAGAGAGAGAGAGAATATGATGTATTTTAACCCCATAGCGCAATAAGACGTACCCTTACGTCTTACTGCGCATGGGGGAGTATGAAGAGGGCTCACAGGCTGAGCCCTCTTCATACTCACCGGGCGTTTGCTTCATAATGAAGCAAACGCCCGTCGCTAACACCCGCGATCGGTTCTTGCACCGATCGCGGGTGTTAACCCTTTGATTGCCGCCGGCAAAGCTGCCGGCGGCATTAAAGAGCCGGCGGCGCGTGGGCGCCGCCATCTTGGCTCCGATCGTCACTCCCCGTGACGTCACCGGGGAGCGGCGATCCGTTGCCATGACAGCCTGGGATCACACAAAGATCCCAGGCTGTCATGATCGGGGCTATCTATTATAATGTGCGATCTGCACATTATAATAGATGGTATGCAAAATCCCCATATACTGCCATACTGTAGTATGGCAGTATATGGTAGGATCAATCAGACAACCTAGGGTTAAAGTACCCTAGGGAGTCTGTAAAATAGTAAAAAAAATAAATAAAAAAAAGTAAAAAAAAAAAAATTATATTAAAAAAACATAAAAATTCAAATCACCCCCCTTTCCCTAGAACTGATATAAATATAAATAAACAGTAAAAATCATAAACACAATAGGTATCGCCGTGTCCGAAAATGCCCGATCTATCAAAATATAATAACCGTTTTTCACTGCGTTAAACCCCGTAGCGGAAAATAGTGCCCGAAGTCGCAAATGGCATTTTTTTGCCATTTTGAAAAATAGAAAAAATTCTATAAAAAGTGATCAAAATGTCTAACAGTCCTAAAAATAGAAGCATTGAAAACGTCATCAGAAGTCGCAAAAAATGACACCACCCACAGCTCCATACACCAAAGTATGAAAAAGTTATTAGCGCAAGAACACTGCAAAATGAAGAATTTTTTTTCTGTACAGGAGGTTTTAATTTTTGTAAATGTATGAAAACATTATAAAACCTATACAAATTTGGTATCCCCGTGATTGCATTGACCCAATGAATGAAATAGACATGTCATTTGGGGTGCACAGTGAAAGCTGTAAAAACCAAGCCCACAAGAAATGGCGCAAATGTGTTTTTTCATCATTTTCACTGCATTTAGAATTTTTTTCCCGCTTCCCAGTACACGGCATGGAATATTTAATACCATCACTACGAAGTGCAATTTGTTACGCAGAAAATAAGCCATCACACAGCTCTGTACATGGAAAAATAAAAAAGTTATAGATTTTTGAAGGTGGGGAGTGAAAAATAAAAACGCAAAAACGAAAAAGGGCCTGGTCCTTAAGGGGTTAATGGTAGTAGCATTCAAACCTAGAGTTTACCTTGTCCGTGCACTCCTAATGTTTGTGATGCTGTTAATGACTTCTAGAGGACATGTGGCAAAAATAGGCTCAGAGTTTCTTGATCAGGTAGGATAGTGTTTCAAACTCCTTCCACCTCTCCATATTTCCTATCTATTTGTCGTCATGATTTTACATTTTTTTTCATTTAATATTTAGAGTTTTACCCAGTTAAAATACTTGCTGACTATTATATAAATATACATCTGGGGAAGTTTCTCCGATTCGCAGTTCCCTTTTCCTTTCTATAAAATGGCCACCAGCTGCTCAGACTACAGACTCTTGCAGAGGGGGAATGCAAGGAATCGGCAAAGCTTTAGTATGACAGTGACCAGTCTAAGTTCTTGTATATGGAATCCCGCAGGATATAATACCAACTAAATAACTATAATTTACCTCAAGGTATGTGTGTGAATAATGTTGTGCTCTCTTTGTGGAGAGTTTTAGGTTATAGATTTTCAGTTCTGATTCAGAACTCGTGTAATTAATATTATTTATTTTCCAATATGACTAGACAAATCTGCATTCTTTTATTTCTGTATGGTTTATGCCCTGAAAAAGTCTTCATGCTCTGGAGACTATTGACTTAAGGCATTAGGCTGTAAAGCAGTGATAACTATGTCGCTTACAGTTTTGATTGATCCAACTGTTTCTTCCCTTTTTCTTTTTGCTGGGTACAGAAGTCTATGGAAAGCAGATTAGCAAACAGTAAATCATAAGAAAAGTCCTTCCTCTAACAGGGTAAACAGGATTTACTCGCGTGGAAATGACTACAAGACGCTCGACTTAAAAAAGAACTTAGATCAACACTCGGCTTCTGTTAGTTTCGATAACAACATGGAGGAAAGTGAGCTGTCTGAGGGTTTGATGTATGGAGACTGGTTCATATATAATAAAGCACAGTGTTTCATTAGCCTTTATGTGTCAGCCCTTTCTTACTCAATGGAACACGAACCTATTCTAAGCATTTAATTACTTTTTTAATTACATATTGAGAATAAGTAATGGCATCATATAACCAGAAACCTCTTGCGATGTTGCCATGGTAACTGTTTAGCACGGACATGTTTAGAGTTTTTTTTCCATAAAAAGTTAAGTCAAAAAGTCCACATAATAATGTCACTGATATCTGACTTCTACAGAGGCATCATATGTAAACATATAGAGAAACAGGCCTTAATAGCAGGATACACTGGAGTCATCAAAATCTGTGTTAAAACTAAAGATCTGGAGGATTTGCTCCAGAAAATGTATTTGTTTTTGTCTGTGTTCTTTTAATGGGTTTACCTTTTTCAATTTTTGGGCTAGTGATGTGATTTTTACCGCCTTTTTCAGGAGATTTTTGGGGTCGGAATTTCTACTTTATTTTAAATTTGCTTAAAAAAATATTTTTATTTTTAAAAAAATGCATGTTTTTTTTATTTCAGATGCATTATTTTTTTTTCTGTTATACAGCACTTCTCTAAAACAAACATTAGACATAATGGGGCTTATTTACGAAGGGTCCCGCGGCTGCATTTCTGTCGGGTTTTCCAACATTTTTGGGGATCGCGGTGCTGGGACAGGGATTTAGAAGAGGATTTTGCCGCACTTGATCGGATTTTGGCGCATCGGCGCCGGCTTTCATGTGACAGAAATCAGGGGGCGGGCCGTCGGACGATCCGACTGATTCAGACAGAGCACAGGATTTAACTTTAAAATTGTGTTGCAAGCACTTACCTGCACTGGGAAGAAGAAGGTGAACTCCGGCAGACCTGAGCGGGGAGCAACACATGCAGGATATTGGGCGCACAATGTAAGTGAATTGCGGCACAGTGCATTCTCTTCGGACACTCCGGATCCGGGAACGCGCTGGACCGGGTAAGTAAATGTGCCAAAATATGTGGCAATTTATGCTGCATAGGTTCATAAATCAAAAGTCTGTTTCAGGGTAACAAGGTGAATTTAGTGCTTGGAAGGGCTGTGGAGCCTCAATTACAGGTCAATAGGGACTGCCTGTAAAAAATGTCATTATTTTGGCCTTGCCTCTCAGCACTAGATGAACTATTATTAGATAGATGGTAGATAGACACATAGATAGAGAGCTAAAGTAAAGATTCTCAAACATAATTAGAGTAAGGGCTCGTTCACATTGGGGTTGGTGCTGCATGTGCATTGACAACAGACCAGTTTTGTCTCTGTCTTGTCTGTGTTTTCACTTTGTCTGCACAACTGAAGCATTATATTGCTTTGAAAACATTACACCGGGTTTTTCAGCCTCATCAGTGAAAAAAAATGATTGTTGCATCTGTTTACTTTGCAGACCCATAGACTTCTATTGCCTTTCCGAGATCCGCATCCGTGGAAAAAAATATGTTTTATAATTTTTCCACTGACAACGGATCAGTGAAAATACAAGCCAATGTGAAAACACCCACAGAAATCAATGGCTTTGTGAGGCATTCAGGGAAATCACCGAAATCACCGACCCACAGGTGAGAAAAACAAAGCTAATGTGAAAGAGTCCTTACACACAGGTCAGTATATTAAAATTGGTCACATGAGTAAATCAGAACATACCCACAGCATACATACACAGGCAGTCCCCGGGTTACATACAAGATAGGGTCTGTAGGTTTGTTCTTAAGTTGAGTTTGTATGTAAGTCGGAACTGTATATTTTATCATTGTAATCCCAGCCAGAACTTTTTTGATCTCTGTGACAATTGGATTTTAAAAATGTTGGGTTGTCATAAGAATCGGGATTAACACTAAAGCTTCATTACAGACACATTTAATAACTGTTATAGCTGATTATTGTAGCCTAGGACTAAAGTACAATAAATTACCAATATCCAGAGGTCCGTTTGTAACTATGGGTCGTATGTAAGTCGAGTGTTCTTAAGTAGGGGACCGCCTGTACACAGTTTACATAGATAGATAAATCAAGGAGATAGATGTGCTGTCTCATTTTTTAAATACAGATAGATAGATAGATAGATAGATAGATAGATAGATAGATAGATAGATAGATAGGTAGATAGATAGGTAGATATTGAATTTAAACAAATTATGGACCCAAAGAGTACGGAAATCTAATTTTGGCTTTGGTTAAGGCTTTACAAGAGATGTAAATAGCAGCTGACATTAATGATTTCCCATGTTATGTTACATTAGTGAAATCTCACCTTTAAAAATAAATAGCTGACCTTACAATATGTTTATTTAGCTCACCTAATTGCATTGCTAATGAGGCTGGAATTAATACTACGGACTACAATTTACCTACATGGTTAATACAATTACATTATTGAGAGACAATCCGAAGATTTGTGATTCAAGAATTCACGTTTCACTGCAAAATGTCCAAGAAATCAATTTTGTGTGTGGAAGAGCCTCACGGCACAAAGTACATGGGTTCCTAACAGTAAATCAAGCCATAATAGCAGTTTCTGTATCGTACGACATACAGTACATTGTGTACTATACATCATATTACAATGTATAATGTGTGTTTGTCTCGCTCATAAAGAGCCCTGGTGATATAATCTGACCCTTTGTTTGATGCAATTTAATGGATTGAAGAAACTTTCTACTGTAATTCGCCATCACATTTTTTTTTTGTTCATAGGTTCATTCAAATTACTAATATTTTTTCTAGCAATTATCAAAGCTTCCTTATTTACAGCTCTCCATTGTGAATGATCATTTTAACCTTACGCCTCCAGTGAAATGGTATGTTTAAGGTTGATGGTTGCAGCAAGGGGTATATTAGCACACTGGCTAATGTATCTAATAGACTGATATTAAAGATGAATAAAGGGTAATTTGTGTCCATTAGAAGCAGTCATTAATGCTACTTCCACCATTATATCATAAGTACATTACACCTAAAAACAATGCAGCTACCTTAATGCATGCGTCCTTCTTAATGGAAGCTGTTGTTATATAAGGGGTATTTATTTAACCCTTTGTATTTGAGAAGTGCATGACTTGCTAATGGAATCATAAAGCTGAGAAACAAGGACGCTGTTGGGCAACCTTCATCTTGTATTTATTTTTATTATAGGTTATAATTGTTTGAAACAAGTATTTCTATCAGGAACGAGGTTAAGATGAAAATATGATGTTTCCCCAGCCCACAAGATCAGAATTTACAAAAGCAGTGTAGCTCCCTGTGCTTCAGCCAAAGGGGGCATAGAGGAACATGAAGCAGGGCACGGCAGTGGCTGAGTGGGGTGGCATGGGGTGTTCCTGCTACACACCAGCGCACTAACTGTACCCTACATCTGTTCAAGCCTATATGGGCACGGGATGAGGTGCAACTCTATGCCCAAGCTGGACTAACATAGAGTTGCTGAAGGGCACAGTTGCTCACAAGTCCAGCTGCCATATATACCAGGAGGCTGGACCCTTCTGATACATCGGGCACACCAAAGGGGAAGGGACTACATGTATTATAACTAGTGGTGTGTTCCACTAATCATGGATACACTCATCGCTTGCCATGCCAGAATTACTAACAGACATTTTAGTAATTCTGGCATAGGACTTGTGTATTAGAATTGAAATCTATGCCAAGTAATTTTGCTGACCGGGGACATGTTGCAAAATCTGTAGCATGTATACAACCTTGCAACTTTTTCCATGCCTTATTTGCCCAAAAACTGTTGCACAAGGCAGGGTCTGTGCTTTATGAAGTTATGCAAAATCATGCAAATTTGCAGCATACTTTATTTCTTAAACTTTAATAATATTGTATAACTGAATGCAAATACCAATAAAAGAGTTGTTCAGAATTTACAAATCATCTAGCCTGAGACTGTTCAGGATCTGAGACTCAGTGCATCTCACTGATTGGCACAACATTGGCAACACAGGTCTATGACAATGGGGCTCATTTACTTACCCGCCCAACGGAGTTCGAAAAAGTGCATTGTCCGATGATAATGCACTCTGCCGCAATTCACATCATGCCCCCGATATCCTACATGTATCACTTCCCCGCTCAGATCCAACAGCATTCACCTTGTTTTAAGTGGTGCATGTAAGTGCATTGGATTGCGACACAATTTGAAAGCTAAATCCCGGGCTCAGTCAGAATCAGTCAGATCATCCGACGACATGACCCCAATTTGTGTTGCATGGAAGCAGAAACGATTGTGTGCGACACAATGCGATCGCAGACACCTGTTAAATACCTGTCAAAGCTGTTTAATCCCAAAAAAGACAAACAGTCTGGCAAAAGTGCGCTTCGCGAATCTTTAGAAAATGAGCCCTAATATGTCCATGCATCGAATAAATAAGGCTGAGATCTAATATTAAACACAATTGTCCTACAAAGTACAGCAAAGTGCTAATAATGGGGATTTACAAATTGAATAAGGTAGGGTCTGCATTTTCCAAACTTCATTGCACTACAGATAAGGGATCCAACCTTGTTGTATATAGGTTTCGATAGAGAAAGAGCACAGTAACATCAATATTGTCATTTTTTGTTTAGTACAGCAACACACCGTGATGGTTTGGCCTATCAGGGCTTCATCAGATGGCATAATGCATGAGATATGTAATACGCTAGTGGCGCTAGGGATGGTGCTGCTGCACCCACACAGTTAGGAGATTAAAGGATGTGCTTGCTTTGTTGGGGATGGTTATTATACTACAAAATGTCACTAGGCTTCTTATAAGTCATGCACAGATATTTAGGAAGCTGCCTTTCAAATACACAAAGTTTTCCTTACCCACCCTCAAAAATGTATTTGCATATTTCCTTCCAGAGTTCTTGCAAGGAAGTTTATTTTACTAGTCTAAAACAACCCCTTCAACTAATAATACATTTAAAAATGTCTTTGAACTCCAAATAGAGAGGAAGAGATTGAGAAAACAGTAAAAACACAGAATCTAGCTGCTCACTAAATGTGTTACACATACATTATTCAAGAAATGCTAAGTACAAACAAGAATTGACAGATCAGTCGTCAGTACATCTGTTCCAATTAAAGCTTTGGAATCTGATATCCAATAATCAATCATAATGATCCTGAAAAAGGTTATGGACAAGATATTTGCAAATCTACCTTCTTATACAACAGAACCCGTGGAGGCAACGCTCATTAATGTCCAAAACGAAAACAAGATCAGTCAACTATAAAAGCAGCATGGGTACTCGAAGTTTAATGTATTCTCTAGTTTCGAGACTATGAATAAAGAACAAGGAGCCTGTTAAGAAAGTGGGAAGAAATGATTGTTGATTTTTCTGTTAAAACTCAATCAGTGCCAGACAGAAGGTCACAAGATTAATTAGTGAAACCTTTACTCTCCCCTGAGTCCTTTCTTCATTTTATAGCCAGTTTCTAATAAGCTTTGTCCCAAAGAGCGAACTACTTTGCAGGTTGTGATGCGTATCAATGCAGTGTTGTCGATAGTAGTTCTGCTTCAGGAAATTTTAAATATATGGATTTTTTGTCAGAAAACGTACAATTTTTGAATAAATAAAATAGGCTTAGCGTTAACGGAGATTCACACTGGCTTTGTCGTTCTGTGAACCATGGACCACGCAGAGTCCCGCTTACATGATAGCGATCTATGATGTAAGGAGTTCTTGATTTTTTTACTAAACGTCAGCGTGTAAACATGAATACAGTCTTGACGTACCTTATAGATCACTATCGTGTAAACAGTTCTCTCCCCAGCATTAAGGTTGGGGACACTGTACAGTCAGTGGTTCACAGACCGACAACTTCAGTGTGAATCTGCACTTTGGGAGATTCTTTAGTGTTTATGGCCCGATTTTCCACATTTGAAAATGTGTTCCAGGTAATTTTGGTGTCTTTTTTCACATGTTTTTTTTTGGGGGGGGGTGGCGGTGATTTTTTTTTTAAATGTATGTATTATATGCTTTGTAAGCATATAAAAAACTTGATTATACCTTTAGGCATGATTAATTTAGTAATGTAATAACTATGTGAAATGCAAAACTTAGAAACCACTGAGACTCTATTTAAAAATGGGATTTGGCTTCACACCTGTCAGCTGCTTTGTTTGGACGTACCATTACTGTAGAAGTAATATCACTAATCATAATGTATTACTAAAGGGCAACTTAATATCATAGATAACAAGGCTATATTTATCACAAATAGTGGTTTGGGTCCAGGTTAGGTGTTCGAACTCGCCCAGAAAATCTGGCTGACAGGCTACTAAGGGATTAATTTTTTGACTGATTATTTGAATACCAGATGCTAAAAGGTCATAAAATGTCTTTCTGACATGCAGCACATGATTGGACTACAGACTTAGGCTATATTCACACTGCCGTTGCCCGCCCGTACCGTACCGTAGTGGGCAACGGCAGTGTACGGGGAGAGGAGGAGGAGGTGAGCGCAGCTCACCCCCGCCCCTCTCCATAGCAACCTATGGTGCACGGCGCCGTATTACGGGAAAAGATAGGACATGTCCTATCTTTTTTCCGGGTACGGAACGGTACAGTGCCGCACACGTGTGGCACCGTACCGCTCCCGTAGGGTGCCGTGCGCTTATTGCTGCCTATGGGGGACGTATATCGGCCGTATATACGTCGGCCGTATATACGTCCCCCATACGGCAGTGTGAATGTAGCCTAAAGCCTGAAAGTCCCTTAAAGCATAACTAAGTCTTCGAAGAATTTTTTTTATTTCAGATATTAATAGTCCAGCTGATAATAATAATCTCTGTAATACAGTATACTTAATTAAATCTAACATGAAAATCCATGATAAACCAGGCACACCATGACTGTGGTAATCTTATATTTGTTATCCATTGCCTCATTCCCTCTAAAATCCACTTTTGAAAGTATGCTAACAAGTCTGACGGGCTACTGCGAGTGTTACCTGAACTCCTCCATGCTGCAGCTTCACAGGCTTTTACAATTTACCGAAGTGTTCCCTTCTCCTTTTTTCTGAGATTACAGCAGGCGGAGGGACGGGGGAAGTGCTGAGGGAGCAGTTGGAAATTAGACAGTTTAACAGCCTGTGAAGCTGTAGCATGGATGGACTCTGGTATCAACAAAAGCATTAGCATAATTGATAAAGTTGATTTTAGATGAAAGGTAATGAGATGTCTTTTCAAGTATGTACCCAGCAGGCAGATATGGAGAGCAGACTAAAGATTAATTCTTGACATACCTAGAAAATATTTTACCATATCACTCAGCTCTGTAAAGATATCAAACAAGTGACTGTTTGTAAGGAGATAAGCCATTAGAATCTTTGTCAGCTTCTCCTTTTCCATTGGGTATCTATATGGTATATACGATTAAGCTGATTTATTCATACTGCTAAGTGCAAGAGAATGAGAGGGGAAACAAGGGAAAGAAACTTAAAAAAATAGTATTTCACAAAATAACTGTTAACTGTTTGGTTAAAAGTTTACACTATAAACCATATGCAGAGCAAACAAATCCTCAAATTAATTGGTCATTTGGCCAGAAATCCTGCACCTCCTAGCAAAGTAAATAAAAGGGAAAAAGGAATCACTACACAAAATCTATGGCCTGTTCCTAGGTGTTTCTGCTTACCAACAGCATATTGTGATCATTAGGGAGAGAATATCCATGTTTGGCCTTTGGTTAAAAGCTTAACTGTAATTATGCTAACAAGTCAGTAAAGAGTATTACACTTTAAGTGTGAGAAAGATGAGAATAGAAATCTACAGAAAGGAATTCTTATCACAATTTAGAATCCATGACCCATTAAGCTTTTCCTTATTTTATTGTGTTTACCCATTACATGCACTGAAAGTTCTCAAATGTGGAACCAGCTGTTCAAGAAAGCAATTGTTTTTTCAAGAGAAGAGTCAAGTCAGAAACAAATAATCCACTTTACTGCAAGGACACCACGCTGCAATCTCACATAAAACTAGAGAAAGCACCTCTGCTATGGATGAATGATATTATCTGATGCTATCATGATGCTGTTCTTTCAGCTGCAAGGATGAGGAGTTTCAGACTTGTAGGACCATCTGCCCATGGTTCACTTGTTTCAATTCTGCATCCTCTTGCATGAACCAACAAGGCAATTGTTCTTGGTTGAACAGTCATTGAAGGCTATGTTTATTCCTTACATCTTATACTTGTTATTTCTTGACACTTTTGTTCCTAACAGTAACCATACTCACTTTTATGAATATAACTAATATTAAAGAAAGAAAATTCTCAAATTTCAATCCCGTAGTGATGTTTACACAATAAAGATCATTTTTAACCCTTTACTTTACAATTTTACTCAGTTTTATTTCTGATTTAGCTACTATAACTCAGTGATGGCCAGTGTAAAATTCTAGAGTGTGGGCGGGAACTCTCTAAGCAGACACTTCATGATTCCTCTAGTTCTGTGTGGTAACAATGTGGTGCATTATCAGGGTACAAGGTTTATATACACATTCATTTACCATCTGAACATTGTACTAGTATCTGACACATAGAAAGAGAGATGAGACAGATCAGAGATGAGAGATAATGAGGTCCAGGAGATGCATATTACACATGACATCCTCAGTTATGCAATACTTATACTATATGCCCCCCTCCCCTGAATAAAGACCTTATCTTTATCTTATCTTATCTAGAGGTAGAGAGCAGAGAACGGCTCAGCACAGTGTCAGACAGATGAACAATATGGCTGCCGACCCTAAACGGGGCAACTAAAATTGTGTACACCAGGACTGATTGAGACAGGTTGGAATTATATCTGTGAAATGCTGTATTTTTGTTATTAACATTGAATTAGTGAATGTGTTACTTTGTTATATTTGATATTTAAGAAACCTGTCTTCATAAAAATAAACTGCACTACTTCTACTTTACTTTCATAAAATCCAGATAAAACTATTGTATTCTGGACTTAGTTTAAAGAGTTGAATTTAAAGAGGCCTCATTCTTTGTTGTACCAGGAGCTTATGAACTACCAGGAGTGTGCTAGCAGCTTGCCTACTTTTCTTTTGCCCCTCATGTGTATCTTACGTGTGAGACAGGTATCATGCTGTACAACAGGAAGGCTGTTTTGAAGGAAACCAATCAGCAAAATGTGTCATTTTTTTTAAATTTTTCACTAAGGATCATTTATTTTGCAATGGGGTGGTCATAGTTATATAAAACTATGCATAGAAAGATACTGCCAGTCACTGGTAGAGTACTTATGGCAATATATTTGCTTCTTAGCAAATAAAGATCAGAAATATAAACAAATTATGTTTAAAAATCATGTGAAATAAACTACATAGGTTTTATCCTTTTAGAAAAATGTTCACAGCATTCCCCCACATGTCAGGCTCCAGGAGTAGTGGACCCACCGGACCACAGTGGACAATGACGTAAGCCCACACCAGGGAAAAGAGTCTAAGTTGAAACCGGTTTTCACCAGAGCCTGCCACAAAGTGGGTTGAACTTGCTGCGGGATGGTACCACCAGGTCGTTCCATAGGTGCAACTTTGGCTGCGAAGGCTGCGAAGGTGAGGTACAGAAACGGAAGGCAGGTTTTTGTTCAGGGACAGGCAGAAGGCCAAGACAGGCCGCAAAGGTTCAGGATCAGATTCAGAGCAGAAGGTCAGAGCTGGCGACGGAGGAGCGTAAATGGGAATAAGTCTTAGGTCACTACGGGAAATCACACAGATCGCAAAGGTCATGGGAAACAAGCTTTTTCTAAAGCTGTGACGCACAAACATCCAGCAGGGTGTGCAGGAAGAGGCAAGTTTAAATAGCATTCTGGGAAATGGCCACCATAATTAATGATGCACTGGCCCTTTAAATCTGCTGAAGGCGCCGTACATGCACCCTAGGAGCCAGGGACATGCAAGCAAGGATCCGAGGCAGAAATGAGGCCAGGTGAGAGGCACAGAGGGGCACGGGTGAGCCTGTGACCCCGCGGTATTGGTCGTGGGAGCAACCGTGACACATAGGGGCACATTTACTAAGGGTCCGCAGCCGCGAATCCGTCGGGTTTTTCCCGAATATTTCCGCTTTGCGCTGTATTTCACGGGATTGTGGCGCACGCGATTGATTTTTGGCGCAATCGCGCCAACTTTCACGCGAAATCGGGGGGCGTGGCCACCGGCCAACCCGCAGGATTCGGAAAAAACGCGGAATTTAAAAAGCCATTTGTGTCGCAAGATCAAGCACTCACATACACCAGAAAAAAGCAGGTGAACTCCGGCGGACCTCGGCTTAGCAGCGACACCTGGTGAATATTGGCGCACGGACCCTAGTGAATCCGGGCAGAACCCGAATCAGCGCCGGAGAACCCGCCGCTGGATCGCTACTGGACCGGGTAAGTAAATGTGCCCCATAGTATCAAAAATCATCTGAAATAATGGTTACTGTTTAAAACACTTTGATTTGAGTAACAACCAGATTATGTGAATACACTGACAGGGCCCCTGTTACGACTAGGATGTGCTTTTTTATTCTGGAATATGCCTGGCTAAGATATTATTGTAGGCACATTCCTGGTTCACTCTGTAATATCCACATTTATGTAAAAATATATGTGTTATCATTGATTCAGATGCACATGAAAATAAAGTATCTAACTGTGCAGTAATTTTAAGATATGCAATATGAACATAGTTGACATATTTTACAGCATCTCATATATAATAAAGAAATGAATACATAATTTATTTTTACATGTAAAGATTTTGTATCTTAAAAAAGTTTATTTCAATTTTACATTTTCAGTACAAATAGCCATTCATATAGACAGCTTGTGCCCCCACTAACTTTTTTCATTAAAATATCCCCATGAGACTGGCTTGTTTTTCACTTGGCAATCAATCACTGTCAATAGCCAAGTATCAGCTGTGGTTTTGCCCAGTGACACAGAGCCATTTAATTCTCAACATACATTTTCCCATTAGGGTTGAGTATGGCACATGCAGGACTCTGTTACCCTTTGCCCCAGTTTCTTGTGGTATCAGAAGAGAAACAGATTAGTTCATGGCCCCATTCATATGATATTAAGCAAAAAAAGAGGTCCAATTTAAAATC
This sequence comes from Engystomops pustulosus, assembly GCF_040894005.1. NCBI lineage: Eukaryota > Metazoa > Chordata > Amphibia > Anura > Leptodactylidae > Engystomops > Engystomops pustulosus. The sequence continues at coordinate 149,466,400 of NC_092415.1, forward strand.
TCAGAGTAAGTAGAAAACCTTTGAAATATACATTTTATCACAAAGACGTTACAGTCACCAATAAAATGTATACATCCTTGTCATATTACATGGTCTTGCATTGAAAATACAATAATTCAGTTTCTTTAAAGCTAGACTCTATCGAGGAATGTTATTACAGAGCATAGACATACACAAATTAGCTTCATGATCAATGAAATGAAATTGATGTAAATTTGATGCAAACATTGTATGGTTGTTGGTATAACACCAAGGTAAAAACCAGGGTTGCCGATTTTCTGTGTGTTCTTGAACACGAGTGAACCATGACTAAGAACGGCCAGTCCGTTTGAACCGCGTTGGCCAAGACTATTTGCAGTGGAATTTTAATGCATGCCTAAATAAAGATTACAAGTGTTTCCCGACAAGGCTGGATCTTGGAATTTTTTCACTCGTGTTTGTGGCCCGAGCAGAGGGGCGTTCCGCGCCATACTGGGACACTCATAGAGCTGGAAGGTGAGCTGAATCTCTATTTCTACCTTGTGTTCTTGAACACGCAAAAAGAAAAAGATAATTTTTCAAGATCATGAAAAATAAAGTGATCTGATAATTGCTATTGTAATTATCAGTATTATCAGTATGAGCCACAGTTATGAGAATTAAACAACTTGATTTATTTAGTCTCGAAAAGAGATGACTAAGAGGAGGCATTTTCTCCCCTGGTGAAAACAAGGTTTAATCACCAGAGGCGACAGGGCTTTCATGGACTTTCTTCTGTAAAAACCATAGGTAACCGATCCTGTGTACCCCTATGGGGTGCAGAACATCGCAATCATCACATGCAATCTGATTTGTGAAAGCAGATGTTTTGTCATCATGATAGCCTGAAGCACTTAAGTGTGTGATATCATCTTATGGAGGAAGGACATCAGAAATGATCTTACAAAAGTAGTCGTTGCTGCCCATCAATCTGAAAACGGTTATAATGCCATGGGTAGGTAATTAAGTCTTTTAATATGAATTACTGAAGTAATGGGAAGGGATAGAAACGTCATACCTGCTAAAGAAGAGATTGTGAAGAAGAGATTGCGAAGAAATACCTTTAAAGTTTGCAATAGGACTTTAAAATAAGTCCATCACAACATTAAAGGCTCATAGGGAATCTTATACTGTTAGATTCATGGCACACAGCAGATCACTATCTATCAGTATTACTGGACTCTTGTTGTGTATGGCTACAGGGCAAAGTTACAAGTATTCTATTTTACTGTAGCATAGCAAGTGCATAATTATACTTCAGTATGTGGGCAAGGTAAGCCATGGAAACAATCAAAAGAATTTGACAAATAAGTCAAAGGGACAATTCTGATTTTTATTTAATTGTGGATTGCAGCCATGCAATAATCCAATTTTTAAAGATTTGTGGAAAGTCATTTGATGGTGACTGTCCCCTGACTATACGTTATTCTTCTACAAGCGCTCCCTGATACTTATTATCGAGGTAATCATAGCCTCAAGTGGTCAATTTTGTAGAACTTAAAGAAATAAATATAGATCTGTCTCTGATATTAACTCTAAGATCTTACTACAGAAAAAAAAGTCTAAATATACTTGAGTTGTTGGTGTTTTGTGATTTTTTTTGATCAATTAGATTGTTTCACCATCTATTCAAGTAATCTGGCCCTCATACATACAAACATATCTTACATTACTGCTAGTGGTAGTTATGGCTAGCTCATTCTGCCCATGTATTTCTATATTTCTATAGGCTCATATATACAGCTGTAGCTTCCTCAGCTCCATGCCTGCGCCTAGTGCCCCTGATCAAAAACTGAGAGCAGGTACAATTCTTGGCCATGTTTGTCCTGCCATAGAAGTCTATGGTAATGTAAAAAATACATGTGCCATCTGTCTTTTCAGATCAGTTGCTAGGTAAAACAATAATGTGACTCCCCAAGTTGGGAGTTGGGACAAGCTTCCCGCCTTTTAGTTTTTTTGTAGATCTGCAAAAGCAAATGGCATATGAGTGACATGTGGCCCATTTTGGTGCCTGGCCATTTGTGAACTATAGCGTGGGATTTCCATCTTAAGATTCACAAATTTAAGAATACCTTTCCCATCCATTGGTTGAAATCCTGTACTTTTTGCACCATATTCACTATGTAAGGAATTTGTGGCAATAAATACTTCATATTAACAGCTGCAGAAGAAATGTGTGGGAAGCAAAAACGTGTCTGGCTTTATCGGACTTTGATTAAGTTTTAGAAACCTGACCTTCTTTAGCTTAAAAAGGGGTTATAGTGATACATCATGCACATCACGGTGGCTGTCAATCACAAATGACCCCCTAATAGGTGATCACAGGGAACCAATGCATAATAACCAAAAGAAACTGAGCATTTATCACTTTTAGCATTTTCAAAGCAGGGTAGAAAGGGGTTAACAAAAGCTGGCTCGCTATATGTAGAAATGTATCAGAATTACACCTATACTTGACATAAAGAATTGCATTTTACATCTCAGCTGTCTTGTTTACATTTGGAAAGCTGCATGATTTCATATTGAGAGTCTCTCCTTTAATATATTCATGACAAATGTGCAGTTAAGGAGACAACTCCTGTAGTGTTTGATAGGCCTGTGTGTCAGAATCACTTAATTCAAAGTCTAAAATACAGCAGATCACAAGTTTCTATGTGCAGTGGCAGACTTTCATGGGAATGCATATAATACATGGGTAACTTCTATGGTGTTTCCATAAGGGGAATAACAATCTAATGGCTCCTAACACAATTACTATTTCACTGCATGAGTTTATTTGTTATGTAAAATATATTGGGGTTATACTGTATATGTGTTATAGTGTGAGTAAAGTTTATTATAGGGTCATTGTCAAGTAGAACAAAACCGACATTGATAGTATTTATTAGATTGTCTTTGTGTTAATAGATATTGCAGAATTACATTCCTCATTCATAGTAGTCGCAAACATAAAGCATATAATCTACTGTAGTCTATTGTTTCCTTACTCAATAATCAGTATGCTGAAAAGATAATGAACTATGTGTTACATTTCAAGAAAAAATGTGGATTTTTATCACCAATCAGGAGCCTTTTTACAAAAGAAAGAAAATCCATGTACCTGTACATTACGATTACTGTTGGGTAGAACTCAACCACAGAATTCTGATTTGTACCGAACTTTCCAGGTTTGGGTCTTCCCAGACCCTACCCCGAACTTCACCAAAATTTCGGAGCAAGGTCCGTGTTTGGCTAAACCACAGCCCTCCGCCATTAACCAGTAATAAACCATTAATTAACCATAATAAAATGGGACTATCTCTTTAAATATTGATATGGTTAAAATTACAGCGCTTTTTATAACAGGGGTTGACAGGGGTGAAAGCCCTTTAAACTGCCTGAAAAAATCAGCAGAGACCAGGCTGTTTGCTAATTATGTGCTGATACAATATACAATATTACCTGCTTGATCCACAGGAAATGTATTTTTGTCCTTGGCGGTTTGTCTACCCTCTGATGAGGATACTTATCCTGTGTTGTAAAGGAAACACAAATCTCCAAAGTTTCGACATAAGTCTACTTCTTTTCCACCGTGCCTTTAGCCCTTCATTAAAAGGATAATAGAGGGCTAGGATGTATCTCACTGTATGCACATATTGGGGGATAGTATGTCCTGCTCCTCCCCTTCCTCCCAGGAGGAAAATTGATTGGCTGCTGCTGATACTCTGGCTGTTGCAGGTTTTTTCCCCCAGAGCATACGCTAAGTTGAGGCTGGGGATGGATGCAATACGTTGCATCTGTCCGCCATAGCCACCGATGGCCTCTGCTGAGCTTATACATCACTCAGCAAGAGGGAGCAAGAAGGAAAGACGTAGCTTGCTGCATCTTTCTATTCTGTGGTTACGATAGTATGCCTTGGTTTATCGTGTAGATGGAGGATACCTCTGTCTGCCAATATATGTCTATGACTATGCTCAGTATATGCATCAGGGGCTTTCCTAGTGTATACATTGAGAATATTAAAAGAACTTGATTTAAATACAGCTTTGTATGGTCACAGCTAGAGATGAGCGAGCACTAAAATGCTCGGGTGCTCGTTACTCGAGACAAACTTTTCCCGATGCTCAAGTGCTCGTCTCAAATAACGAACCCCATTGAAGTCAATGGGAGACTCGAGCATTTTTCAAGGGGAGCAAGGGTCTGCACAGGGAAGCTTGGCCAAACACCTGGAAACCTCAGAAAATGATGGAAACACCACGGAAATGGACAGGAAACAGCAGGGACAGCATGCATGGATGCCTCTGAGGCTGCTTAATCGCACCATTATGCCAAAATTATGGGCAATAGCATGGCGATGACAGAGTGACCGAATGAGGCTAGATAGCATCTAAAACATGCAATAATTGACCCTGACACTATAGAAGACGGCATGCAGAGGCAGCGGCAGCAGCGGCAGGCTAGAGAGTGGCATGGCGACATACCCCAAATGGACTCAGGCTTCAAATCAATTAAAAAAATTCCTTTTGGCGAGGATAACTTGTAGCACTGTACGTATCAGCATTTTGCCTGGTTAAGGCTGCAGAGAGGAACCAAAGGAGGTGAGCAAGAAGCGCTGAAATTATTTCCTATGTGAACAAAAGGTTGATGGTATATTTAGTCGATAAAACAGCATGGTGGCGACAAGTTCCATAACGTATCTGGTGAAACACCCGAAAAACACCGCTCGTTTTATAAGGGGACGACATGTGGAGGCAGCCTTGGAGACAACTTCCATGATTAAGAGCGACAGTATGGGGCATCCATATTGCGCTGCTATGATTGAAACTTCCGGTCTCCAGCATGGCGGCGACAGATGCGCTGAGTTCCATTATATATCTGGTGAAACACCTGAAAATTCTGCCTGAAACAGCTCGTTTGATAAGGGTCTGGGGTATAGATAATTGAAAGTTGCGCATGGAGACATTGGTGGACGCTGTGGAGGATTGTGGAGGCGAAATGGACAGGAAACAGCAGGGGCAGTATGCATGGATGCCTCTGAGGCTGCCTAATCTTGGGATGGAGCTGGCGGTCCGCTGCCAGGCGAGCTTTCGCCTGTCCAAGCCCCTGTCTCTTGGCTCCTCTCCACCCAAAATGGGCCTGGGGGCCAGAAGCGTTTACTTTGAAAAAATTATAATTTTCAAAGCAGGCCGAGACGTTTGAATAATTCATCTAGGAATAATGGAATAGCATAGCGGTTCTATTTTTATTTGTTTTTTCGGAATTGGTTCCATGATTAAGAGAGACAGTATGGGGCATCCATATTACGCTGCTATGATTGCAACTTCAGATCTCCAGCATGGCGGCGGCAGATGGGCCGAGTTCCATTATGTATCTGGTGAAACACCCGAAAAATCTGCCTGACACAGCTCATTTGATAAGGGGACGATGTATGGAGGCAATAAAGTAGTAGTAGATTAAAGGTGCTGCAGTTAAAACTATGTAAGTTGGATCTTGGGATGGAGCTGTCGGTTCGCTGCCAGGTAAACTTTCTCCTGTCCAAGCCCCTGCCTTTCGGCTCCTCCCCACCCAAAATGGGCCTGGGGGCCAGAAGCGTTTACTTTGAAAATATTATAATTTTCAAAGCCAGCGGGGGATGCAAACAGCACTTCTAAGAACCTTTTGTATAAGATCAAGTGTAGTACTGTTCTTATAAGTAATTGGCTTGCTTATGGCGGTTATTCAGCTTCTTTCACTGGGTGGAGAATGGAAATCCTGAGAAATCCAGGCTTTATTCATCTTGATAAGCGTCAGTCTGTCAGCGCTGTCAGTCGACAGGCGTGTACGCTTATCTGTGATGATGCCACCAGCTGCACTGAAAACCCGCTCAGACAACACGCTAGCGGCAGGGCAGGCAAGAACCTCCAATGCGTACCGCGCCAGTTCATGCCACATGTCCAGCTTTGAAACCCAGTAGTTGTAGGGAGCTGTGTGATCATTTAGGACGATGGTATGGTCAGCTATGTACTCCCTCACCATCTTTCTGTAAAGATCAGCCCTACTCTGCCGAGACTGGGGACAGGTGACAGTGTCTTGCTGGGGTGACATAAAACTGGCAAAGGCCTTGTAAAGCGTACCCCTGCCAGTGCTGGACAAGCTGCCTGCTCCCCTACTCTCCCTCGCTACTTGTCCCGCAGAAGTACGCCCTCTGCCGCTAGCACTGTCAGAAGGGAAATACTGTTTCAGCTTGTGCACCAGGGCCTGCTGGTATTCATGCATTCTAACACTCCTTTCCTCTCCAGGGATGAGAGTGGAAAGATTTTGCTTGTACCGTGGGTCCAGGAGAGTGAATACCCAGTAATCGGTGCTGGAATAAATTCTTTGAACGCGAGGGTCACGGGATAGGCAGCCTAGCATGAAATCTGCCATATGCGCCAGAGTCCCAACGTGCAAGAATTTACTCCCCTCACTGGCCTGACTGTCCATTTCCTCCTCCTCCAACTCCTCTAACTGCTCTTCTTCTGCCCATACACGCTGAACAGTGAAGGACTGAGCAATGCTTCCCTCTTCTGTCTCGCCAACATTCTCCTCCTCCTCATCCTCTTCCAGCTCCTCCAATATGCGCTGAGAAACAGACCTGAGGGTGCTTTGGCTATCAACAAGGGAATCTTCTTCCCTGTCTCTTGTGACGAGCGCAAAGCTTCCGACTTCATGCTGACCAGAGAGTTTTTCAACAGGCCAAGCAGCGGGATGGTGAGGCTGATGATGGCGGCATCACCACTGACCATCTGTGTTGACTCCTCAAAGTTACTCAGCACATGACAGATATCAGACATACACGTCCACTCCTCATTGTAGACTTGAGGAAGCTGACTGACCTGACTACCAGTTCTGGTGGAAGCTGACATCTGGCAGTCTACAATCACTCTGCGCTGCTGGTAAACTCTGGATAACATGGTTAATGTTGAATTCCACCTTGTCACACAACAGTCGGTGAGCGGGCAGTTGGAGGCGGCGCTGCGCTGCCCTGAGAGTGGCAGCATTTGTGCTGGACTTCCTGAAATGCGCACAGATGCGGCGCACCTTCGTGAGCAAATCAGACAGATTGGGGTATGTCTTGAGGAACCGCTGAACTATGAGATTTAACACATGGGCCAGGCTTGGCACATGTGTCAGTCTGCCGAGTTGCAGAGCCGCCACCAGGTTACGGCCGTTGTCACACACAACCATGCCTGGCTTCAGGTTCAGCGGTGCCAGCCATAGATCAGTCTGCGCCATGATGCCCTGTAATAGCTCTTGGGCGGTGTGCCTTTTATCGCCTAGGCTCAGCAGTTTGAGCACTGCCTGCTGTCGCTTAGCGACGGCACTGCTGCTGTGCATAGAGCTACCGACTGATGGTGCCATGCTCACAGATGGTAATTCGGAGGAGGAGGTGGAGGAGGGGTGGGAGTAGGAGGGGGAAAAGTAGGCCTGAGAGACCTGGATCGTGGTAGGCCCCGCAATCCTCGGTGTCGGCAGTATATGACCAGCCGCAGGGTAAGACTCGGTCCCAGACTCCACCAAATTAACCCAATGTGCCGTCAGCGATATATAGTGGCCCTGCCCAGCAGCACTCGTCCAAGTGTTGGACGAGTCAGGTGGACCTTGTTAGAAATGGCGTTGGTCAGGGCACGGATGATGTTGTCTGACACGTGCTGGTGCAGGGCTGGGATGGCACATCGGGAAAAGTAGTGGCGTTTGGGGACCAAATACCGAGGGGCAGCCGCCGCCATGAGGTTGCGAAAGGCCTCGGTTTCTACCAGCCTATAGGGCAGCATCTCCAGGCTCAGTAATTTTGAGATGTGGACGTTGAGTGCTTTGGCATGTGGGTGGGTTGCACTGTATTTCCTCTTGTGCTCCAGTGTCTGGGGTATAGATAGCTGAATGCTGCGCATGAAGACATTGGTGGATGCTGTGGAGGATCGTGGAGGCGAAGGTGTGGTTTTCGCACGGGAGGTGTTTGGGCCGGGGTCCTGGGCAGGGGGCTGACTAGCAGAGGCAGCAGATGACACAGGGGAAGGAGCAGTGGTGTGCCTGCCCGGAGGTGAACGGCCTTGGTTCCATTGAGTGGGGTGTTTAGCATTCATATGCCTGTGCATACTGGTGGTGGTTAAGCTGGTAGTGGTGGAACCCCTGCTGATCCTGGTGTGGCACAGTTTGCACACCACAGTTCGTCGGTCATCCGGTGTTTCTTTAAAGAACCTCTAGACTTCTGAAAATCTAGCCCTCGCCACGGGAGCTTCCCCACTACTGCCTCTTCCAACCTGTTCTCGTTGAGGATTCACCTACGTCTCAGAAGCACTGTGTTTACCCGGCCTATCAACCCAGCTTGGGTCTGTCACCTCATCATCCTTCGATCCCTCAGTCTGCTCCCCCCTTGGACTTCCTGCCCTGACAACAACTTCACCACTGTCTGACAACCGTGTCTCCTCATCATCCGACACCACTTTACACACTTCTTCCACTACGTCAACAATGTCATCATCACCCACAGACTGTGACCGGTGGAAAACCGGGGCATCGGGAAAGAGCTCAGCAGCAACCGGACAAGTGGTTTGTGACTCTGGGAAGGGTCTAGAAAACAGTTCCTCAGAGTATGCCGGTTTAAATGCCAAATTTTCCTGGGAGGGGGCAGACTGGGAGGAAGGAGCCGGGGAGGAGCTGGAGGAGTGCTGATTTCGGTGACATGGGGGGACTGCGTGGAAGACTGACTGGTGGACAAATGGATAGAAGCATTGTCCGCAATCCAGAACATCACCTGTTCGAACTGTTTTGGCCTCAACAGTGCTCTACCACCAGTCCCAGAAATTTGAGACATGAACCTAGGGAGTGTAGCTCTGCGGCTTTCCCCTGCTCCCTCATCAGCAGGTGGTGTCTCACCCTGCCCAGGACCACGGCCTCTGACCCCTGCAGTAGTTGGACGCCCACACCCTCGTCCTCTACCCCTAGCCCTCAGGTTCAACATTTTCAAAATTAAAGTGTAAACTGTAAATTTTTTTGTGTTTTTTTTATTTTTGTGGTTTTTTATTTTTGGTGGGTTTTTTTGTGTTATTTTTTGTTTTTTTGTGTTTTTTGTTTTTGTTTTTAACAAAACGATCGGAAATCACACAGCAACCACAGAAGATGATGATGATTGCTATGGCTAGTTTCTAACCTACACTGACAGCACACAACTAGCTGCACTACTAGTGCCAGCAAGGCCAGCCACTAGCAAATAAAAAAAAATAAAATATATAACGCTATTGTAGCCCTAAGAAGGCCTGTTGGGTTCTTGTATGGCTAGTTTCTAACCTACACTGACAGGACACAACTGGATTTTGTGCTGTGCCTGTGACTTTAAGTTTTGAAAAAAAAATAAAAATCGGCAGACTGTGCCTAATTCAATCAAACCCCTAATAAATTGTCCCACTTAGGTGTTTGAGCCCAGCCACAAGCAAAGAAAAAGAAATATTCTAGCCCTAACAAGGGCTGTTGGGTTCTTGTAGACTCACTCCTGCCTAACAGTAAGCTAATTGGCTCGGTTTCTGGCTGCCAAAAATCAAAACGGCGGGAGATGCCATTTTCTCGAGCTGGCGAAATATTCGTCAGAGCAACGAGCAGTTTCGAGTACGCTAATACTCGAACGAGCATCAAGCTCGGACGAGTATGTTCGCTCATCTCTAGTCACAACCTATTGAATACTCCCTTAAAAAAAATCACAGCCACATAATATTTATGTCGAAATTGCAGTTTTTATTTTTTACTGCAAGACTGAAAATCTAAATTAGCATCTTTGAAGTGTGAGATTGACACTGCTTTAAATAATATGATAGTAGTGAGCGCGATAATGTGTTAAATCTAACAATGACAGCTGCAAAAGCTGTAGCAGAACAATGGGAAAAAAATGTATCGAGACACTACTTTTGGACTGGTTGAAAATACAAATTATTATAACTTCCGACCACAAATTATACCGAATGGCTCTTTGTACAGTTATGGCTCCAGTAAGGGATCCTGATACAGCAGGAACATGCTGATATTGGCTCATATTGGAGCTAATGTTCATCTTCTCATTGCCATCGAGCTGTGTTCCTACATTAGATGTCAAAATTTTAATTATATCCTTTGTGAGTTTTCAAGGACAAAAGCTTTTTCACTTCCAGACAGAAGAAAGCCAGATTTCCTGTTTATACTGTTCTGCTATAAGTATGAAAGCAAATTGATCTATTGCCTCTGCATTGCTTGTTGTATTTGTTCCTAGCAAATATGGCATGACTGCTGCCTTTGTTTGCATTTGTTTTTTCTACTGAAAAGGACATATCTTGGCAATTTCGATGACAAACATTTTTTTCTATGTCTCAGGAAAAAAAATCTGCACTTGTTAAATAGCAAGTAATCAGAATTATCTGCAAAATATACCTTGAAAAGGAGATCTGGATGTTTATTCCCTGCAATAGCGGTGACTGTACTGAAGTAAATGCACACACCTGTCAGGCATCTGGTTTTAATCCAGGTTACATCTGCTTCTGATTTCACAGTTTGGATTAGATTTGTTAGACTGATATCAGCTTGTCAGTTAAAAAACAATATTTATGCGCAGTAGCAGCTAAATTTGTGAACATAGACGAAAATGTATGATCAGAATATGAGAAAACCAAAAATTTAGATGCAAAATTTGTTGTGATATACAATTAACGGGGATCTGTCTCCATTTATTACCTACCTGAACTAATTGCTGTGTTACATAGGGATATGCCCACACATAACATCCATGCCACTCATGCCTTTGTTTTATTTTCCAGCTGCTCCTTCCATGTCAAAATTTATTGTTAAAAATGTATAGATTAGGCCCTAAACCCTTTAACACTTTAACGAAGAAATGCCTTCCCCTATCTTTCCCACTTCAGCAACGTTACTCATGGGTCCAGTGAGATGTAGTGCCAGAGCCCTGAGGCTATGTGCTAATGCCCTCCAAAGCACTTCAGTCTCATATACATATTTTGAAAGTGAAGAAGGAACAGCTGGAAGAGAAAAACAAAGGTGTGGGTGACATGTGTGGGAATAGCCCTACGTAACATAGCCGTTACTTTGGGTAGCTAAATCGTGGAGACAGATTCCCTTTAAAATTAAGATGGGACAGGTTGAAATGGTGCAATGGAATGTAGTCCTTGATCCTCATGGGTGGGCTTATAGTTGTTCTTTCACTGGCAGCTGTGCAGAATACAGATGACCTTAGAAATGTGACATTTATTTTTCTAGTGTTACACCACAGAATATACAAATTTAGACATGAATGTGGTGAAGGTAATATCACTGATTTAAGTGTGAGTCATGTATTTCTCTGTCTTGTAGTGTGACTGAATTTATTATTTGCTTTTACTAATTTTTTTTACTAATGTTTTTTATTTTATTTTATATACTTATCCCTCGGATGGATTCATAGTATGCTTTGAGTCATAACCAATACAGTTGTTGAATTTATCCACTGCATTGCCAAAACAAGGAAACTGAAGTGCAGCTCCGATTAACTTTAGAAGTTGTTGTAGTTTTCCCGGATTGACTTAGTGTTGGCTAATGATTTGGCCATCGATTGGGTAGGGAAAATGCGGTATGATAACCGTTCCATCTCCGATCATTCTCCAATGGTTCTCGAGTTGTTCGGATCAAGGAATGCGCCCGTTAAGTTTTGGAAGCTCAATGCGCATTGGTTAGTGTTATTGTCAGATGAGGATAAAATCAAGGAAGAGCTTCATAGATTTATTGTGTCAAACAGAGCCGGGGTTAACCTTGGGCTACTGTGGGATGCCCTGAAATCCTTTCTTAGAGGGATATTAAATTCAGAAATCATTTATTTGCGTAAGCAATGGGCTAGTAAGGAGAGGCTCTTAAATAAAGAGCTGAAAGAAAAAGAAAGGGCCTGTTTGGAGAGTGGTTCGAGGGAGCGGCGCAACAGCTTTATTGGGGCACAAGAGGAATATAATAGATTCATGGCAGAGAAGGCGACACAGAAATTATTTTTTTTGGACCAAAGGGCACATTGTGAGAGTGGTGTGCCTTCAAAGGGGCTCTTGCAGAAAGTTAAAAAACAACAAGAGGATAATAGAATAACAGCCATTAAAAACAACTTTGGGGATACAACTACTAATGCTGAGGAGATTAGAGATACCTTTTTAAAATTTTTTCAGGGCATATATACCTCAGATCTGGAGGTATCAATAGACGATATAAGATCCTTTTTAGGTAAGGTTCAAATACCCGCCATTTCGAGGGAAGGGGTAGAGGCGCTATCGCGCCCGATAACGATCGAAGAGCTTGAGGAGGCTCTTGCTTCCTCTAGACGTAAATCCGCTCCGGGTTTGGATGGGCTTCCTTTAGAAATTTATAGTAGATTTGGTGCTATTCTTTTACCCGTTCTGGTGGAGACCTGGGAATCTTCGCAAAGGGAGGGCAGGCTGCCTGACTCGTGGTATGAAGCCAGCATAGTCTTGATTCGGAAAAAAAATAAAGACCCTTTGGAGGCGGAATCCTATAGGCCGATTTCGCTTATCAATGCAGATGCCAAGCTGATGGCTAAGTTAATTTCAAATAGACTCAAAGAATATGCTCCACTACTGATACATGAAGACCAATGTGGCTTTCTGACTGGGCGACAGAGTAAGACTAATATAAGAAGGCTCTTTGCGGGTCTCCAGATGGGCCGGGGGGGGTCTCGCTCCATCCTGTCTTTGGATGCCTCTAAGGCCTTTGACAGGGTGGAGTGGGACTTCCTCTGGGAGGTACTGTCTAGATTTGGGTTGGGCGACCTGTTTTTGAACTGGGTTAAACTCTTTTATAAATCCCCGAGGGTCTGCATCAGGGTTAATAGTGATTTCTCCCCTTTCTTTACGTTGTCTAGAGGTACAAGGCAGGGTTGCCCCCTGTCCCCGCTTCTATTTGCGTTCTTCATAGAGCCCCTGGCAATAAAACTGAGGGCAGACAGTGTAATAGAGGGGGGAGGAATAGCTGGTGTTGAGGATAAGGTAATGCTATATGCTGATGATGTCCTTCTCTTCCTCAAAGATTCTGATATATCGGCCCCAAAGGCCCTAAAGGTTATTCAGGAATACGGTAGGTTTTCGGGTTTTGAGATAAATACCCATAAGTCGATCATGGTGCCTTTGGATGAGGACCCTCATCCTAATTATTCGCTCTTTGGACTTAAGATCTCCTCTTCATGTGAATATCTTGGCCTAAAGATCACGGCCAAGGTTGACGACTACATCACTTTGAATCTAGTGCCCTTATTAATAAAAATTAAAAATAAGGTGAATACTTGGAATACGCTACCATTAAATCGTGCTGAGAGAGTTATACTTATAAAGAGCGTTTTGCTTCCCCAAATTCTATATGTAATATCTAATGCTCCATGTTGGATAGGCAAGAAATGGTTTGGGTTTATTCGTGCTATTATAAACAAGTTACTGTGGGGGAGGAAAAGGGTTCGCATTAAGCAAGAAACTCTAATGATTAATAAGGAAAGGGGCGGGCTGTCGCTTCCCTCCTTCTATCACTATTTTTTGGCAGCCCAGACCCAGTTTATTTTGGAAAATAGACAGTCTAATATATTTTTTGCGCTCACTTCGCTGGTGGAGCGTAGATTTGATTCAATGCTGGCACTATTAGAGTCTGGCCAATTGAAACGTTTGAACGCTAAGAGATTCCCTCTGGCTCGGCTATTGTTGTATATTTGGAGAGATCTTAGGAGGTTATTTGGTATTACTGGAGGTTTTAAATTTACCCCGCTGTGGAGTAATCTCAACTTTTCGGAACTAGCTAAGATGGATGATGTTGGGTTTTGGGAAAGAAAGGGAATTACGTCCTTGGAACAGTTGGAAGAAGATGGGACCTTGCCCTCTTTTCAGGATTGGTGTCTGAGGGATACGCTTGAGGAAAGGGATTTTTTTAGGTACCGTCAAATCGAGCACGCTTATAGGAAAGAGGCACAACACGAGAGGTTTAGGATACACATAGGGGGTAAATTTATGGATCTATTAGATTTAGATGTAACACGAATTAATTTATCAAATATTTATAGGCTTCTTAGGTATACTATAGACCAGAAGTTTAGTCACGTATCTCAATTGAAATGGGCAAACCAGGTTGGTTTTATCACTGGGGCACAGTGGCGTGATATTTATAAGAATGTGGTAAGAGCAACAATTAATTTAAATCACAGATGCACACAATTATACATTTTATATAGAATTTATTTTTCACCAGATCTAATGTTTAAAATTGGTTTAAGGGAAAATGCGAATTGTAGGAGGTGTAATTGTTCACAAGCAGATATTTTACATGTTCTATGGGATTGTCCTAAGATCAACCCTTATTGGGAGGAGATATTTATGAGATTAGAGGCCCAGCTCCAATGCTCTTTCCCGCGAGTTGCCACCTTTGGGCTCCTGGGCTTGATACCGATTTCTTTAGACGACAGATTAAAAAGTGATTTGGCCCTGAAGATCATTTTTCTCGCAAGATTAGTATTGGTTAGACATTGGCTTGATGAGAAGCCTCCAGATGTAAATGAATGGAGTAATTTAGTTAAGCGTATAAAAGCATACGAATGTGCGTTCGAGAAACGATATAGGAAGGGCAACAGACTTAAAGAGAGTTGGAATCAGTGGAGGTTATAGAGGGTTCTCTGTAACCCACTGTGTATAGATTGTGTCCATTCAGCATCTCCAGCATCGGTAGAGGGTGGGGAGGGAGGGGGGTTTGGGGGGGGATTATCCGTATTAAGATTTGGACATTCTGTGTTTTGCAATAGGATGGTTGTTTCTTGTAGATGGAGTTTATGTATAGGATGTTATTAACAACATGACATGTAATGTTTTAATGCTTTATGGATTCTGTTGCAAACAATGTCTTGTATTATTATATGGAATAATAAAACAATTTAAAAAAAAAAAAAAAAAAAAAAAAAAAAGAAGTTGTTGTAGTTCCTCAGTGCTGCCCCGTTACTGCTTCATACAGTATGGATCCCTCTACTGCCAGCTCCTTATGGTGTATAGATTCCAGCACCCATTGTATGAACCCCATATGATGAGAAAATGGTGACCTATTCTGAGGATAGGTTATCAGGATAAAAAATAGAAAAACACCTTGACGGTCTCTTTGTATTGAATCTTATAGAAAAATGCCTCTTTCCTCATTCCCCGTTTCTCATTGCTCATTCCCCTAGGCTCTTTGATTGATCCTATATACTGCCATCCTACAATATGACAGTATATGGGGATTTTATACATAATCTATTATAATGTGCAAATCAGACCGCCTTGCGCCTGATGGGTCATGCTAACCGATCACCACCTCCTGATGACTTCACAAGGGTCATTGACCGAATCCAAGATGGCAGCACCTACTGTTGCCATTATTTTAAAGCCTCCGGCAGCTTTATTGGAGGCATTTACTGGGTTAATATCCATGATCAGTGCAAGTACCGACCACTGGTGTTACGGGTGGGTGTTTCCTGCAATATGCCTTCCTTCAGTCTGGAGAGGGCTCAGTCTGTGAGCCCTCACCATACACCCGCAGCAGACATGTGACGTACAGATACGTCACACATCGGTAAGGGGTTAAAAATCCTATTGACTTCAATGTATGTTTTATGTCATCTGTGATGTTCCGTTTAGGCAGAGATTCATTATCCATGCATTTTTTGGACCGAGAAAATGACAGAGACTGTAGTACTTTTCCTCCGCATGGATATG
The DNA here is from genome assembly GCF_040894005.1 of Engystomops pustulosus. Classification (NCBI taxonomy): domain Eukaryota; kingdom Metazoa; phylum Chordata; class Amphibia; order Anura; family Leptodactylidae; genus Engystomops; species Engystomops pustulosus. Next base: position 149,482,140 of record NC_092415.1, read on the forward strand.
ACAAAACTGACCGTAACGGATGACCTACATTCTTCACTTTTTTTAATGGAGGGAAGGAATGAAGGGAAGGAACAGTAGTGTGAATTTAGCCTTACTAAATCAAAACTAAATCAAACCAAATATATTACTAGCCTAACAGACTACAGGTGAAAAGTAGGGTGACTAGAGCCTTCACTGTACATGAAGTAGGTGGTGAAGCATGCATTATACACGGTAATTAATAGCAATCTGACCTGATAATTTATAAATATATATATATACATATATATGTATTTGCACATAAGAATAATCTGCTTATATTTATGGCATTTGGCTTAGATTGCTGGACTTTTTCTTGATACATGATAGAGATGCAGAGCTTTTAGTATTTTCTTTTATTTTCCAATTTGCCAATCTATTTCTTGCTACACAAAACGATAATATGTAATAATATGTCATTTTCAGAAGAGGCCTATTATTAAGAAAGATACTGCTTGTAAAAAAACCCCGGGGAACTTTGACAATCTAAGAAAAAGAAAAGAATATGTAAATTGGTCACCCTGTGATAATCTCGGGAAGCTGCGTGCTATAATAACATGGCACTGCGTATTTATTTCCCTCCAAGACAACTACATTGCAATTCCTGTCCTATTACGTTTTTGACAACTGATTCTGTTTATGATTTATTATTATTAGTTATGTTATTGTTGTTGCTACTCTCCAATTTTTTATGGTCTACTAAGTATACAATTACCTGTGGGGTTTTCAAAAATTGCAATGTGCTCACTCATGTAGATCATTTGATCTCAATTATATATTTTTTTCAACCTATTTCTCCATCTTTTTATTATTTTGTCATATGGTAATCTCTTCTAATATGACACATTAAGCTTAGATTTTATGCCTTCATTTCCAATTCCACTTGAGTAGATTTTCAGACTTTCATCATCTAATACAATTTTCCTGTATACTTTCAGTATCAATTCCTCACTGCTTTATAAGTCTCTGCTTGCTGTCCATTAGCATGTGATGTCACACAGCTTGTTATAATACACAGCTCTGATTACTCTGTGTGATATAATGAACTGTTCACCTGTGTGACATCGCAAGTAAACAAGTAAGTCTCCTACAGAATGACAGCAAGCAGAGATCTAGAAAGTTATGAGGGATTGATACAGAAAGTATATTGGAAAATTCTATAACTTTTCATTTTACAAACAATAACACACATATTTGCACATGCTGGCCATCAAGTTTAACCTCAAATCACAAGATTACAATACATTGTTATACACTTCCCCCTGACATAATATAATTCAGTAAAAATGGAGGCGTTGAATGGATTTGTAACTGTCAGAATTAAACATCCCTGCCAAATACAGGACATTCCTGATAAAATACAGTAAATAGAATGTTAAGTGCCATATGATTAATGTTCAGTAGAGATGAACTAAGGGACTTAAGCACTATATATTAGAATACAAAATGTTGATTGCAAATATCACATATGTAACAGTGGAAATTCAACATTCCTAAAAATGACTAGACATTCCTAACAGAATACAGTAACTTGAATCTTAAATGCCATATGATCAATGTTCAGTAGAGACAAACTAAGGTACAGGAAAAGAAAGAGGAAGAAAAACGGATTGGGAAGACTACACACACAGACATGGACAATAAGGAAAATAACATGAGGGCTGTAATCATTGATATTTTACGTTCCCTCCCATCATGACTCCTCCACCGAGAAAAGATCCCACAATTCCCAGATTTTATCAAACAGCAGAATTCGGTTGATTAAAAAGGGATTCAATCCTGCAAATTTCTTGCATTCTGGCGAGAAGTTCCAGATGGGAAGAAGGAGCCTGCCCCTTCCAGAATTTGTGAGATTAAACACCTTGCAGTCGTGAGAATGTGTAGGCTTATCTTGGTAACTCTCTTACTCATGGTTTGAGAGGATACGGTGCAGGTGAGTTGCCCAATAATATCTAGTTATGTTAAGCCCCATCTAGTTTTGTGAGAGAACAGGACAGCCTTGGGAATCCTGTGTATCCCGCTGGCCCACAAGAAGTGAAGGATGGACGCTTGTAGTAACCTCGGATGTCCCAAGGGCACAGATACTGGGAGGGTTTCAAAGCAATAAAGCAGCTTGGGTAAAATGGTCGATTCTACCAAGAGGAATAAAGACATGCTGTTCCAGTTATTAAGCAAAGTCCCTATTTCCCGGAATAGACAGGGGATGTTTTCTGCATATAGGGAGTTGTAGGAAGGGGTTAAAAATACACCTAGATATCTAATTGTGTCCCCTTTCCAGTTATATTTGAATGCAGTTTTAAGTTGTTCCATTAATTTGGTGCAGAAAAAGTTGAATGACAAGGACTCAGGCCGCCAAACTGACGTGCTTGCAAATTGGTCAGGGAGATTATGGTTTGGGTGAGGGTAAGCATAATATCATCAGCAAATAAAGTCAACTTCAATTCCTTATCTCTGATTGTAACACTGTGATTATTGGGATTGTGCCTGATAAGTGAGGCTAGAGGTTCTATGCAAAGTATGAACAAGAGGGGGTAGAGTGGGCATCCATGTCGCATGCTGTTCCTTATCTAGAAAAGTGATGAGAATGCATGGGGCAGTTTGATTTCAGCTGTGGGGTTCGAGTATTACCCCTTCAGTGCTTGTAGGAAAGGGCCTCTTAACCCTAAAGTTTCTGGGACCTGGAACATGAAGGGCCAACCGAGGCAATCGAATGCCTTCTTGGCATCCAAGCTTGAGTTTGTTTGTTGTTCTCCCAGTGTTGTTTCCTCACTGACGGCATAGCACAAACCCCACCTGGTCTTTATCGATCAACTGTGGGATCCATTGAAGTAAGCAATCTGCCTTTAGTTTTGTAAATATATTCAAATGGGCATTTAAGAGAGCAAAAAAGCATTAATAACCTTCGTCATGTGAGGGAACAACACTGAGGAGAAGGTCTGATAGTAAAAGTACCTCAGCCCATCCGACCCAAAGGATTTCAAAGAGAAATTTAATTAAGAAAACTATAGCCTAAACCTCATGAAACAGATTCCCCATGAACAACAGATTCCAATCTTTGACAAGAAATAGTACTACATACAGCTCTATATCTCTCATCAAATCTAATGAAATGTGCTAAGTAGACTCTACAGGCACAAATGGGAACAAAACCTAATTTAACCCTTTGATGACATCCTATTTGCCCTTAAGTTTCTTAAGAGATTTTATGTTTGAGTGTTGTATTTATATGCTTTTATAATGCACTGCACCACTCTCCCATGCATACATAGGGCTACATAGGGCCACACTAAAATTTTTGAGCATAACTATGCAACCATTTGACCCCTTATTACTGACCAATGACATCTATGTGATTGCTGCAGCAGTCTCTGTTGTATCAGTTTCTCTGTCATCTTGACATCTTTGACATCATGGGCCTAGCAATGGCAGAGACATAGCTTGAGTGGAATGTGTACATGTATGTAGTATTACATTATTTCCATTTAGGATTAGCATGTATCTGTGCACATAACTAGTCTTTTAAAACACATATTTTTCATCACTTTTTTTTTACAGTTTTTTTCCTATTTCTGCCTCCCCAAGCTCTGGAATGAATAACAGCAGTAGCCAGCCAACACTTGAACATGTTTCTCCTAAGCAAAGCAGAAAAGATATGGATTTTCTCAGGTCCTAGGATAACCATTTTAAAGCAAGTGTGCAAATACATTATAAAAGTATAGTAAAATGTGTAAAGATCCATAGATAACCTGCCTTTGTTTTAGTAGCTGGGAGCAGCATCTGGTTGGTGCAATATTTTCATATTTTTAGATGAATGTCCCACACATGTTTGGTGTGAATTTTGTGAACCCCACTTTGATGTATCACCAAAACAAATATTCATCACTAATTCCTCATTGACTAATAGACAACATTCTCATGAATATTAGATCAGTACAGTAAATAACCTCCTGCACTATCTGTAGAACAGGTGGTTTTTCAGGCTGATTTTGCTGGAGGAACCCAGGGAAATGTTAGGTTCCCAAAATAAATATAATATAAATCAATGGTTCTAAATCAGCTTTATTTTCCTGCGTTGTCATGTCAGGTAATTTGGAATAAACATGAGAGAGCTGTAATTTCACATATGCATAAACATAAATATGTCTGCATGTGACAATGACACACAGGTGTTTGCATAATAACAAATGATTACTTTGCTTGAATAGGAAAGGAAAGCACCACTTCAGTGCAGATGAAGCCAATTACGGTTATAATTACTTGTGTTAGTATTATGAATTTTCAAATACAATACAGATTAATACAAGTGCAATGCAAACACACAATAAAATGATAAGGAAATCTATTACATTTAATGTTCTCAGAATAGGAGGGAACAGTATGAATCGTTTTTTGTGATTTATAGCATGTGTGTACTGTATTAAGATGTTTAAACAATGTTATAAAAAACTGAAGTGTCCTGTCTGTACCACTGTGGGCATTATTTAGTTTCCCTTCAGAATTCTGAACAAATAAAACAGTTAGGCCCCTTTCACACAAACATTTTTCCCCAGGAAATATATAAACAGCAATAGTCTTTATTTCTTATCATTTAAAAGTCCATCGATGCACAAAAAAAGAGGGAAATGCACAGCCACAGCTCACGGTCTACATGTTTCGGAAGAATTCCTTAATCATGACCATGACATTTTTTCTTAGGTCTACACACTTTGGGTTATAGGTCTGTTTTACATTGTTTTTGCACCAGTTTTTTGCAAATTTTTAATTCTATGTGTCATCTATATATCATTGGTTTTTGAAGATATGCCAGAACGGTGGGCCAGCAGCAAGTTTTGTTATTGGCTTCTTGCCTCTATTTAAACTTAGTCATGTGATGATTTTCTTGACATGTGTTTTGTATCTAAGCAACAGAATGAAAAAATAGTCTGCATAAACCAATGAACCTAGTTGCAATCCACAAAAAATGTGAGGCCCATTGAATTCAATGGGTATGCAGTAGCTGCAAAATCTGCCAAAAATAGGACATGATCCAAAATTGACCCGAAAAACTGCACTAGGAATCAAACCTACTTTAGTGAGAAGAGAAAGCCACTAAGAACACATAGACTTAGAGTATCTAATCCGCTTATACAAGTCTATAAAAATGGACCGCAAAAACTTTTATGTGTAAGGGGCCTAAAGGCATATTCATATGTCTGTTTTTTTTTGTTTTTGTTAGCATACTATCCGTGATGTTTACGGCAAGAATTACCATTTAATCTCTATGGGGGGAATTCATCATTTGAGTTTTTGTCTATGTTTGGCGTTGTTTTAGCACAGATGTGGTACAAATGCTGTTTTGCAACCTTACATTGCGCCAAATGAATATAGGTGAGTGCAAAGTCACCTTAAAATAGACCCTGCTTGCGCCAAATTCACTCAACTGAATTCATGTTTGCGATTTGGTGCAAATTTTCATTTAGGCGCATGTTTTGGCGCAAAATGACTCCAGTCATGCTTTGGCGTAGTTATAGGATAAGAACCACTACCACATTTATCAAGACATCAAGAGACATGTGCAACAAAAAAGAACATTTTGTGACTAATCCAAAAAAAAATTATTACGAGACAAACCAGAAAAAAACAGAAACAACATACATACACGTACTTGATGAATTCAAATAAAACAAAAATGGAATTAAAAATAGACAACCAAATCAAAGACAAATTGTAATGATAAATTTCCCCCACGTGTTTTTTCACATCAGTTTTTTTCGCAGATTTTGGGAAATGATAAAAGACTTTGGGGGTAATTTATTTTTAGTCAGGCATTTGTGCTTGTATTTATTTGGTTATATATTACAAATATAAGAGAAAAAAAGAGAAAATCCTAAGATTGATGACCCCATCTAGTCTTCCCAAAAGAACTCATGTGCATTTATTTATTTTTTTCATTGAAGATACCGAGGTACCACATGTTGTGATTTCTGACGAGTATTTAATCATCAGACATACTGTACATGTGTGAAAAAAATGGGACAATGGATGCTTTGCAGGCATGGAAAAAAACATGCGGATAAGAAACAGAAAAATTTCTATAAGGGCAGACATTTCTATTGTCATTTCCTTTTTTTATTACTAATTGCTTTTACACATTAAACCACATTGTATGCATCCCGATTCTATGGGCATTCATATTTCTTCATGGTTACCGGCAGTTGGTCTCAAAGTCTTACAGAAAGTTATCTTTTTTCTGCCCTATGCTATACTCCACACAGTAGATGAGGTGATACATATAAAAAAGTTTCTGTATTTATTTTGGCAGGATCAGGCTACACAGAATTTGTTTGTAATTTGCAAACAATACTATAGGCACTTACTATAGATTTCCATAGGAGCTGCTTAAAAAGTTGGATAAATTGTCATGACAGCTGAAACCACTAAACACCTAGTGACTACTATAGTAATGGAAACAATAAAGCAAAATCATGCAAACCTTTTACATAGAGAGATATACACTCACCGGCCACTTTATTAGGTACACCTGTCCAACTGCTCGTTAACACTTAATTTCTAATCAGCCAATCACATGGCGGCAACTCAGTGCATTTAGGCATGTAGACATGGTCAAGACAATCTCCTGCAGTTCAAACCGAGCATCAGTATGGGGAAGAAAGGCGATTTGAGTGCCTTTGAACGTGGCATGGTTGTTGGTGCCAGAAGGGCTGGTCTGAGTATTTCAGAAACTGCTGATCTACTGGGATTTTCACGCAGAACCATATCTAGGGTTTAAAGAAAATGGTCCGAAAAAGAAAAACATCCAGTGAGTGGCAGTTCTGTGGGCGGAAATGCCTTGTTGATGCCAGAGGTCAGAGGAGAATGGGCAGACTGGTTCGAGCTGATAGAAAGGCAACAGTGACTCAAATCGCCACCCGTTACAACCAAGGTAGGCAGAAGAGCATCTCTGAATGCACATGTCCGTCGAACTTTGAGGCAGATGGGCTACAGCAGCAGAAGACCACACCGGGTGCCACTCCTTTTAGCTAAGAACAGGAAACTGAGGCTACAATTTGCACAAGCTCATCGAAATTGGACAGTAGAAGATTGGAAAAACGTCTGGTCTGATGAGTCTCGATTTCTGCTGCGACATTCGGATGGTATGGTCAGAATTTGACGTCAACAACATGAAAGCATGGATCCATCCTGCCTTGTATCAACGGTTCAGGCTGGTGGTGGTGGTATCATGGTGTGGGGAATATTTTCTTGGCACTCTTTGGGCCCCTTGGTACCAATTGAGCATCGTTGCAACGCCATAGCCTACCTGAGTATTGTTGTTGACCATGTCCATCCCTTTATGACCACAATGTACCCAACTTCTGATGGCTAATGGCCTCCACAGTCACCAGATCTCAATCCAATAGAGCATCTTTGGGATGTGGTAGAATGGGAGATTCGCATCATGGATATGCAGCCGACAAATCTGCGGCAACTGTGTGATGCCATCATCTCAATATGGACCAAAATCTCCGAGGAATGCTTCCAGCACCTTTTTGAATCTATGCCACGAAGAATTGAGGCAGTTCTGAAGGCAAAAGGGGGTCCAACCCATTACTAGCATGGTGTACCTAATAAAGTGGCCGGTGAGTGTTTAACAATAAACACAGCAAATTAACATTGCTTAGTGTTGTCAGAACTTCTTTGCTTTCAACCACTATGGGGGTCATTTATCTTATTTCTGTTTGTTTTGGTTTGTTTTTGCCTATCATTTTTCTGTCTGCTTCTTTGGCAATCTTACTTTTTCCTTGTGTTAAATGGGGGATCTTTTAAAGATAATTTTTTGAGACATTTGTTACAAATGTCGCAGAAATGTCTCAAGTCACTTCTTTTCATTTTCTAAGTTTTCCTTAAGTATGGATAAGTAACTTTTTAGAATTTGAGACAATTTGAAATGATAAATGTCATTTGCGACATCTATCTGGAATAGAAGATAAATGTGTCTTACCGTCAATAAACAAATGTCCGGCGGACATTTCAAAATGTCCCCAAAAAGGCGGAAAAATTCCAGTGCAACAAAAAAATCTCTCAAAAAAGAAAGAAATAACTGGAAGGAAAATAAAGATAAATGACCCACAGTGTGTTACATTTTAGACAAACGTTTACATTCTACTATTTTTTATAGCCAACTATATTTTATATTGGCTAGCTGAAATTACAAGAATAGAAGAACACTATATGTAAAAAAAGGGAAATGACACAAAGCCACTAGACACAGCTGTCATTCATCTTTGACACTCACACCTGAAGCCTAATGAGTGGCTGTCACTGTTGTCAAGGAACTGTCATGATACTGCATTTGCTCAACCTTCTTAAGCTGAACAGTATTAATTCAAGGATCTGCTAGCCACAGTTAATATTTTACATTGAACAAGCGAGCGTATGTTCTGATATGTTATAGGGTTACCATAATGGAACAATGGAACTATGCATTATTTTTAGAAAGGTTCATATTATAAGAGAAACTTAGCATAATTAAGGAAGTGACACATAATAATTGGATATAATGAATATTAATTATAAAATATTATGTTGAACAGCAGTAAAAAAAAGGACTTAATGCTGCTTAGACTAAAATGATAGGAATATTAGAATTTTAGTTACAGTGACTTACATCAATAGCTGCTTAATTGCTTAATGTCAGATCATTAAAACACTTGAGCTGCTCATACAAAACTAAGCAGCTCCCTAGCCATGCCCAAGTTAGAGCATTGTTAAATCTCTAGCTTTATCAGAACATACCGATAAGCTAGGAAACAATGCAAAACGTAGCGGTCCGATTGTATTCATGAGGGGTGGTCCAAGGCGTTCCCCTCTCCTCAGCTACACCCCCAGACCAATCCTCCCATACCGTATGCTGGAGGTGAGTACCCGCCTCCTTGGACCGCCCCTTCATGAATAAGCAGGACCGCTGTGACCTCTACAGTGCATTATTTCTTAGCTTATTGGTATGTTCTGATTAAGCTAGAGATTTAGCAATGCAATAACTGAGGGAGAGTTGGGGAGCTGCTTACTTTAGTTTGGCAAGCTAAATGTTTTAATTACCTGACAGGTCCTCTTTAAGGATTGACACCATAAATGTGTCATACAAGTTGAACTCCACAGAGGATCTCTTCTATTTCTTTGGCTCTTTGATATTAAAGACGCCACCTTCATGCCTATTTTGTGGAGCAAAACTAAGCTCTAATATAGAGTTGCTTTTTCTCCAAAAACTCTGATTTCCACCAAGTTTGATCACAAGAAATGTCCTGTGTGGCCATTTTTACCACTATAATGCTTAATACTTGCTAAGATAATGTATTTAAAATTTATTCATTATTATTAATTAATAAAATTATGCATTTATTAGAAATATAAAAATAGGATAAAAAGAAATGTTGTTTTTATGATTGACTGGAATTTCTAATTTGTCTTCTGTCATGACTTCCTTGGTTAACCCCTTTAAGAAGCAGCCAGTTGGTGCGTTAAAGCATAACTGTAAAAAAAAAAATCATTTTAGCACAGCTGGAGAGAGCCTTTGACAACAATTCCAATGATATCTATAAGAGTATATAGTATGTATATATATATATATATATATATATATATATATATATATATATATACGTATATATATATATAAACAGGCATTCCAGTAAATTAAATAGTTAATATATGGGCCATGTTATGATGTTGAGCAGCAACGTAATTTAAAATTCATGAAACCTGTTTATGCCTCTAATGAAATAAAGAAGATTACAGAACGGTATTCTGTATGAATCAGAAGAACTTTGGGAGTGAAAAGATGCATGGGTATTGGCATGGTATCTAAATAAGAGGTCAATAAGAAAAAATAATATTTAGACACACATTTTATTGGCCATAGTTTTATTTTTTTTAATTCACATTTTAATAGATTATTCTTCATGTTCATAGAAATCATTAAGACCTAACAAATTGGTTGTGTGGTTCACAGGCTCTGTCCTGCTACTCTGCTTCAATATTCTCCCTCTTTACTATACAGTATAAGGAGAAATCTGCTTCAGGCTCTATTAAGTGGGGAACATGTATCAATATTTCTGCTAGTCAAATTGTCTCATTTTTGAGACTTTTGTTGTATTTGCGACTTTTTTGCGACTTTGCGCTTGTCGCTTTTCAAGTACGCCTTGGCTGCCCCTTGTGTAGTGTGCCATATGTATCTTGGTTTCCCAGATGTTCCGTGTGACTTTTAACTTATGTATCAATTTTATTGCTTATTTCTGCAACTTTCTATGTGCAAATCTGCACTTGGTCCAGGTCAGGTGCAAAGGAAGTGTTTTTTTCATGGATCCTATTTTAACATGTAAATTGGAATTATTTCACATGGTTTAAATGTTTAACATTTTGCACAGTAACCGGTTTGCGTTTTGAAACCGATTACAACAGCTGAGGAGAGGTGATTTGCCTAATTACATTACTGTTAGCATTTGTATTTACAAAGCAAAATATAAATGTGATGTTAACACATGTGTTAGCATCGCGTTTACTACGCATTTTGTTAATGCAAAATACAAAACGCACCTATAACATCACGTGTGACTACACCCTCATATGTTGTCATCCACCCGGGGTGTGACTAGAGGCATAAAAATGCAGGACACAGCCTCAAATTCAAAATTAACAGTAGTGTCCACTCCTGCGTATAACCCCCTCACGTGGCTTGTGTCCATGTGGATTTGAGACATTTGCAACAAAAAGTCTCAAAAAGAAGCCAAAACTATGATACATGCCCCACATTGTGTTGCTTCTTATACTGGAGGCTGTACAAAACAGCTCATTGCCTGATCTAGGGCTCTACACTGCCCAAGACCAGAACGAGGGGTGGAACTACAGTGGTAGCAGCCATAGCAGCTGCTATGGGGCCGACAGAGTCAGGGGGCCCCATCATCCAACCTGACAAACTAAAGAATAGATGATGTACCCCATTCTATACATATTATGCTGCATATTGTACAACATAAAATGTGTATGACATATATGTGATGTATATATGCTGTATGTGTACAGAATGTATGATGTGTATATATACTGCATTATGCTCTAAATGTGTGCTGTGTATACAGTGTAACTGTTAATCACATTTGTGAGTATATAAATATGTATGCTTTTTAAGGGTGAAGGAGGGCCCCATTCAGAAGTCTGCTATGGGGCCCTGCCTCTCCTAGTTATGCCACTGACCAGAATTGAACTCATCTAACACGTGCAGCCAGAATTTGAGTATATACCTTTTGATGTATCAATCTATCCGACTATCTTTCTTTGAATCTAGATAGAAAGAGCCTTACTACTTGCCAGTGCTGTATAAAACCCAGCATTGTATGGCTGCCTCATGTTGAGCTGTGTATGTGTTTACTTGTCAAGCTTAGAGAGTGAGTGAACCTCCAGATCTAGATCATTTCTACACCCCTGCAGCTGACAAATTGAGAACTACATTACAAATTATGAAGAAGAATTACTGCGCTTTAAAAAAGATAAATACGTTCAGGTCAAATAGGGCTATAAAGAGTGCAGGGTGATAGCAGGCTCCAGGGAACACACTAACAAGACCATACACCTTCACTAAATAGACTTTCGTGGAGATGCATTGAATTGATTTTTTTTTTCTCCGCTTAGTATCCCAGCGTAATTCTGACTTCTCAAGCATTCACCATACCTTATATCATTCTGTACACAAAGAAGCTGTAAGGAAGAGTATGTAGAAAGCAGAAGATTCAGGAATGTATTGCCTATCATATTTTTCCAACAAAGCACAATAGAATTTTTTTGTGATCTCCTGTCAGATCACCTCCTTTGCCACTGGATTAAGATCAGTGTACATTTATGTACCGTGATCGAAACTAGTTCCAAGGATACAAAATGCTTTGCACATTTCAGTATTAGAACATTTATGAATATTTTTCACTCATCCATCTCTGAGATCCTCAGAATTCCAACATTATCATTCTGGTATATTCGGGTTTCCCGAATATTTCTGTTTTGCGGCGAATTGCCCCGGGATCTTAGCGCACACAATAGGATTTTTGTGCATCAGCGCTGGCTTGCACGCAACAGAAATCAGGGGGCGTGGCCGTCGGACAACCCGATGGATTCGGGGAAACAGCGGAATTTAAAAAAGGATTTGTGTCACAAGATCAAGCACTCACATGCACCAGGAAGTAGCAGGTGAACTCTGGCGGACCGCGGCGCAGCAGCAACACAGGAAGGAACTCGGACGCACGATGTTAGTAAATCGCGCCGGACTCGAATTCGTGTCGGACAACGCACTGCGGGATCCCGACGGGAGCAGGTTAGTAAATCTCCCCCATAGTGTCTGTCAAAGTATCCAGCTTGTTGATCCCATACCAGAATAGTAGTTATGGGAACCACTGTGCATAGATAATGCCAACTGTAGAGACTTTGTAAAGTTGGGCCATCTAGAGAAACTATACTATATCAGCTCTGCTTCCTGGTAATATACAGTTTAAGCCATTGTGATAACACAAGAAGCACATGGTAAGCAGCTATATTGGAGATGAACATGGAAGCTGCATGGCAGAAGAGATTCCTGCAGATCAGTAGTCACTTAGCTATAAAGAAAACTCCACAAAGAATCTGCACTGTGTAATCAAACTTCCATTGCTGTCATGAGATTACAGCGGGCAGAGGGAGAGGGGAGTGCCGAAGGAGCAGGGGAGGGGAAAGCAGTGTAATAGTGTGTGAAGCTGCAGCATGGTGGGGCTCAGGTAAAAAAAAAAAACAGAGCCCTTCTAGCTCTTTAGCATAATTTTAAAAGTAAATTTTAGATGGAAGGAGGCCAAAAATAACAAATATAAGATTACCACAGTTACAGTGCCTGAATCTATGAGTAAGAGTTCCTGGTTTATCATAATTGCTTTTGATGGTAGATTTCCTTTTACAAATACTCAGGTCTATAAAGTTTATGTTTTCTATAGATCAACTTGTTATAGTCTCCCATTATGGAGTAAAGTCATTCCAGCCTAGTCAGAGGAGCCTGATGTTCCTTGGAGGCTGACATTTTTTTATCACTTTGCTTGCAAGGAAATCAGTTCGTCCTACATGGGTTCTTGACAGCCGTTAGCAAAAAGATGTACTAGTGCATTAACTTTTACCTTGCTTGTGTCCTACCGCTGATTTAATAAAGGATCTATGAAAGATCGCAAAATAAATAAAAAACAGACTACATACTGTAACCCTAAGTTCTCACTATGTAAATAACATATATTTTCCCAACACACTCGCACGACCACTTGGTGGCCACATACAGACGCTTATAGTGTCTACCGTCAGATTGTCATGAAACAAATGTTCCCTCAAAGCAGAAAGTGACTACATTGATGCCTAAACATTCTTAATAAATGCATTTTATTTGTTTTTTTTCCGGTAAATAGGAGCCAATTTATCAGAAGAAACTGCAACCTATGATTTTGTCCCTACTCATGCATAAATTCATAGTCTATCCTAACAATATGTTCATTTTACTTTAATGTCATATTCTAAAGTGGTGCAGGTGCAGTGTAGTCATAGATCAACAATGTATCTTTGATTTTCTTAGCAGTTATTCAGCGCATACATTTCAATGGAAGCTTCTGTGTACACTGAGGTACCTGCTGCATACTATATATCCTTCACATTAAATCTTAGCTATCTATGAAACATTCAGATACGACTCTTTCCCTTCAGCTTGCTAGTGGCAGAATGCCACATTCATAAACCTATTGACATGTTGGCACTTCCTTATCACTATGTACAACCCTCTAGTCATTAGAATATGCAGAGGGATCTGCACATCCTGACAGCGGTAATATAATAACAGGCTGGCTTACACAGATACAGTCATTACAGATTCTTATGTAAGACATACTGTTACCAGCTACATAGCTCAAAGCACGGAAAAACCATTAAGACCTAATGGATTGCTATTTAAATGCCGCAGAAACATGGATGGCAAATAAAATAATAGGTATCTCTGAAGTTCAGAAAAAAAGTAAAATGTCATGAACCAGTGTAATTTATACCCTTATAAAATATGCATTCGCCGAAGCATATTTAATGAGGTTAAAGCATGGCAACAGACTGGCTTGTTCATGTAAATTAACAAGACAACAAGATACAACAACATCTTACCGGAGAAGAAGCATAATTGGAAAGACAGACTGATGTAAAAACTAAATTATCTCAATATTCATCATATATATTTCTTTATGGTTTTCATTAAGTTTTAAAGGGAATGTCCCATCCAATACAATTAAGATTAGATTTTTACTATTCACATCCTCCGCAACTCTAAAATTTGTTTTTTGAATGTTGGATTTTTTACATTTTTTTAGTTTAGCTCCCACCATCCTCCTGAGCATCCACTATTAACTTAAGTAGTCTGTCTATGGTCATATTCCTGTAAATAAGAAAACAGTCTGTCACCATCCACATAATAAACGTATTTGGGCACAATGAGTTACAAAAAACATATTCTTGCTTTTTTTTAAAGTATTTCATCTCTTCATGACTTGCCAATATAAAAACACATGTCTGCTGGTGGTAAAGTGCTATATGGAGAGAGCTCACAGATTGAGCTGTCTCCATAAATATTGGGTGTCAGCTGATACCTGTCTGCACCTGCTATTTTCAGGGCTGGCAATGATCAAGGCAGTTAACCTGTTAGGTGAAGAGGTCGAATGTCAATGCGACACCTAACAGCTCTGCACATTGGCACTGTTTTTATTAATTAACGATTGGTACCCCATGAGAAGGAGCCAATCAGTTGACATAACAGCTTGGAGCCTGTTAAAGGCTCCTATAGTTTCATTTGCCACTCTACGCTGAAGGCAGCCTATCACAGAAAAGGAGCATATTAACAATGTACTGCAATACAGTTGTATTGAAGTGTATTGTATAAGAGATCAGACCCCCTAGGTTTTAAGTAGAATAGGAGACCTAAAATAATAGTAAAAAAAAATGATTATTTTTTTTTTAAATCAACCCCTTTCATTTAATCAAAAATAAAACATGGAATGATAAACCTTTTATCCCCACATCCCAAAATTCCCAATCATTTAAAATATAAAAATGTACATCATAACTGAAAAGGGTATCCAAATATCCCAATCACCAATTTTTGCCTTTTTGCTTCTCATAAAATTTCAATTAAAAGTAATTAAAAGATCATAGTTTTTAATCGTGGTATCAGTAAAAAAGTTATGGGTAATAGAATAAGGCAATATAAGGAATTATTTTTAATGCAAGGATTTTGAATTTCTTTTAAAGGTATCAAAATGTAACAAAACTACCGTATATACTCGAGTATAAGCCGACCCGAGTATAAGCCAAGACCCCTAATTTTACCACCAAAAACTGGAAAAAACAGTATATAGCCAGCAAGCCCCCAGTAGTATATAGTCAGCCAGCTCCCAGTAGTATACAGCCGGACAGCCCCTAGTAGTATAAAGCCACCAGCCCCCAGTAGTATACAGCCAGCCTGACCCAATGTAGTATACAGCCAGCCTGCCCCCATGTAGTATACAGCCAGCCTGCCCCAATGTAGTATACAGCAGCCCGTAGTAGTATACAGCCTGCCCCCATGTAGTATACAGCAGCCCCCAGTAGTATACAGGCAGTCCCCAGTAGTATGCAGCCAGTCCCCAGTAGTATACAGCCAATCCCCAGTAGTATACAGCCTGCCAGCCCCCATGTAGTATACTGCCTTCCCCCATGTAGTATACAGAATCCCCTAGTATTATACAGCCTGCCCCCATGTAGTATACAGCATTCCCTAGTAGTATACAGCCTGCCCCCATGTAGTATACAGCATCCCCTAGTAGTATACCGCCTGCCCCCATGTAGTAAACAGCAGCCCCTAGTAGTATACAGCCTGCCTCCATGTAGTATACAGCAGCCCCTAGTAGTATACAGCCTGCCTCCATGTAGTATACAGCCTGTCCCCATGTAGTATACAGCATCCCCTAGTAGTATACAGCCTGCCCCCATGTAGTATACAGCAGCCCCTAGTAGTATACAGCCTGCCCCCATGTAGTATACAGCAGCCCCTAGTTGTATACAGCCTGCCCCCATGTAGTATACAGCAGCCCCTAGTAGTATACAGCCTGCCCCCACAGCCCTTAAAAAAATAAACTTCTATACTCACCCTCCAATGTCAGCGCGGCTCCCAGATGTCAGCGCGGCTCCCGGATGTCAGCGCGGCTCCCGGATGTCAGCGCGGCTCACTGATGTCCCCGATGTCAGCACGTCCCGTCTTCTTTCTTCTCCACGGCTCCTCTTCTGTCTTCTTTCTTCCGGCATGGACGCGGCCATGTTTTCTTCTAGCAGGCGCATACTATGACGCGGCCGCTGCTGATGTCATAGTATGCGCGGCCAGGAAGAAAACATGGACGCGTCCCTGACAGAAGCAAGAAGAAAGAAGAGGAGCCGTGGAGAAGAAAGAAGACGGGACATCCTTTTTTTTAAGTGGGAAATTTTTTTTATTTAATAGACTCGTGTATAAGCCGAGGGGACATTTTTCAGCACATTTTTTGTGCTGAAAAACTCAGCTTATATGATTTCAGCACATTTGGGTTTTTTTCTAACTTCCTATAAATGGTACAGAATATGAAATGCTGTCACTAGAAAGTAGAAATTGCCTCACAGCTAAAAAGCCCTCATATAGCTTTGAGAACAAAAAAATTACAAAGATATGGCTTGTAGAAAGAAGTGAGTGAAAAACAGTAATTCAAAAAAACACCCAAATACACCAGGAATATTGGCAAGCTAAAGGGCCAGAAATTATTTCATGTTCTGTAGTGTTTTAGTGTGTCTTATTTTAAAGGTTGGGTAAAAAATAATTTCTAATGTAAGATTAGGACTTCATGTGATAGATCATTTTGCTTCTAGGCTGCATATAGTTGAAAACCACTGCATGAGCTTAGCAATGTATTGATCTGGTGTCCTCTATATAACCCCTCTATATAGTTATATATGTATCAAAGTTGTATTAAACAAGTGAAGCTTAGGTCTATCAAATAAATAAGCGCCCCCCCCCCGGGCCTCTAAAGAAATAATAATCTCTTAAGTTGACAAGTCAGGAAAATTGACTTTAGAAGCTGATAGTAGATCACCATCTGTTGCAGTAGAAGGAACTAAAAGACATGCCTGAAGTAATGCACAGCTGCAATGTATGGCAGTAGTGAACAGCGGGGCAGATGGTATATCTCAGGAGACAAGGACGTTCTCGTTCTCATAGTGTGCCCGGATCAGTTCTATGGCAGGTCCGACCTGGTGCAGTACTATAGCGCTGTAGCCTGTCCCTGAACCAGACCTGCGGTCATTGTGAAATGCAAATGTATGTGTGCAAAACAGTTCGGTTTCTATTCATCAAATTGGGTCCCCAAAATATTGTGCCATTTGGAGTTTCCGAGCAATAATCAAAAACCGACAAATACATACATGAGCAGAACTCATGAATACTAGAGGCTCATAACTAGAAGTCTTCTGTATATTTAAATCTCTTATTAACTAAAAACCATATGTTAGTGCACTTTTCATTACAAAAAAATGCTCACACTACCTTTATAAAGGGCAATTGAAGAATTAGGCCGAAACAAAAAAAAAACACCAACTACAGGATCACAATGATGTCATTCAATATTCTATACATAAATCATTGAAGTCTGTAAGGGTGAGAGTACTAATCAGTGCTTCAATGATAGTTTTCTATCTCTTTAAAGGTATAATAAGAGAGAGGCAGAAACATCTGGCATTAGCACAGATCAGCTTTTTAAAGTGCGTCAGATAATGTTACTTCCCGTCATATCTCTTTCACAAGACCGGTGTCTGTTTTTATTTTTTTTTCTATTTTTTACATTTTCAATTAAGCCGCTGTACAATGTACTGCTGTGTGCCTGGTGGACAGCGAAAGAGATAAATAACTTTCATTAGAAAAAAATATTACAAATAATTGATTATTTTTAGGATTTTTTTTACATTGTCAAAAATTTATATTTTTCATTTACTTTTCATTTACTTTCAATAGATTTTAATATTATTTAGCATTATTTAGCATTATACTGATACTGCGATACTGGAGCATGTATCTTTAACACTGCAAAGACCCAGAAATCTACTTATGACCATGTTTCCATAGCTTGTGTATATATAAGCAGGCAAGCACAGTGAACATCAAGGTTAATGGATTTCTCTGCACCAGGAACTTTTATGCTTCAGCCTAAACTGTTATTTCACTATATCCCTGCCGATTTACAAATTAACCTGCAGTAGCCTGCTCTGAGGAGATAGCTTTGTTCAATAAATATCAAGAAATTCATATGGCTGTAATGTTTGTATGTGGCAAATCTCATTCTATACTGCCATTACCTGCTCCCATAATTAATTAGAAAGGATCCTGATTACATTATGGACAGAGACATGAGTACAGCTCATCGTATTTGCAGATGCTCAGGCTCTGTTGAGCTATGAATATTTTTTCTCATATAATTTCTATAGTAAAATGCTGTATTTAACTTTCACAGCTGACTATGGACCATTGATTTTGCATTTAAAGGGGTTTTCTCCACTGGATAGGTCCTAACTTGCTGATCAGTGGGGGTCTCAGTAATGAGACCCCACAGATCGCGAAAATGAGGGGCCCAATGGGGTCCCACGTACATCTGTCGGACCCCTCGTCGCTCTATCACGCATGACCATTCTGCTTCATTAATCTCTATGGAGCTGACAGAAATTGCTGAGCGCCGCGGAGGAGCTGTGAACTATATGTCACAGCCGTGAACTTAACCTAACTGATAAAAATGTTACCTTTATGAGGAGTTATAAGCATAATAGGAGACCAGAAAAGAGACTCAGAGATGGTACTGATGCCTCTAAAGAGGTTATAAAGGAATTGATGAAGATATAATACAGAGGACACCTGCCCTTCATAGTACCCTTTTATCAGCTATATCTGGCAGAGAAGATGGCAGTATTCCTTGTATTCTAGTTCAAATATTTGTTAAAACAGATGGTTGACTGTCAACTTTTCTTCCTGTGGAAAAAAAATCATTTGTGAAGAAATGTGCTTAAGTTATTTAATATGTACATTTTGATAATATATCTAGCAATGGACATATATTAATTAGTTTGTTTCTTTATCTTTATTTGCCTTCTTTATTTCCTTTTTAATCTCTGATTTCCAAAAGATTTCCTATTTCGGCTTATTATTTCCATTTGCCTTACCTATGTCAACATTTATATCTGTTAAAGGTTAATCCAATCAGTAATGTGCCCCCTAACCTTCTGCCTTCTATTTTCATACTTTTTTTCTATTTCTGAAAACCTTTTGTCGTATTATGATTCGTTTTGCTGTGGGGCAATAAGTTAACTGCTAACTAAATTATCTGTACAGCTGTTAAGGCTGAGAAGGTTACCTTTGAAACATCTGTCAAAAAGCACCTTCAGAGAAGGTTAAAAGAGTTCTAGCCTAATATGGATGTAATAATAAAGAGAATGGGAAAAAGTAGAGCCATTTCATTAAAAATCCCAACTATATGGGGCAGATTTATCAAGCTGTCTGAATGTCAGAATATGTCCAGTTGCCCATGGCAACCAATCACAGCTCAGCTTTCATTTAACCAGTCTTCATGAATATTTTAAAGGGGAACTGTGATTGGTTGCCATGGGCAACTAGAAATATTCTGACTTTTATACAGCTTGATAAATCTGCCCCTATGTCCGTAATCTATGAAGTGAAAGTACTGTAAGGCCTCATGCACATGAACGGTGCATGGGAGAGGGGGAGGGGCTGAGCTCTGTTTACCGCCCCCCACCTCTCTATAGAAAATAGTATCCGCATGGCCGTCAATACCGCCGAAGATAGAGAATGCTCTATCTTTTTGTGGCTATGGCTCGGAACGGTGAGCCATAGCTGTTTATGGGGAACATATATGCGGTGCAAGCTTGCAACCGTACAGTTAGGGCCAGAAATATTTGGACAGTGACACAAGTTTTGTTATTTTAGCTGTTTACAAAAACATGTTCAGAAATACAATTATATATATATATAATATGGGCTGAAAGTGCACACTCCCAGCTGCAATATGAGAGTTTCCACATCCAAATCGGAGAAAGGGTTTAGGAATCAAAGCCCTGTAATGCATAGCCTCCTCTTTTTCAAGGGACCAAAAGTAATTGGACACTGGACTCTAAGGGCTGAAATTAACTCTGAAGGCATCTCCCTCGTTAACCTGTAATCAATGAAGTAGTTAAAAGATCTGGGGTTGATTCCAGGAGTGTGGTTTTGCATTTGGAAGCTGTTGCTGTGACCAGACAACATGCGGTCAAAGGAACTCTCAATTGAGGTGAAGCAGAACATCCTGAGGCTGAAAAAAAAGAAAAAATCAATCAGAGAGATAGCAGACATGCTTGGAGTAGCAAAATCAACAGTCGGGTACATTCTGAGAAAAAAGGAATAGACTGGTGAGCTTGGGAACTCAAAAAGGCCTGGACGTCCACGGATGACAACAGTGGTGGATGATCGCCGCATACTTTCTTTGGTGAAGAAGAACCCATTCACAACATCAACTGAAGTCCAGAACACTCTCATTGAAGTAGGTGTATCTGTCTCTAAGTCAACAGTAAAGAGAAGACTCCATGAAATACAAGGGTTCACATCTAGATGCAAACCATTCATCAATTCCAAAAATAGAGTTAAACACCTCAAGAAGCCAGCTCAGTTCTGGAAAAGTATTCTATGGACAGATGAGACAAAGATCAACCTGTACCAGAATGATGGGAAGAAAAAAGTTTGGAGAAGAAAGGGAACGGCACATGAACCAAGGCACACCACATCCTCTGTAAAACATGGTGGAGGCAACGTGATGGCATGGGTATGCATGGCTTTCAATGGCACTGGGTCACTTGTGTTTATTGATGACATAACAGCAGACAAGAGTAGCCGGATGAATTCTGAAGTGTACCGGGATATACTTTCAGCCCAGATTCGGCCAAATGCTGCAAAGTTGATCGGACGGCGCTTCATAGTACAGATGCACAATGGCCCCAAGCATACAGCCAAAGCTACCCAGGAGTTCATGAGTGCAAAAAAGTGGAACATTCTGCAATGGCCAAGTCAATCACCAGATCTTAACCCAATTGAGCATGCATTTCACTTGCTCAAATCCAGACTTAAGACGGAAAGACCCACAAACAGGCAAGACCTGAAGGCTGCAGCTGTAAAGGCCTGGCAAAGCATTAAGAAGGAGGAAACCCAGCATTTGGTGATGTCCATGGGTTCCAGACTTAAGGCAGTGATTGCCTCCAAAGGATTCGCAACAAAATATTGAAAATAAAAGTATTTTGTTTGGGTTATGTTTATTTATCCAATTACTTTTGAGCTCCTAAAATGTGGAGTGTTTGTAAAGAAATGTGTACATTTCCTACATTTTCTATCAGATATTTTTGTTCAACCCTTCAAATTAAATGTTACAATCTGCACTTGAATTCTGTTGTAGAGGTTTCATTTCAAATCCAATGTGGTGGCATGCAGAGCCCAACTCGCGAAAATTGTGTCACTGTCCAAATATTTCTGGCCTTAACTGTATATATGTCCCCCAGACGGTCATGTGCATGAGGCCCAATATGCTTTGTACTGTACAGTAAGATGTAATGGCTATATACGTTACAGGACAAAAACTTTAAAAAGAATTGAAAACATTCTAAAAGTAAGAATACTTTTAAATGTAGAATTTTAGAATTTTATACAATTTTATTCTGCAGCAGAATAAAGTCAACTCACAGAGCAAATTGAAGCTGGTATGGACGACTCTTGATGCCCAAAAATCATACAACAAAAAACCAGAAGAATAGATAGGATGTGCACAAAAAATGGCTATACATTAGTAGATGAAAAAGTATATAAATTTAATTAAATAAACTGAGCACGAACATTTAAAAACATTTAAAATAAGCACATGAAACAGATCATGGTGGACCTACACTGGGCATCTATTCAAATAGAGAATAATATTAACAATGACTGACTGTGCATATACAAACCAAGGAAAGTATGATACAACATATGTCCTAAAATCAATAAATGATACCCAACTCCAAGGATATATAACACAGCAATGTAAAGAATAGAAAAAATTGATATCACCAAGTGTGTGTACGGAGGAGATACAGCGCCCCACGTGTTCCGCCTCTAGTGTGGCTTCCTTGGCGGTATCTTTTTCTCACAGAGCAAATGCCATTTGAAGCTATCTTCATCAGAAACAAGTCTTATGAGTGACAACATAGCTGTCACAGAGCCCAGTTTCGGACAACGCACGGGACTTAACATGTCAAATTGTGTTGCAAGACATAAACCGGGAACAAGAAGGTGAGCTCCGGAGGACCTCAGCGAAAGTGACACATGCAGGATCTCGGGCGCACGATCTTAGTGAATCACGCCGGACTTCATCCAGGATCGCGTCAGGACAGGGTAAGTAAATGTGAAAGGATTAATATCATTTGCAACATTTATAACATCTGGAATAGAAGATAAATGTGTCTTACTAGCGATAAACAAATGTTTGGCGGACATTATAGCGCCATCATATATAGCAACAACATATTCCATAGCGCTTAACAAATTATAAGGTAAATATACAAATAAAATACTACATTACAGAGTACACATAGTTATATGAAACAATAGGGGTGACAACTACAGATGAGCGAGTATACTCGTCCGAGCTTGATGCTCGTTCGAGTATTAGCGTACTCGAAACGGCTCGTTGCTCGCACGAGTATTTCGCCTGCTTGATAACGAGCTTTCACTTAAGGAAACACAGTGAAGAACAGTAAAGAACACAGTGAAAACAGTGAACCCAGGATCATTTAAGTGAAGAACACAGTGAAGAACACATTGTAGATGTTTCCATACATCTGCTAACTTATCAGAAGACATTAGTGTCAAACGGTGTTCTTCACAATAGTACATGAAGAACAATATGTGTGAAGAACACATTGCAGATGTATGGAAACATCTGCAATGTGTTCTTCACACATATTGTTCTTCACATACTATTGTGAAGAACACCATTCTGCACTTGTGTCTTCGGATAAGTTAGCAGATGTTTAACACGGGTCATTCTCCTTTTGGAAGTACCACAAATATTCCATTGAATAAAAAAAATGAAGAAACAGGACTGACTTCCTTATTTCTCAATACATTGACAAATTTTATTGCAGAGCCTTGGTCCCCTTGAAAAATGCTCGAGTCTCCCATTGACTTCAATGGAGTTTGTGATTCGAAACGAGCACTCAAGCATCGGGAAAAGTTCGACTTGAGTAACGAGCACTAGAGCATTTTAGTGCTCACTCATCTCTAGTGACAACTGGTTGACGTTCCCTTCCTGCGCCTCAGTGCAATCACAGAGACAAAACCTGGACAGTGCAAACATAGAAGAGAAGTTGACAGTTATTGGGTCAGAACCAAATTGACAATGCACCATAGAACAAATAGGCAAAGGGGATGGTCAGAAAACAGGCAGAGGGTCACAAATCCAAAATCAATTGCAACTAACAGCAAATTGAATTAGATTTCACCCAATCATTGCAAAACCTTTACATACTGTGGGAAAGCCCTAGATCTATACCCTCATCTACTTCCTTGTTGTTTGTTGCATACAAGGATATGAAAAATGAAATAATGTTTGTTTTTTGAGAAGAACTCCTGTAGTGGGATCCACGTCTATTTGATACAATCATTGCTACACACTAATAAGAACCTGCAGTATGTCCTGCTACAATTCTCTAAATGAATACATTAATTCCTTTAAAAAACTTTGTACATTGACTTTAGGCTTTGTCCTGGCATAATGCGCCCTTTAACTGTTTCCAACAAGAGAAATTGCATCCAGCCAAAGATTTGGAAACTTTTCATTGTTATTGATGAATACCGCAGCAGAGTTAATTTGCCATCGCAATCCATGTGACTTTATTAAATTCAAAACATTATTACATTGCAAATGTGACCAGTTTCTCGTCACTTTAGCATCTAAATTATACACTTCAATGGAACATTTATATCATTAGGGTTAGAAATCTATTTGCTTCTTTGCTGTGCTGTGAACCTAATAGGACTACTTTATCAAACCATTTCACTAAATAGATTACTCCATGCACAGCAACTTCTAGTGACACAACAGAGATTTATGGGAATTAGCTTATTTAAATATTGTAATTTATTTAAATGATGTATCCTCACATTAATCTCTGCAATGAGTCACAAAATTTACATTCTGCAAATTAATTTATTTTCGGGGTGTATATTTTTTTCCTGTCCTTTTGCTGAGATATGTTCCTTAGCTTATCAATATTTAATGTTATTAATTTATCAAAACTCACAGCATTTTATGTTGTGGAAGGACTAGATTAATGAACATACAGTAATTATTGTATCAATGCAAAAGTATCTAAAGAATCAGTCCTCAGTTCCCTACTTGTGACATAGTGACCGAGGGTTTGCTTTTTGTAGAAGGACAATACATTTTAGAGACAGATGATGCCATATTCATTCAATGTATTAAAAAACTTATTTTTTTCTGACTCCTTTTTAAACTTCTAAACTCCTTGAAGTCAAACTGACACTCAAAATTTTTGCTTGCCTTTTTCATTTTTTGTGACTTTTCATGGCGCATACTTTCATTTGTGAGATTTTTTGCCCCAAAGATAGTCTCCCTTCATAGTTCCCCGTTCTCTAGTTTTCTGTTATATACAGTATATGAAAGATATAATTGATTAGCAGCCAAGTTTGCATTGGGACAGAGTGCCTACTTTGGACCAACTGTGTCTTCAAAGTGAGGCAGCGCCTGAAATTGACAAGAGGCCTACAATTCATGACATCAGCAAGTTTTTGTTCTTTGCGGAGTATATTCCAATGTTTATTAATTGTAGTACTGATTGTTATTTCATTAAAACTGAAAGCTTGTATCTATGGAGGTGAGCTGAAAATGATCTGGCCATGCTAAATCTCCAATGTGAGAGTGAAAGAGATTGATGGGTGAAAAGGGTGTAGAAAACCCACAGCTACTAATTCACTTCTCCATCATGATAGCTTTCACCCTTCACACGTTAAGTCTAGTGTTCCGTTCAGCCAATTTTTACATTTGTGAAGGCTGAATGGTGACAACATTACATCCCAGCAACAAGCTAATGAATTAGCTACACACTTTATAGAGCGTGGTTACCCAGCCAAAACCATTGAAGACGCCGTTAAAAAAGCAGTTGAGGTTCCTAGACAAAGACTATTTAATCCCAGTTGAAACACACGGAAAAAAGAAAACGAGTTTGATTTCGGTTCTAATGAAAAAACATCAGTAATGTGATTAATAAACATTGGAAAATATTCCGCCAAGAACCGAAACTTGCTAAATCCACAAATTGATTCTCTCATCCCTTATCAAGCTTTCAGACCTGATCATTAACGTAAACATATATTCAGTTTAGCATTGTACACATGCAGGAATGGTTTGACACTTAACAGTATACCTGCGGCAATCAGCCTCTCCATAATGCCCCTACCACCCAACAAAGTTGTGGGGCACGTAGGCATTTATTTTTTTTATATAACTGTTGTCCTCTTGGGTTCTTTTTCTATAACTTGGGACTGATGTCATACATACTGTAATATCATTTGCTCCTTTGTTTTACATATATAAGGATATATGCTATCACTATACAAAAATGTTTATATTTGTGCTGACCTTGTATTTTTATATAAGATTGAGTACAGTAGACATGTTTTATCATTAAAATTCATGAAAATATAAATTGGTATATAAAACGTAAATGACAAAAGAGACAGTCAGTTATAAAATAGATATGGTGCTTTGACAATCCTACCGGTACCTAGTAATTACATGTCATCCTCATAGCACATGATCTCTATATTTGGACGCAGATATTGACAAGAATGAGAAGCTATCTATAATTAAATGAATATAGTAAAATACTGTAAGCTCCTACTAATCGAGAATCAATCACTATTGAACACATTTACATATTGACTTTAATTTAAACCATTGCATTCATTATTGCAGTGTAATTATAATCTTCTGTATATCGTTCACAGTAGTAATTAATCTGGAGCAGTTCCTGAACTTTTATTGTTTTTCTGCTGTCCTAAAATTTATTATGCTATCAATACCCCGCTAAATCTATCAATCACACAACAAATTCATTGAAACGCCCCAATGTAAGGGATCACCGATTGATAATAATCATGAATAGCATTGCTCTCTGTAACTATACTCATAAATAAAACAAGTAGACAGGTTAGACTCAAAGGTCGGTGATGTCTTCAAGAATCTTGCCAACAATGAAATATTTGCATGCACCACAGTATAATGAAGGAAAAACACAACAGATTTCTCTTTAATGAACAATCTGTTCATGGTAATGGTGAATGAATGCACTGTAAGGAAGAGTCTGATGCCATGTGGATAATACATATTGATTAGCCATGGAAGAAACCTCAATAAAGAAGATCTATTTGCTTTCTATTTCTTCATATTCAGATTGAGTATAGCATGCAGTATGTTCACAAACAACCACATTAAACACCGAAATATAAATAAAATGTTTCATATTTTTTCTAATAACAGTGAAATTTTAATTTGGCAAGCCTTCAGTACCTTCCAATCTGTTGTCTAGATCATGGAGGGCTGAATTGCACATGTGCCAACTCCCAAGGCTTTATCTGCTTGTAGGCATTCACCACCACCTTAGCTATTGGAATAAACAGAATAGTTTTCCGACACTCCAGATATATTATTCACGCTTAGCATCCAACGCACATAAATGAGGTTTGGTAGTTTTCCCTATATGTATCACAATGTAAATAAACTTTACTGGGGAGTTGAGAAATCTGTTCTTCTCCATAGAGCATAGAGTAATCAGAGTTACTTTAATTCAGAATGCCATAAATATGCAATTCAGGATGCAATGGAACAGACTGTGACTTCAATGCTAATTAGCATCATGTGTCAAATAGTCCTCAATGGCTCAGACTGAAACTAAATCTCACAGTTCTATTTATTTAGGAATAGATTTATAGTTAGGACAATTCTCTCCAAATAACATGTTTTTACGAAGTGCAAATAGACTACAATGAAGGTAATTCAATTGTCAGCAAATGCTTCATGTTTTACTTAAACTGTAGGAAGCTACAACCACTTTTCATGTGGACACAACTTCTTTGCAAATTTTCAGATAAAGGCCCACATTTATTAAAGTCCCTGCAACAGTTTTTTGTCTGACTTTGCATTTTGTTTTCAGTGCAAACTGTTTGCACACGTATTTAAAACCCAATGGGTATTTATACCCGACGTGACACAAAATTTTGCACTAAATGGGGCACAATTCTGTCGGACACTGCATGATTAATGTGGCGCATGGTTCGACTGCACCACATTAATCATGCAGTGTCCGACAGAATTGTGCCGCATGCTCTATGTTAAATGTGCACCAAAAAAAGATGGTGCACTCTGTTGGAGCAGTGGAGGGAGCGCCAGATTCATGAATAACATGCGCCACATTACATAAATCTGGCTCACGCTGCACACTACACAGGCACCTAGTGCAGTTTGCACTGTTCTTGATAAATGTGGACCACTTTTTTGCATTGGCATCCACAACTTTAGCTACAAAATCCATTGCATCCACCTGTAATTGTGACATTTTCATTAGTCTTGAGCAGACCTGAACTGCAATGTTTGTGACGGCACACATGTCCCATTGATTAAAACATTGGTCAAAACTTCAGCATGAAATCAAACATTATGGTTCAAGTCTGCTCAACAATTATAAAAAAAAGTCACAAATCTGGGCACATGCAATGGTTTTTGTGACTAAAGGCAGGGATGCCCTAACCAACTAAATTTACTACAACCTATATGCCACCATTTTCGATAGGACCAACGCTCCCCAGTGACATCACGGATATAAATGATCTTCTCCAAAATGGCGGCGCCCATGTACCACTGGGGTTAAATTCTGCTGTTGGCTCTTGGCCCATGAACTGAAATTGGAGTCTGTTAGAGTCTCCTGGTTGTCATGGCTACAGATCTGTGCACCCCAATTATGCCCATGCAACACTGTTTACATGCCATAGTCAGATGTGACTCCTAGCCCCTAACAGCTTGACTATCAGTAGTTTACTGAACAGTAAAAGGCAAGTGTCTGCTGTATAAGATAGCAGACACCTGCCCTTTTGGAGAGGGCTCAGCTTGGAAGCCCTCGTCATACACTGATAAAAGCACCTTACCATAAATTTCTGTTCACTGGTCGGTAATAGGTCCCGATGCAATTACTTCCCCTCAGTTGTGTGTTTTTTAAGGTTATCCTGTAACAACTCTAGGTGAACTACATAACCTTATTAACAAAAAACTATTGACACATATGGTCTTCAGCAATCAAAATTGGATATAGGGTGTCACAATCAAGTCATTTGTGTAAACTTTTTGATCATATCCAGAATTGACTTTTCAGATGGTTAAGGATTACGTCCTTCATAATTAAGAGAGTTACCTTTAAATCTGAGGCTGTTGACTACCTCTGTTACTCTGTCTGGAATTTCTGGGAATGTCAGCCTCCTGAGATCACTAGGGTCCCATATTTAGCAATATGACAAGGGAAAGGGGATTATTATACTGTAATCAAAGAAACATGACGTTCTAATTAGATTTCTAATTAAATTAATTGCAATATTTGATTAGGTTACATTTTGTCCAACATATTAGAATACATTACCATTATTGTAAAGTATCAATTAGAGCTAAGGTGCCATGTTTGCAATTTTTTGAATACACAGATCTTTTACTCATATCTTTAAAAGACCATGTTAAAACCAATTATTTTCTATGATAAACCTGTGCCATTAAAGTTTTCTCCATCATTCATCTTTTGTAAAGGGTAAAGTTTAATCACTGATAAAGGAATATTGCAAAACATCGACATTTGTATTCTCTCAGTATGGCCTGACCAGTGCCAATACAGAATATAAAGAATCTCTTAAAGATTACCTGTCAAATACATGTCTTTACTGTAGCTTGGAGGATGCTGCTGATAGCAGAGCAATTACATAGAGGTGATTTTTCCTTCAAATGCTTAATGCATTTAGTTTGCCATTATGACTGGACGAACAGTGAGTGCATATCATTAATCTTGTGAATTACAAAGTAAAAAATAAAAATCAGAGGACAACAAAAACATTAAAGGGATTTTCCCTAAATCAAAACTTATCACCTCTCCACACGATAGGTGTTGAGGCTTTGAGAAGACCGTAACTCCAAAGTTCAGGTGCAGGTTTGGTTTAACCGCCTCACTGGTAACACCCATGATCGGTGCCAGCACCGATCATGGGTGTTAACTCTCTAAATGCCTCCAGCAAAGCCACTGGCAGTGTTTAAATCTTTGTTGCATGTTCTGCACCAGTTTTCTGGTGAAGTTTTTACAAAAATACATGTGCTTGCACATTTACTTATGTATCTTTGCCATCAGTATTGTGCGCTGCAACACAAAGCCGTGCACCTAAAGGGGCATTCTGGTGGAAATTCACACCAATTATGTTGGCAAGTCCAACATAATTGTGGTGCACACCTGTTAAACTAATTGCACCAAAAAAACTATATTGGGTGCGCCAGAACCTGGGCCATTCTTCATTGATCTTATGTACTATGCCCATTAGTGCAGTTTGCCTCACTAATACCCTGTTTCCCCTAAAATAAGACATCCCCCAAAAATAAGACCTAGTACAATTTTGTTTAGGCTTAGAAATATAAGGCCTCCCCTGAAAATAAGACCTTGCGGCAGTCATTGCAGCTGCTCCCCCCACACCATACATTACTATTAGGAAATCTTTTAGATGCTGCAGAAGGTTGTGACATGGGGAAGAATTCATGGAATTAAATCACAGGCTGTTGTGCTGCAAATTTGATAACAGCAGCCACCAGGATAAGAAAGGTCATTGATGGAAAGTGCTTTTACCCAAACATGAGAGACTGGGGCCAATGATTCTAATGGAATCACAAGAAATACAGCATGAAATTCAGAGTTTGGAGAGTTATAAGGATGTTGGAGAAGTTGATTTTTTTGTTCAATAATTAATGTAAATTCTTGTTCATGGAAAAATAAGACAACCCCTGAAAATAAGACCTAGTGCCTCTTTAGGAGCAAAAATGAATATAAGACACTGTCTTATTTTCGGGGAAACAGGGTAGTATGTGTAAGCCGATGGGCTCACTGCACCATATCTGGTTTCCTTTATCTGCACTGGTGGCCGTAATTTGGCAGCAGATATTCGCTAACAGGGAAGCCTGGTAGAAGTAACTGAGGAGCTGTTTCCCAACCCTGGTCTTCCTACCCCACTATACGAAAAAAGACAATTTTCTGCATGTCGACAAAGAAGCATGTTGGGATGGGCGTGATACAGGTATAATAGCCTCAACATCTGTAAGGCAGAGACCCTGCGGACATACCCAGGTATTGTAGTTTTTATTGCTGTCAATCAAAATTAAAATTAGCTAGCATGAAAGAGGCAAAATGATCTGGGATATTAAAGGTGGGAGCCTGCGTCTTCTGGGTATTTAACTTATAGTATGAAATCTTTGATGATATCCATGGCACCCTCAGATGACATTTCCAGGTCTGTTTATGAAATAATTATATCATTTGCATAAATTGAAAGAGTATGTGCTCTATTGCCGACAAAAATACCTTTAATACTAGGATTGTCCTGTATTGCTGCTGCGAGTGGTTCTAGGGAAAGGCTAAAGATAAGTGTTGAGAGTGGGCAACCCTGCCGTTTCCCGTTTGTTTTGCAAACAGGTCAAAGGGAGCATCATTGGTAAATACCCTGGCTGAGGGTCTAGAATAGGCAGTAATTGCTGATAGAATACTTTCATTAAATTCCATTGCTCCTAGAGCCGAGAAGGTGCACGACCAGTATGTTGCAGTTGAATGCCTTATCGGCAACCAGGGAAAGGATCAAGGCAGGCTCTTCTCCATCCTCCAACACATAGGCAATATCTAATTCAGCTTGGCATCCCTTAACAAATCTCTACAAGTCCAGGTAGAAATGTCATAATTCTAGTCTCTATGATCTTGGCATAGACATTAAGGTAAATTCCGTAATAGATCAGGGGATTTACCCTGCTTATGGAGGGTTACTAAAAGGGCCTCAAGAATCTCTTCTGGGAAGATACCAGTGGACATAGCATTATTAAAGAAAGCACCCATATATGAAGCCAGAACAACTACAAATGCCTTAAAATGCTCAGCAGTCAGCCCATCTGGACCTGGAGATTTCTTGTTTGGGAAGTTATGGATAGCTTTATCTATCTCCTCTTCAGAGAAGGGGGAGTTCAAAGTGGATAGTGACTTTTATTCATTTGTTCCTAGGAAATCGTGAATAGTATTGTCATGTGGGTGATATGTAAATACATCATCTTTCAGTTTAAACAAAGTGGCATAGTAGTCTTTAAACCTTCTTGCTATGTCCTTAGGTATATATTTTGTCCAGGCCATTCGGACAACATAAAAAGGGAATTTAGGTTTTAAGATGGTGAACTAGACACCTTGGGGCAGATTTATCAAGCTGTCTGAAAATCAGCTGCCCATTGCAAACAGCTCCCCTTTAAAATATTCATGAGCACTGGTAAAATGAAAGCTGAGCTGTAATTGGTTGCCATGGGCAACTAGGAATTTTCTGACTTTCAGACAGCTTGATAAATCTGCCACCTAGTTTGACAAAATCTCGATTTGAGATAGAAAGGATGGTAAATGTAAAATACTTCCTGAAGTCTTTTTCCAGCTGGGCCTTATGTTGACGGTGTGCCAAAGTGTATGCATTGCACCTCCACAAATGGGTCGGTGGATACTCATGATTCCAAGAATGATAGCTGCGTGTTCTGAACATGTAATCAGGTCGATTGCGGTATTAGAAGCTCTAACCAGCAAACATGTCTATTCTAGAGTAAGAATTATGTACTGTTTAGTGGAATGTGCAATTTTTATCGAGTATTTAAAATATTAGAAACCAAGGTAAAAAAGTTGTTGTGTGACTAATGCAAATGATTTTGAAGGGCTAGAAATAGATATAGTGACATTAATCTGTACTTTCCTTTCTATGCCTCATTCCACCCACAAAATTGCACTTTCTAGATATAAAGTAACAGCAAATAAATCTATAACACAAAAAGTATTTAAAACATTATGATAAAATTGTTAAAATATCACACTACATTTAAACTTTCCATTGAATTCCATTACTAAAAATACATTTCCAAGCCAAATAAATACAATAATTTCACTGAAACTAACAAGGCTACATTCACCATCTCATCTTCTTTTATAAGTGTGAATCAGTTAGTATGTATGTGTGAAAAGGAATGAGTAATTGATAATTAAAATAAGGAGAAAAATGTCTATAAAATGAGAGATGAAATACATAATGTACATAACTAAACATAAATGAATAGGCAAGCATTTTGCTTTTCTTTATGTTTTTTTACCCAGTTAAGGCCCCTTTCACACAGGCGATGTGTAGATGTTTATCCCGTTGCAAATTTGCTGCCATATATACGTCCACTTTTCTGCCTATGACACCCAGGGGCATAATGTGCACACACACGTAAGGCCCCGTACTATAACGCTCACAGGGAAAAGTTGGAACATGCTCTATATTTTATCGGTCTTGAGCTACTTACTATTTTAACACATCAAATTGCACATTTTTAGTACATCCGCATCTGGATTTCAAATGTATATAGGGTGCAACCTGAAAAATAGTTGTGTAGTTGAAGAAGTAGCACATTTTTTTTGCAAATATTTAAATGAGCCATAAAAATCTCAAAAATGAAAGAAAAATAGAGATTACTAAGATAAATGACCCCCATCATTCCTGGCCATGTGATAATCATGATACTCCTCCTGACGGTACCTGGTAGAATTCTGCTATGGCCTGTACCCGGACCCTGGTATAAGCAAAAGCAAATGCACATTGCCCACTTTCCGCCCCTCCTATTTGACACAAAGGTGGCATGTGTAAATAAATTCCAAACTTGCCCACATTTTCACCTATTAAAACTGCAAGATTCATATGTATTTGGTGACCAAAATAAAAAATTAATTGAAGCATTTTCCCACATGAGGACAGCTCTATATAAAAATGTTTTCTATTGAATTTACTTACAAGACTAGGGTCCCGAGCATTGTTATTGTGTTGTTTTTGGTGCTTAGTCCTTTCATTCTCGTATTCGCATGCTTAGTTTAGCAAGCTGCTTTCAGATGAGAGCTTTTTACTAAGCTAAATGTCTCTCCAGAGCGTTATTTTGTCATTTAAGTTGTAATTTTCTAAGATGTGTGTCATTAGCATCTTTTTTTCACAGTACAATGGCAGAATTCTGCTGTTTTTCCTGATAATGAGATGTTTTAGCAAAGCATACCGAAAGTGTTTTCATATTTCATAAAAAAAATATGAACAATAGGCAGCTGCTGCTCTTACATAAAGAAAAAAAATGGGAATAGGGAACATATTAGGCTTTCAATTTAACCCTGAAATAGCAGAGGTGTAAGTGCACAGCGTAATATTCCTTGAGGTCTACTTTATATTCTAGGAGCATTACATGGGGGGACATTGAATCGTTGTGCTGAGTACTTTTTAAACAATGTCACAAGGTCAACCTGTAATATTTTTATTGATTCATCTTATCAATTATAGCTCAAAATGACTTTGTAGGCATCAGGTATTGTGGTGTAAAAGAACATTGCAAAGTACAAATACAAAAACTGCATTCTATGTAAATGCACTATTTCTGTGGAAATTAATAGGAAATTTTATTTCCCAAAAATAAACTTACCCAGAGGTGAGAATTTCCTTGCATTTGACTATTAGAGGTACCAAAAGATTAACAACACAGTGTGGAGGACTAAAAAATGCAGCTAATTGTCTGAATAATACAATTATACAATTTCGTAAATAGGTGTATCCAGTGGTTAACAGTGCACATGCATTTTTTTGGTTGATCAGTTTAGTTGCCCCCATGTTTTAGAAAGTAATACACAGTATATAATAGAGCAGTGATGGTGAACCTTTTAGAACCTCAGTGCCAAACTTCAACCAAAAGCCACTTATTTATTGCAAAGTGCCAGCGCAGAAATTTAAGCAGTAATATATTTCTCCTTGTTCATTGACAGCTTTCAATCGTTCAGCCTCCCAAGGACACCAAAGCAGTTGAAAGGAGGAGGGCAAATTCATCTATCATTGTAGGAAAATTCTGCAGGCGGATGCTTTGAGTTCCGTCTGGTGAACTTCATTGTGGGGTGATGGCCTTGGTGCCCACAGAAAGGGCTCAGAGTGCCGCCTCTGGCACCAGTGCCATAGGTTCGCCACCCCTGCAATAGAGTACAAGGGAAGTACCTCAGCACAAAAAATGTGCTGAAAAATTCAAATTCGGCTTATACTCAATTTGGCTTCCGGTGCATATACT
Organism: Engystomops pustulosus; assembly: GCF_040894005.1. NCBI lineage: Eukaryota > Metazoa > Chordata > Amphibia > Anura > Leptodactylidae > Engystomops > Engystomops pustulosus. Next base: position 149,516,717 of record NC_092415.1, read on the forward strand.
ATGATATACACTTGGGGCTGGCTATAAACTGGGGGGGGGGGGGGGCAGCTGGCTGGCTGGCCATATACTGGGGTTGGGGTTGTATACTGGAGCAGGAACTAGCCAAATGCTAAGGCAGGGTCTGGCAGGATATACACTAGTAGCTGGCAGGCTATATACTGGGGAAAAGGCTGGCTATAAACAAGGGGCTGGCTGGCTATATACTGGGGTGGGGGCTGGCTAAATAATGGGGGGGCAAGGTATGGCTATATGCTAAGGGCTTGGATATATATGGTAAAATTAGGTACCTCAGCTTATATTTGGGTCAGCTTATACTTGAGTATATACAATAATTACAATAGATAGTTTATATATACACCATACTGCTATACATATTTTGAGTCTGTCTAGGTGTTTGAGCCCTCAGGGTCAAAAGACTGTTTTAGATATTATAGAAAATACTTTAATGTACAATACAGAAGACATTTTCATTAGCTCAAATAGCCCCTAGAAATTGTTGAGGTATTCTTTATATGAAGTTTGCAGGAGGCCACATGAGCTAGAGAATTGTGTTTTTAACCCTTTCATGCTCACTGACTGATATATCCGTCAGTGAGCTATGAAGGATGTATGAAGGAGCTACTAAGGGTGCATGAAGATTGGTGGTGTTAACCCCTTGATCGCAATCTTTGTTGAGATCGCCGCTCCCCCTGACATCATCAGTTGCCATGACAGCCCCGAGTCGTCATCAGACCCAAAGCTGTATGGCTTCAAATCACCCCCTTTCCCTGGAACTGATATAAAACTAAATAAACAGTAAAAGTCACAAACACGTTTGGTAAAAATTTAATGAAAAGTGATCAAAAGGTTGCACAGTCCTCTAATTGGTAGCAATGAAAACGTCAGCTCATCTCTCAAAAAATGCATTACACAGCTCCGTACACTGAAGTATGAAAAAGTTATTAGCATCAGAAGATGGCAAAACAAATTTTATTTTTCGTACACATTGTTTTAATTTTTGAAAATGTTTTAAAACACAATAAAACCTATATAAATTTAGTATCACCGTGATTGTACAGAACTAAAGTAGACATATCATTTAGAGAGCACAGTGAAAGTCGTAAAAACTGAGCCCACAAAAAGTGACGCAAATGTGTTTCACATAATTTGGAATTTTTTACAGCTTCCCAGTACACGGCATGGAATAATAAATAATGTCACTGAGAAGTAAAATGTGTTATGCAGTAAATGAGCCATCACATAGCTCTGTACACAGATGAATAAAAAAGTTAAAGAAAAATTAAAGAAAAAATGCTGCATCCTTAAGGGGTTAAGCCATGATTTCTACATCTCAATTTGCTGCACTCATTTTAGCTACTGTGGTAATTCTTATATAATTTGTATTCAAGTCTGTTAAGTTCTAGGTTTCAGTGCAGAGAAAATCATCAGCTTTTGTTATAACATATTATTTTCCATATAATAATTATTATCATTATTGTCAATGGTCATTATTATTCATGAATAATGGTAATACTTGGTAACTCATTACCAGTAAATTACATGCTTAATTCTTTAGTAATGGTATAATCTGCACATATTGACACCAGTACCTACCACTTTAGCTCCTGTTACCATATTAAAAGCCATTTTAATCTCAAAACCACTGTTCTTTACTGATGTGGAAATAATAATGCAAAAAAATGGATCTTCCTACAGCAAAGCTTTCATAGTAAGAATGCAGTCATTTAGAGTCTTAATGGGACTGTGTGTTAAAAAATATTTGTATGAAGGAAAATGAAGGAAGTGTATTTTTTTCCAGAGAATAGAGAAAAGTATAATCATGACAGTAAACAAGATTATAATGGTCAGATACCAGGACTGATATCTCCACAACTGTGGGTGTTATAATGAAAATGAAAAGTGCCCCCGAATCTGTGAAGCAGTCCCTACATTTAGGCCTGTTAATATGTGAGGTGGAGAAAGGTCATCTTTAAGGAAGACCTATCGGGTTAATTGAGGACCTACACCAATTACTGGTCCTTATGGACCCATGGTTTATGGTCTCAAATCTACCTTTATGAAGTTTTTACATGAAAAAAGAAGATCCCACGCTGGGGCCTCATCTCAAGATTAGGGTAGTGAATCCAGTGCCGAGGGATTGAGGGACTAAAATGAGTATAAAGTAAAATCATACTGGGCAATTTGGGACACTGTGAAACTCGTCCCTTAGGACCTGTGGGTGGTTTAGTGTCTCAAATCACCCTGGCAGGTTCCTTTTAAACTTATTTAACTGTATAAGGTTTATCAAAATAAGGGCAGCAAGAATCTAGAACTAATAGCAGTTCTAGTAGTTATATCCTTTTCTTCTTTTTTTCTGAATAATGTGTTGTATAGTATTAATTTATCATCACAGTTTTTTATCTTTGTTTTTTTTTTCTAAGGAAGTTGTTGAGCAATAGAAAGCAAAAATCTATCTAATTAATATTGCATATGCCTAGTGGCTATTTATGTACTTCTAGTTACTTTATAGATTTCAGAAGATATTTTGGTTTATTTATGGATAAAATACACATTTTATTATTGAACTTTTTATTTTATTTTTCAAAGTCGTTGCTGCTGATATTATTATTGTTACTACCGTGAATCTTTTATAATATTTTAAACATGTGTTTGTGACCCGGATTAAAATAAAGTCAAAGTTTTTTCTGCAAATGATAAAGTAAAGAAAAAAACATAAAAAAAAAAAGTTAAATAGTCTAAAATTGTGTTGTGCCTTAACATCATTAGACCACTGGTAACAACAGTTTTCACAAAGTCACTGGGTGAGATTTATAAAGTCTTTGGCAGAATTCTGAAGTAATGTGCACAAAAAGTCTAAAATGAAACAAATTTGAAACAAATTCATTAAGGGTTTTACACAGTTTCCAACTAGTATGAAAAGGGGATGTGGCTTCATGGTGAAATGTATATGCGCCAAAATACTAAGTCACTGCTCCAGAAAAATGTGCGGTGAACTAGATCAACTAGTAAAATATGACGTTATAGTCTTAAAATACAATAGGTTTATCATTCAGCATATAACACCGTAATAATAAATCTCCCCCACTGATTGTATTGCTGCTACTTTTTGTTCTCCGAAAGTGCTCATGTGTATGGCACATAAACACAGACCAAAAGGGTAAAGTTGTGGGTAGTAATCATGGGTAGAAATGATATCTATGACTATTTTGTTAATAAATGTATTGTCTATTCCAAACAAATAGCTTTTACTGAATCGCTTCTTTCATGTACAATAGCATTAAAACTAATTGCAAGGCTGTGTCACAACAAGGCTGTGTCAAACAAAAACCTGAATAGAAATTAATATTTTTATTACAAACAAGGCACAAAAATAGTGACTGCTCAGTTCAAGTCTATTTTCTGTTTCATCAAGCACATAGGTCAATTAATACAATTTGCTGAGCACATAAATATGATGAAAAAGGCTTATGATGGTTGATAATTGTTTATCTATGTCTCGTCATGGCTGCTAATGGCATAAGTATCACTAACAAGACATTGACATTGATTACCTCTAATGCTCATCGATTTGGACAATGCTTTCAAGTGCAGAAGTTTATTTCCTTTTCCTTATATCTCCATCATGACATGTCTTTATTCTTTCGTTATGTACAATGCTTTGACATTGGTCTGATTAAAGAAATGTGGTAACCAATATTGCACCTCATCTTCAATAGTCGAGGGTGATGCAGTTTTGCATTATATATAGTTAATTCCCTTTGGCTATCGATACAGTTACTTACATTCTGACCAAATAATTGCTATGACATCGTACTCGCACAAAATCACAACTGCATATTCCATTACTCAGAATGAAAGAGAGTTCATAATTACCGGGCATCAAAGTCAATTCAATTTACACAGTGGAAGGCAGAGATGGACTATATTTACATAAAGAAAACACATATTTACATGAAGAAATGTACGATAAGGACAAAAAGACATTATGGAGAATTCTATGATAGGAAAAGAAGCTGTAACTAAATTACTATAGCGTATATATGCATACAGATAGTCTATGACTTTAGGACACCTGCCTTACAGACAACCCCTATTTAAAAATGGACCTCTCTGCCCACTGTGACCTCTGGTAAAGCTCTCTGGATGCTGGTAATTTACTGAGCTTTAGTCCCAGGCTGCAATGGGCAACTGTAATGTGTTTGCAATGAAGCTTTATTGTTAATCCTCGTTCCCATGTGAACCCAATATTTGGAAAATGCAAATGTCACAGGGTGAAATAAATGTAGTCTGGAGTTACACTTTCAAAATATACCAGCCCCATCTTGTGTCGTTGCAGTAATTAACAGCAAGTTATCTATGGGTGTGAGAGTGAGACAGACAGACTGACATACATACAGAGAGAACATAGTCATCCCCCCATAGGAGATGGTGGGGGTAGGGAGTAGGGACAGAGACACAGGTGACACGTTGTTGCTTAGTGCTCCATCCACCTTCCCCCCCAGAGCATTCAAATAAACTTTATTATATATAGTGAAATCCTGGAACTGCCCCTCACAATCTACATAAACATGTGACTTATGACATAAGAGAACCCATGATTCCTTATATGTCCTTTACATAAAGCTGATGATAAAGCTAGAATGTGCAACTAAATATATAAATAGTCTTTAGTGAGGGGGATGAGTCTTGCAGAGTCCAGCTACAGCTGTCATTCACAGAGCTGTACAATGTCTATTCTTGTCAGAGGTCAATGACCCAAGACAACCTTCACAAGGCAATAACTGTGTTCACATAAACTTAATACATTATTATTTTATTTGCATTCACACTTGCATAAAAATTTTGTAGGAAAAAAACAACAGAGCCTATCCAGTACATAACACGGGTGCTGCCTTTAGTCTTCTCCATTATATATCTCACAAAGCAGGAAGGAAGCCATATAGTTCTGTACATGTAGGAGCCAAACCTATGCCATGGTTGGTACAGGACATAAATCAGAGCATAGGTTTTGTACTGCTTGTATAACACAGTACGGTAATTGTGACTGTAGCTTTCAAGCAGTCAGACAGAAAAAAACCCTTTGGGACTAACACATTCTGCTGGCAAAATGTCATGTATTGTGAAATGATGTTTTATAAAATACTGAAATTATTCAGAATGCTGACAATGCATTTTGAAATGAGCAGCATAACACTAGCTAAAATGACTATACTAGTGATGGGTTTGCTTTTCGGTTTTGGGTATCTGTACCAAAGTTCTGTTCAAGGCTGGCTGAACTTAGAGAATGTGAACCCGAATGGATCCGCTCAACAGTACTAATAGCCTATACAATATAATGTTTATCAGTACTAGGGTATACTCAGTTGTTGTAGGGAAAGAGGAGTCGCAGATGTAACAGTTGTGTCTATGACACTTACCAGCTTTAAATTGTGAACAATTTCCATTTAACCACTTCCCTTTTGTCTTTTAACTGCCGTATAAGGAAGTTACACAATCACCATATACAGGTAAATCTAACTAATATTAATTCCTCCAGAATAAATTCCTATAAATTCTTTATTAGATAACTAATACATATTTCTAAATGTTATATCTGGCAGTCCTTCAGTTGCCTAGAATGCACAGTTCTCTGTAAATTGCCAACAAAAAATAGAATTTGTTACTTTATGTAGTCAAATTGATATCGCAGCCACCAAACCTTAGTCAGAAAGCATTTTACTCTCTTTAATGTGAGATTAACTTTCCAAACATTGATACGGCAAATGCATCCAATTCATGTTTGTCTACACAGCCAGACCCTTGAGTTCAATGGACTGGATTTATCAATTTACTGCAGAACTTGAACCTTAGTAGCTGCTTGTTCTCTGCTTGCTGCACCTGTTTACAGGTCACCTGACACTATCAGGCACGCTTATACACGGCTTTGCTGCAGTCATCTCATTTAAATTCCGGAGCAAGGGTTTTGTGCTTGTTCTCAACATACCGTAATCTTTTGCTTTTCTTGTTTATTTCACATGTGGTGCAACCTTATATTACATTTTTGAAGACCATGTTAAATCATTGCAATATGTTCTGCATGTATATTTTTTAAGGTTAAATTAAGTTTTTATCATATTTGCATTTATTATGGGATTTATTTTATAGTAACAGTACAACATATCTAAAAGTTTTTGTTTATTTTTATTTTTTCCTTGAGTTATATTTTTTTAAAATATTATGGATGCATTTCTTTAGAGCATTTATGGGAACTACACCTTATGAGAATGTTACGTTGATCCAGGGTGTTATCCAGACTGTCATTAATGGGGTTGAGTGGGAAATTTTCCCTATCCCTACTATGGGCATGTAGGTTTTTTTTCTGTACTGTGAATAAAAACCATAGAGTTACGTTGGAGTTTATCAACCTATGTCTTTTACAACCTAAACTACTTGATAAAATGATGTACAGTATAATGATCTTGCTTAAACCCAAGAAAAGTAATAAAGTATCATAACATAGGCTTCCAGTAGAAATAAATCACCACAGTAAATAATATTTATAAATCACCACAATTCCACTGTGGCAATATCATAAACCCACTTCTATGTCCCTGGTCATTATCATTGTTAGAACTACAAGGTAGTTGTCACAAGATCTCTTTTTTTTCAATTAAATAATGAATTATTTTGAGCCTATTCATCAACTGATGAAAATGATAATAAGTATAATTGGTATTTATTGCAACATTTATTATATAGAAAATATTTAAGTTATTCAAATAATGGTCTATTTACATTCCAATTTTTCTAATGGATAATCAAATTATTTTGTCCTTACCATAACTTATTCAATAAAAGTCTAAACATGAGGATGCTAGTTATTTATTTTTACTAGCATGATAATATTTCAAATCAGCAGAGCTAACTTATTAAGGTTGCAATAAAATGACAGAGTAACAGCATCATGATCGCACTTGCCTGGGAGGAATATAAATAATAATATTTTTAGTTGCTATGGTGAACTTTTCATTTGTTTAAATAAAAGAACATTGAAGGTTTATACAATAGTTTATGCAATATAGTGTATGGATGTGTTAGGAAACAGCAATGCACATATAACATTTACTAATTTGAAGGATCCAATTAATCAATTAATCAAAGTTGGGGTGGGAACAGATTCATTTTGTCACTAGGATGTAATATTGTTAGTACTTACAAGTCCCGCCACTATAAAAAAATTGGCTTTACATACTAACATGCTCTTTACTTAATGGTTAATCCATTTTTAAGTAATATAGATTATCAAAAGTGATGTCTTGTAGTAATTGTACTACAAGACAATTAACTAATTTCATGTCACATAGCCATTTGTTACAAATCAATGCAGCAGATGCATCTTACATTAGATACTTAGTATTCAAGTCCTTTCTTTAGTAACAAATTTCAATAAAATGCAAACAGGTAAAAGAGTGTCAGCGATGGGTGGTAAGCTGACCAAATCTGAAAGCAGTTTCTGCTCTCCCCAGATTCCCATCCACTGAGCTCTGCAGGGCCTCATTAAATCCCTTCATCACATAGCATACATTCAAGAGCGCCAGTGCTTAGGGTACAAGCTGACAATGTAAATGACATATTCACATAAATTCCTTTTTATTTGGCACACTTTTTGTCAGGAGAAAAAGGTGCTGCTCCTCTGATCATGTTCTCAAACACATACAGGACTGCATGTGGGGTACCAACGCATTTTGGAGCCATATTGTTTTCAAAGGTCATTTGAAAAAGTGATTTTAATGAATAATTGATAATATGTAGCTCTACAGCTGGGGCATAACAAAAACATTTTCAAAGTACCATTCCATGTTGCTCATTGGTGCAGAAAGTCACTAGTTCCAAAGGAATAGTCTTAAAAGAGCAAGAAAATAGTAAAATAAGAATAGGAAAAAATACAGAAAAATGTCACCTAGACAAAGTAAAGTGACTTGTTTAATGTACAGTACAAAAACAGAGGGCAATGCCTTTCTTATGCTATGTTTGTATCTAATTTTTATCCCTCCGATATGTTGGGTATATTACCAATGTATCGTTACCATGAAGGACTAGAACATATCACACTGTATGCACATACAGTGGGATACTACATCATGTGCCACCCCTCCACCCCAAAAGTGGGAGTAGGAGTGAGCAGTGAGCCAGTGATTGGCTGCTACTGAAGTTCAAGGTGTTTACCTAGTGATGTAATCTTATTTACACAGTTACATCACTAGAGACCTACCAGAGTGGATACAGGGGCTGGGGGATGGATGCAATACCGTTCCATCAATTTCCATAGGGTATTATGGCCTCCACTGAGAGTATACATTACGATTTGTTTCCTTGCTGAATGTCCTGGCATAAACACTGAACATATCCATAGAACATAATGGGGCTCATTTACTTATCCGGTCCTGTCGCGATCCAGCGGCGCGTTCTCCGACAAGAATTCAGGTCTTCCGGTGATTCACTAAGGTCGTGCACCTGATGTCCACCAGGTGTCGCTGCTGCACCGAGGTCCACCGGAGTTCACCATCCTATTCCTGGTGCATGTAAGTGCGTGTCAAGCGACACATTTTTTTAAAAAATACAGCGTTTTATCTGAATCTGTCGGGTTTTCCGATGACTACGTCCCCTGATTTCCGTCGCATGCAACTCAGCGTCGATGTGACACAATCCGATTGCGTGTGCCAAAAACCCGGGGAATTCAGTGCAAACCGGTTATTTTCGGGAAACCCGACGAAAATGAGCGATTTGGGCCCTTAGTAAATGAGCCCCAATGTGAGTGTAGCCTTTTTCCGGCAGCCACATCTATGCTTGTATTTTATATACAAAAATTCAGATTTAGGTTGGATACAGCAGTTTACTTAACATTAGTTGTCAAGTTAAATTCTTTCATATTCAAACTTCACAAGACTTTAACTTTTTTTCATTTTTTATATGACAAGCATATGAGGGCTTGTATTTTTGCAGTAGGAGTATTATTTTTCAATGTCTTAATTTTTAGGGTACAAATAGCATAAATATTGAAATTTAGGCCCTAATTGGTATAGGCCTTAGTCAATCCCAAAAATGAAAATAAATAAATTCCTGTTTCAGGAATATAATTTTCACTAAAGTATAAGAGGATAGAAAGAACATGAAGAAAAAAACACCTGGTCATAACATTTGGTTGAAAAACTTATTATATTCATGGTGCTAAATAAAGCAAAACCATGCAGTCTTGGAAGCAAGCAACTAGCTTTACCTGAGGTTTGTTCACTGTTTCAAAAAGAGTAAATCTTCCTAATACAATATATTGTAAGAAAGAGAAGAAGCTTATTGGCTCAGCAAAAGAGAGTACTCTGAAGCTCCCAGCTTTTAACATGAAACCAGTGAATAGCCATGACTACAGCATATTGTATCAATTACTAGTATTTATCTACTTGCTGACTGAGGTCTTGAACATCATAAAGACCCATAGGCGATCCACTATCTAGTGCTGTCATAAGACTATTAATAAAGTAAGACTGTTCACAATGGGGAGATTTTATGAGCACTGACAACATTCAGAAAGACACTATTTTCTATAAAATGCACTGAATACACATTTCCCAGTAGTATCTTGTTATTTTAGCATTTCCATGTATTTAAAGCTTTGTGTAGTGTAAGGTCAATATATTTGTATATAATGGACTGGCACTTTTAGTTTTTAAGTTGTGTTTTGAGGGCATTTCGTTGAAGTAGAGTCCAGATTAAATCTAAACTGTATTCGCTATATTTGAAGCTATAGTCATTGTTATAGCCATTAGCACTTACTATGTGAAGATAATAGATAAATAAACTGCAATGAGAAACATACAGATATGTCCTTGTTAAATTGAATGTTCTGCTTTTGAATTATAACTATATCCTCTACTGTTTATGTCTTTAACCCCTTACTGCAAAGGGAAGAAATAGTACTGGTAGTCTCTACCCGCAGCAGAATAGTATGTTGTCCAGATTTTTGCACCAGCTCACCTGTGGGCTCACCCATCTGTGCCATAACCTGGGGGTATCGTCTGCATATTACAGCTGACACTCTCTTCTAACACTTGCAACTGGAGATAAGTTATATCACGGGTGCCCAATGCAAGTACACAGATCCTACAGACTGTAACCATCATGCAGGAAACAAAGGGGTTGGTAAGGAAGGAGAAAACTGGTTTTGGAGGCGAAGAGTTAAGCAAATTGGGGCACATTTACTTAGAACAGTGAAAACTGCACTAAAAGCAGTTTGTAGTGTGCAGGGTGCGCCAGATGTTTTTCATGAATCAGGCACTGCCTGCACTACCCCGACAAAGTGCACCAATTTTTTATTAGTGCACCTTTAACATAGGACTTTCGGCACACTTAGTATGTTAAATCTGGTCTGACTGAGCACCGTAACGTCCCCTAATTTGTGTGTCATGACGCCCAGTGCAGCCATGCCACAAAAGGGTCGCATGTGACACAATTGTGGTGCAGGCACTTCTTAAATACCTATGCAAGCAGTTTACACCTGAAAGAACATGCAAAGTCCAAAGAAAAACTGATGCAAGGGCCTCAGTAAATGTGCCCTATTGTACTTTATTAATTGTATAAATGTGTATGAAGCAAATAGAGCTAAAAAGAAGAAATTGGGTGAAACTCTCTTCCTATGAACCATACTTTGATGTTGTTGCCGGACATCCACAAGTAACCTTCCGTGTTATTGGGAGATATAGTATTATAGCTTGACAATTGCAAGTAACATTCCGTGTTATTGGGAGATATAGTAGTACAGCTTGACAATTGCAAGTAACCATCCGTGTTATTGGGAGATATAGTAGTATTGCTGGACAACTGCAAGTAACTTTCTGTGTTCTTAGGAGAGATGGTATAGGTTAAATGAGAACTGTGGGTACTTCTCAAACAAGCCAACTAGATAGCCATCTGATTCTTGGCACGTGTCTTTGCAAAAATTTTGGTATACATTGTGATATACATCATTTAAAGGACAACAGATATATATTTGATGGCTTCTACTTTTTTCATGGCTGTATGCATGTAGCTTTTATCTTGGACCAATAAAGAATTGACATTGATTTGACCGAACACGGGAATGCCAACCATATTTATTTCCAAGTTCTCATGGAGATTTTGTACATGACATTTTACAATGTGCCACTGATACAATGTAACAGATCTTCATACTAAAAAATCCTGTCATGCCAACTGATCATTGCTCTCTGATACAACCAAGATGAAGGCACCCACGTGTTACAAAACGATATATGTTGCCGGCAGCTTTGCACCAGCACTGATGTTGGTTGTTAGCAGCAACCACACCATGAGTCCTCTTCAAACACCCCGTTAATCCTCATCATACACCGCCTGCCAAACCATGACATTGGGGAACATCATGGTGGACTAAGTGGCTAATAGACTCAGCACAGCCACTTAATGCATTTTTACCAAGGTATTTTATCACTGCAGTGTGGTAGGTTAAATATGGTCATCCATAATGTACTTTTCCTTGTAAACTTTCTCTGCAGTCTTTTAGATCCTAGAATCACTTGATCAACTACTAGTGGGATTTAAAGCCTTTTTGTGATGTCCGATGTCCTGCCAACTTCTGGTGGATCAAAAGGACCATGTACTCATTACTGTATGCATGCTACCTCAGTGGAAAACTCTACCATGTCAGTGGTTGAAGGGCTGAAGGGGTATCCTTGGCACACCTATCCAACCTCTATACAGCCCGCTTGATCTGGTGGATGTCCGCTGGACATGGAATGTCACAGAAAGTTTTAAGTCCGGCTGTTGGTGGGTCACATAGCCCAAGGATTACAGGGAAAAATTCTGATATGTTAGTATGGAACATAGATAAATTCCTCAGTGGGGACAAGGACTAGTGTGCATGATGAACTCTGTAGAACACTGCAGATTCTGTTGAAATAAATAGAAATAATGTTTCTAGAATTGTCACATATAACAGAATGTAGAATGTCCTTCTACAATTCTTAACTAAATGTGTTGCAATTCCTTCGACAGCTGTTCTCTAATATCATGTTTTGGAAATGCCACCTTTAGGGTATCATCACACATAGTCATTGTATGTAAAAATGTCTTCAACTGAAGTTCAGACCCAGTTATGCAAATAAGGTTACTTTGACAGTAAACATATGCGTTCCTGCAAGCCACAATGAAATGCCAAAATCATGGAAACTTATTGCAATAAATCTGTTTCAGGGAATGTTACCTTCTTGATGAAGTACAACTTAATAATAAATAATGTAATTATGTAATTATGGAAACATTTACATTTATGGATAATGTACTCTTCTATAATTATAATAAGAAACAAAGTGCAAGTGCATAGTAGTTACTATGGAGCACTACGTAGCTATGGATACGCTATGCATACGTTATATTACTATAGACCACATCATTATTAATACAAGACTTCATTTATACACTACATTCACTACAATTATATATTGTAAAAAATATAGCAATAACAGCTATGTGCTGCACACCTCTCTCATGGAGCTACAAACAGTCAAGGGTTGATCCAGTAAACCCAAATTGTAAAACATAGAAAATAAGTTCTGACCGGAGCTCCCGATTCCCTTGCTTCCGTGTGTCTTTCTCTTCCAATATGTCACTCACAAAATAGAGTAGTTCACACTCCTCCAACACAAATTTCTGAATCCTCCGATAAGAATATACCGCTATTCAGACCAACGCAGGAGTGTTTTTTTTAAACAGTTTTTATATCTCTTTCCCAAATTCACTGATGGCAGGCTGGTTGTTGGGTCACCTTTCATATCTCCAGCAAAACCCAAACAACAAATATGAACACCTTTTTCTTTAAAAAAAACTTTCTTTCTTAAATTAAAGAGAAATAAAATTCAACTGCCTTTCCTCTATATTTCAGTATTGGAAGTACACATATTTTAAATGCAGAATTAAAATGTTTTTACAGGGCAGATATGTGTGTGACAGACATCTCCTTGCCTAGAATTTTGTAAAATGAAATGTAAAGACAAGTCATTATGAAGCTAATCTCTACATGCCAGTCAATAAGATGTAGTACCTCTCCTTTCTATAAAACTAGTGACACTCTTGAGCCATGTTCCTCATGGAAGGTGACACTTATTGTTACAAAATTATAAAGCTAATTCTCTACTTTTAAAACTGCAATCATTCAAGTAAACTTGAGATTGGAGCTTCATAGACGCATAGTAACATCTGTTACCCTCAGACTTCGGTGTCGCCCTTAAAGTACTGCAGAAGATGCACTGCCTTTTGTGATTTTGCTCTTGGTTTGCATTCTGTCCTGCTCTAGTCTGAACTCTTAATTGATTTTCTTAGATGATTTCCACCACACCTGTCTCATGTTGAATTGCCTCCTCCAATCACTTTATGGACTGGGTCTCTGACATCGCAAAAGAGGTTTCTCTTCCCACTTCCCAAGTCTTCCATTGAGCTTGCTAGCATATTTTGGATTTTTGACTCTTTGTCTGTGTTGTGACCATCAGTTTGTCTCTTGATTCTGTATTGCTTTGTCCATTTGGTTTTGACTCACATTTGTATGACTATTTATCTGTGTTTGTTTTGTACTGTTTTTTTTTTGTCTCTGTGTTTTCACTTTGGTGCTAGAAGGGAACATTAGCCTGTTGTCACCTACTGCTTAGGACAGGATGGATAGGGACAGTTGGAGGTTCTGTGTCTGTCTTACCCTTCCATTTCTGTCCATTACTTTATAGCAGTGTTACACCCATTTTTATTTTCTCTAGTATTATAAACAAATTATTATGGATCTGATATAGATTTTGCACTGGGGTTCAGCATCTTCTTGTATATTTTATCGGCACACAAATTAATGTTACTTGCATGTCTCTTTTAGTCCTATTTTGGGGGCTCAATGATATGTATAAGAATGGAAATTATTATTAAATATTTGTCAGGAAATCCAAATGATTTCATCAGGATGTGAACATAATTTAATGTGACATATGGATTATTATATCTGTGCCATGGCATTTAATGCTGTCAATCACATAGCCAATAGTAAAGGGCAGTATTTATTAATATACTCCGGTATTTGTGTGCTAGGCACAGAAAACAATTAGGACTTCAAATTAATAACTCACCAAAACAGTCCCTGCTCTAACAAAATGCAAGTGTTTTCCAAAAGTTAACCTTCATAACACCTTCATAACCTTCAAAACACTAAAAATGTACATATATGTTTGTCTATATAAATATGCTCAAATTGGGGTAAATCTTTCATTAAAATATTGTCTAAATATCCTTTTTTTTATATGTATTAGTTTCAGATTTAGAAATTAAGAGGGAAATAAATTGCCCATGAATTCAATGTTACAGCTTTAGGCATTTTGCCATACAAAATCATATGATAGAGTCTCAGTTTCCACAGCTACCATTTTATTGTTTCCATTTATCTTGATAGTTATTTATGTATATTTCATTATTCATTTACAGACTTTTTTCATTATTTATTTGCTTTTATTAGCAAAGTAGTTCGAACAATATACTTTGCTGGCACTATTTGTGGGTGTTAACTCTCTAAATGCCACTGGAAAAGTGGCCTGTGGCACTTAATGGCTGCCACTGTGTACTTTTACTCCCCTGCCAGCGGTGCTGGGCAGCAATATTTTGTGGAGGATCGTTGCCTCCGCCATCATCAGAAGTGACGCTCCACATCAAAATAGCAGCACCTGCAGTAGTTTAAACGCTGCTAGTGATGAAAAGGGAACCTGTCAGCAGAAATTGACCTAATAAACCACTACCAGTATGTCATCAAGCTGCTGAACACTTTCTAGATCATGTCTATTTCATAGCCCAGCTTGATGGCCATGTCCAGAAAATTGATTTTGAAGTGATATGCAATTTGGTTGTATAAAGTGACGGAGGCAGAGAGTTTAACACTGAAGTCAAACTTTCCTCACTTTAGAAAGCCCTCTTCACTGTAATTGATAGTCTTGCATCGACACATCACTAACCAGATCTCCTTCATTCTGAGGTGAGGGGAGCTTGACTTCAATGCTGAGCTCTCTGCCTCCATGACTTTATACAATCAATTTACATCACTTCACTTCAAAGTTGATTTTCTGAATGATGCCACCATACTAGACCATGAAATAAACATTATCTGAAATGTGTTTATCTGCTCCCAACATAATGGGTCACAAAATACTGGTAGTAGTTAATTAGGTCAGTTTCTGATGTCAAGTTCTCTTTAAATAGTTAACAGGATTTTTAGATTTGGGTTCATCCGAACTCACCCGAACCTGAATATCAATTGGACCCCTCACTGCTCCCGATATATATCGGCATGGAGGAGGGCCAGGGTATTCATCGATTTTTTATATGATATATTACTGCCAGTGTGTATGTATTTCAGTGTATGTAAGTGCGTTCAATGCTTATAGCATGGCTACTCCTGCTCCTTTGGTTAAAGAGTTGCAATCCTTTTGTGTCATGACAAATCAGTGAGGTCTCTAATCATCTGATTGGAAAAAAAATGTAAGACATCAATTAAAAAAAAGACTAAAATTGCACGAATAAAAAAGTTTCCCCATAAAAATTCCTCTATACACTTTTTACAGACTTGACTGTTTGTGTGAGTATATATATGTGCATCCCTTGAGTATGTATGTGGAATAATAATATACATAATTTGCCAATTCTAAATCTTTTTTTACTGAAAGCTTCCATTTTTATCTCACTCTCTCATTCTTTGCTATGAAAAGACTTGGGAGGTTCTTATAGGGATCTAGTGGGAATCTGTGATTGCAGTCGCTGCCTTCTATTACGGAACCAGTCACTTTGGAGATGAATTGGAATTTGTTCCGCAGCTGAGGGAATTTCTCAATTTTAATTAGGTTCTCCTTTCTTTTCAGAAGGAGGGCTGTGCAAAGCAGCTAGGAAATAGAAATATGGTTGAACAATTACCTTTTCCATTATGGATGAATCCTTGAATCATTCCCCTCTAAAGGTTACCTCTCTTAATTTCTATTTTGAATCTGGAAAAGGTCCTAAAGCAAGCAAGCGGCATATCTGTGCTGTAAACCCCTGTAATCCTGGATAAAGCAAAGCACAGAGCGCGCAACACAAGCATAAAACACATTGGATAGAACAAGAGATTTGGTCCCTGCATTTCTCACTATCTGAATTGAAGTCACTAGACAGAAGCATGGAAATATAATTATCTTGGCTCTGTTTGTTTTAATGAACATGTTTACCTGAATATATTATTGTAGAATTCACTTTTCTTTTGTAGATGTTTTCTTTTTTAATGTGAATTTAAAAACTAAGCACACAGAATCCCACAGAATGAAAAATCATGTACATGTAAGTCATATATACAAGCATGGCTGCTTTGCATGGCAGTGTTATGGGGCCAAGGTTATCTATTTAAAGGTTATTACTGTATTATTTAAAGGTTACTCATCAACCTAAAAAACACAGATAGAAATGTTGGATTGCAAAGCCTGGCGTTCAGGCTGTGTTCACACATGGAGTTTGAATTGCATTTTGAAATGCAATTCAAGCACAATGGGGAAGGGCACAGGCTTGCTAAACACATACCCAAGCTCCTCCATGTTTTATTTGGATTGTGGCTTTACAACGCCATTGTCTAGGGAGTTATGTCCTGGCTGCTGATATCAGTGGTAACGTGCAGCCAAGAAGACAAAGTAGATCACAAACTTCATCCAAAAGGCCCATGGTATGGAGGACTTGTGGTGAGCGCTTTAATCTTGTTGAGGTATAGCCGATAAATAGAGAAATCATAGGATGGATGCAAATGAGGGAAATTTATTACAGGATCCAATATTTATCAGTGTGATGTTACTGCCACACTGGCTTTTGTCAAACAATACAGCTGCTTATAGGAAAATAAAAGGAGTAACACAGGCAGAAAGGGGTAATGTACTTCTGTACTGCTCAAGTAAGTGTTACTTCAGCAGTGTACACATACATTACCACTTTCTGCCATTGTTACTCTTGTTATCCTCCTACAAATATGAAGAAGGCAAGAAGTGTGCCATAGGACACCAATCAATACTGTGCAATGTATCTTTATTTTGATGCAAAAATAACTCCAACAAGGATGTGGAAGACAAGTATAAAAACACTTAAAAGGTACGAAAGTACATATAGTAATCAAATGGTTGGCACAACCATGTAAGGTTCACCAACCCCACACCTCATCCAAAAAGGGGATATTGGCTAAACAGCCCCTGGCAAACAATGCCTGATAACCAAAGTCTATTAGATATATGCAGATAATCCAGCCAGAATTGCAATGGCACATTGCCAAAATACAAAGGTGATCTCATACATTACAAATGAGTTGTATGGATACAGGGTACGCAGGTCGGCATCAACACAATAAATCATCAGGGTGGTTCAGCAGTTATGGAGGACATGTGGGACCCTCTTGTTATCATCCTACAAGTGGCTCCACCGTTTGACAAAAACCAGAGTAGCAGGAACATCATGTTGTTAAATATTGGAGCCTAAATAAAGATTTTTTTCTGAGTTGCATCTATCCTATGTGTGCTCTTTTTATCCGTTATACCTCAACACAAGATTGAAGCACTCATCACAAGTCTGCCTGTAAAGTGTGCAGAGATTCGTGAATTGTGTGCCACTTTCTTCATAAATCTGGCCCTTCCTGCACCGCAGAATGCACCTTTTTTTTGGTGCGCCTTTAACATAGGGCGTGCAACACAATTCTCTGTTAAATGTGGCACACGGTTCGACAATGCACGGGAATTACAGTGTTTCAGAATTTTGTGTCGCGTCGGGTATAGTGTAGCTCCGACACAGATGAATCATGTGCGACACATATGTGGTGTAGACACTTCTTAAATACATGTGTAAGCAGTTTGCACATTAAAGAACATGCAAAGTCCACCAGAAAACTGGTGCAGTGACCTTATTCAATGTGCCCCACTAAGTGTATAGCAATACATTTCCCCAGTGTCTAGTGTGATGTCCTGTGGAGCCATCACACACAACAATCCCTTACTCCTAGTAGTAATAAGAGGGACTCTACCAGCTGTGCGATATATGGAGGAAATCTTGTTACCTCTCATGGCACGGCTTACAACTGACATTTTTTAGCAGTATTATGCTTGGCCACATGCAGCCAGGAATGTCTCCATCAGATCACAAATCTACTTTAACTTGCCTTGTTGCCAGATTTACTGTTAATCAAACATTTATGGTACAAGCTGGGACCCTAGCTCTGCCAGCCTCTTAGTGTGCATGATCTATAGGCCCAGCAGGAACATCTGTGGGCTAATGTACTGCAGAATACCATTCATAGCCTGTGTGCCTCTATGCCCAACCTAATCTAACATTCTATGCAGGTTTCCTGCAGAACAGCAGGGTACCACAGCCTTATTTTTAGTTATATATTTTTCCCTTACAGTATAAACTAGTCCCTTCAATATTTAAACACATAGATCATCATTTAAAGTTGTATCCAATGATGCATTCATTATTTGTCAATGTTTTGTGAAAAAATCAGATTCCTAAGAAAACAACATTTGGCATCAAATTACATGTCTTCCATCGAACTACTAGCAGCAGTGGAAGAAACATTCAGTATGGCATTCAATAAAATGATTCCTTCTTTATCTTGAATAATCCTTAAAGAGGACCTGTCCCCCAAAAACACGCACACATATTGCTACCTAATTTTAGCAGTAATAAACTGTTATCTTTGTTGGAACCTCCGATAAGGTTAGCAGACACTGCCACACTGTACAATGAAAATGTCGGGCCAACCTCACAGAGATTCGGTGTATTCATGAAAGGACGATTCAAGGCGCTGCTTCTTCACCGGACTGCCACTCCCACACTATAGGCCATCAGTGACTCCCGGGCTTCATGTGGAAGTCAACACCTTCTAGTCCCGCCCCCTCACGGTCCGGCGTTCCTATTGTATGGTGCTACAGTGTCTGCCTACTTTATTGGATGGTTCCGATAAAGCTAGCAGTTTATCACTGCTAAAAAATGGGCTTTTTGGTGACAGGTCCTCTTTAATGTGTTTACAGCTTAATTACAATCAAACAAGTCTAGAAATGAAGACTCCTACAAGTGCTTCCCAAAACTGTACAAATGGGCTTTAACATAATTTGGAAGAAGCTGAAATGGCACTTTTTCTATTATCTGAAATCATCTCCCCAGCAAGAATTAATTAAAGGTATACTGTACATATTACACAATTGAAGCAATTTTCTGCTTCTATCAAAGCTTTCTAGAAAAATAGCTTTTAATTAAAAAAATAAATAACAATTAGAGATGAGTGAGCACTAAAATGCTCGGGTGCTCGTCACTCGAGCCGAACATTCCCCAATGCTCGAGTGCTCGTTTCGAGTAACGAGCCCCATTGAAATCAATGGGAGACCCGAGCATTTTTCAGTAAAATTATAAACTGAACGGAAACTAAACTGGAAACATCTGCAAGTTGTTCTTCACACATATTGTTCTTCAAATACTATTGCGGAGAACACCGTTCTGCACGCGTGTCTCCGGAGCAGATCGCAGATGTTCACGAACATCTGCAATCTATTCTGCACTGTGTTCTTTCACTGTGTTCCACAATTCAATGATTAAATTAAATGTTTTAATTGTATTTTTTTTACTGTTCTTCACTTTTTTTTTTAATTAAATGCTCGTTATCGAGCAGGGCAAATACTCGTCTGAGCAACGAGCCGGTAAGAGTATGCTATTACTTGACCGAGCATCAAGCTCGGACGAGTATACTCGCTCATCACTAATAACAATACAACCATTGGGTGGCCATAACATATGTATGACTTAAAACTGCAAAATTATGTTCTTAAGCTTGAGATACAGTATTTCAAAGTGAACCTGTCACCAGGAATGTCATTTTGAGCTGGTGGCAAGGTCCAATAGCCTATGCTATGCAGGTTTTAAAAATGGCTTTATCAGCATTTCCAATCATTGCAGTACATTACATAAGTTTAATTTACATTATCTGGCTCCCTTTCAGCAATGTGTGGTGAGTCCTGGGGGAGGGGCAGTTTGAGCCTGTGTACATCTGCACAGCTATTTATAGCTCTATGATACTGGCAGACTGTGCACCTATGTGACATCACATGACCATGGTGTTTATCTACTGTAAGTAAGCAATGAAGCTTCCTATTGAATGACAGCAAGCAGAAATCTAGAAAACAGTAAGGGGTTGATACAGAAAGGTATATTGGAAAAGCTTTTCAATACACAATTTTTATTATTCGCTTAAAGTGGAAAACCATTTTTATTTTGAACTTGACTTTTTGTGAGGTTTTTTTCTTGTGTGACGTATTATGAGGCTGCCTGCTGTTATTAGACTCAAGATATAGACTTGCACATCTTATTTATTACATTGTAAATCAACCTATATTACCTATGGTGTACATTTCCCAGATTTCTGCCATTCAGAAAGGGAAGATCTATGTAACATATGAGTTGGAGCAGAACAGATGTGATTTTGTAGATAATGAGATTTTCTTGTTAGTCTGCGACTCATTAAAATATCGTCACATTAGGATAATTGAATACAATAAAATGATGTGCCATCATTCTTTATAAGATGGAAAGCTAAAATTCAGTTGACTGAAATAGCCTAATGATTTATGTTCTATCACCATCCAAACATCTTGTTTATAAGAAATAAAAGATGAATTATTCACAGGTAAGTATTTCCATTCTAAGTGTATAAGGTTTGTAGAAAGCTGTATACAGTAGTAGAACACATAAATATCCAATATCAATATTCTTTATTGTAAGAATTCTGCTGTTAGTAAAGGGAAGCTGGTATATGTATCATTCAGGAAAATCTATTAGCAGGGTCATAGCTGGGCTCTGCCACAAGGGGCTGCATCGCAGATTTTTAATAAAACATGATGTTGGTGAGTCAATAGATATGATTAACATTTTATAAGAGTCTATTGTTTGCTTTCTCCATGTTACATATAAGTGGCACATACTGTATAATAATTTGATAAGATGTTTGTGCTGCAGCAAGACCTTTTAGCCTTTAATTTACATTAAATGTATAAGTGACCTGAAGACACTGGAAGGTTTAGTCATATCTCACAAATATGAAGTAATAATGGGCAGTAAATATGTTAATTTCACTACCATGTGAGAGGAATATGAAGTCGCTGCCTACTGATAAAAAAAATATGCTATTAACTAAATTGATATTATGGATATTGTTCAGGAAATAGAAATACTGTGTGGAAGCCAGTAAGATACAGTACCATATACTATAGCAGTGATGGCGAACCTTTTAGGGACCGAGTGCCCAAACTGCAACCCCAAAGCCCCCTCATTTATCGCAAGGTGCCAACCAAAAATAACGCAGTAACTTACTGCTCCATGTTCAGCATCTTTTAAGTTGTTTGGAACTGCAGGAAAATTCTTTGACTCCTGTCTGGTGTGCTGGGGCGATGGCCCGGGTGCCCACAGAAAGAGTTCGGAGTGCTGCCTCCTGCACCCGTGCCATAGGTTCGCCACCACTGTACTATAGCATATTCAACTGATGAACAGGGGCTTGGTGCCCTATGCAGAAACTAAGCATTTGTTTTTTCCTAAGGCTACATGCACATGAACATTGTTTTGGCTATGTGTTAGTTGTTGTTTTAACAGGTAGCACACTTCCTCATGTATTTCAAGGGGTTCATACACATGGCCTATTTTTTCACAGCCCTGTGGAGCAAGTCTTATTCCTGTCCATGTTTCCACTTTTTACATTGGTGACCAAGCAGACCTCACATGCCAATGACACATGAAAACAAGAACCAATGGTGCTTTGGTAATGACCCTAAATTGCATATGTTCTTGTGCAAGTGACCTCATCCTACATATCCCAATTCTAGTTCAGCCCTATGTACTCTCATAACAGTGAGTCACCTGGTAACAATAAAAGGCTAAAATTGCACAAAGAATACGTATTCCCTAATCCACCCATTCAATGACTGGTAATAATAAGCGTCATTATATTCCACAGTGCTTTACAAATCATAGGGGACATACACAAATAAAATACTAACACAAGACACAAGAGGTATAAGAGCTTGCATAATGGTCCAGCCATTCTTTATAGGGGGGTGGAATAAAAATCAAATTGCTGCTGCTTGAACCAGCCATCAGCCCCCATCTTACATACAGCGTTCCAGGTCAATGGGGCTGCGGAGAAACCTGGAGTTTGGTATTTGGTGATTGCTGGATAACAGATGGAAGGAGGACAAAGGATTAGTTAATAAAGAGAGAATTGAAGTTTCATGAAGTTAAGGAATGTGATAGGTTTGCCTAAAGAGATGGGTTTTAAAAGCACAGTTAAAATGTTTTAGGTTGGTCTTACGGTAGGGCATTCAAGAGAATTGGTGCAGCTCATCATTGAGATGTTAGTGGGAGGTTCAAAGTAAATAGTGAATAATCTAAGATCACTGGCGATAGAATGAGAGAGCAGAAGTCGGCAGGTGCGGCACTACAGCAACCCCTACAGCAACCCTGTTTTTAATACTACATATCCTGGAAAAACTGAGTGTATGGGCATCTACTTGGCAATGAGGTTCATTGTGTATAAATGTAAGGTTATGCATCTGGGGACTGGTAAACACATGAAACATATGTCCTCGAGGGAGTCCCTTGTTCTGAAAGGACCTGTGTGTACTAGTAGATCAAATACTAAATAACAGCATGCAATGTTAGGCAGCTGCCTGTAAAGCCAGCATGTGTTAAAAAAACAGGTAACAAGTATGGAGTGTTAACATAGTACAAAGCATTGGTTTGACTTCATCTGGAATATGCCATTCAGTTCTGGACACCAGTCCATAAAAAGGATATTCTGGAGCTGGAGAAAATACAATAAGGAGCCACAGAAATTATAAGGGGTGTGAAGGGTCTCGGGTTATGAGGAAAGGAATTAGATTTATTTAGCCTTGAAAAGAGACTACTAAGGGGAGACATGATTCATTTATATAAATGAAAAACACTCATGAGCCCTCCTATAGGACAAAACTACTATTATTGATTTAATTGTTCTCAGAAGTAAGGCTGATGCTTTCAGCATGTGATATTTGGTTGGAGCCTGGGATCTGGCTTATGTGTATGACCAATGACCAGAGTAGCACATTATCATGATAAATTGTATAGAGATAAATGTTTCCATTACATACATTTTTGAGGTTTTAAAGAAATTTGTTGTTGCTTGGTTTTATGATGAAATATGTATACTGTATAATTTCTGCTTAGATGGGTACAGAAGAATACAACAAGCTTTGCAAAGCTGGACTACCAATTTCTCATGCAGTACATGGAGTCCCCTACTTAAGAACACCCAACTTACAGACGACCCCTATTTACAAACAGACCTTTGGTATTTGATTATTTACAGTACTTTAGTCCCAGGCTACAATAATCAACTATAACAGTTATTGAAGGTGTCTGCAATGAAGCTTTAGTGTTTATCCTTTTTCTTATGACAATCCAACATTTTAAAATCCAATTGTCACAGATGCCCCAAAAAATTTGGTTGGTGCTGCAATTATAAAATATACAGTTCAGACTTCCATACAAATTCAATTTAAGAACAAACCTACAGAACCCATCTTGTATGTAATCCATGTAATCCAGGAACTGTCTGTAGTGGGTTCTGTGTCCTCAATAACTACTTGTTTCTTCTTATGACTTATATATCAAAGAAACAAGGGATGATCCAACCTATTACATTTTTAACTGCACTAAAATATTGAAAATACTGAAAATATTCCTTGCTCAAACAAGGCATTGTAATCTAACTTTAAATTTATGAAATGAGATGGGGTCCCAATTTTATTTATAGGTAGGGATCCTATGGTTATACCTCGATCTAGGGTTGTTTTGACTCCCCAAAGTAAAAAAGGATCCTACACTTTGTCAAGTCACTTGCACAATAATGGTCAGAAGAGTTCAGCACAGTACATACCAATAAGGCAGCTATTGGGGTCTATTTGCCAAAAGTTAATGGAGGGAAGAACCCCAGAATCATCTTAGCTAAGGGGCTCAGGGAAATCTAGACTAATCCAGCTATAAGTCTGGAACAAAAAAAACAAGGAACAAACGCTTTCTAAATAGTTGATGTTTTCCCAGGGAGTTTAGCTGTCTGCCATATTTATGTCAGGAAGGATTTTTTTTTTTGCCTTCCACTGGATTAACACTATAGGATTTATAAACTGGACATGTAGGACCAATGTCTTTTCTCAACCTTAGTTATTTACAGAACATTGCAGATTTGGGTCCCTGAGCCTGAACTTCCGGCTGAAGTCAGCTTTTGGACTCATCAGTGCCAGTGACGTGCATGCACATGGTGGCATTTCAATGCTGGCATTTAAATTAACAGCGCATCTTCGGCATTAAAGGGGTCAACACCAGCAATCGGGGCAAACACCAATTGCAGGTGGTTGCAGTAAGATTGGATGCGGGTACCCAAACCGATCCTTTTTTCAAGTAATCCGCTATACTCATGATTAGGTCTTTTCATTCCTCATTAACAGCTTTTTCTATGACAAGCCATGAAAATCATTAATCCCTTTAACTGAAAGACTTTCTTTTCTTTACATACGAAGCATATGCATTTCCTACAGCAGTCATAATTCACATAATCTCATTATTTTCTGTTGTCAAAATGTCTAGTACAAGTAAGATATTGCCATTTAATCCTGTTATGAACATGTGTCTGAAATATAAGCAGAAATGACCCCGGGAAGAGAAAGACACTCTACTCATTGATGTTTTTTTTTTCTGGTATTGAAATGTGATCAGCACACTCAACATGAAAGAAGGTGTTAAGTAAATTACATAAATGCTATGGAAAAAGGAAATTCTACTTGGGCTGAATAGCTTGCAGTAAACAATGTTGTTCTGGTGTAATTGATTGGTACGCTCAGCCTGTACATCACAAGAAGAGATGCTTTTTATGTTATACATTACCTGTATTTATACTGTGGCATCGTAGGTTTTTAATTTCTTTGATAAATGAAGGAAATAAAAGAGCTGGGAACATTTAATTCAGTAATGGACTGTGCAACAGTGAACTATAAGTGCTATTAACCATCAGAATCAGTTTTCATAAACATCTTTTTTTTTTCAATCCCTCTGATAGAAGAAAGAAGCACAGATATGAAACATTGCTTATTGCAACGTACCCATGGGAATAGTGCTGTATACTGGGGATTGAAGCCCAATAAACCCAAGTGTAAATAAGTTAAAGTTATTGTCAAACAAGCCCTTTCAAACTAGCATGATCAAATAAAATACAATTTTAATAGTGAAAATATTGTGTATTTAATAAAAGTATCAATGAAAGAAATCACAAATTAAGCATTAGGACAATCATTTTTATTTATGGTATGAAGATTAATTTGTCATTTAGTCTTCTGTATCTAAATAGATCACATTTCAATGGTTCTTTTACACAGCTTAATATCAGGTCCAGAGTAAGCACCGATATATGAGGAAATACGTTGTTGTCTTTACAGCGCTGGATGTAAACTGTATACATTCCCATATGATTTGCATATTCTTAGCAGCACATATTTTGTTTATATAGTGTAATGCATAGTTTCCAATAATAACGTTTAGGTCCATATAAACAATGAAATGGCCTAAGAAAGTGGTGGCGAACCTATGGCACTAGTGCCAAAGGTGGCAATCAGAGCCATTTCTGTGGGCACTCAGGTTATCACCCTAGGACAGAGTTCACCAGACAGGAACAAATTCACCTAATCTTCCTGTAGTCCCAGGCAACTTAAAAGATGCTGCTCTAAGCGCCATTTTTAAGCGACACTTCATTGGCTGTTTGAAACTACGGGAAAAGTGAGAAGGTGTGGACAGGGCTGCAGTATCTTTTTGAGGTCCCCCTGCTGGACCCTTCATTCTTCCTCTACAGAGAGACCCGGGAGAGAAGCTACAATGACATTCTGAATTTATACTCCTTCCTTCAACTGTATTGGTGGCCTCAGGGAAGAACAGGTAGCAATACCTTACTGTTTAAAATGCCATGTTGGCACCTCACGGTGAATAAGTATATTTTAGTTGTAGCTTGGGCACTCGGTCTCTAAAAGGTTTGCCACCACTGGCCTAAGGTGTCTTAAAGTGGATGCTCACTTTCAGCTAAATTGATATTGCTTCTGTAATGAAATGATACAGGTTTCCAATGTACTTTCTGTGCCAATTCCTCCCAGTCTTTTAGATCTCTGCTGGTTTTCTTGGAATAGGAAACTCATTGTGTACTTTCTGTAGGAAAGCACTGATCCATGGTCATGTGATGTTACACAAGCGCTCAGTTTGTTATAAAACATAGGTCTGACTACTCACTATGATACTAAAGAGCCGTGCACCATTGTTTATATACACAAAGTAAAAAATGAAGCTTCCTATACAATGACAGGAAAAAGAGGTCTAGGAAACTATGAGGAATTCATGCAGGAGGTTTATTGGGAAATTGTACGACATTTAATTACACATTTAATATCAATAATTTACAGAAAGTGAACATCCCCTTTAAACTGATCATCAGTTGTTGCGTAAAAGAGCTCAAAACCCACAGTAGATCTTTAAATTGTTCACTTCCAAATAAAAATGCAAAAGGCATTCCTGCTGCTGAGGCACTAAGGAATCATCTATACTTTTCAGGGAAGTCTGTCATTTAAAGGGAACCTGTCACCAGGGACCTCATTGTCACTAAAGACAGATTGTAAAAGCCCATGACACCTGCAGTGCAAAAATGCCTCTCTGCCTTTTCTAAGCATTTGCATTACAATATAATTGTGTGTTATAACTTACCTTGCACTCTGACAAGATCCTCTGTGTGGTCACAGGGGTTGGGCTTTGGCTTGGATGCATTTCACAAAACAACATGTGACTTGTCTGAGCTGCAGGCTGCCTCCATCTTTGTGCTCCTGTACAGCTCCTCCCTCTCCCACTGATGTCAGTTCACCAGGTTGTGACCTCTGTGAAGGAGCAGGAGGGAGGAGCTGTACAGGAGCACAATGATGGGACCAATTGCTGAGAAGTGAGTAACACAGACAAGTCATGTTGTTTTCTGAAATGCATCCAAACCAAGTCACAGCCCCTGTGACTACCCCCGAATTCTGTCAGGGTGCAAGAGTAAGTTATAACACACAATTATATTGTAATGCAAATGCTTAGATACAGCACAAAGACATATTTGCACTGCAGGTGTAATGGGCTTCTGCAACCTGTCTTTAGTGAAAATGAGGTCCTTGGTGACAAGTTCCCTTCAATACTTCAATACCTTAAAGCTTCCCTGCAGGGAAAATGAAAGGTTGCATGTTGATTTGCATGCCATGAGGGTTCTGAACTGAAACAAATAATAAGTGGAAGTTTATTGAGAGTACAGATATGTGGAAAGTACTCTGTTATAGCCAGGGGAGTAGTTTTAGGCCCCGCTGGTGTTCCTAGTGCATTTTTAGAATGGTTCTGCTTCTGTTATTGAAGTATATTGTACCTACAGTCTTTACAAAATATTTTTTGCATAATGTGTAACAACAAACCATATGCAAACCATATGCAGCCATAGACAACAAACCATATGCAGCCACTTGCTTATAACTAAATGGAACAGAAATAGTTTGCTGCAAATTTTGAAATAACCTTTAGATCAAATACACTTAGTATTATCTTTTTTTAGAATTATAAGAAGAAGGGATAAATAAAAAGAAGATCTGACAAAATATCATTATCCAGTAGAACTGAAAGGATTTATTTCAGGCATACTTTTTTCAGTTGGTTAATGTTTCCTGTGTTATCTTCAGTGACAGTGAGATTCTCTGGCTGGAAAATGACACATTGTGAGAGATCACTACGTGACGCTATAATCTTCAGATTACAGACTTACTCCCGAGATATTTGCAGGGTTGATTCAGTTACAGCTGGGCACATTTGCTCATGCAGCTAAATATGATCCTGCTAAAGCAGTAATCTCCGTAAACCATCATGGAGGTTGAAAAAAAATTACGGTCAATCATTTACTATGGCAGGAATCATTTTATTAACCAATATGACTCTTCTGGATGCAACACAACCAATTAAACAATAACTCCGTGTGTGGTGCGTAAGTTTGAAGAATATACAGTTACACAGTTAACACTGGCAGTTCACAAGAAGATACTGTATATGCTCAAAAATGACTCCATCTGTGCCCTGCCACATAGTCTTTGTGTAAGTAGTGATATTGTTATGCATTGTTTTCAAAATCTAAACAAATATGTGGCAAATCTCCTCCACCTCGCAGATGAGACAAGTGTATTTTAATGGTGACAAGTGTTAATGAGAACCTGACCTGTGGTTTAGGTTCCCAAATCAGTCTGTATCAGGTCTCTATGTGGCCCCAATGAAAAAAAAAATATATATACTCACTGAGATGCTAGTCCGATGAGGCACATTGAACTCGCAACCCCAGCTGTTGTCCGGTGTTCGGCTCTTCTGGTAATACTCCGTGAAGCCGGGATTAGTACCTGGATTCATTAAGCAAGCGCCGTAAAGTGGCAGCGAACCCAGGGTGTACTACTCTGGCTTCACTTACAGCAGAGCATCGGTGCATGGAGATCAGGAGGGAAGGCAAGTACATTATATTATGCTCATGTAGGAACCTTATAAAGGGCGATTCGGGGCACTAAACCACTAGTCATATGGACCTGTCAGTGGTTTAGTGCCCTGAATCTCCCTGACAACTTCTCTTTAAAGGGATTTTCCCACAAAAGAAAATTCTCACATTTCAATCCCCTAGTGATGTTAACACAATAAAGATCATTTAACCCCTTACTTTACAATGTTTCTCAGTGTTGTTGCTGCATTAGCTCCTATTACTCTCTAGGCTGGTCAGTGTAAAATTCTGTGGTGGGGGCGGAGACTCTCTTAGCACATTATGATCCATCTAGTTCTGTTGAGTGAAAATATGGTTAAATTATAAGGGTACAGGTGTATATACACTTTCATCTGGCTTGACTCTCTTAGCATTTGGCTTGATATTGTACTAATACACTGACACATAGAAGGAGAAATGAGACAAATCATAGATGATGAGATGCATGAGATGCCTATTTCACAGAGGCATGACAGACAGAGACTGAAAGACTTTTACACTGTCAGCTCTGCTACATCTTTGTTCTCACAGATATGTGCCTGTCTACCCCTTCCCCCAAATCACTTATCTGCTTATAGTTTGTAGTTTGCAGATTCTCTCTGCTCACAACGTGCTGGCAGGAAGTGAGTCACTGAGTGTCAGTGAGAGCTCTGTGCAGGCACTGCAGGGGGCGTGGCTACAGGCACAGAGCAGAGAGAGACAGAAACTCAGCAGCATTGACTAACAAAGGAATCCAAGATGGTGGTCACCCGACCTTAAGTCAGAAGTTACAGGATCGTTTGGGGGGCAACTGAAATTGTGTACACCAGGACTGATAGAGACAGGTTGGAATTATATCTGTGAAATGCTGTATTTTTGTTAATAACAGTGAATTAGAAAATGTGTTATTTTGTTATCCTGAGTACTTATAAGAAATTTGTCTTCGTGGGAATACCCCGTTAAGTAAATTTCAATTTGATTGGATTTTGGTGCTGAATACATCCCAGGCTGTCTGGGACTACCAAAAAAATGAGAAGGTGTGGACGGAGCAGAATTATCATTGGTGCTCCTCCTCTGGGCCCTGCAATTGTGAACAGAGTTCAGGGGACCCTAGAGGAATGCAACAATAACAATTTGAATTTCTTCTCTTTCTTTCTACAATATTGGTGTCCTCTTGATGCCACTATGATTAAAATCTCCGAGAAAGTATGGATAATAAGTTATTGCTTATATTGCCATGTTGGCAATAAGCCGATAAGCGGGTGGTTTTTGTTGTAGTTTGGGCACTTGCTCTCTATAAGGCTGCATTTAGACGAATATGTGCCCACCATACCGTAGCAAGAGGTGCACCATCACTGTTCTTGTGGCTTATCCCTATAGGTTGCCTGCAAAATGTACATAAAAGAAACTGAACTGAAGATAACTCGCCACAGTGTTGTACTAAACTTTTCTGCTTATATCTTCAGTGTACTCACTACCTAAGATTATTAGTCTTTCTTAAAGTTATCAATGTGTCTCATAAACTTAATTCATTATTGAGTTCTATGGAATGTTGCATTTGTTTTTTTAAACACAAATCCAGTTCACCACCAATACGTAATCTGATTTTGTAGAAAAGCTTCTTATTCCATGCTGTGATCTCCTCATCTCGTCATTGCATTCCACTCTTTGCAACCATGTTGATTCAGATACTGACTGTAAAACCTGTTCAATATTGCCTTGTGAATATGAAAGTCAAATACATTTTAGATGTCTCAGTTTATTCATTTAATTAATAGATAAACTGAGATACCTAATTTTTTCATTTACAAGAATATGGCCTCTAAATCATAACATATTTAAAAAATAAGAATGTTTTTCTATCTATTGTGGCAATTTAGTTTGCAGCATAATTTAATGGGGGGGGGGGGTTCTAGTACTGTAAACTTACTCTGAAATGTGGACTGCTGTGAAAATCATGAAATTGTACACCCTACTCTATTTACTGAACACCACTTCCTGTGTGCCTCTCAACACAACAGGAAAAATGAAGGGAGTCTGCTCAAGCAATCAGTGTCTTAGGTGGATCACTGCTACAAGCTCTGATTGGCTGAGCAGAATTCCCTGTGGTGTTAGAGTGTGATGTAGCAATAATGGATCGGCTGGGCAGCTTGCTGCTGTTATAGGTTGCAGGAAATAAACATTGGTGTCAACAAACTTGAACTTGAGACTTGAACTTTTTTCAGTTATGCAGCATTTGAAACGTGAACGAAAATATTGTAAAAAAACATTTTCTAGAATTTAGAAACATTTTGAGCTTAGAAATGTCACAAAGTATTTATGTTTCTACTTCAAGAGTTTATTATTTACTGGCCAACCTTGCCACTGAACACTTGGCATTTTCCATTTACTACTGATGTGAAGCAGCCTTGACTTCAACACAATAGAAAGTATTCACAACCTAAGTGGCAGTCATCAGATAAGTAATTTAAATAGCCTGATAATAAGTAGAAAAAAAATGTAGAAACCAGCCATTTAAAAATGCATACATTAGCACATAAGAGAGATAACGGTGCAATTAATTTTTATTACAGTCATTTCCAAAAAACGAATACACTTACCATTTTATTATGTCTAGCATGGTAGAATTAAATATGTAATGGTTCGTAAGAGAATACAGTGACACATGCATCCTCAATGATCGGCCAAGCATCATTTCCAGCTTACTTGATATCATCTACTTAATAAAATTATGGTGTAATTTGGTATCAGAATTATTTCTAAAACATATTTTGTTCTGCAACTTAATATTATCCATACAGAACCATAATTAGAACTTCCTATAAATATATAACTGAATGATAAGAGTGGTTTGAAAACTCTGATCACTAAAGCAGTGACCAGATTATTCTGGTTATTAAAAATAAATGGAATCCATTAAAATATAGTTTTAAATGAATTACAGGACTTTTATTTTTCATTCTCTATTAAGTCTCAGTCTTAAAACACACTGAGCAGATCCTACAATGGCCATGATTTGGTTGAAAGGATGTTCGTAGCATATATATAAAAAGGTTGAAAAACAGGTACACATTATTGATAAGCGGACCCGAACGACGAATATGCGGCAGCATTAAAGGGTTAACACCCATGATGTGGGAGAAGTGTCTTTGGGTACCGGAACCAAAGTTTTGTTCAAGGTTTGGGCAAACTCTCCAAACCAGAACATGACTGGGTCTGCTCATCCTGAGTGCACATCCCCACAGCAGGGCAGGATTTTAGGGTTCACAATCTGTATTGGTCCCATACACAAACACAATTAACAGGAATAAGCTCTTTCTATATTCCAAAAAATGAAAGTTTTTATTGGCTAAAAATATTGATAACTCAGTGGGGTTCAACAACTACCACCCACAAAGATCAGATTTCCAAGCAGCTGATAAACAAAGAATGGACCGTCATTTGGTTGACTCAAATCACTGCAACTAAGCTTCCATTAAAATGAATGGAACTAATCTGCGGTTACCTGATCTGACTAATAAACATGCAATGTAGATTTCTGCTTCCTGATCCATTCTATGTTGAAGAAGAACTGAACTGTGTCGGTGCTGGATATTCGTCTTCTTCTATCAATCTGATATGGATGACTTATTCTATATGCATGTAACTCTACATTTAACTGTAAGAAATAAACACTTTTGGGATAAGTATAAACCATAAAACAAAAATGATAACCAAAAAGTACAAATACAACTATAAAACACAGATAAAATGAGGAAAGGACATAGTAAAATGACTTCTAAGTTGTTTCTGCCGTCTGAATTCTATTTTTTTATTGTACTCTAAGCTCTATCCATATTGCATTTCAGTTATATAGTATGGAAAATATGCAAATATTTTTTCCAGGATGAGATAAGGAAAAGTTAAATACCTAGTCCCCTACTTAAGAACAGCCGACTTACAGACAACCCATAGTTACAGACAGACTCCTCTGACCTCTGGTGAAGCTCTCTGGATGGTTTACTATAGTCCCAGACTGCAATGATCAGCTGTAAGGTGTCTGTAATGAAGCTTTATTGATAATCCTTGGTCCCATTACAGCAAAAAAAAGTTTAAACTCCAATTGTCACTGGGGCCAAATTTACATACAAATTCAACTTAAGAACAAACCTCCGGACCCTATCTTGTACGTAACCAGGGGACTGCCTGTAGTAAATATTATAAAAGATAAAAGAGGTGTCTGGCCATTTGCCTTATGCCAAACCACATGAATACTGTCGGCATTGTTGCTGATGGCTGGCAGGCTATTTCCCTCTACCATGTAAAATGAATTGGTTTCCAAAATACTATGGATCTCAAATTTATTGAAGACTTTTCAGATGCTGATAACCTTATAATCACTTGGGGTACATGCACATTTTTGCTGAGAATGTCCATTCAAATGACATATGAGTCCCATCCAATTCTGATAATAATAATTCCTTTATTTATATAGCGCTACACAGAACTTGCTGAATCGGTCCCTGTCTCCAATGGGGCTCACAATCTAATCAACTTACCAGTATGTTTTGAAGTGTGGGAGGAAACCAGAGGACCCGAAGGAAACCCACACAAACACAGAGAGAACATACAAACTTTTTGCAGATGTTGACCCAGGGACTTGAACCCAGGTCCCCAAGACTGTAATGCTATCCACTAAGCCACCATGATGTAGAGGTGGTAGTGTTTCAGCAAGTCATCACCACTGTACGTAGGCTTTCATCACCTGTTTAGTTCACTGATTTTGCTCTCTATCAAAATACATAAAATAGGGTGGTTGTTCCCTGTCAGCCAGGACCTAGGCAACATATCTAGTTGCACTTCCCTTAGCTGCTTCCCTTAAGTCATTGTGTTGCAGATGTCTTTTCCACTTTTCTTTCTATAATTTTATGAACCATGTACATCATTTATGAAATATGTTCAGAGCTACACATAAAACAGGCAATAAATGACAACATTAATGTTATCATAAAAGTAGAATTTATAATGAGTAGAAGGCTTTCTGTGTAAAAAAGACAAGATAAACAATTTGATATCATTCTATGCTCAGTACTCAGATATATATATATGAAACATAGAGGATTTGCTGATCTGTTATCAGGAATGCTGTTTGAGTAGGAGCTTCTTCTCCATACATATGTATGTTTTTTTTTTTTACTATGGTTTCTTTTGAACCATATTATCCTCTAGCAAACATCTGGCTTGGCTCATTAAAATATTCATGATCTGAGCAATAAACAAGTCTCTAGCTAATATACTGTAAAGGGGACTACTTAATAATTTGGACATTTTGTAGTAATTATAACTGCATTCAGAATGTGATCTTTCAGAGTCACTGGTTAAATGTGGCGTTTCTAATGATAACAAAGGACCTTTGCTGTCCAGCTACAGCTCAATTGGTCAACATCTGAAACTGATGGCCAGCTAAAAGATGTGTAACCTTACCTCATTAATCTGGATTTAACCCAGCAGCCACCAATGTTGTATGCTTACTGTAACTTTCATCAAGATGTAACCCGCAAGTTAACATGGTATAAACATTAATTACATTACAAAATTATTTTTGGAAACGATTGTTATTATACTTATTATTGCTATCAGCATCAGTGATCATAAAAATCATATAATATTCGCTTTGCTGAAGCTTTGCCATATTTTTTGTTAAAATTCAATTCAGGTCCACATCTATTCGTTCCAAGCGAATGTTGCTTTAAATTGTCCTGGAGATCAGTATATAACCACTTCTAGTCCTCTAGAACGCAGGTTTTTCAATAAAAAAAAGTTATGTACTGTTTCTTTAAAGGGGTTTCCACTTTCAGCAAATAATTGATATGGTTTGTGTAAGGGAAAGTTATACAATTTTCCAATATACTTTCTGTTTCAATTCCTCACAGTTTTCTAGATCTCTGCTTGCTGTCATCCTATAGAAAGCTTTCATTTTTTGGTACATTCATACAGCCGTATGCATACAGCTGTGCTATGGAGAGAAGGAGGTAATAATTACTGCATAACTTAATATGCATAACATTAATAACACATAATACTCACTACATAACAAAAGAACAACTTTTTTAACTAATAACTAGCTTTATGACATAACAAAGTTTTTCATATAGAGTCTCATAGTAAGCAAGATTAACAGCCCGGTGACATTTACAATCCATTACTTTGGTCTAATAACTCCAAATCCATAAGACTATGCACAGTTTCATAAAATTAGTGAGAAAATGCAATACATGATTACTACTTTCTATTGTTTTTGCTACATTCTGTTTGATTTGTGCCAAGTACCAGTAAGGTTAATAACATTTGATAAACTCCAAAGTTAGCAAACATTTTCAATAGCAATAAATTAGGCATGAAGCTTATGATTTGCTTTGTAGATCAGTTTTCCAAAATACTTTATGTTTATACATAAACACTAGTCTATCGAAAAGCATTTTCAACCCGATGACAAACCTAGTATGTAATTTGGAGTGTAGATCGCAGTGTAAATTTGAAAACCACCTGCTCAAGCCCTATAATTTACTAGCATGTTTATAGCTTTAAACTATAGGGAAATGTAGCAAATTATGCTTATTTTAATGTGTATTAGATGTGTTGAGTACTATACGCTGTTAGATTTCTTACCAAGGCATTTAATAACATGCTGGGTAAAATAAAATACAGGTAGATACATAATCTGATATAATATAAAAAGTTAAGTTCTCCATCTATTAAAAGACACGGGTATGGGGGTGTACCACTCAAAGAAATAAAAAACAAGACTTACTCATTGAGTGCTGTC
The DNA here is from genome assembly GCF_040894005.1 of Engystomops pustulosus. Taxonomy (NCBI): domain Eukaryota; kingdom Metazoa; phylum Chordata; class Amphibia; order Anura; family Leptodactylidae; genus Engystomops; species Engystomops pustulosus. The sequence goes on from NC_092415.1 coordinate 149,552,194, forward strand.
CCATTTAGTCAATACAAGAAAACACACAAAGTTAGGCACCCTAAGTGTGCATGGTAAATAATCAATGATATGTACTTTTTAGCAAGAAATAATTTTGCTAAAAAAGTTCCTGTGTCTTATAGACCAAAGGTCATGAAGATCCAGCAATTCCAGATCTTTCTGACTGCTTTCCTGGAGTTCTGGTGAGGGTCTGACAAAGCATTTCACCCAATTACTGCACTGCTCTCTCCATCTTCTTGCTCGTCCTGATGTATATATTACTAAAGTGATGTTAGAAGCATGTGACTGATCGCATGTTTCCTGCATCATTGCAAGGTCCATTCATGCTGCCATAGGATGGGGCCAGAGAAGAAGTTGCGGCTGGGATTGCGTATGGAGCAGAGCTGTGTGAGTGTGTGTGTTAGTTAGTGGATAGAGGTAGCTGTGCCTTGTGTTCATGTGCGTGAATGTATGTAGCAGACCTGAGTGAGTAAATGTAGCAAGAGGCATATGAGCAAATGTTTGTAGTACAGCTCTGTGAGTGAGTGTGTGGATTTACCGGAACTGTGCATAAGTATTTTTCAATTTTCTGGATTACAAAATCTTGGGTACTTATTATAGTAAGATGTGTCTTTGAGTCCAAAGAGATGCAACTAAAAACAAATAAAATTCATAAGAACACTCTACTCAAAAGTAGAAAAAAGGGTACAAAAAGAAATTTGATACATAGCACAATTACATGTAATGATTCCTGGGGGAAAGAAGCAATATACTGTATATAGTATATATAGACACAGGAATCTATATATCTGTAAATAAGGAATAAGCATATGGCTCAGAAATCAGGATAAAGATAACAATGGAGTTCACAATAGAATTCAGACTTGTAAGAAGTGAGCACAAATTGCAGTAAAAATACTCTAAAACAGTAAAACACAAAGGTTTACATAACATTCAATTCAAGCTACAGTATAAGTTTTTAACCACATACATCTTCAGTGGGTATGGAAAGTATACCCACTGTTGTGATTTTTTGTGCCAAAAAACTCGGCTTATACTCAAGTATATACAGTATACAGCCACTGTACATTTTTTTTCTAAACGTTCAAAGAAAATAAAGAGCATGAGACATAAGATGAATTTGCACTCACATGTGCAGTATTTGGTTTGTTATAAACTGTATGGTTAGACTTCACCAAATCATAAGCCTCGGTAAAGCAAAATAAAGTAAATAAGGTTAAGCAGTATCAAAAGAGCAGTGACCTCCTGTAATACGATGAAAAAATGCAGCGAAAATTCTCCAGTATATAACAGTGTTTGTTGAGTGGATGCCCTCAAAGGACTGTCAATGTGCTTCTAGTCTTCCTCTCTTTATCATGTTACTCAGCAGTGACAGCTTAGCACTGACCTAACATATATTAACTGGCATGATGCATTCAATTATTGTAAGAGCAGAATTCGCTGCTTACGTAGTGGCAAGCAGTCCCCTCAGGACACGTTCCATTAAAATGTGAAATGTCATCTTTTTTTTGCTACCTTTATTATAGCAGATTGGTCACAACTCCAAAGTGCTGCACAGGCTGCTCCTTGTTCAGAGTAATGGAACTTGCTGTGAATTAGTTTTTTGGCTATAGCCCCTGTCAAAAATTGCCAACTGCTCATTATTTTATTAAAATGAATTAAAAAATAAAGTGACTATCTTACGAGCGTGGGCTCATTGCTGGCTTCCACGTATCCATTAATTCTCATGATAGTTAGATGCCATATTTTGAAGAGGAGTTTTCTAGGATGTAACTTTTCAATTTTGTTGGGGGCCTAATTTTTTGTGGGACACATTTTACTTCCTAATGGCCTCATTATATATACTGTGCAATAAACTGGGAATCTAGAAACTAATTCAGAATGGGGGAAAAAAAGGAAATTTTTTTTTACATGTCTCATATTAAGCATAATGCCATGCCCTGTACTGGCATACCAGAAGACGGAACAGATGAATTGTGTGTCCACTTACAGAGATCTTAACATTAACCATTTATGGCCTATTACAACTTATACCACTGGTTATCACTTTGTAAAATGCAGAAGATAACTGAAAGTAGCTAAAATACCAAAGATTTTGTCCAAGAATTGACGATGACGGCTTTTCTGAAAATGAACACCCCTACTGCAGCTCTCATATACATGAATAGGAGCCCTGGTTTTAGAATTTTATTCAATTCACAACATAACATGCAGCCAATTGCTTACAACTCTGTTTTCTGTGGTTATGCAAGGAAAGACAGCTGATTGGTCAGCCCCAAACCAATCATTCATTAATATCATATCCTGAGAATAGCCCATCAAAAGTAATTTCTGGACAATCCCTTTAACATACTTCAAACAATTGGAAACGTAAGACATTTCATTAAGACTACTTGCCCCTTTTATGTAAAAGGGAGAGACAGAGACATATGGGGCCATATGAGTCCTGGTTCCTGTAGTAAAATAAGCTGCACTTAGCATCTTAGTTTTTTTTTATTCAATTGTTTTTTGTTGTCATGCATTTTGGCTGTGGTGCACTGATCATATGTTCTCTGCTGTCTGACTGTATCACACATGTACAAACACTCTGCTATGTAAATGGATAATGCCAGGGCATTCTACCCTCTCCCAGTGTTTTCCTGATATGTAGAGACAGAGATATTTATCACAAGATCTTATTTTTTTATCTATTAGCACTGCTAGACGTGGGCTTTGAGACTTGACATTGATTGTAGTATATGAAAGGGAAGGGGAGAATGGCTGAAGCTCGGGCTTGCTAGAGCTTATAGCTGAGGCTCCATGGAGAATGAAGTTGCCTATCTGAATTTTAGGCCACTTTCACACAGTCACTTTCACACAGTATTTCATCAGTATTTTGAAGCCAAAACAGCATCTATAAAGTAGAAAACTCTATGGGGCATATTTATCAAGCTGTCTGAAAGTCAGAATATCCTCAGTTGCCCATGGCAACCAATTACAGCTCCCCTTTAAAATATTAAAGCACTGGTAAAATGAAACCTGAGCTGCGATTTGTTGCCATTGGCAACTAGGAATATTTTGACTTTCAGGCAGCTTGATAAATCTGCCCTTGTATATCTTCAGGATTTTGAGCCCTCTCCTGTTTAAAAATACTGATTTTAGACAGATTGGAAAGGGAATCCTGTGTGTATACCCATCCATGCATCCCTATTGGTAAAATGATTTTAGTCTCTTTATCTATTCAATAGGCTGTAAAGAAAAACAAGTTGGCAATGGCCTTTAAATTTGATAATGTGGAGATGGTGCTTGTCTATTTTAATATTATTGTGAAAAGCAATTTAATAATTAATAATTACACATTACTTATTGTCATGCGTCGATCTAAAATGTTTTGTTGTTTCTATTGAATTTTACAGAAAAATGTGATGAGTCCCTGGTTGGTGGACTTCAACCACAATCCTTTAAAAGTTCATCTGTAATGTCTGGAATTTATGCCCCGGTATACGCTAAGCTGAACAGGAGGGAAGGTAAGACATTGGCTTTAGAACTTTCTACAAATGGATCTTCAGTTTATTCATGATTCAGTATTTGGTATAGTTATGGTAAAATTTTTACTATTTTCATCACAAATGGTATAATGTGTGTTTTAGCTCATGTATTATTAATCATGTCACCTCTCATTGTTGTCACAAATGTACACAAAATTTTAAATGAACTTATGTTTGCCAAAAAGTGCATAATAGAACTAAATGATAGTGAAACTTTAAAACATTTAACTAGTTAGTCCGGATCCCACTGGCTACACAGTGCAGTGGACGGGAATCCCCGCAGAATATAGAAATCTAATGCAGGAACGAGGAACACCTCCGCCGACTATGGGATCGTACCACCATATGGTACAAATACACAGGCCTAACATTGCAACTAGAGATGAGCGAACACTAAAATGCTCGGGTACTCGTTATTCGAGACGAACTTTTCCCGATGCTCGAGTGCTCGTCTCGAATAACGAACCCCATTGAAGTCAATGGGAGACTCGAGCATTTTTCAAGGGGACCAAGGCTCTGCACAGGGAAGCTTGGCCAAACACCTGGGAACCTCAGAAAAGGATGGAAACACCACGGAAATGGACAGGAAACAGCAGGGGCAGCATGCATGGATGCCTCTGAGGCTGCTTAAACGCACCATTATGCCAAAATTATGGGCAACAGCATGGCCATGACAGAGTGACAGAATGAAGCTAGATAGTATCTAAAACATGCAATAATTGACCCTGACACTATAGGGGACGGCATGCAGAGGCAGCGGCAGCAGGCTAGAGAGTGTCATGGCGACATACCCTAAATGGACTCAGGCTTCAAACCAATGGGTGGCAGAGAGGAACCAAAGGAGGTGAGCAAGAAGTGCTCAAATAATATCGGTACATGATAAAAGTTTGCCAGTATATTTTGTGGATTACACAGCAGGGTGGCGACAAAGTTAACATGGAAGCCATGAAAACAACCCAAAATTCTGCCTGACACAGCTCGTTTGATAAGGGGACCATGTATGGAGGCAGTGAACTAGTAGTAGATTAAAGGTGCTGCAGTTAAAACTATGTTAGTTGGATTTTGGCATGGAGCTGGCGCTCCGCTGCCAGACGAGCTTTCGCCAATCCAAGCCCCTGTCTCTAGGCTACTCCCCAAACAGCACTTTTGTATAAGATCAAGTGTAGTAGCGTTCTTATAAGTTTAGGATATGCCGGGTGAGGGGAATGTAAACAGATGCGCAAGAAGCGCATGATGCGCATGGAGCTGGCGCTCCGCTGCCAGGCGAGCTTTCGCAAATCCAAGCCCCTGTCTCTAGGCTACTCCCCAAACAGCACTTTTGTATAAGATCAAGTGTAGTAGCGTTCTTATAAGTTTAGGATATGGCGGGTGAGGGGAATGTAAACAGATGCGCAAGAAGCGCTGAAATAATATCCCTAAATGGTAAAAGTTTGCAAGTATATTTTGTGGATTACACAGCAGGGTGGCGACAAAGTTAACAACTTTGATGTGGAATGCCCTGTAATAGCTCTTGGGCGGTGTGCCTTTTATCGCCTAGGCTCAGCAGTTTCAGCACCGCCTGCTGTCGCTTAGCGACGGCACTGCTGCTGTGCCTAGAGCTACCGACTGATGGCGCCATGCCCACGGATGGTAATTCGGAGGAGGAGGAGGTGGAGGAGGGGTGGGAGGAGGTATAGTAGGCCTTTGAGACCTGGACCGAGGTAGGCCCCGCAATTCTCTGCGTCGGCAGTATATGACCAGCCCCAGGGTCAGACTCGGTCCCAGCCTGCACCAAGTTAAGTGTAGTAGCGTTCTTATAAGTTTGGGATATGGCGGGTTAGGGGAATGTAAACAGATGCGCAAGAAGCGCATGATGCGCATGGAGCTGGCGTTCCGCTGCCAGGCGAGCTTTCGCCAATCCAAGCCCCTGTCTCTAGGCTACTCCCCAAACAGCACTTCTAAGAACCTTTTGTATAAGATCAAGTGTAGTAGCGTTCTTATAAGTTTAGGATATGCCGGGTGAGGGGAATGTAAACAGATGCGCAAGAAGCGCTGAAATAATATCCCTAAATGGTAAAAGTTTGCCAGTATATTTTGTGGATAACACAGCAGGGTGGCGACAAAGTTAACAACTTTGATGTGGAATCCATGAAAACAACCCAAATTTCTGCCTGACACACCTCGTTTGATAAAGGGACGATGTATGGAGGCAGCTATATGGACGACTTTTGGAGGTAGCAATGGAGACAACGTGTGGAGGCTGCTATGGAGACAATTTAATTTGGATAGTGCCTGTATGTGGCAGTCCCAAACATTTTTCAAACCAGAGGAGCAGGTAGGTGGCCCTCCAGTAAAATGGAATAGATTGAGTGCCTGTATGTGGCAGTCCCAAAAATTCTTCAAACCAGAGGAGCAGGTAGGTGGCCCTCCAGTAAAATGGAATAGATTGAGTGCCTGTATGTGGCAGTCCCAAAAATTGTTCAAACCAGAGGAGCAGGTAGGTGGCCCTCCAGTAAAATGGAATAGATTGAGTGCCTGTATGTGGCAGTCCCAAAAATTCTTCAAACCAGAGGAGCAGGTAGGTGGCCCTCCAGTAAAATGGAATAGATTGAGTGCCTGTATGTGGCAGTCCCAAAAATTCTTCAAACCAGAGGAGCAGGTAGGTGGCCCTCCAGTAAAATGGAATAGATTGAGTGCCTGTATGTGGCAGTCCCAAAAATTGTTCAAACCAGAGGACCGGGTAGGTGGCCCTCCAGAAAAATGGAATAGATTGAGTGCCTGTATGTGGCACTCACAAAAATTGTTTCAAACAGAGGACCGGGTAGGTGGCCCTCCAGAAAAATTAAATGCATGAAGTATAGCAAGAGCCAGTGGGCCCTGTCAAAAAATAGCCATTTTCCTCTGCTTTACTGTACAAAGAGGAGGAGAAGGAGGAAAATGAGGAGGAGGAGGAGGAGTGGATCAATTATTCAGGTTGAGCTTCCTTCACCTGGTGGAGATTGGAAATTCTGAGAAATCCAGCCTTTATTCATTTTAATAAGCGTCAGCCTGTCAGCGCTGTCAGTCGACAGGCGTGTACGCTTATCGGTGATGATGCCACCAGCTGCACTGAAAACCCGCTCGGACAAGACGCTAGCGGCAGGGCAGGCAAGAACCTCCAAGGCGTACAGCGCCAGTTCGTGCCACATGTCCAGCTTTGAAACCCAGTAGTTGTAGGGAGCTGTGTGATCATTTAGGACGATGGTATGGTCAGCTACGTACTCCCTCACCATCTTTCTGTAAAGATCAGCCCTACTCTGCCGAGACTGGGGACAGGTGACAGTGTCTTGCTGGGGTGACATAAAGCTGGCAAAAGCCTTGTAAAGCGTACCCTTGCCAGTGCTGGACAAGCTGCCTGCTCGCCTACTCTCCCTCGCTACTTGTCCCGCAGAACTACGCACTCTGCCGCTAGCGCTGTCAGAAGGGAAATACTGTTTCAGCTTGTGCACCAGGGCCTGCTGGTATTCATGCATTCTCACACTCCTTTCCTCTGCAGGGATGAGAGTGGCAAGATTTTGCTTGTACCGTGGGTCCAGGAGAGTGAACACCCAGTAATCGGTGCTGGAATAAATTCTTTGAACGCGAGGGTCACGGGATAGGCAGCCTAGCATGAAATCTGCCATATGCGCCAGAGTACCAACGCGTAAGAATTCACTCCCCTCACTGGCCTGACTGTCCATTTCCTCCTCCTCCAACTCCTCCAACTCCTCTTCTTCTGCCCATACACGCTGAACAGTGAAGGACTCAACAATGGTCCCCTCTTGTGTCTCGCCAACATTCTCCTCCTCTTCCTCCTCATCCTCCTCCACCTCCACCTCCTCCGATATGCGCTGAGAAACAGACCTCAGGGTGCTTTGGCTATCAACAAGGGAATATTCTTCCCCCGTCTCTTGTGACGAGCGCAAAGCTTCCGACTTCATGCTGACCAGAGAGTTTTTCAACAGGCCAAGCAGCGGGATGGTGAGGCTGATGATGGCGGCATCGCCACTGACCATCTGTGTTGACTCCTCAAAGTTACTCAGCACCTGACAGATATCAGACATCCACGTCCACTCCTCATTGTAGACTTGAGGAAGCTGACTGACCTGACTACCAGTTCTGGTGGAAGTTGACATCTGGCAGTCTACAATCGCTCTGCGCTGCTGGTAAACTCTGGATAACATGGTCAGTGTTGAATTCCACCTCGTGGGCACGTCGCACAACAGTCGGTGAGCGGGCAGTTGGAGGCGGCGCTGCGCTGCCCTGAGAGTGGCAGCATCTGGGCTGGACTTCCTGAAATGCGCACAGATGCGGCGCACCTTCGTGAGCAAATCAGACAGATTGGGGTATGTCTTGAGGAAACGCTGCACTATCAGATTTAACACATGGGCCAGGCATGGCACATGTGTCAGTCTGCCGAGTTGCAGAGCCGCCACCAGGTTACGGCCGTTGTCACACACAACCATTCCCGGCTTGAGGTTCAGCGGTGCCAGCCACAGATCAGTCTGCGCCGTGATGCCCTGTAATAGCTCTTGGGCGGTGTGCCTTTTGTCGCCTAGGCTCAGCAGTTTGAGCACCGCCTGCTGTCGCTTAGCGACGGCACTGCTGCTGTGCCTAGAGCTACCGACTGATGGCGCCATGCCCACGGATGGTAGTTCGGAGGAGGAGGTGGAGGAGGGGTGGGAGGAGGAGGAGGCATAGTAGGCCTGAAACACCTGGACCGAGGTAGGCCCCGCAATCCTCGGCGTCGGCAGTATATGAGCAGCCCCAGGGTCAGTCTCGGTCCCAGCCTCCACCAAGTTAACCCAATGTGCCGTCAGCGATATATAGTGGCCCTGCCCGGCAGCACTCGTCCACGTGTCCGTGGTCAGGTGGACCTTGTCAGAAACGGCGTTGGTCAGGGCACGGATGATGTTGTCTGACACGTGCTGGTGCAGGGCTGGGACGGCACATCGGGAAAAGTAGTGGCGGCTGGGGACCGAATACCGAGGGGCGGCCGCCGCCATGAGGTTGCGAAAGGCCTCGGTCTCTACTAGCCTATAGGGCAGCATCTCCAGGCTAAGCAATCTGGAGATGTGCACATTAAGGGCTTGGGCGTGCGGGTGGGTTGCACTATATTTGCGTTTCCGCTCCAGCGTCTGGGGTATGGAGAGCTGAACGCTGGTGGATGCTGTGGAGGATCGTGGAGGCGACGATGGGGTTTTTGGGCCAGGGTCCTGGGCAGGGGGCTGACTAGCAGCTGACACAGGGGAAGGAGCAGTGGTGTGCACGGCCGGAGGTGAACGGGCTTGTTGCCACTGAGTGGGGTGCTTAGCATTCATATGCCTGCGCATACTGGTGGTAGTTAAGCTAGTAGTGGTGGAACCCCTGCTGAGCCTGGTTTGGCAAATGTTGCACACCACAGTCCGTCGGTCATCCGGTGTTTCCTTAAAGAACCTCCACACTTCTGAAGATCTAGCCCTCGCCGCAAGAGCCCTCACCACGGGAGCTTCACTAGTTGACAGTGGCGCTGATGCACCAGCTCTGGCCCTGCCTCTCCGTCTGGCCCCACCACTGCCTCTTCCAACCTGTTCAGGTCGAGGACTCTCCTCCGTCTCAGAAGCACTGTGTTCACCCGGCCTCTCAACCCAGCTTGGGTCTGTCACCTCATCATCCTCCGATCCCTCAGTCTGCTCCCCCCTCGGACTTCCTGCCCTGACAACAACTTCCCCACTGTCTGACAACCGTGTCTCCTCATCGTCGGACACCTCTTTACACACTTCCACTACGTCAAGAAGGTCATCATCACCCACAGACTGTGACTGGTGGAAAACCTGGGCATCGGAAAATTGCTCAGCAGCAACCGGACAAGTGGTTTGTGACTGTGGGAAGGGTCCAGAAAACAGTTCCTCAGAGTATGCCGGTTCAAATGGCAAATTTTCCTGGGAGGGGGCAGACTGGGGGGGAGGAGGCTGAGGTGCAGGAGCTGGAGGAGTGGGGATTTCGGTGACATGGGTGGACTGCGTGGAAGACTGACTGGTGGTGGACAAATTGCTCGAAGCATTGTCAGCAATCCACGACATCACCTGTTCGCACTGTTCTGGCCTCAACAGTGCTCTACCACGAGTCCCAGTAACTTCAGACATGAACCTAGGGAGTGTAGCTCTGCGGCGTTCCCCTGCTCCCTCATCAGCAGGTGGTGTCTCACCCCGCCCAGGACCACGGCCTCTGACCCCTGCAGTAGTTGGACGCCCACGTCCCCGCCCTCGTCCTCTACCCCTAGCCCTGGGGTTAAACATTTTTAAAATGAGAGTTATAACTTTTTTTTTTTTTTTACTTTTTTTTGTTTTTTTTTTGTGTTTTTTTGTGTTTTTTGTTTTTTTTTGTGTTTTTTGTTTTTTTTTGAGTTTTTAGAACCAAACAATCCTATCCTATTGCTATGGCTATTTTCTAGCCAAGTATCAAAGGAAGCACACTACTATGCCAGATGAGATGACACTGAGTTAGTGCCTAATAGAAATCCAACCCCTACTGAATTTTCCCACTTCAGCCTTTGCTATGGATATGTGCGCCACTAAGCGCAGAACACAGCGGTCGCAAGTCTCACTACAAATTGCTCAGAATTGGCAAGTACATGCACTGCAGAAACTACAGCCACCAGCAGATCAACCAGAAATCAAATATATAGAACGCTACTGTAGGCTTCAAGAAGCTATTTGTATTCTCCTATGGCTATTTTCTAGCCAAGTATCAAAGGAAGCACACTACTATGCCAGATGAGATGACACTGAGTTAGTGCCTAATAGAAATCCAACCCCTACTGAATTTTCCCACTTCAGCCTTTGCTATGGATATGTGCGCCACTAAGCGCAGAACACAGCGGTCGCAAGTCTCACTACAAATTGCTCAGAATTGGCAAGTACATGCACTGCAGAAACTAAAGCCACCAGCAGATCAACCAGAAATCAAATATATAGAACGCTACTGTAGGCTTCAAGAAGCTGTTTGTATTCTCCTATGGCTATTTTCTAGCCAAGTATCAAAGGAAGCACACTACTATGCCAGATGAGATGACACTGAGTTAGTGCCTAATAGAAATCCAACCCCTACTGAATTTTCCCACTTCAGCCTTTGCTATGGATATGTGCGCCACTAAGCGCAGAACACAGCGGTCGCAAGTCTCACTACAAATTGCTCAGAATTGGCAAGTACATGCACTGCAGAAACTAAAGCCACCAGCAGATCAACCAGAAATCAAATATATAGAACGCTACTGTAGGCTTCAAGAAGCTGTTTGTATTCTCCTATGGCTATTTTCTAGCCAAGTATCAAAGGAAGCACACTACTATGCCAGATGAGATGACACTGAGTTAGTGCCTAATAGAAATCCAACCCCTACTGAATTTTCCCACTTCAGCCTTTGCTATGGATATGTGCGCCACTAAGCGCAGAACACAGCGGTCGCAAGTCTCACTACAAATTGCTCAGAATTGGCAAGTACATGCACTGCAGAAACTAAAGCCACCAGCAGATCAACCAGAAATCAAATATATAGAACGCTACTGTAGGCTTCAAGAAGCTGTTTGTATTCTCCTATGGCTATTTTCTAGCCAAGTATCAAAGGAAGCACACTACTATGCCAGATGAGATGACACTGAGTTAGTGCCTAATAGAAATCCAACCCCTACTGAATTTTCCCACTTCAGCCTTTGCTATGGATATGTGCGCCACTAAGCGCAGAACACAGCGGTCGCAAGTCTCACTACAAATTGCTCAGAATTGGCAAGTACATGCACTGCAGAAACTAAAGCCACCAGCAGATCAACCAGAAATCAAATATATAGAACGCTACTGTAGGCTTCAAGAAGCTGTTTGTATTCTCCTATGGCTATTTTCTAGCCAAGTATCAAAGGAAGCACACTACTATGCCAGATGAGATGACACTGAGTTAGTGCCTAATAGAAATCCAACCCCTACTGAATTTTCCCACTTCAGCCTTTGCTATGGATATGTGCGCCACTAAGCGCAGAACACAGCGGTCGCAAGTCTCACTACAAATTGCTCAGAATTGGCAAGTACATGCACTGCAGAAACTAAAGCCACCAGCAGATCAACCAGAAATCAAATATATAGAACGCTACTGTAGGCTTCAAGAAGCTGTTTGTATTCTCCTATGGCTATTTTCTAGCCAAGTATCAAAGGAAGCACACTACTATGCCAGATGAGATGACACTGAGTTATTGCCTAATAGAAATCCAACCCCTACTGAATTTTCCCACTTCGGTCTTTGCTATGGATATGTGTGCCACTAAGAGCTAAACACAACGGTAGCAAGTCCCCCTGCTAATTCCTCACAAAATGGTAAAAGATGCAAATTAAAATAAAAAAAGTAGAACGTTATTGTAGCCCTAAGAAGGGCTGTTGGGTTCTTTGAGAATCACTCCTGCCTAACAGTAAGCTAATAGAACACCCTAACGCTTTCCCTGACCAGCAGCAGCTCTCTCCCTAGCGGCATCCAGAGACAGAATGATCCGAGCAGCGCGGCCAGCGGCTAGTCTATCCCAGGGTCACCTGATCTGGCCAGCCAACCACTGCTATCGACGTGTAAGGGTACCACGTCATGCTGGGTGGAGTGCAGAGTCTCCTGGCTTGTGATTGGCTCTGTTTCTGGCCGCCAAAAAGCAAAACGGCGGGAGCTGCCATTTTCTCGAGCGGGCGAAGTATTCGTCCGAGTAACGAGCAGTTTCGAGTACCCTAATGCTCGACCGAGCATCAAGCTCGGACGAGCATGTTCGCTCATCTCTAATTGCAACTGAAGGAGCAGATTACAGCCTGTTTATTTACCAGCTAAGGGTACATTTAGATGGCAAACTTCGTCTTCCATTTAAAGACACCGTATTATCATCGGGATCCATAGAAGTCTATGGGGCCGTGATGAAATCATGCGATTAGTTCACTGCACCTATAATGACTGTCTGAATGAGCCCTAAACAGAATTCTTTAATGAACTATATTAGAAAAACATTTACAACCCTCCCCACACATACACAACAGCAAAAATCATCTGATGGTTACTCTTTAATAAAGAATACACACAGGGCGTAATTAAGCAGGAATAACTAGGGTCATGTGACTATCCCTACATTCATTAACAAGGTAAACCGATGTATATTTAGTACATTGGTAAATAGAGATAAGTGCATAAGCAAATTATGCACAAAAGCACACGTAAGTAACAATAACAATAACAAATAGCATCACTGGGATAGGGAAATACAAAGTCTCACCCTTCTGATAAGCAAAGCCTTCTACATTTTCACACATTTTCACACTTTTTATTGGATACACATTTGACCAGATTTATATAAACTGCGCCAGTTTTCTGTCTGATTTTGCACTAGAAAGAACATCTTTTGATCTTGCACCTGTATATAAGAAGTATCTGCACCAGTTTTGTGTTGTGGCTGCACTGTTCTGACTAGACAGACAGTGGGGCAGATTTACTTACCCGGTCCATTCGCGATCCAGCGGCGCGTTCTCTGTGGTGGACTCGGGTCTTCCGGAGATTCACTAAGGCAGTTCCTCCGACGTCCACAAGGTGTCGCTGCTGCGCTGAACAGCATCGAAACGCACTGGAGTTCACCGAGCCATCTTGGATGAAGGTAAGCGTGTGTCCCGCGACACTTTTTTTAAAAAATGCGGCAGTTTCTCCGAATCCATCGGGTTTTCGTTTGGGCACGCCCGCGGATTTCCATCACGTGCATGCCGGCGCCGATGCGCCACAATCCGATCGCGTGTGCCAAAAACCCAGGCAATTCAGGGAAAATCTGCACAAATCGAAAAAATTTGGGTAACACATCGGGAAAACGCGATTCGGGCCCTTAGTAAATGACCCCCAGTGTGTTGCACTGTATGTTGAAGGTGCACCTAAAAAAATGGTGCACACTTCCAGAGCAGTGCAGGGCGTGACACATAACTGAAGACCATGCACCAGTATTCAACAAACAGGTGCACTCTGCACATTCGTGCACTAAGTGCTGGTTTCCTCATTATTGATAGATCTAGGCCAATGTCTCTGAAGGGAGACCTTGTTTTTCTTGATTTTGCTCTATTACTTGTTTCATCTGCAACATCCCTGCCAATGTAAGGCAGAGGAGTTGTTGCAAATAAGCCCCTTATATGTGTGTCCCCCTGATAGTGAGTCTGATCAGCTCCCCTGCAGGACACTACACATTTGCTCAGGTAATTGGGCAGCAGTAGATTCTGCCTGGATAGGCAAGAGTTAAAGCAACGTTAATGTTATTATTAGAGATGAGCGAGCACTAAAATGCTCGGGTCTCCCATTGACTTTAATGGGGTTCATTATTCGATACGAGCACTCGAGCATCGGGAAAAGTTCGTATCGAATAACGAGCATTTGTTCACTGAAAGAACACATTAAAAGAACAGTGCAGAATAACACATTACAGATGTTTACAGATGTGTTCCTTGTAAGAAAACACTGAAAAAACACTATTCTTCACATTGCAGGTGTTCGTGTGTGTCTTCCGATAAGTCAGGAGATGTGTGCGCACATCTGCAAAGTGAAGAATAGAATAAAAACAGTGAAAACAGTGACCACAAGACCATTTAAGTGCAGAACACATTGAAAGAACACTATTCTTCACATTCCAGATGTTCGCGCACATCTCCTAACTTTGAGGTTCCCAAAATCACTCCAGTACTGCATTTGTACAGAATCGTTTGGCATGTTGTTACCGTTGGTTGAATAAAGTTACTTTTATGCACAATATTGCCTCCGTCTTGTCCCTGTTACAGCTGTATCACCACCAAGGGTGCTCCATCCATCTACCAGGGACACATACTAAAGACTTCAAGGGCTGCCCCAGGGAGAACCAGTACTACAGCCTCTCCCTCTACATCCTTTCTTGCCAACACTACCTGCTGGAGACCTGCCAGGCTGTAGCACAGCCCTCCGGTCCCCATACCAAGCACCGTGACACTAGCATGTCTAGGCCGCATCCACCAGCCACTCCGGTATGCCGGGCCCCGGCTGTCTCTAGTCCCCGGTGGGGGATGTTGCAGATCATTTTCTTTATGATCTTTTTCTACCTATTTCTGATAGCTTGCTATGCCATGGAGAGAGACCAATCGAGTATCACCTTGATTGTGTTGGTACACTTACTTTTTATTTATTTTAATTAGGTTCTTTGGTGTGTTTGCTAATGACCGCAACAGTCATGGTTTTACAGTTCTGATGCTTACAAATAGCCACCTTTATTGTAGCAGGTAATTATTATAACATACTTATAGTACTATTGCTATTATTATAAAGGATTTTTAGAGCACCTGGCAAAGAATAACATTGATGTGACTTTGATGTGTTAGAATCAGAAAACTTAGGGAGATGTAAGATTTACAATGATTTTGTTAAGGGACAAAGCGTGACTGGTCAATAATTAGGCATCTCTGAGTCCCGTTCCACACTTGTGAGTGTGATGCGATGAATTTGCATCACACTCGCAACGCATGCTGCCAGGAAAGCACGGCCTAAACGCTGCACACCTGGAGTGAACTCAGCATGTCAGTTCACTCCCGGTGTGCAGCGTTTGGGCCGTGCGTTCCTGGCAGCATGCGTTGCGAGTGTGATGCAAATTCATCGCATCACACTCACAAGTGTGGAACGGGCCTTAATGAGTGTTCCTGGCATGCAATATTTGGTGCTGTAAGTGCCAAAGTGGTCCATGGAAGAGATAATCTGGCATAAGCTATGACTCAAGTTCACAATATTCAATTTAAAATAGTTTCCATATATTTGGACCCATGTTACTGTGACTTTGATATTAACTGCCCAACTGTTATTAAATGTTGTAGGACTTTTGCTGTAACATAACTATGCATTAGTTAAAAAACTTACTAAACTTATTTTTATCTCCTCTGGTAATGGAAGCATGAAAGTAGGTTTCAGCAGAAGTAACACATTCAAAAGTTTCAAAAACGATTCTACCCTATAAGAGAACACAATACCATTGTTCCATGTTAGTTGGGAGGGACTTCTACAGGTTTTGAATTGAAACCTAAATACTTTTCTTTTAAGACCTTCTAAATTTTAGGAGAAGGGGGTGAGTAACTTTAATATATATAGGAGCACATTTACTTCCCTGATCCGGGTGTCCGACGCTCATGCACTCTGCCGGGATTCACTTACATTGTGCACTCAATATCCTCCATGTGACGCT
The DNA here is from genome assembly GCF_040894005.1 of Engystomops pustulosus. Lineage (NCBI taxonomy): Eukaryota > Metazoa > Chordata > Amphibia > Anura > Leptodactylidae > Engystomops > Engystomops pustulosus. Next base: position 149,567,936 of record NC_092415.1, read on the forward strand.
TCCCCGCTCAGGTCCGACGGAGTTCACCATCTTCTTCCCGGGGCATGTAAGTGCATGGCTTGCGACACAATTTTAAACTTAAATCCTGCCCTCTGTCCTAATTAGTCGGATCGTCCGTCACCACCCCCTGATTTCTGTCACATAAAAGCCAGCGCTGATGAGCCAAAATCTGATCGCGTGTGAAACAATCCCCTCCTAAATCCCTGTCCCAGTGGTGCGAACCTCGAAACCGTCCCTTAGGGCCCTTAGTAAATAAGCCAGATAGTGTAAATGTGTAATTTTATCTGATCATATAACTGTTCAGGTTGCACATTGGGTGTCATTTACTAAGGGCCCGATTCACATTTTCCCGGCGTGTTATCCGAATATTTCCAATTTGCACCGCTTTTTCCTGAATTGCCCCGGGTTATTGGCACATGTAATCGGATTGTGTCGCATCGGCGCCGGTGTGCACGTGACGGAAATAGGGGGCCGTGGCCGAACAAAAACCCGGCGGATTCGGAGAAACTGCAGCATTTAAAAAAAAAAAGTCTCGCTGGACACGCGCTTACCTGCACCAGGAATAGGATCGTGAACTCCGGCAGACCTCGGCGGACTTCAGTGCAGCAGCAACACCTGGTGGACGTCGGAGGAACTGCCTTAGTGAATTGCCGGAAGACCCGAATCCAACGCAGGGAATGCGCCGCTGGATCACGAATGGACCGGGTAAGTAAATCTGCCCCATTATCTCAAAATTGCTGCACTGGTGAAAATCTAATTTCTGAACCATTGCAAATTTATTTGTTGATTTCTTCTCATATATTGGAACAAATCAAAGAGAATTGCTGACTTTTTCATCCATGAGTCATTTCTTCTTTCCATTTCTCAAAGGATTTTTATCTAGCCTAGATGCTTAAAGCATATCTACAGTGCATATGACTGATTATTTTTGTGAAGTAAATGTAATTGACAACAAATGTTGAATCTCCGCTTGTAATCTACGGTATTTCCATCACACTTTCTGTTATTGCAAACACATGCATATTATAGGGATGGGGTTAAAATCAATAATTAATTTTGTGGAAAATCTAAAAGCTGACAGCCTGTTAGTAATGCACATTTTCTACATGCTGTGTTGTTTTGATCGAATAAAGGAAATCATCTGGAAATTAAAAGATCTGCACTTTAAAACTGAGAAAAGAACTTTTCTTTAAAACATTTTAACTTTTGCTAGTAAATACAAACTAATTGTGACAACATCTAAATTATAATAATAACAATAATAATAAAAACTAAACTTTATTTGTCCCTGGAAAATTAATATCTCACGTCCACTACATTTAAATACAATAACACACAGATTATGTTAAAATCTGATATGCAAATTGAAAACAAAGTTTTTTTCAATGGACTGGTTCATAAAATGTCTAGCATCATGCTAAAAGATGTAGGACCTGTCTAAAACATATTACTGTGCTTTTTTTTTAAATCGTGCATCAAGATTCAAATGTGTGAGAAGGAACCCATGTCAGAAACCCAGAAACTTCAGTTCTGGTACTGTCACATTCGGACTTATTTACTAAAGTCCCGGGTCGCATTTCCATCAGGTTTTCTGACGCTTTCGGGGATTGCGTCGCACGCGATTGGATTGTGTCGCAATCGCGCTAGCTTTCACGCAACACAAATCAGGGGGGCGGCCGTCGGACAATCCAACGGATTCAGACAATGCGCAGGATTTAACATTTAAAATTGTGTTGCAAGCCATGCACTTACGTGCACCGGGAACAAGAAGGTGAACTCCAACAGACTTGAGCAGGGAAGCGACATATCGATGCAGGATATCGGGCGCACGCTGGTAGTGAAGCGCAGCAGCTGTTCATTCTCATCGGGGAACGCACCTCCGGGATCGCGCCGAGACAGGTAATTAAATCTGCCCCATTATGTTCTGCTGAAACCTGCATTCATGGTTCACATGTAGTTCTTAGACCAAATACGGTAGTTCTCAGAATAACAAAGTATTATTTACTGAATGATAGCCTTATGAAGGGAAGGATATTTTTCGGCACTTTTCTTTGTGGATTCTAATGCGTTTCTTCCTCTGCCTTCTGTGTGAAACCATTTGTAAAGCCAGAGCAATGGGATGCCTTATAAAACCAGACTAATTCTCTTGCTTTGTATGGTAAACTGATACTCAGAAAAGGGTATAAAAGGGACGAAGAATTAATAGATGGATAGATACTTTCACATATTTATATATTATAAAAATAATAATAATATTTAATTCTGGACATTCAAAATTTAGAAAAACTATACTTGTCAGGAGTAGAGACTAACATCATAAGACATATTTTATCAGCTGCAATTTTGCATTTTTTTATGTAAAAAAAAATTTATTTATATTATTTTCCAAATACCAAGGACAGTTCATTCAGGTTAATTCATGAGTATATGTTGCTTGTACATAGAACAATAGCTATGAATAGGAGTAGATATCTTAAATATACATATAACATAGCAGTTTATCAGTCCTTGCTCCACATATCTCATATTGTCACTTCCACATAGAAAAAAGGAAACATGTGAAAAGCAGAGACTAATAATATATTCTGTTAGAAGGTAGTGCTTTTAGAATAGTCAGGCTTAGAGAAAAAACATTAAAACTCACTCAGAGTGTATAAAACAACACAGGGAGATGAGCACTAAGCTGTAATCAGCCTGCATAGACTCATTGTGGACAGGTATGGATACATGTTCTTATCAACAGAAAGGTAAGATGTTTTGAGGGAGGACTTTTCAGTCTGTTTTGTCCCAACACAACATAAAAATGATGTCAAAAGAGAGTTATTCAGTACAATTGAATAAAATACACAAAAACCCCACATATTTGGTAACCCTGCGTCCGTAACAATCTGAAAAATAATTACTGGATCCGCAAAGTGAACCCCGTAAAAAAAACCCAAAAAAGCTAAAAAAAAAAAAAAGATAATTTTCAATTAATACCCTATTAAAAAATGCTCTAAAAAGTTATTTAAAAAATGTTATGCACTCTAAAATAAGACCACGAAAAAGAACAATCCTTCTCGCAAAAAATAAGCCCTTAAAAAGATTTGTGAGGCGAAAAATAAAAAAGTTATGCATATGAAAGACGGTGATGCTAAAATTAACAACATTTTTGCCAAATTACTTTTTATTCAGTAAAAATGGGGGGAAAAAATCTATATAAATGAGGTCTTTTCGTAATCGTGGCGACCCATAAAATAAAAATAATATACTATTTTTATGGTATGGTTAACGACCAAAAAAAAAACTATAAAAATTTTCCTAAAAATTGATGATTTTCATTTCCTCCACCAACAAAGAGTTAATAAAATCTCACCAATTAGCTATAGATGCCCCAAAATTACCTACCAGAAAAGTGCATCTCATGTGGCAAAAGAAATAAGCCCCTGTAGGTCCACGATAAAAAAAGAAAAAAAATTATAGCCTGTAAAATGTGACATAGCAAATCTGATCTGGATGGTGCCTCCTTCCCTTCTATGCCCGGCCGTGCGCCCATACAGCAGGTTACCACCACATATGGGGTATCAGTGTACTCGGGAGGAATTGGGTATCAAACTTTGTGGAGCTTTTATTTCATTTAATCCATTGTAAATGTTTAATTTTCCACCCAAAATGGGTGCATTGTTAAAAAATATTACAATTTGCAGACTGCACCTCCGTTTTGTTTTAACCCCTATAAAACACGTAAAGGGTTAACAAACTTCTTAAAAGTGGTTTTTCATACGTTGAGGGGGGTAGTTTCCATAATGGGGTAATTTATGAGTCTCGCTATTATTTAGGCCTCTCAGTGTCAATTAGAAGTTGAGCAGGTCCATCTAAATACGGGTTTTGGTGATTTTACAAAAAATGTGAATAATTATACCTAAATTCTAAGCCTTATAACATTCTAGTTAAATATGTGGAATCTTAAGAAACCATACCATCATAAAGCAGACATCTGGGAAATGTAAGTTATGAATTTATTTGGGAGCTTTGACTATCTACATCAGAAGTAGAGACTTTAGAACGTTGAAAATAAAGAATATTTCCAAATTTTTGCCAAATTTTGTTTTTTTTCATAACAAAACGCAAAAGATTTTATCCAAATTTTTAAACTAATTTGAAGTACAATGTGTCACGAGAAAACAATCTCAAAATCCCCTGGATATCTCATAGCGTTCCAAAACTATAACCACTTATAGTGACACAGGGCAGATTTGAAAAATGGGGCCGCGTCCTCAAGGCCAAAAGAGGCTGAGTCCCGAAGGGGTTAATGAAGTATATTTGGAATATGTTCACAGCAATCATTCCAAAACAATATTAAAAATTATCTATTATTCTTTAAATAAAAGTTGTCCCTTTTTTCTGGCAACTGTGTGATGTTAAAATGCCATTCCTATAGCCCAGAGCAGTTAGATTTTATGTTATAGAGTTAATGCAGTATAGACTTATGGCAAGGTGCATAGGTGACCGATCCCAGAGTAAAAAAGACTCCAGTACTGTTTTTTTTATTATAAATGAAGGTTGTGTAAAACAACCTTGGATCAAAATGGAAGGATTATATAAGGGAGATGGGATGATGAGATAGATAGAAAAAAGGTAACATGTTAACTTCTTAGTTTCTTACTGGTTTTATTCATACCATACGCTCTTATAAATGTAAAGGATACATAAAGGAAAGTCATGTGCACAGTTTCAAGGTTACCTCTGCACAGAAAAGTAAAGCTCAGCGGTGTTATGCTCATTTACTTTTAACACTGCAACAGGACAACCACAGTCACTTCCATTTCACTCTCTGCTACATTCAATATAAACTGATGGTCAGGAACTGTCATTTGTTTAAGCAGTCATTAACTATTAGCGAGCGCTAAGCCTGCAGCATAACCTTCATTCTTTTTATTGTATTTTCAATGGGTCAGTTTGATTTCAGAAAGTTTCATATCCAATGTCACCCTTCAATTTCTGTATATATAGTTATGGTCTATATGAACTCAGGCATAGAAAATAACAGTAGTTTATTCTGGCATATAGTGAAGTAAGCACAAAACTATGTAGCTTCAGTCCTGTCCATTATGCATTTTCAAATCTCTTGATATACAATTTCTAAAATGATATTTTTCATTTGGATTTGTGTCCCTCATCCGTAATACATATTGGATATACAGATGGTGATGCTGCATCATCTAGAATCTCATCTATCCAATCCCCCTGCAGTTTTTTTCAGTGGGCCCTTTTTACTCTCTATGGATATTTTTGTGAGAGTTTTGCCCTTCTCTCCATCCTCTTATGCAGTTCCCTCTGCTTTAAATAACCTTCTAGGTCTCACTGTTGATATCTCTAAGATTAAAGGTGTTGCCCGCCCTTAAAAAAATAAATATTCAGCCTTGGGGGCTGCAAGTTGTGCTCTACTGGCTCAGAAGGATGTCAACTGTTTATACATCTCTCCTCTTTTCTCTTAAATGGATTTAAAAAAAAATATATATATACATATATATATATATATATGACACTGTTACTAAGGGGCACTTTTCAGCCTCTTTCTTTAAAACACTAAGTTGAATTTCTTAATGCAGTATATTAGGAATATGTTCGCAACAATCTGTCCAAAACAATATTAAAAATGATCCGACTATACAAGAATGTACAAAGTACGCAGAAGGTTGGCTAGAGGTGTGTAGGCAAATGGTGTAAGGAGGTGCTCCCATTGCCCACTCCACCACCAGTCAGTGCCATGCTGCTGTTTGTTTACAGAGGCAGGCGCTTCCATCCATCCACCTGGTGCAGCATTAGATTCAATGCTGTTGTAACGTCCGTGCCTGAATGTCGCTCTATCCGCAGTTGGCGTATTTGTGTGGGAACTGTGGCTTATTCTTGTGTTTGGATTAACTGAGCCACACCCTGCTCCTTGCATTTCTGTCCTGGCCAGCAAGGGTTACTAGCCTGATGGACAGTTCCCCCAGTGTGCACCTGGAGGCGTGTCCAGGATCGGCTTTATATACCTGCCCATCCCCATCTTACCTTGCTGGTTATTTTGAGTCGGACCTGTGTATACTTGCTTGATCTTGACCTGACCTGTGTATATCCCGCCTGTACCTGTATCTGGATCTGACCTGTGATTATCTGCCTGTAGACTTGTCTATCTGTTGTTTTGTCCCTGTCTCAGTCCTGTGTTTGTATTCTGTGCGCCAGTGTGAACACTGGTCTATACCTGTATTTCTGTTACCTGTCCACTCCACTCATGTTGTAGGGTCACTCAGGGACCGTCAGTTAGGTTTGTGATAGTGGGTTCGCCCTTATCAGGGCGGTTTATCTGCTTTAGGCAGGGCCGTCGCAGGGTGAGTTCGCCACCACTTACGTAGTCTGGTTGTGGTTGCACATTTGCTGGACGGGTGCTGACAGCTGTTTTGGAAAGCGGAAGTGCCATGTAAGTATATATGCAAGAAAATACGCTACTATCAGCTACAACAACAAAGGTAGGAAATGTGTAATGAAGGAAAATTACTAAATTAAAAGTGACCAGATTTAAACTTTTCTAACAGCAAACAAGAACAGACAACCTAAGGCTGCATTCAGACGGCTGTTGGGGGTCGTATATACGGGCGACATATATATGTTAGATATACATCCCCCGTAGGCCGGCAATGATTGCACAGCGCCGAAGGGGAGCGTTCCGTAGCCGGGGAAAAGATAGGACATGTCCTATCTTTCCCTGGAATACGGCGCCGTACCCTATGTTTAGTTAACATGCGAAAATGTTCCTGTGGCCTATTTCACCTGTGGTGGGAGTTATACAAAGGTTGTATTACTTTTGTACAGCACCTGATCTGTACTGTGATATGGAAATGACAGCAATGGTGTATGCTTCTCAGTGGGACACATACTTTTCTTTTTACAATACCTGATTAATAAGCAGTTGTGTCTTCAATTGCCAGGATCACAGTTTGAGATTTTCAGAAGAAATGTAAAATTTTAAACAGTTTAGTAGTATTACTGTAATTCAGAGCACATATCTATCTATCTATCTATCTATCTATCTATCTATCTATCTATCTCTCTATTGCTATCTATCTATAATATGAAATGTAAGAGGTGCCATTTCTACATTGAAGCATTGAGAGGGCATAGCTTTAAGATCAAAACTTTAATACACTGAGAATCAAGCACCTATGTTTTAATATACCCTTGTAATAACTCGGTCTGAGCAGCTCTGGGGAAATAGGGAAACAATGGATCCTCATAAGACAAAAGTAATGATTAATTGTCTCTGGTATATATTGAGCAGACTCAATTAATCAAGTAAAGGCTCAAAGCTCATAGACCTTGAAGATATGCCATTACAATTATTTTATGCAATAATCTTCTTTGGTCCTGATACTGAGAACTTTCAGTAAAATAACAGTTGAAATAGTTTACTCTTTCTAAGAAGTTGTCTTTACATCCTCTCAAGTGCCACTATCAGTTTTTTGATAATTTATTGGTGGAATGTAGTGGTAAAAGACCTGAAGGTATTCTGTAGACTATTCTGTAAGTCCCAACAGTCATATATAATCCTTAAATGCCCTGTTTTCAGCTCAAAATGTGACACAAATAAAAAAAAAAGTAGAAAGCAGTAAAAAAAATTAATTAATGAAGGCTGAGTGGTATCAGTTATTGTGTGTGTCTGGTGGATGGCAGAGCCGCTCTTCTGCTGGGGCGGCATCCAGGATATATACATAATTTGCCCCTTGCCCAGTTGCTGGTTATACTAGTCTCTTGACCGTGATTATTACCTTCTACATTCTTCTATTGCTGTATATTGATCCTTGCTTCTTTTTTGGACTATTGTTTGACCCACAATTCTTTATGTCACCACCATCTTTGTTTTTGATCAGGTTTTCCTGACAGTTCTTGTTCAGATTTATCTGTTATCTGTCTCTGTTAATTTGGCTTCTGTTCTAAGCTGTTTCTCACAGTAGGGACTGTTGTTGAGTTGTTGCTTGCTGGTTTGGGTGTTACAGGCAAGTAAGGAGGGACAGAGGTTGTGGCTAGCATAGGGCCTCTGCCTCTCTTTTTACCTTGACAATCTCTCAAAAAAATATATTGCTTTTTACAAGATGGCAATACAAATACAAATTAGATTTTCGTAAAATATATGCAATTTTTTTAAAAAACTTAAAAAATTAGGTTTGTCCACAATTCATAACATCATAACATAAAAGTATCATATATTTCATGCTGTATTGTGAACAGAATGTGAAAACTCAATGATAGTCAATGAAGCTTGCCCTCTATAAGAGAATAGCCCCAGAACTGGCCATTGCAAAGCCCAGCATCCTAAGTGTAATAGCGTCTACTAGAGATGGCGAATTGATTCGAATGAAGTGGAATTTGTTAGTAATTTCACCGAAAATTTGATTAGTTCAATCCAAAGTTTACGCAGATTTTTTTGGAACAAAGTTTTTTTCCCTCTTTTTAAGCTAAATGGGGTAGAGAACTCTGGGGAGGAGAAAGGAATACCCCCAATGACACCGGCAGACCTGTAAACCAATCAGCGACCGGCAGGCTTATGTGATGTCACACATCCATATAAAAACTGTCAGCCATTTGCAATCTTGGCATTTCACACTGCATGTGCTGTCTGTAGCGTCTAGCTGCTTTTACTGTACTGTGTTATAGCGATTTCTTCTCCAATCCCAGGGTGTGCGTTTAGGGGGATCTGTATACCCAAAATAGCAGTTCTTTTTTGTTACTGAAGGGAATAGGAAGAAATATGTGAGGTCAGAACTGCTGTTGTCATCTAGCGGCAGTGTGTTGATCAACAACCCAAATGTTGTTGATTGGCTGACTACGTCATCCAATTCCTCAAATATAACATCTGACAACCCCAGCCAAGAGTCCGTGGGTTTGCCAGATACAACAATTAGTTGGCATGTCCTCAACTAGATTCTGTTCATTTCCCTCAGCCAGAGAACTACTGGGTGGTCTGGGCTCAGCGCCATTATACAGCGAGGTCAAAGTGTTTGAGGACAGTCAGCAGTTGCTTGGCAGTGAAAAGGTGGGGCAGACATTCGCTGCTTTGTGCAGTAGACAGGCTGTGCATAATGACACCGTTGAGGAGAATAGCAGTGACAGGGAAATACAAATTGACAATGATGTAGCTGATCGCAGTTGGGAGCCGGGTGTAGAAAGGGATTCATCATCGTCGGGCGAAGAGATTGTCAGCTTGTGCATCAGTCAGCAGAGCAGGCATCAAGTCACTACTGTGGCCATGAGTCAGCAGGGTAGCAGCAGTGGGAGGGCGGGTGCCAAACAGCCGTGGGGTACGAATCCTGATTCGCAGGTGCAGGAAAACAGTGGCTCAGGGGCTCAGCGAAGCAGTTGTAGTCATTCAGTGCAGAGTGTTGGCGGTAAAATCACCATTTTGGCTGTGTGAAAGTTATTTGTTAAGATACCAGAGGAGCTGCGTGTGTGTATATGTTGATTCTGCTGGCAAAAAGTGAAGCATGGCCACGGAACAAACATTGCCACCACAGCCCTGAGTCAACACATGCAGCGTCACCAGCCAATGGCCTGGGAGCAACCGATCTCAGATGTGGTCCATCCTGCCGGCGCAGCAACAGCAGCAGCACCTAGTGGCATACATCCCATTTCATCCAGTTAAGGCTCTAGCACCTCGGCTGAAGGGAGCTGTTTGTCTTTGACAACTTCTCCCGGTCCAGATGCTCCTCACTACGTATGGCGCCAGCAGTCGTTGAGTGAGGCGATTACAAAGGGACAACTGTATGCATCCAGCAATCTTAAGGTGGAGAAGCTGACCTTGCTCCTGTCCAGGTTGTTGGTACTGCAGTCAGAGAACTAATGGCCTGTGCCAAACCAAGGTGTAGAGTTTTAAGCCGAAATTTATTTTCCAAAAAGGCAGTACCAGCCCTTCACAAATACGTAGAGCAGAAGGTGGGCCAGTCCTTGAGTTTTTTCAGCTTCTTCCAAGGTGCATGGCAGCGAGACGCCACTTTCTCCTCCACATTGTCAAACTGCTGCTCCTGTGTCAATGTGCTCCTCCTCCTTCTCCACTACCACCTCAGCCTCCACAAGTCTAAGTGCTGCTCCATAAAACATGTGCAGGGCACAGCGGTGACATGCAGTTCTACACCTGGTTTGCCTGGGCGAACAAAGTCACACATGGGAACTGCTCCGCGTCATGCAAGAAAAAATCATTTTGTGGCTTTCTCCGCAACAACTAAAAATCGGAACCATGGTGACAGACAATGGGAGGAACATGGTGTCCGTGCTGCGCTGAGGAGGAATGGTCCATGCGCCTTGCATGGCGCACTGGCCAGGAAGCTGTGCACTACAGCCATTCTTACAAAGCCGAGCACACCCTCCTCGAGTTGCAGCTCCTCGAGTTGCAGCGGCAGAACAGCCTCCCCCAGCATAGACGGATATGGGATTTTTCCACCCGTTGGAATTCCAGCCTCCATATGTTAGACCGTCTGTATAAACAGAGAAAAGCCATTAATGATTTTTTGATGATGCACAGGAGTACTCCCCTGTGTAACTTTGATGTCAGCCACTGGCAGCTTATGCGTGACACTTGCCATTTGCTCAGGCCCTTTGAAGAGGCCACGTTATTTGTCAGTCACCAGGGCTGTGGGATGAATAACGTCATTCCACTGCTTCATGTCCTGGAACAGATGCTGTAAAATCTGGCTGGTCAGGGCACTGGAGAAGTGGCGACTACATCTCATGGCCTCATGAGTCCGGTAGGGGCTGAACTGGAGGAGGAGAAAGACATTGGAGAACAAGCAGAGTCTGGTGAAATTAGTGGTTTTTCTACTCAGGTGACAGAAGAGGAGGAGCAGGAGCATCTGGAGGAGGTGGAAGATGAGGCAGATGACCCAGAAGCACCCTGGCAGTATACAGTGGAGATGGAGGCCGGAATTCCTGGCAGTTATTGCTCACTTACTACTGCCAAGGCGGATGTGGGGAGATTGGGGGGTAGGAGCAGTAGCAGCTCCATCAGCAGCAGCTTAAGTCTGGAGTCCTTAATGAGCAGCTTCCTTCACCCATCTAGTGAGGAGGGCAGCCGCCACCAGCAGCAGCAGAACATGGAGCAGACCCTGCGCCAGCAGGTGGTGGCCTACTTGGACAGCACTCTACCACCCCAGGTAGATGATCCACTGGACTACTGGGCAGCCAAACTTGATGTGTGGCCACAACTTACGGAGTTTGCATTAGAGAGGCTTTCCTGCCCGGCCAGTAGTGTGGCAACAAAGCGGGTGTTCAGTGCAGCAGGGGCCTTCGTTACCCCAAGAAGAACACGCTTGTCCACTCGTAATGTGGAGAGACTGACCTTTGTCAAGATGAATCAGGCATGGATCGGCCAGGATTTCAACACACCAATGCCTTATACATCAGATGAGATCAGCCATGACGCCTCCCAAAAACGTTGAGAAATGAGTCTGGATTCTAACTACCTACCTCAGCTACTTTTCTGATGCTGCCACCCACCTGATACCACACATTTGCTGCCAGTTGCTCCATCTGCCTCCCACCATCTTTACCAGGGACTGAAATTGTCACCCACCTCCTCAATTTGTCATTGTAACACTTTCTGACCTCTTGCTACTGCTGCTGGCACCTCCTCCATTATTGTTCCACACTGTGGGCTACCATGTTGCTGCCACCTCCAGAATTTGTCATTGTGCCACTCTATGACCTCATGCTGCTGCTGCCACTGCCACCTCCACACTCTATTATTGTGCCACACTGTGGGCTACCATGTTGCTGCCACCTCCAGAATTTGTCATTGTGCCTCTCTATGACCTCATGCTGCTACTGCTGCCACTGCCACCTCCACGCTCTAACATTGTGCCACACTGTGGGCTACCATGTTGCTGCCACCTCCAGAATTTTTCATTGTGCCACTCTCTGACCTCATGCTGCTGCTGCTGCCACTGCCACCTCCATGCTCCTCCATTTGTTGCTGCCACCTCCCAAATTTTTTATTGCGCCACTCTTTGACCTAATGCTTCTGCTTCTGCCACTGCCGCCTCCATGCTCTAACATTTGCCACGCTGTGGCCTACCATATTGCTGCCACCTAAAGAATTTGTCACCGTGCCACTCTCTGACCTCATTCCACTGCTGCTGTTGCTGTCACCGCCACCTTTGAAGTTCTTTTTTGGCAAAGACATAATATTTGATGATGCATGTGGCGTCTCTAATCTTTAAATTTAAATGAAAAATTTCAACTTCAAATTCATTTCAAACTTCGAATTCATTGTGCCACACTGTGGCCTACCATGTTGCTGCCAGCTCCAGAATTTTTCATTGAGCCACTCTGTGACCTCCTGCTGCTGCTGCCGCCACTGCTACCTTTAAGGTTCTTTTTTTGCAAAGACATAATATTTTCAGGGAAATTGTAATGGATGATGCATGTGGCGTCTCTAATCTCCGATTGAAAGCGGACACTGACAAAATGATGTGACATCGGGGCAAAATTACTGTCAACACCCTCTCCACTCTTTTGGGGGGTTTCTACATGTATCCGCGTTTAATAGAACAGGTTCTGTTGTAATCTAAGGAATCATCTGATGTCAGTGTAAAAAGAGTGCACTCTTGGCCCTCAGGTCAGTCCTTTCAAGCTGGAAAACACGTTACCTTGTAAGGCTGCGTTCCTGCGCACCTGATTTGATGAACTTGGCTTCTGTAAGTGAACATGGAATTGAAGAGAGAAGCAATTCTAAGAGCGGTGGCTGTCATGTGCGTGTCATACTAAAACACAGCATTATTTGAAGACCAAACCATTCTCCCTATGCATATTTAAGCATGGCACAATGTTCTACAGCACCCTACAGGCTCTCTGCAGCCAGGAACTACCTGTTTAATGTGATTCGTCATGATTCGATTCGGGTGGAAACAAATTGTTTAAAAGAAAACGGAGAATGGGGTCAAATCAAATTTAAAAAAATTTGCCCATCTCTAGCGCCTACCCAATCTATTCCACATAGCTTATTTATTTACTTTTTACTGCCTCCATTTCCAGGAAGAAACAAGTGCAATTGTTGGATGCAGCTTTACAACAACCCATGATAAACTCCTCCAGTGTTTTATATAAATAAACACAACAAAAATTGAAATCATCTGTTTATATTAACACATTCCAAAATTACTATCCGATAAAGTGACACATGTCAATAAGGACAAAAGGGCCTAGAATGTCTAAAATACCAAGATATAAATGTAATATGTTATTCATACATGGTGGCAGGTACTTTATGCTGAGACTTAGGTGTATTAAATCCAATTAGTTAACATAAGTCTGACTCTCTCTCTCTCTCATATATATATATATATATATATATATATATATATTGCAGTGTCCATATTTCCATATTTAAGTGTCCATATTTAAGTGTCCATATTTAAGGAATTACAAGGATAATATAAGCAAAATAACATGTATTGCACATACCGTATATAGCGTTTATACGAGTATAAGCCGACCTGAGTATAAGCCGAGACCCCTAATTTTACCACCAAAAACTGGGAAAACCTATTGACTCGAGTATAAGCCGAGGGTGTAGTATACAACCAGCCAGCCCCTGTAGTATACAGCCTGTCCCAAGTAGTATACAATCAGCCTGCTCCCATGAAGTATACAGCCTACCCCAAGAAGTATACAGCCTGCCCCAAGAAGTATACAGCCTGCCCCAAGAAGCATACAGCCTGCCCCAAGAAGATAGAAGAGAGAAGCTGCCGCAGAGGATCGGGAGCCCGCGCCAAGGTTCCGAGAGCCGGAGGGTGAGTATTAATTTTTTTATTATTATTCTTGACTCGTGTATAAGCCGAGATGAGGTTTTTCAGCACAGTGCTGAAAAACTCGGCTTATACACGAGTATATACGGTACATGTCACATTACATTCACATTTTAAGCTCCTGCACCAGTTTTCTATCAGACTTTGCACTTTTATTATGTTAAATCCGACAAGTGTGTTACACCCCCCATGTTAAAGTTGGGGTCTCTGCTTGACTTATCAAGCAGTGCAGGTAGCAACAGATTTGTGCAGAACGTGTGGCACAAATCAAGAATCTGGCACTACACAGGGAAACTGCACAGAGTGCCGTTTACACTGTTTTTAGTAAATGTGATCCACAGAGTCTTCATCAATATAATCTTAGTAATTATGAAAACTAAGGCATGTATTTTTACTCATGATTAGTCAAACTATGAAAGCTAAAAAAAGTTCACATCAACTGAAAGAATGTCATCTTGTATGTTTTTGCAATAATCACAACTCCATTTGACAGAGCCTTAGCTTTCTAGGACATTAAATTGGCTGGTAGAGCTGATTGCCTAAAATTCCATCTAACCGCACGGTAAGATAACTGCTATGATCCATTCACTTACCTAAACCAGAGTGACAAGAAAACCATTTGAGTTATACCTCTCTTTAAATATAAGAATTTCCATTCTATGCTATATCACCTGCATTAGTAACACTAACAGAACCTTTTGAAATCTCTGAGAGAACTTTTTTTTTTTGTCTCTCTATTTAATACGTCTAAAAAAAATTGTATCTATTTATTACTATATCATTTAACAGTATTTAACATAGAAACTATTATTAAATCATGTAAGTGTTCTATAAGGAACAGATTCCCAACTGTAGACACCACTGGTTTAGCTGATTGAGAGGTGAGAGACTTGGTCCAGGACATCTCCTTAAGGAGACTTTGCCATCAAAGACCTCCTCAGTAGCTAAGATAATGGAACTCATTTACTAAGGGTAGCAGATAGCACTTTCATCAGACTGTCAGACTGTTTGATTTTTCCGGGGATCCCAGTGTCTGCACTGGGATTGGGTCACACGCAATTGTTTTTTGGCGCAGTTGCGTTGCACCAGTAAAAAGATGGTGAACTCTGTCGAACCTGAGCGGGGAAGCGACACATACAGGATATCGGGCGCACGATCTTAGTGAATCGCTGCACGGTGCATTGTCGTCGGACAATGCACTTTCAGTGAACTACAAGGGGGAATGTAAGTAAATGTGCCCCATTATAATCCTTATCCCATTCAGGAAAATGTATTTACATATTACCCAGTCTACATACCTGGCAAAGACTACTTCCTTAAGCTAAGAATTATAGCCAGTAGAAGGAGTGATAAATTGAGGAACACAATGAGCAGTTCATGCAGGCTCTACTCATCTTATCAGAATCTTAAAATCTCATGTTGGTCTATTCTACTAGATGCAATGCATTAAAATATACTACAAAACATAACATAATACATGTAGAATACATATATAATATATCAGTACGTTCAAATGAAAGCAGCTCTAATATAAAATATTGTCAATAAAATATTTTTCTTACATATTGTATGACTTTGGATGATAAGTGGTGTGTACCTTTGGATTTAGGCTGCATGGAAGGGGCTCCATATGCAACCATACAGGCCCCTGCACATGGTTTACTATGCCCTGGAGGTCTTACAAGGTTTTTTTGAGAATACATTATTGAGCCAGTCAATTTTTGGCTACCAAGGTCATGTGATATGGCTCTGGCATGTTGGAAATACTAAAAAGGAGGGCCAGGGGACAATGACGGTCTCATCAAGTAAATATTAAGAGAGAATGTTGTCGTCAGACTGTACACATAATTTATGGTCCTTTGTACATATTATGGCTTTGTGCCTCCTTTATACAATTCTATGTATATACTTTATTCCCTTCAGTTTTAAACTCTGACTGAAGTTTTATTGCACAATTTTTCTTGTTGGTGTCAACATTTATATTTCCGAATGACCATATAATTTTATACAAGTGCAAAAAGCAATGCACAGTGTGAATATAACAGCACTTTCATATAAATATATGGTTCAAACAGGAAGTAGTTTATAGTAAAAGTTTACCAATGTTTCTTAGATTAAACTTTTTATTTTAGTGATTCTATTTTTCTTAAAGTTAAATTGGTTTTCCTCTTTGCATATTCGTTCTTTGCTGCAGACAAAAAGAACCTCTGCTGTAATGGATTGTAATTAAACCGAGCATTATGCACTTGGGGAAACAAATAGGTTTCTTTTAATTGTTTTAAAATAGACTTAAATTGGATTTATATGTTTGTTCTGAAAGATTTAACTCTACAATTAAAAGAAGCATGCACGATTTGTTTTACACTTGAAATAATAACCTATCATTTTGAGAAAACCAATATTGGCCAGACAAAGTACTATTAATGGTAGCACACTGGTCCAGCATCTTGTACTGATGCTATTATCTCTATTCGCTATGCCTGACAATTATATAATCAAACTCGTTAGGCATCCAACAATGTTGACTACCTGAGCACAATGTACACTTTAATAGGTTTCACTCAATTAATGGGTTTCTCTTCCATAAAACAATTAGTTGATATTGTGATATATATCTTAAACATTGCTGCCTAAATAAATTTGTTATTTCTAAGGAAGACACATAGTAGGATCATGCTGGCCTATATTGTGCATGGTAAAATATTAGCTTTTCTGAGTTTCTGTACCTAAGATAAGATTAGAAATGGGCAAATCTATTCATTGGTTTGTAGATTTGGTATGAATCTGGCATTTTTTCAGACACAATTGAATACGATTGTTATATGCTTTGCATCAGCGTTTCTTTCAAAATGACGGATAGCTACTGCTTTCATTCAACCCAGCTGAGAGGATTGTCAAGGGAAAATGAAAAAAAAAAACATTAATTTTATGAAATAAGATGGCATCTTTTAATGAAAAAAATTGGTGTTTTAGGGGACTAGTGTGGGTTATATCTCGATTTCCAGGACAATTACAGCAAAATCAGATTCAGACCTGAATAAAATCTTTTGAAAAATTTGGCTTATCTTGGATGATTTGCTCATCTCTCATCGCAGTAGTGGTAACTGTTAGGCAAGCACTTGATAGACTGAAACTTACAGTAGGACACCCAACCTTGTACTGTATATACATGTGTAAATCTGATAGGAATGTCCGTCTTTTAAATGACTAGGGGAAGTAACCTGGTACCTGGAGGAGGTTTACTTCTCCTGAGAACAAAAGGATTAGGCATATAAAATTCAACATGCCCAATCCTCCTTATGTGCCTGGTAAAAGTTGGGATACACTCAACATTTTCAATAGTGAGCAGCCCCTGATAAAATTTTTGGCTTTAGTCAGTGTTACTTAAATGTGTATGGGCATCTTTGGAAGATAAACATTTGTAGGAGCCATCGATTTCCTGGCTGCAGGCAGAGAGGACAATGAATGTGCAGGTTTCACATCTTTTTACAACACAGAGTATTTTTAGATATCAGTAAATATGCTGTATGCACAGCTCTATGATTTATGGCAAAAATTAGCATAAACTATTGTCTGGCTCCCTGCCCATCCCCATCAAATCCCACCTGTTGATTATTTTTTATTAAAAATAAGAAACTCTGAATGTTTTTTTTTTAAATTATACATTTGTAAAGAAAATTAGTTCGAGGCTATAAGATCCTTACAGCGCTAGATGTGTCATATAGACATAAAGGCTGAGATTATTTATTCAGTGATGGCAAAGAAAAAAACAGCACAATACTGAAAAGAGTTGCTACCTGAGGATATTCGGAAACCTTCTAATCTTTCTTCAGGAAAGTCTTTTGTAGTTTGCTCTCCCCAAAACCCCAAGAGACACGACGAAAGAAAGCCTTGCTGCTTTATTTTTCTGAGGCAACATGGATGTACATATAGACAGAACATGCAACGCATCTATTTGTCATCTAACAGTAGGTGTCATTTAAAATATAAGAAATACTGTAAAATGATTTTTTTTCCATTGATCCTTATAAAAAAAAATCAACGTTTATGTATATTGTAAATCTGAGATACTGATTACACTGTCTCCAGAGACACCACAAAGAGATCTTAAAGTTCTGTACCCAATTAATTCAGAGAAATACCTATGACTTTGATTCACCATGAGTCTTGAACCATTCCCAGGTACAGGTCACAACACCCAATTGACTGTATAAAGAGATGGAAAGAAGGTTACTTTATAAAAGATCCATGTGACTCACTTAAAGGTTTCATTTTTAACAGAACATTATAAGAAGTGAAATACTTTAAAATAGTTGGTCTTGATTGTCCAGTAGTCAAAAACATGAGAGGAGTCCACAGGTCATAAATGGGATTACAGCTTAGCACCATATACTAAAAGGCATTGCTATTTTTTGGTACTGACAGGTCAACATATTTCAGGATGACCTGAAATATACTGTATGTATCAAAAATATAGTACATATTTGAAGGTCAATAGGGCTGTACATACTGTACATATAATTTGACTTACCACAAGAATAAGTAGCTTGTTCTAAACAATTATACTGCAGTATACTATATGATCATCTTTGATCATGTTTTTAATGGGCTATGGTAGAATGTAATGGATACCTATGTATGTTTTTGTGCAGTCTTTAACACGATATTTAAACATTGAGCAACTTAACAAAAGTTCATTTCATCTGCATTTATAACCTAATCATGCAGTTCATTTAAAGTAGGCTGAGCATGAAATTTACTAAATTTCTAAATGCTCTCTGTGTTTGTTTGTCGAATGAACAGCATTAGACTCACACACAGGGATGTTACTAGGAGAGGCTGGCTTCTGCATAGGCTCCTCCTTCCCTCCTCCTGTATAATTATATATTATATTTACATTGCATACTTAGACATACAGTATATACACCCCATATAATATATATATACATATACACATACATACAGTATAAGCACACTATATACACACATACTGCATATACATATAGCATATAAACACACATACATACAGTATGTACACACAATTCATTATATACACACACATACAGTATATACAGCATATACGCACATATACAGAATACAGACACCCAGCATATACATACACAAATAGCAGATACGCACACACGTACACACAGCAGATACACAACATAAACACACATACATACGTATGTACTCACTATTGGGTCTTCTTAGTAGCTGTAGACCACATGGAAGACAGACAACATGAAGTACAGATGAGAGATTTTTAGTCTTCCCTGGCTCAGCTGAGTACTGTGGAAGTTGTGCACTGTTATATACATTATATTGTACAATATGCAGCATAATATGCATGTGATAGTGCACATCCTCCATCCTTTAGTGTGTCAAGTTGGGTGGTCGTCTCCCAGACACTGCTGTCCCCTACCATCTGTAAAGGTATTCTGGATCCATATGAGGGTCCACAGACCAGAGATGGACAGAGAGTTTTCAGCTTCTCTCCATTCAAGTCATGAAAACAGCCAACAATGAAAATAGCCAAGTATATAGGCATGTATATGATCCTGTTTATAAAATACACCATTTAACATTATAAAATAGAAAAGTGCTTTAGCATTGTAGATTCCAACCTTGCAACTCGAATGAAAACATGTCCTGATCTGCTGCTGATTGATGTGGGTGTTTCTGATCCTTATGTTTCTCCTCTACTATATTTTATCTCCTGATTAATTGCCACCTCCTCACCCCCTTTAAGGCAGTTAAAGTACCAACAACCCCTGACACTCTGTGTAGGTGTTGTCTCTTATTAAATGTGTAAAGCTCAGTGTGGTATAGAGAATCTTATGCACTATATACATAATAGTATTGCAGCTCACCGCTCCATTGCGAATTGTCTCTAGCATCAACACGCGTTGAATGCTAAACCAGAGTTTGCTAATTGGAGATCCGGTTGCACCTCAGTTCTTTTTGTTGGATAGAAAATCTTATCTATCATGACATATATGTCAAATACAGAGTTACCAATCTTTTACTTTGCTTTGCCTACCATTATAATCATTTATCAGGATCATAACATTTTTTCATGGAACATTTTCCACATACGCTGGACCAGAGTAACAGCATCTTTTATACCGGGGACTCTGTTTGCAGCCCATTAATCCATAGATTTTTGTATGAAAAGGAGGATTTATTGTAAATGTAAGCACAACCAGCTGAACACTGTTGGAGGCAAATTCTATTTCTTGCATACATTTTTTTCCCCAGTATTCCTCATCACTGGTAAACCCTTTGCTGCACCCTTTATGGTGAGGTATTCAACACATCAAACTGTTTTCTTACTTATATATTCTCATTTCTCTCATGTTATGTTAGCATGGAAACAGCAGAATAGTGAATGTAATGCAGTATATCTACTGATATCTAAATATACCCTGTGTTATAGATAGATGTAAAACCTGCACATTCATTACCCTTTCTGCCTGCGGACTGGCAATTGATGGCTCCAGCTAACTAAAGATGTCCATATACCTAACATTGACTAAAGCCACATATTTTATCAGGGGTTGCTTATTATTAGTTATTTGTAGTTTTTCCCAACTGATACCTAATAACTAATCCTTTTGTTCTCAGTAAAGAAAAGCTCAATCACATACAACCAGAAGAGGGTTATCCCCCATTTTGAACGCAAACATTCTTAACACATTTGAAAATGTATATAGAAGGTTAGGAGGAGTGCTTGTCTATGGCACTATGCAAACAGATACATTTGTGGCCGGATACACGTTTCCATAGATGCCTATGGTGCCCGGCCATATATGTCATTGTATCGTAAATAAGAAATAGCTAGAGTAAGCTCTATCTTTTTCCCGTACATACAGCTGGGTTGCAAAGGCCTCTATGGAGAAGGGAGGAGTGAGTGCTCTACCTTTCCAGCTGAACATATACTACATTAGTATACAATGTGTGCATGAGGCGCAACAATGACGGAAGTTCTTATTTCCTCCAAGTCTGAGATGAGATAAGCAAATCATCCAAGATACACCAAACTTTTCTAAAGATATAGTTTGGGTTCAAAACTGTTCAAACCAATGTTGTCCTGTAAATTGGCATTGTACACATTTCAGTCCCCTAAAACACAGATTTTTCATGAAATGCTTGCATCTGGATTCATTACTAGTGTATTGACTTTTTGTGGAGCAAGGCGGCACACATACTGTAGGGACGATTGCTGGCCCCTAATTTCTTCCTCTGCTCAGTCTCACAGAACATGTGTGCCCCTTAGCTAATATCTGAATAGCCGATGAGACCTGTGCCAAATTGTTCTTAGCCAATACATACCATGCCACCCATATTTATAAAAGAGACTATTTCCCACAAGAAGGTGCGATGAAAACATGTCCTGATCTGCTGCTGATTGATGTTCCTGATACTTATTTGTTCTAGAACTCCACCTCCAAACTGTATTCCTGTTCTGCAGAATGTTATCCCTTGGTGATCCTGGAAACTCACTAGTCATAATAATCTACTATTTTTGCTATGCCTTACTTAATAATTATTTACCATAATATTTTCTCATGAAATATTTTCTGCATTAGATACTCTGTTATGGGGCAGCTCCCATAAAGGATTACCGCATTATTTATACCAGGGAATCTCTTTGCAGCCCATTAATCCATGGATTTTTGTATGAAAAGAAGAATTTATTGTAAATGTAAAAACAACCGGCTGAACACTGTTGGAGGTAAATTCTTTTTCTTGCATACATTATTTTCCCCAGTATTCCTCATAGCTGGTAAACCCTTTGCTGAACCTTTTATGATAAAGTATTCAAAACATCAACACCCAAACAGTTTTTTTTTTTTGGCTTATATATTCCCATTTCTCTCAAGAAAAGTTAACAAGGAAGCAGCAGAATAGTTTGTTTCCTCACTTATAATAAAGTTTTCTGTTCATGTGGAGTTTCTGTATTGTGTGCTCTGAACTGATACGGACATTATCTATTGCCAGTGGCAAAAGGAGCCTGCGATGTAATGAAATACTATTAACTTTCTATCCCAACACAGTTCAGCTCATCCAATAATCCTCATTACTTTAAATGCAGATATCTGTAGTCTACGCTTCCTATCATTTACAGATAAGGACTCATATTTCATGTACAAGTAGTTTGTGTTCTACAATCTATTATGTCTATATTTGGCCAAAAGTCATATAAGTTACTGTGGAGAGTTTTCATATAAATGTGTCATCCCACGTTTACTTACATTTCAATAACAACTTATTTTACTTATTTTACATGAAAAATGTATGTGTTCAGAATCCACACTTACTATTCCTCAAAACGCTAACCTTATTTTCGTACTCTCTCCTTTGCAAATACATGTATTTTTTATAGGTGTTAATATATTAGTAATTTAATCTTGGTAAGCATGGTTTGAAATATGGAAATAAATTTGTCTTTGTCCCACTAGAAGCAAGAGAATACTGCATGAGAACAATTTAGCGCATATGACAGATCCATAGCTAAGTCTGGTTTGGTGACATAGAGTGGGCATGGACCAGGAGCTATTGCTTCCTCATATCCCATGTTTTCAAACATAAAGGCTTTATTGTGATTAGTGTCAAGGCAGATTGGTGGGTGCACGTTTGGCCAGTTGTTTGGGAGCAATTTACTGCTAACCAATGTCTAAAGAATGCACAGTGCAGGGAGGTATACAGGCACAAAGCACAAGAGCTAAACTACGAAAGTGGAAGACTCTTTCTTGGTTTGACCACCTGGTGGTGAGCGCACCTGTTTTTTTCCTTTGCATTCTTATTACAAAGCACAAGAGCCCCTCATAACTAGATATCAGTCACCAGAGGTAATGAGTAAGATCTTTAGTACTTTTTATGACTAGTTCACACC
Organism: Engystomops pustulosus; assembly: GCF_040894005.1. Taxonomy (NCBI): domain Eukaryota; kingdom Metazoa; phylum Chordata; class Amphibia; order Anura; family Leptodactylidae; genus Engystomops; species Engystomops pustulosus. The sequence goes on from NC_092415.1 coordinate 149,590,646, forward strand.
CACATTTTTTTATGTTTAATCCACGTTTATTGACGAAAATGAGAAGTACAAACAGAATTCTTAACCCCTTAAGGACGCAGGGTTTTTTCGCTCATTTCTCGCTCTCCACCTTCAAAAATCCATAACTTTTTCATTTTTATGTGTACAGACCTGTGTGAGGGCTTATTTTGTGCGTAACAAATGTTACTTTCCCATAATGTTATTTATTTTAACATGCCATGTACTGCGAAGCTGAAAAAAATTCCAAATGTGGAAAAAATTTAAAAAAAAACTCCACGTCACGTTCTTGTGGGCTCAGTTTTTATGACTTTGACTGTGCACTCACCTCAGCTTTATTCTTTGGTTCGGTGCAATCGCGGTGATACCAAATTTATATAGGTTTTATTGTGTTTTCATACATTTTCAAAAATTAAACGAATGTGTAAAAAAAAGAAAAAAAAAATCTGCCATCTTCTGAAGCTAATAACTTTTTCATACTTTGTCGCACGGAGCTGTGTGAGGTGTCATTTTTTGCGAAATGAGCCGACGTTTGTATTGCTATGATTTTGAGGTCTGTGAGACATTTTGATCATTTTTTATTCCATTTTTTATTTGAAGTAAAAAGGTGTAAAAGTCGCATTTCGGACATTTGGGCGCCATTTCCCGTCTCGGAGGTCACCGCTGCCAATAACCGTTTTTATATTTTGGGACACGGCGATACCTAATACTTCTGTATTGCAATATATGGCATTTTTGCAGCTCTTTCATTACAATGAGCCACTGGCAATATGAAACAACCCCCACCCTTGTATGAAGAGGACTCAGCACGTGAGCCCTCTTCATACTTTCCCTGTACTTCTGCGCCGTAGAGCATTAAGGGGTTAAAGCATGAAGGGTGGTCTCGCAGGACCCCGGCTGTAAAATACAACCATGTCATATAGCAGTATAAAGACAGATTGCAAAGTCGTGTATAGGCGAGGATCATATTTATAACGCCTACAGGGGTCCGCCCACCTAGTCCTAGTAGCAGGACGAGACATGTATATGAACAGTAGACAGGGGGGGAGATAAACGACACAAGACAAAGACAAATCAAAAGGTGTGAGGGGGGGCTGAGGGGGTTAAGGGTGGCTTCAAAGTCCCTCTTCAGGCGTATGCACTCAGTGTGTCCATACAACCTAATAGTTTCCAATGCGGGGGGCCTGAAGGGCTAAGATTTCAAATAGAAAGCCATTGTCCTAGAAAAAAATATCCTGAAAGGCAGGGTTGAGCTGGTATTCCTCCCAAGAGGTCCACACCGTGACTGTTTTACTTGGATCTGGCGAGTCATCGGCCACTAGCTCCTCCATTCTTTGTATATAACGGAACTCCTGAATCCACTCCACAGCCGTGGGTGGGTGAGGGCTCTTCCAGTGTTGAGGGATCACTGTCCTCGCTGCCGTGAGAAAGTGGCAAAGTAGGCCCTTCTTCATGGAGGAGATGGTGCCCGGCAACACAGAGAGGAGGGCGACCTGTGGACTGAATTCTATGGTCTTACCGGACACCCTGCTGTATGTGTCAAAAACCATCCGCCAGATGGCTTGTATCACCGAGCATCTCCACCAGATATGCAGGATATGCACCTCCACACCGCACCTCCAGCAAAATTCCGATACTCCAGGGTAAATCCTATGAAGCGTGAGGGGGCACCTGTACCACCGCGATAAGATCTTATAATTTTTCTCCTGTGCACTGCAGGGCAAGGGGAGTTTGTGGGAGAATAAGAAGGCCATTCTGCTTCGGTAAGAGAAGTTGATAGTTCACACCCACATTTTTACTCCACTTAGAGCAAAGCCTTCTTGACACTCATCAAGGAATTGAGTACACGTATTTGGTGTTTGAGTGATTATTTCAGCCAGGGTAGCATCTAGGATGTCCATATATACCTATTCTTCACCATAGTCAGCGCTGGTTACACTGGTCTATTGCTACTTGTAGTACTACCTTCTTTGCTGTGCCTCTTGCTGTGACTCTTGTTATGTTGTTGATTATTCTTTGCCTCTCAATTCTGTACCTCATTGGCAACATGGTTTTTATCCAATCTGCCCGAGAACACTTGTGTCTGTCTGTCACTCTGTTTGTCATTGGTGCAGTGCACTTATTCAGAGTAGGGATTGTCATCCATTTGCTGCCTGTGTTTTAGTGCAGGGCCTAGAAAGTAGGCAGCCACAGAAGTTATGTGTAACCACAAGCTCTTCATCACTTCCCTGTCTTGATATAAATGACGTAAATCTAGAAAGGGTATTTCAGACCCTATCTAAGGGTGCTAGTAGTTGGGGTAGTAATGGTGTAAATCTGGTGAAAGTGTGCCCTTAAGGGCTTGGTGGCCCTTTTTTGCAATTGTTAGAGACTAGAGATGAGCGAACATACTCGTCCGAGCTTGATGCTCGTTCGAGCATTAGCGTACTCGAAACTGCTCGTTGCTCGGACGAATACTTCGCCCGCTCGAGAAAATGGCATCTCCCGCCGTTTTGCTTTTTGGCGGCCAGAAACAGAGCCAATCACAAGCCAGGAGACTCTGCACTCCACCCAGCATGACGTGGTACCCCTACACGTCGATAGCAGTGGTTGGCTGGCCAGATCAGGTGACCCTGGAATAGACTAGCCGCTGGCCGCGCTGCTCGGATCATTCTGTGTCTGGATGCCGCTAGGGAGAGAGCTGCTGCTGGTCAGGGAAAGCGTTAGGCTGTTCTATTAGAATAGTGTTAGGCAGGAGTGATTCTACAAGAACCCAACAGCCCTTCTTAGGGCTACAATAACGTTATATATATTTTTTTTTTATTTGCTTGTGGCTGGGCTTGCTGGCACTAGTAGTGCAGCTAGTACCATATTGTGAGGAATTTGCAGGGGGACTTGCTACCGTTGTGTTTAGCTCCTAGTGACACACATATCCACCTCAAACACCAAAGTGGGACAATTTATTAGGGGTTTGATTAGAATTAGGCAGAGTCTGCTGATTTTTTTTTTTTTTTTTACCTTTATTTCATTTTATAGCTCAAACTCATCTTGCAAAGCAGTGTGCTTTCAGTGTCGGCTACAAAATAGCCATAGGAGAACCCCAACGGCTTACTTAGGCCTACAATAGCGTTATATTTTCCTTTTTTTTGTTTGCTTGTGGCTGGGCTTGCTGGCATTAGTAGTGCAGCTAGTACCATATTGTGGGGAATTTGCTGGGAGACCTGCGACCGTTCTGTTTAGCTCTTAGTGACACGCATATCCACCTCAAACACCGAAGTGGGGCAATTTATTAGGGGTTTGATTAGAATTAGGCAGAGTCTGCTGATTTATTTATTTTTTTTACCTTTATTTCATTTTATAGCTCAAACTCATCAGGCACAGCACAAAATCCAGTTGTGTGCTGTCAGTGTAGGTTAGAAACTAGCCATAGCAATAGGATAGCATCGTTTTGTTAAAGAAAAAATAAAAATAAAAAAAAATAAACACAAAAAAAAATTAAAAGTTTACACTTTAATTTGGAAAATGTTTAATCCGAGGGCTAGGGGTAGAGGACGAGGGCGTGGACGTGGGCGTCCAACTACTGCAGGGGTCAGAGGCCGTGGTCCTTGGCGGGGTGAGACACCACCTGCTGATGAGGGAGCAGGGGAACGCCGCAGAGCTACATTCCCTAGGTTCATAATGTCTCAAGTTACTGGGACTCGTGGTAGAGCACTGTTGAGGCCAGAACAGTGCGTAGAGGTGATGTCGTGGATTGCGGACAATGCTTCTAGCCATTTGTTCACCAGTCAGTCTTCCACGCAGTCCACCCATGTCACCGAAATCAGCACTCCTCTGGCTCCTCCACCTCAGCCTCCTTCCCCCGAGTCTGCCCCCTCCCAGCAAAATTTGCCATTTGAACCGGCATACTCTGAGGAACTGTTTTCTGGACCCTTCCCACAGTCACAAACCACTTGTCCGGTTGCTGCTGAGCAATTTTCCGATGCCCAGGTTTTCCACCAGTCGCAGTCTGTGGGTGATGATGACATTATTGACGTAGTGGAAGAAGTGTGTAAAGAGGTGTCGGACGATGAGGAGACACGGTTGTCAGACAGTGGTGAAGTTGTTGTCAGGGCAGGAAGTCCGAGGGGGGAGCAGACTGAGGGATCGGAGGATGATGAGGTGACAGACCTGGGGTTGATAGGCCGGGTGAACACAGTGCTTCTGAGACGGAGGCGAGTCCTATAGCAGAACAGGTTGGAAGAGGCAGTGGTGGGGCCAGACGGAGAGGCAGGGCCAGAGCTGGTGCATCAGCGCCAAATGTTGCCCATAGTCAAGCTCCCGTGGCGAGGGCTAGATTTTCAGAAGTCTGGAGATTCTTTAAAGAAACATCGGATGACCGACGGACTGTGGTGTGCAACCTTTGCCAAACCAGGATCAGCAGGGGTTCCACCACTACTAGCTTAATTACCACCAGTATGCGCAGGCATATGAATGCTAAACACCCCACTCAATGGCACCAAGCCCGTTCACCTCCGGCCGGGCACACCACTGCTCCTTCCCCTGTGTCATCTGCTAGTCAGCCCCCTGCCCAGGACCACGGCCCAAACACCTCCCGTGCGAAAACCCCATCTTCGCCTCCATGATCCTCCACAGCATCCACCAGCGTTCAGCTCTCCATACCCCAGACGCTGGAGCGCAAAAGAAAGTATAGCGCAACCCACCCACACGCCCAAGCCCTCAACATCCACATCTCCAAGTTGCTTAGCCTGGAGATGCTGCCCTATAGGCGGGTAGAGACCGAGGCCTTTCGAAACCTCATGGCGGCGGCCGCAACTCGGTATTCGGTCCCCAGCCACCACTACTTTTGCTGCCGGGCAGGGCCACTATATATCGCTGACGGCACATTGGGTTAACTTGGTGGAGGCTGGGACCGAGTCTGACCCTGGGCCTGCTCATATACTGCCGACGCCGAGGATTGCGGGGCCTACCTCGGTCCAGGTCTCAAAGGCCTACTATGCCTCCTCCACCTCCCACCCCTCCTCCACCACCTCCTCTTCCGAATTACCATCCGTGGGCATGGCGCCATCAGTCGGTAGCTCTAGGCACAGCAGCAGTGTCATTGCTAAGCGACAGCAGGCGGTGCTCAAACTGCTGAGCCTAGGCGATAAAAGGCACACCGCCCAAGAGCTTTTACAGGGCATCACGGCGCAGACTGATCTGTGGCTGGCACCGCTGAACCTGAAGCCAGGCATGGTTGTGTGTGACAACGGCCGTAACCTGGTGGCGGCTCTGCAACTCGGCAGACTGACACATGTGCCATGCCTGGCCCATGTGTTAAATCTGATAGTTCAGCGTTTCCTCAAGACATACCCCAATCTGTCTGATTTGCTCACGAAGGTGCGCCGCATCTGTGCGCATTTCAGGAAGTCCAGCACAGATGCTGCCACTCTCAGGGCAGCACAGCGCCGCCTCCAACTGCCCGCTCACCGACTGTTGTGTGACGTGCCCACGAGGTGGAATTCAACATTAACCATGTTATCCAGAGTTTACCAGCAGCGCAGAGCGATTGTAGACTGCCAGATGTCAACTTCCACCAGAACTGGTAGTCAGGTCAGTCAGCTTCCTCAAGTCTACAATGAGGAGTGGACGTGGATGTCTGATATCTGTCAGGTGCTGAGTAACTTTGAGGAGTCAACACAGATGGTCAGTGGCAATGCCGCCATCATCAGCCTCACCATCCCGCTGCTTGGCCTGTTGAAAAACTCTCTGGTCAGCATGAAGTCGGAAGCTTTGCGCTCGTCACAAGAGACGGGGGAAAAAGATTCCCTTGTTTTCATGCTAGGCTGCCTATCCCGTGACCCTCGCGTTCAAAGAATTTATTCCAGCACCTACACGCAAAATCTTTCCACTCTCATCCCTGGAGAGGAAAGGAGTGTGAGAATGCATGAATACCAGCAGGCCCTGGTGCACAAGCTGAAACAGTATTTCCCTTCTGACAGCGCTAGCGGCAGAGGGCGTACTTCTGCGGGACAAGTAGCGATGGAGAGTAGGCGAGCAGGCAGCTTGTCCAGGACTGGCAGGGGTACGCTTTACAAGGCCTTTGCCAGTTTTATGTCACCCCAGCAAGACACTGTCACCTGTCCCCAGTCTCGGCAGAGTAGGGCTGATCTTTACAGAAAGATGGTGAGGGAATACGTAACTGACCATACCATCGTCCTAAATGATCACACAGCTCCCTATAACTACTGGGTTTCAAAGCTGGACATGTGGCATGAACTGGCGCTGTACGCCTTGGAGGTTCTTGCCTGCCCTGCCGCTAGCGTGTTGTCTGAGCGGGTTTTCAGTGCAGCTGGTGGCATCATCACCAATAAGCGTACACGCCTGTCGACTGACAGCGCTGACAGGCTGACGCTTATCAAGATGAATAAAGCCTGGGTTTCTCCGGATTTTCATTCTCCACCAGGTGAAAGAAGCTCAACCTGAATAATGTATGCACTCCTCCTCCTCATTGTCCTCCTTCTCCTCCTCTTTGTACACTAAAGCATAGGAAACTGGCTATTTTTTGCCAGGGCCAACTGGCTCTAGCTATAGTACTCTATGTATTTAATTTTTCTGGAGGGCCAACTACCCGGTCCTCTGGTTTGAAAACTTTTTTGGACTGCCACATACAGGCACTAAATCTATTTAATTTTTCTGGAGGACCACCTACCTGCTCCTCTGGTTTGAAAACTTTTTTGGACTGCCACATACAGGCACTATCCAAATTAAATTGTCTCCATAGCAGCCTCCACATGTCGTCTTTTTAGCTGGCTCCACACGTTGTCTCCATTGCTACCTCCACACGTCATCGCCATAGCTGCCTCCAAAAGTCGTCCATATAGCTGCCTCCATACATGGTCTCCTTATCAAACAAACTGTGTCAGGCAGAATTTTGGGTTGTTTTCATGGATTCCACATCAAACTTGTTAACTTTGTCGCCACCCTGCTGTGTAATCCACAAAATATACTGGCAAACTTTTATCATTTACCAATATTATTTCAGCGCTTCTTGCGCATCTGTTTACATTCCCCTCACCCGCCATATCCTAAACTTATAAGAACGCTACTACACTTGATCTTATACAAAAGGTTCTTAGATGTGCTGTTTGGGGAGTAGCCTAGAGACAGGGGCTTGGATTGGCGAAAGCTCGTCTGGCAGCGGAGCGCCAGCTCCATCTCAAGATTCAACTAACATAGTTTTAACTGCAGCACCTTTAATCTACTACTAGTTCACTGCCTCCATACATCGTCCCCTTATCAAACGAGCTGTGTCGGGCAGAATTTTGGGTTGTTTTCATGGCTTCCACATCAAACTTGTTAACTTTGTCGCCACCCTGCTGTGTAATCCACAAAATATACTGGCAAACTTTTATCATTTACCAATATTATTTCAGCGCTTCTTGCGCATCTGTTTACATTCCCCTCACCCGCCATATCCTAAACTTATAAGAACGCTACTACACTTGATCTTATACAAAAGGTTCTTAGAAGTGCTGTTTGGGGAGTAGTCTAGAGACAGGGGCTTGGATTGGCGAAAGCTCGCCTGGCAGCGGAGCGCCATCTCCATCTCAAGATTCAACTAACATAGTTTTAACTGCAGCACCTTTAATCTACTACTAGTTCACTGCCTCCATACATCGTCCCCTTATCAAACGAGCTGTGTCAGGCAGAATTTTCAGGTGTTTCACCAGATACATAGTGGAACGCGGCCCATCTGTCGCCGCCATGCTGGAGACCTGAAGTTGCAATCATAGCAGCGCAATATGGATGCCCCATACTGTCGCTCTTAATCATGGAACCATTTCCGTAAAAACTATTAAAAATAGAACCACTATGCTATTCCATTATTCCTAGGTGAAATATTCAAACGACCCGGCCTGCTTTGAAAATTATAATTTTTTCAAAGTAAACGCTTCTGGCCCCCAGGCCCATTTTGGGTGAGGAGGAGCCGAGAGACAGGGGCTTGGACAGGCGAAAGCTCGCCTGGCAGTGGACCGCCAGCTCCATCCCAAGATTAGGCAGCCTCAGAGGCATCCATGCATGCTGCCCCTGCTGTTTCCTGTCCATTTTGCCTCCACGATCCTCCACAGCGTCCACCAATGTCTCATTTCAACTCTCTATACCCCAGACGCTGGAGCACGAGAGCATATGCAGCATATCATCCCCTTATCAAACGAGCTGTGTCAGGCAGAATTTTCAGGTGTTTCACCAGATACATAGTGGAACTCGGCCCATCTGTCGCCGCCATGCTGGAGACCTGAAGTTGCAATCATAGCAGCGCAATATGAATGCCCCATACTGTCGCTCTTAATCATGGAAGTCGTCTCCATGGCTGCCTCCACATGTCGTCCCCTTATCAAAAGAGCTGCGTCAGGCTCATTTTTCGGGTGTTTCACCAGATACGTTATGGAACTTGGTCACTATGTCAACACCATGCTGTGTTATCGACTAAATATACCGTCAACCTTTTGTTCACATAGGAAATCATTTCACCTCCTTTGGTGAAACCTGAGTCCATTTAGGGTATGTCGCCATGAGACTCTCTAGCCTGCCACTGCTGCCGCTGCCTCTGCATGCCGTCCCCTATAGTGTCAGGGTCAATTATTGGATGTTTTAGATGCTATCTAGCCTCATTCGGTCACTCTGTCATGGCCATGCTGTTGCCCATAATTTTGGCATAATGGTGCGTTAAAGCAGCCTCAGAGGCATCCATGCATGCTGCCCCTGCTGTTTCCTGTCCATTTCCGTGGTGTTTCCATCCTTTTCTGAGGTTCCCAGGTGTTTGGCCAAGCTTCCCTGTGCAGAGCCTTGGTCCCCTTGAAAAATGCTCGAGTCTCCCATTGACCTCAATGGCGCTCGTTATTTGAGACGAGCACTCGAGCATCAGGAAAAGTTTGTCTCGAATAACGAGTACCCCAGCATTTTAGTGCTCGCTCATCTCTATTAGACTTTAAGATAAAAGGCCTGCTATTGAGAATTAGGCTCTTGTGTTCTTTATGGGTTTTGGAATTAATGACATCAATAAGACATTTCAATAACTTGGAAAGTGCTGGTGGTTGAATTCTAACCATAACAATTCTTTGTTTTTGTACGGAACCATAGGGCAAATTGGAAAGATTTTATAAGATATAGTGTATGGTGTAGTAATAGATATAATGTTATGACTATTGCTGACCTAGAAGTAAATGTTTATTGCTTTATTTATTAAAAGTAATAAATCTATCTGGCTTCTTTTATATCAGTTTTTTTTGCTGAATCCAACATATTTAAATGTTTGATGGCTACAGATCTTCTCTAAGAAATGGATTGTTCCAGTGTCTTCTGCCGTTTTTTGCAAAATTGTATCCCATTTGGGGTTGTTGCTTTTAAATATTGGAATCTAATATTCTCTCCTCATAAATATTGCCTTATGGGCAAATATTGTTTTATGGGAATGACAGAAAATAAGACATGATATAAAATGAGTACATTTTGCTCATTCTCAGCAATTCTGGTCATACAAAAGTAATAAAATTAATATAAATAGTCAGTATAATTTCTACATTTATTAAGTTAAACAGGGACTGACTGGCTTTCAAATGTAAAATTACAGCGTCATACTTTGAACAGCGTTGTGGTAAATCTCCAGCATTTTTAGACTGCAGTGACATTTATATGCATGCCCATAACACAGAAAAGAATAATGCAGTAGTTCAAATGATTTAACATTATGCTTAAATATTAATGCTTCAAAAAGTTTGTTCTAGCATTAATAATGTATACATTTTATTAAACATTGTAAAGACAACCATTCCAGTACTGCAGCTATATGACAAGGTTGCATCTGTAATACATTTACAACCTCGGGTATAGCCTAAGATGAGTTGCATTTGTACTCTGTGAAGTCTCAATCATCCATTCTATAAATTTCCCCTTGAGAAATCATGATTCACATTTCACAACCACAAAATTCTCTCCTTCCTAATGTTAATTCATGAGATTATATTGTATGATCGATAATGTGGACTGGGGTTAACAATTGTTCAAGACAAGTCTTTGGGCTTCTTTTTTCTATAGTGTTATGAAATGTTTCTTATTGTATGTATTAAGTTACAAATAATGTATGTCAGGCATCACATAAATAAATTCATGGAAGGGAAACATTTCATAATAATTTTGGTCACAGCCTCCCAGAGTAATGAAATGCCAAGCAGCCTCCACCCACTCTGCCCTTTCTCATAGGACCCCTTGTTATACGATATCTAGAGCAGTATCACAATTTCAATACTAATACAAGAAAAGATTAAAAGCATTATCTGAATTTAAAATGTTTAGGTTGCAGTCACACAGAGCATTTATATTGTGTTTAGAAACGCAATGCAAATGCCTGGGACTGTTCTAGTTTCTGACAGTTTCTTATATTTATTGGTAACGTTGCTATAAAATATATAATTTGTTTTGTATCTTGTACATGTTTATTAATTCAATTTAATTTAATTGTATTCATTATATGCTAAAAAAAAGATAATGTAGTGATTTATAAAAAGATCTCAGAGAAGTTTCATCACTATATACCAGTGCATTGAGCTTGTGTCACAGTGTAACTCTTGGGAAGCTCTATCTCTTTGTAAAAATGCCTTTATTGACAGTAGAAAAGTGCAATAGAGAAAAGGTGAAGATCACTGTGCTTCTATGGCATGCCAGAGAGTGAAGATTTTTGTTTCAAATCGGACCCCAAAATGAATTAAATAGCATTAAATAATTTAGAGACCTTGGGGCTGATTTACTAAGGGTCGCAGATCGCACGTTCGTCAGACTGTTCATCTTTTTCATGGATTGCATGGCTTGGACAGGTATTTAACAGGTGTTTGCACTGGGATTTTGACACATGCGACCGTTTTTTGGCGCAGCGGCACTGGCTTCCATGTGACACAAACTGGGGGGCGTGGTATTTAACTTTAAAATTGTCACAAGCACGAACATTTAGATGCACCACTAAAAAGATGGTGAACTCTGACAGACCTGAGCGGGGAAGCGACATGCACTTGATATCGGGCACACGATCTTAGTGAATCACGGCACAGTGCATTCTTGTCAGACAATGCACTTTTGGTGAACTTCAGTGGACAGGTTAGTAAATCAGCCCCCTTATGTCAGGGGCAGCCCTCAGAGATTTAGAATCAACAGATATGGACAGGTAATTGTATTTCCCTGATGACCTTGGTTCTAGCTCTGCATCGGCCGACACATCGATTAAAAGGCTTTCCTCCCTGTCCTCTGCCTGACATCTCCTCAGAGAGGAGTCCCCTGATCTTAGCTTAACCCTGAGCGGGGCTTTACCAGGACAAAAATTGTTTTAAAAACCTCGGTTTATACTGGAGTATATATGATAATATTGTCGTTTGTTAGAAAATCTCTTGACAGTCTAGAAATAACATCTAATGTTAGCCATACATAGACCCATATATTGGATTAAACATGTCTGGTCTCAATGAAAGGTAAGAAAGGACACAGCTGCATCTGACAAAGGTGTACGTAGCATCAGCTCTTGTGCCCAAAATATACCATAAATCAGGCACTGAGTGAAATAGTTAATAAATCATAAAATGCTACACTAAGCCCTCTGCAATAGAAACTACTACTCAAACAGATTAGACAAATCTGGACAGTATGTTGAAGGTACTGTAATTGGTTAAAGGGATTTGGCTTTAGTATACCCAATATAGAAATAATGCTTGCTGTCTAGCAAATCAAGTAAAAGGCCAGTGGTGTGGTGGCTGCACTGCTAATGTAACAACATAGTCTGTACTGGCTATAGAAATCAGTGAATGCAGCCCTTGCTGCCTTTCACATAGGTGTGTCATTTAAACTAATAACTGATATTTTCCTTAAATAAGGGCTTCCAATTTTCTATCCAAATTGCGCTCAATTCAGGTCAGTCTTTTGAATGTACAGCTGCCTTTCCCTGGTCCAATGGTGCTTGCAGTTGGCATACTTGCTGTGTTCTGATTATATTATTGCAAATGTTCCAAGGTTAAAGTGGCATGGAAAAAAGTACAGAATGTTTACATCTACATTTTGAAAAAATGAAAAGTGTGAAAGTAGCTATTTTCTCTCTTAAAGTATGATCAAGCTGTGAAATAATCCAGTTTTCCCCCCTCATAATGGCACTTTTTATTTAAATAACAAATTAGACAAATGTCAAGGGATTTTTTTAAGCACGGCTAGTGAAAATGTATACAACAGATTTTTTTAAAGGATATAAAAGTTGCAAAAGTGAACCATGCATAAAATCTAGACAAGACAAGCTATGGAAGGAAAGTCATCAAGTTTAGTCTGTTTCTATTTAAATTAAAGCTACATTCACCTGGACGTGAGCTCACATGGCCATAGCTCACATGTTAGCGCACTGCAGAGGAGGAATGGTGAGAACAGCTCACCCCTTTCCTCTCCATAGGAAATAGCAGCACAAACAGGGAAAAATAGAGCATATTCTACAGTATTTTTCGGATTATAAGGTGCACCGGAGTTTAAGGTACACCATCAATAAATGCCTGCTAAAACGTCTAGGTTCATATATAAGGCGCACCAGATTATAAGGCGCACCTGATTATAAGGATGAATGACCAGCAGGTGGCAGACCTGTGCACAGTTCAAGGCAGCTGTTGTCTGTCAGTACGGTTCATATATAAGGTGCACAGGACTATAAGGCACACCTTTGATTTCTGAGAAAATCAAAGGAGTTTTTGTGCGCCTTATAGTCCAAAAAATGCGGTATCTTTTTCCCTTGTTTGCGCGCTTATTGCCATCTATTGGGACATGTACACAGCTGCAAACTTGAGGCTATATATACACTCACCGGCCACTTTATTAGGTACACCATGCAAGTAACGGGTTAAACCCCCTTTTGCTTTCAGAACTGCCTCAATTCTTCGTGGCATAGATTCAACAAGGTGCTGGAAGCATTCCTCAGAGATTTTGGTCCATATTGACATGATGGCATCACACAGTTGCCGCAGATTTGTCGGCTGCACATCCATGATGCGAATCTCCTGTTCCACCACATCCCAAAGATGCTCTATTGGTTTGAGATCTGGTGACAGTGGAGGCCATTTGAGTAGAGTGAACTTATTGTCATGTTCAAGAAACCAGTCTGAGATGATTCCAGCTTTATCCTGCTGAAAGTAGCCATCAGATGTTGGGTACATTGTGGTCATAAAGGGATGGACATGTTCAGCAACAATACTCCATTGCAACGATGCTCAATTGGTACCAAGGGGCCCAAAGAGTGCCAAGAAAATATTTCCCACACCATGACACCACCACCACCAGCCTGAACCGTTGATACAAGGCAGGATGGATCCATGCTTTCATGTTGTTGACGCCAAATTCTGACCCTACCATCCGAATGTCTCAGCAGAAATCGAGACTCATCAGACCAGGCAACAATTTTCCAATCTTCTACTGTCCAATTTCGATGAGCTTGTGCAAATTGTAGCCTCAGTCTCCTGTTCTTAGCTGAAAGGAGTGGCACCCGGTGTGGTCTTCTGCTGCTGTAGCCCATCTGCCTCAAAGTTCGACGTACTGTGCGTTCAGAGATGCTCTTCTGCCTACCTTGGTTGTAACAGGTGGTGATTTGAGTCAATATTGCATTTCTATCAGCTCGAACCAGTCTGCCCATTCTCCTCTGACCTCTGGCATCAACAAGGCATTTCCGCCCACAGAACTGCCGCTCACTGGATGTTTTTTCTTTTTCGGACCATTCTCTGTAAACCCTAGAGATGGTAGTGCGTGAAAATCCCAGTAGATCAGCAGTTTCTGAAATACTCAGACCAGCCCTTCTGGCACCAACAACCATGCCACGTTCAAAGGCACTCAAATCACCTTTCTTCCCCATACTGATGCTCGGTTTGAACTGCAGGAGATTGTCTTGACCATATCTACATGCCTATATGCACTGAGTTGCCGCCATGTGATTGGCTGATTAGAAATTAAGTGTTAACGAGCAGTTGGACAGGTGTACCTAATAAAGTGGCCGGTGAGTGTATATATATATATCCCCACAACGCCTGTGTGAATGGGGCCCAAGAGAGGACACAGATATTATCTACGCCCTGAACCATAAACTAGGAAGATCTTCCGATCGGGAAAATCTCCAGGCAAATGTGATCTTCTCACCTTATTTTCACATGAGATGAGTCGAGTTTAGTTGTTGAAGGTAGTGTCACTTCATGTGCCACTACCTTTAGTTCTATGGTACTCAGATATATGACTAATGAAGCACTTATTGTGCCATATTAAAGATAAGAATCTTTCAGATTCCATTATGGTTCTGATCTGAAAGATGAGATCCCTATGTTTAATATGACACAACTTGGTGTTATTCAGCTTAGAAAAAAAGAGGAGAGACCTCATTACAATGTACAAATAACTAAATGGTCAGTACAGTGATGTCCCTAAAGATCTCTTCATACCTAGGCCTATGGGTAAGACAATGGAATTCCTCAGCCAATGACTCACTCAACTCTCCCAGCCCCTCAACCCTCATTATTTATATCTGGATCTATCTATGTAGTGGTGAAATCTTTGGTACAGTTCAAAGAAACAAATAATGAAATATTCACCTTCACAGATCCCTGCTATCTGCTATAGTGTTTTGATCCCCGCCATTTCTGTCCTGATGTTGTCATCTATTGTGAATCCACTTGACCGCTGCCCTTAGCAATCTCATGCTATACTGTGCATGTGAATTGTGTGAAGCTATGGAGTATGATTATCATATATCTTGTAAGCTTATATTTCACTTTTTGTTTTTTGTCAAATGTTTTAATTAATATACATTACAAAACATAGTATGTCCCAACAGCAACAAGTTAATCATTCACCTTAAAACCTTTCGTGGAATATAGAAGCTAAAAGAGAAAATGCTCCTAATAATATGCAATGTTGTTCACAAGAAATAATAAGAGAAAAGTTTGAGTGGCAGCAACACATGTGAATTTCTTTCTTGATCCAGTTATGCAAATTTTGTGTCCTTTCTTCCAAGGGCAAGAAAAATGAAAGCAATTCGAAGTGACCTTTTACATGCCAGCAAATTTCAATCTTCTTGGAACTAGCTACTTTTTAATATAGAAAATAATACACATTTCCAAAATGCTACCTGCCATATAATAAAGCCTTCCACTTGGGAATTGTGTATGATAAATAATAAATGCAAGAACCAACCCAAGAGATATGAATGTGAACTTTTCAAGGTTTAATAATTGTATAAAAAATCTGCATTACACTTTCACAGTTTATAAAAGCACACTGGCGTGACCTATGTAGTACATACTTTATGAGCCCTAGTAATATTATTTTAGTCCCTAGAATATACAAAGGATGACTACAATTTTTAAGAAATGTAAATAAATAACATAGATATATGTAGTATTCATACCTGGGTAACAATTATGTGTTTGCTTTTACCATGATAATCAATATCAGGGTTTGTACAAATTATTCTCGCAGAACCAAACTGCAGATTTGCACCAAACTTTGCGCATTTGAGTCCACCAGACCCAACCGCAAACTTCATCAGAAGTTCATATCTGGGTCTGGGTTCAGCTCAACATCCCCTTCGTTAAAGCCTGTGGTCAGTGCTGACACTCCGCGTGGGTGCTAATTATTAAAATGTCACTGGCTATGACGCTTGCAACATTTTAAATGGCTGCAGTCATGCACATCAGCACTAACATGCTGGTGGCACAGGGTACTGTCATTTTGGGGAGGATCATTGGTACCTGGTGACCTCACCAATCACGGGTGTAACTGGTACGGGTTCAGGTCTGTGTTCAATACCTGGACCAGAAGAGAATTTTAAAATTCAGATTCAACCAAGTTCCTTGCTGCTAACCAATGACTTTTGTTTACAGCAGCCTTGTATAAAGTGATTCCGGACCGTGCTCCCTCTCTAATGACCATGCGCTATATGGGGAGGATTTATGATTAGAGCAGCTCCTTATGACAGTACTATTTCTGTCTTAGGAGCTCCGCTGTAGTCATATTCATCTGCTGGCAGTGTCTTTTGCTGTGTGGGTTGTTTGCAACACTTTCATTAAAAGTCACAAAAAAACAACAAAAGTTGCAACATGGACCAGGTTGGGGACTGGTGTAAACTTGCAGCAAAACTTGTGCCTAAACGGAAATTTGCACCAAATTGCAAATCATGAATTCAGTCCTATTGTGAAAACAAGCAAATAATGACTTTGGCTAATGAATCAAAATAATCTTTTATTTTGGAAATAGCTCACAAACTGAAAAAATACATTCCGTAGAAAAAGTCATTTCTGCAGATAAGTGGGCCGGTAACAGAAATTCCTGCCACAAACCTTTGGTTTGTGAATGTTACACACCTTTATAGGCAACCTAAATGTGTAATTTTGTTCTGGACAAAGAAAGTCACAATAGGGTATTATTGTAAAGCAATTGTACTTTTTTTTCTAAATGTGTTACATTTCAATTTTAATTAATTTTCCATTAATCTTTATATATGTTTGTACAGATATTCCTCAGAGATAGCATTTTGTGTCTTGTATAACACTACCAGCTATGCTCAGATAGACACAACTACAAGCAATTAGTATTGCCTACCTGTGGCACTGCATGTCTTACATGGTACATTAATCCTCATATCTCCAAAAGAGCACATTTACCTTGGCAGTGTCACTCTTCACTGCTCCCTACAATAGCCACATTGCTGTGACTCTGATAATGAGCTTCTTATTCCATCTTCTGTACTTGGGAGGTGTCAAAAAGCAGTCTTTGAGGGATTTTGATGTTCTTTTGAAATCTTTATTATTTTTTTGTAAACCACAGAGAAACACATGGATCAGCAATAAGAATAAAACTCTTTTCTCTTCTCTAATATGCCGGAATGTGTTAAATAGTGTTTTTGCTCAAATATACAAATAATATTAACAGAATAAAAACAAAAGCTTTATGTGATACATAAAATGTGTCTTAAGAATGGAGAGAAAGAGGAGATTCTTTGAAGTTAGTTTATTGACAGAAGGTTATATCTCAGTTATGGCCAAGTATGGGCTTTCTTGATTTCTCTCTAGTGCCCTTAACTTCCATTAGTTTCTTATTTCCTGTTTTTTTTGCATGTAAGGGGCCATTTTTTCAGTATGTGCAAATATATGACTGTTTGATAATTTTTTATTCAAATCATTTTATTTCATCATGGTTAGAGATCCTTAGTAGTGGCACGGCTATGAGTCTCTATGACTCATCAGGGGGCAGCAATCAGCCATCCAATATGGTGCTATCACCGGCAGCTCTGTTAACTGCCATGATCGGTGCCAGCACCAACCAAGACAGTTAGAAGCAGCTGTTATCTGGTGCAGCAGAGAACTGTCTAGTTCTACTCTGCACTGCACCAACTAATGACCAACACATTACAGTTCCCCCTATGTAATCCAGACAGTAACAACTACTTACATAACGTAAAACCATTTAAGGCTAAGCTGTAATGTTATAGACCTCCTGCTTTAATTCTATTCCTTGTCCGATATTTTGTATAAGTAATAACATCCTGTAAATAGCTTCTTAGATGCATAATGGCATGTCAGGTAGTTATTGTTCTTTCTGTTTGATAAGTGGATAAAATTAGTTGCAAACAATATAGCTTTTAAGTGAGGCTTTAGAAATGAAAGGTAAATTGTTGCTCAGCCTGTTCTAGTTTATGAAGAGCTCTGGTAGCGGTTGTCTTGTAAGCTGCCTAATCAGTCACTGCACCAACAGTACCATGCTGAGACTAATAAAAGTCAGACAAACCAGCTCCCTTTTATTTCTCAAGGGATCGGTATCTTAATGAAGATCTCTCTAGGTATATTTACAATTTGTTAGCTGGTCCATAGGGTTCGGATGTTAACCTTCTTGAGCAGTCATTAATGACACTACGGTTGCCCTGTAGAGAGGTATTTACATGAATAATGTCAAAGAAAAGTAAGTCATTTGTCCCATTAACTCTGCCACCAAGGTTATAGCAGGTGATATACAGTGCGTCTAATTGTACACCTGGAGATATTGAGTAGTAGGAAGGACAGGGCTGTGCATGTCTGGCTGCTCACTGGTAATCTTGTGTATTTTCATCATTGGGTGTGGGTATGGATTAATCTACACTTAAATTATATTTTAAAAAATATTATTGAAACTATTTTTTTTAGAAAAAAAATCTAAATGCAGTAAAACTGACAAGGAAACACAATTATGCCATTTTTTGGGGGGGTGGGGGGCTTCAGCTTATATTATGTGGTCTGAATAAGAACTTCTTTATTCTTTGTGCCAGTACAATCAAGAAAAAAAAATGTCTGTAGGTCGAAACAGTGCTGTCTGCAGTTAGGAATCTGTTCCTTATAGAATAGATATACTGGTTTGGGTTTAATCCTGCATCATGTCATAAGGCCTCTTATAGGTCATGATTGATGTCAATGGAGCTGCCTTACAAGGTAGCTAAAATCTGGTTTTCCTTATCCCATCCTGGAAAACTTTTCATATTTTCCCAGAATTCCCTTGGTGGAGCATCAATGGCTTTAAGACTCCACACACCTACACAGTGGCCCTAATTGGCAGTCTTCATAAGGAGAACTCTTACTTCCCGACCTAAGGAGTTAAAGGGCTTTTAAGGGGTTAAAGGGCTTTTACATAGCCTCATAAAATCCTGATAGCAAACAATTGCTAATATAACTATTCATCAGCATACCATTGGTGGAATATTCTTGCCTAGGTTAAGATCGCATCTGTATCAGTAGTTTCATGTTAGATTGTCAATATAAAGTACATTACCTAAATGTAACTAAACTAAGTCGATAAAGTTTGAAGACCTTATGAAAAGCTGATACACCTTCACATGTTACATACATTCATACTGTGGTGAAAAAAGATGGCTAACATAAAGTGGATGATTATAAATCCAATTTTTAGAGAATTATTTTCTTGGAGTTAAAACAGTTTTTTAATATATCATATATCAACATAGTGAAGGAGACAGCTCAGCTGTTATGACAATGACTTCATACTTGATGATTGTTTTGACAAGTAGGGCCATTGTATATTTTCATTGTTCTTAGCTCTATAAGCCTTAGTTACATTACTACCCCAAATGCATACTAATATAGTAATCATCAAACCATTACATTTTAAAAGTTGGAATGGGAACATCTTAACCCCTTTATGACAAACCCACTTTCATTTTTTTTAATTGAGGTGGCTCAAAGCTGTAACATTTGATGGTTTTTTTAGTTATATTTTTGATGCCTAATTTGTGGAAGTAGAAGAAACGAAGCAGGAAGATGGCGCCTCATGTGATACTAGAAGTGAACGGATAATGATAAACCACAAATTGGTATCTCACCTACGTAGCCAAAATGCTCAGACATAACCTCATTGGGAGTGCCGATTTGTTTTATCACCGCCATGAGCCTCATACATGCACAGAAGGCATGTCATTAGGCATTTTATATTATAGTCTAACTAAAATAGGAGAGCAGTATATTCAGAATATACTACGTTACAGCTGTATTGTACTATATTGTAGAAGTCACTTAAAATAGTTTCAAAAAATAAATTAAAAAACTCTAATTACCCCATTTCCTTGGACACACAAAAATACATACAGGGTTTAGTTTACTGGATCAGATTAGCATACGGGATCAGGGTTCTAAATCAGGTTAGGATACAGCATCAGGGTTCTGGTTCAGGTTAGGATACAGGATCAGGGTTCTGGATCAGGTTAGGGTACAGGATCTGAGGTCTGGATCAGATAAGTATGAAGGGTTTCTAAATCATGTCAGGATACAGGGCTACTGGATCTGTTTGGACACAGATTCCAGTTCAGACTGGGGTTCAAGGTACCAGCTAAGGCTGGAAACAGGCTCTGGTCCAGTTAAGACACTTCCAGACCCGCTAACATGATAAAGAATTGAAGAGTTATTAGCAGGATACAGAGATCCAGAGCTGCAGGCAGATGCAGGGTTACAGAGCTGCGTTCATGTGTACTACAGGTCAGAGAAGTACCTGATCAGTCTGAGGCTAACAGAGTCAGCCACTGGATCTGGATGCCACCCCTAGCAGCTGACTGGCTATCCCCTGCATCATTTAAGTCACAGCAGAGTCTAAAATGAGTCCTCCACACTTTATAGGGATCAGACATTGCAAGGCAGCTGCTAATTAGCTCCCAGCAAGTCAGCCCTGATTGTCGCTCACAAGCTCTGAACTTAGCAGCCATTGTCCATTCAGAGGATACTGACAGCAGTATTACTGAATCCATACAATTTTACAATGGATGCATCTTTGTCTTTTGCAGGGAGTTTAATGTTAGGTAATGATTTTCCAATACGCAGCATTTAAATTTTATTTTAACCCCTTAGTGGTCAGCCTATTTTGTTGCAGGATGTCCAAGCTGTTTTCTGGCTTTTATCACCTTCATATTTTATAACCTGTAACTTTTCAGTGGATACAGCCATCATCAAAACCATGAAGTAACTCTCTGTAAATAGGCAGCATGCAGGAGCCAAGTGGATGCAGACTTATCATGCATTTTCATGTTTCGTGTTTTACAGCCTGGTCCCTCCCAGCACCCAGCAATGCAATTTTGGGATATTAGCAGATTGCCATAGCAGCTGGAGGACAGAACAAAACCTTTATGACTGTCTTATACGGAGACCTATTAGGCTCAATCCAAGACTATGTCTAATCAGAAAACCCCCATAAAGCAATGACATATACAATACTGAAGTACTGTAACGTATTGTATAAGGGATTACCTTATCTCAAGTGTCCTCTAATAGGACAGTAAAGAAAAGTTAAAATAATGTCTTTAAAAATTAAAAATTAATAAATTAGAAAGATAAAAACACCCCAAAAATTTAATTTTACCCATATAGTTGCACCTGTAATGACCTTGGCTAAGTAGATTATTTTATTGTGCCCGTACTTTGAAGGGCACGTAAAATTAAAAAAAAAAAAATTAAAAATTGCCCTTTTAATGCTTCCAAAAAGCAATCACGGCACCCATATGGCACTGTGTCACCGCATCGCAAACCTAGCTGTGAGGCCGCTGTGTAAAATATAGGACATGTCCTATACTTCACCATTTTGTGGCTGCAGCCACTCAGCTTTCTATGGAGAAGGCTGCTCACCCCTCTGTGGTTATGACCCAGTTTAGCACATGTGGGGCTGTAACTATTTTAAATACTAACCTACAGAATAATTTTATCTTTTTTTTTTAAATGTATTGTGAACTGCATAAATGTCAAAACCCAGTGTCAGAATAGTCATCTGATAAATAACTTATTTGCCCGTAGCTTGTAAATTTCCTCCCACTGCTGCTTCTGTTTTTCCAGCAGAAAGTTAGTGTGTATCAGTGTGAGCCCCATCCTGGAATGCAAGGGGTTCTGGGCTCAGTGCCACAGCTTCAGACAAAAAAAACAAGATGGCTACGGCCCCTAAAGTCAGAAGATCCAGGGTTGGAAACCAGGGGCAACTCAAATTGTGCACACCAGGACTGATAAAAAAAACATATTGGAATGTTATCTGTGAAATGCTGTATTTCTGTTAATAACACTGAATTAGAGAATGTGTTATTTTGTTATCCTGAGTACATTTAAGAAACTCATCTTAATGGGAATACACTTTTTCTCACTATGCTATTTTTTATCCTAAAAATTAACCTATTGGAAAATACAACTCGTACCACATAACCAAGCTTCATATGCTCATGCCAGATTAAAACTGTTTTGTGTGTTACACATGGAAAATAAAGAGCTCTCTGCTGAAGGTCATATGAGCCATGTCCTTAAGGTGTTGGCTCTATAGCTGGCATGGCTTGTTGTGCATATTTGCCATGTAATACCACTAGAGATGAGCGAGCACTAAAATGCTCGGGTACTCGTTATTCGAGACGAACTTTTCCCGATGCTCGAGTGCTCGTTTCGAGTAACGAGCCCCATTGAAGTCAATGGGAGACTCGAGCATTTTTCAAGGGGACCAAGGCTCTGCACAGGGAAGCTTGGCCAAACACCTGGGAACCTCAGAAAAGGATGGAAACACCACGGAAATGGACAGGAAACAGCAGGGGCAGCATGCATGGATGCCTCTGAGGCTGCTTAATCGCACCATTATGCCAAAATTATGGGCAACAGCATGGCCATGACAGAGTGACCGAATGAGGCTAGATAGCATCTAAAACATCCAATAATTGACCCTGACACTATAGGGGACGGCATGCAGAGGCAGCGGCAGCAGCGGCAGGCTAGAGAGTGGCATGGCAACATACCCTAAATGGACTCAGGCTTCAAACCAATGGGTGGCAGAGAGGAACCAAAGGAGGTGAGCAAGAAGCGCTCAAATAATATCGGTACATGATAAAAGTTTGCCAGTATATTTTGTGGATTACACAGCAGGGTGGCGACAAAGTTAACATGGAAGCCATGAAAACAATCCAAAATTCTGCCTGACACAGCTCGTTTGATAAGGGGACCATGTATGGAGGCAGTGAACTAGTAGTAGATTAAAGGTGCTGCAGTTAAAACTATGTTAGTTGGATCTTGGCATGGAGCTGGCGCTCCGCTGCCAGGCGAGCTTTTGCCAATCCAAGCCCCTGTCTCTAGGCTACTCCCCAAACAGCACTTCTAAGAACCTTTTGTATAAGATCAAGTGTAGTAGCGTTCTTATAAGTTTGGGATATGGCGGGTGAGGGGAATGTAAACATCTGCGCAAGAAACGCTGAAATAATATCCGTAAATGAAAAAAGTTTTCCAGTATATTTTGTGGCTTACACAGCACGGTGGCGACAAAGTTAACAAGTTTGATGCGGAATGCCCTGTAATAGCTCTTGGGCGGTGTGCCTTTTATCACCTAGGCTCAGCAGTTTGAGCACCGCCTGCTGTCGCTTAGTGACGGCACTGCTGCTGTGCCTAGAGCTACCGACTGATGGCGCCATGCCCACGGATGGTAATTCGGAGGAGGAGGAGGAGGTGGAGGAGGGGTGGGAGGAGGAGGAGGCATAGTAGGCCTGAAACACCTGGACCGAGGTAGGCCCCGCAATCCTCTGCGTCGGCAGTATATGACCAGCCCCAGGGTCAGACTCGGTCCCAGCCTGCACCAAGTTAAGTGTAGTAGCGTTCTTATAAGTTTGGAATATGGCGGGTGAGGGGAATGTAAACAGATGCGCAAGAAGCGCTGAAATAATATCCGTAAATGGTAAAAGTTTGCCAGTGTATTTTGTGGATAACACAGCAGGGTGGCGACAAAGTTAACAACTTTGATGTGGAATCCATGAAAACAACCCAAATTTCGGCCTGACACAGCACGTTTGATAAAGGGACGATGTATGGAGGCAGCTATATGGACGACTTTTGGAGGTAGCAATGGAGACAACGTGTGGAGGCTGCTATGGAGACCATTCAATTTGGATAGTGCCTGTATGTGGCAGTCCAAAAAAGTTTTCAAACCAGAGGAGCAGGTAGGTGGCCCTCCATAAAAATGGAATAGATTGAGTGCCTGTATGTGGCAGTCCAAAAAAGTTTTCAAACCAGAGGAGCAGGTAGGTGGCCCTCCAGAAAAATTGAATAGATTGAGTGCCTGTATGTGGCACTCCCAAAAATTGTTTAAAACAGAGGACCGGGTCGGTGGCCCTCCATAAAAATTAAATGCATAAAGTACTATAGCTAGAGCCAGTGGGCCCTGTAAAAAAATAGCCAGTTTCCTCTGCTTTACTGTACAAAGAGGAGGAGAAGGAGGAAAATGAGGAGGAGGAGGAGGAGTGGATAAATTATTCAGGTTGAGCTTCCTTCACCTGGTGGAGATTGGAAATTAGGAGAAATCCAGGCTTTATTCATCTTGATAAGCGTCAGCCTGTCAGCGCTGTCAGTCGACAGGCGTGTACGCTTATCGGTGATGATGCCACCAGCTGCACTGAAAACCCGCTCGGACAAGACGCTAGCGGCAGGGCAGGCAAGAACCTCCAAGGCGTACAGCGCCAGTTCGTGCCACATGTCCAGCTTTGAAACCCAGTAGTTGTAGGGAGCTGTGTGATCATTTAGGACGATGGTATGGTCAGCTACGTACTCCCTCACCATCTTTCTGTAAAGATCAGCCCTACTCTGCCGAGACTGGGGACAGGTGACAGTGTCTTGCTGGGGTGACATAAAGCTGGCAAAAGCCTTGTAAAGCGTACCCTTGCCAGTGCTGGACAAGCTGCCTGCTCGCCTACTCTCCCTCGCTACTTGTCCCGCAGAACTACGCACTCTGCCGCTAGCGCTGTCAGAAGGGAAATAGTGTTTCAGCTTGTGCACCAGGGCCTGCTGGTATTCATGCATTCTCACACTCCTTTCCTCTCCAGGGATGAGAGTGGAAAGATTTTGCTTGTACCGTGGGTCCAGGAGAGTGAATACCCAGTAATCGGTGCTGGAATAAATTCTTTGAATGCGAGGGTCACAGGATAGGCAGCCTAGCATGAAATCTGCCATATGCGCCAGAGTACCAACGCGTAAGAATTCACTCCCCTCACTGGCCTGACTGTCCATTTCCTCCTCCTCCAACTCCTCCAACTCCTCTTCTTCTGCCCATACACGCTCAACAGTGAAGGACTCAACAATGGTCCCCTCTTGTGTCTCGCCAACATTCTCCTCCTCTTCCTCCTCATCCTCCTCCACCTCCTCCGATATGCGCTGAGAAACAGACCTAAGGGTGCTTTGGCTATCAACAAGGGAATCTTCTTCCCCCGTCTCTTGTGAGGAGCGCAAAGCTTCCGACTTCATGCTGACCAGAGAGTTTTTCAACAGGCCAAGCAGCGGGATGGTGAGGCTGATGATGGCGGCATCGCCACTGACCATCTGTGTTGACTCCTCAAAGTTACTCAGCACCTGACAGATATCAGACATCCACGTCCACTCCTCATTGTAGACTTGAGGAAGCTGACTGACCTGACTACCAGTTCTGGTGGAAGTTGACATCTGGCAGTCTACAATCGCTCGGCGCTGCTGGTAAACTCTTGATAACATGGTCAGTGTTGAATTCCACCTCGTGGGCACGTCGCACAACAGTCGGTGAGCGGGCAGTTGGAGGCGGCGCTGCGCTGCCCTGAGAGTGGCAGCATCTGTGCTGGACTTCCTGAAATGCGCACAGATGCGGCGCACCTTCGTGAGCAAATCAGACAGTTTGGGGTATGTCTTGAGGAAACGCTGAACTATCAGATTTAACACATGGGCCAGGCATGGCACATGTGTCAGTCTGCCGAGTTGCAGAGCCGCCACCAGGTTACAGCCGTTGTCACACACAACCATGCCTGGCTTCAGGTTCAGCAGTGCCAGCCACAGATCAGTCTGCGCCGTGATGCCCTGTAATAGTTCTTGGGCGGTGTGCCTTTTATCGCCTAGGCTCAGCAGTTTCAGCACCGCCTGCTGTCGCTTAGCGACTGCACTGCTGCTGTGCCTAGAGCTACCGACTGATGGCGCCATGCCCACGGATGGTCGTTCGGAGGAGGAGGTGGAGGAGGGGTGGGAGGAGGAGGAGGCATAGTAGGCCTGAAACACCTGGACCGAGGTAGGCCCCGCAATCCTCGGCGTCGGCAGTATATGACCAGCCGCAGGGTCAGACTCGGTCCCAGCCTCCACCAAGTTAACCCAATGTGCCGTCAGCGATATATAGTGGCCCTGCCCGGCAGCACTCGTCCACGTGTCCGTGGTCAGGTGGACCTTGTCAGAAACGGCGTTGGTCAGGTCACGGATTATGTTGTCTGACACGTGCTGGTGCAGGGTTGGGACGGCACATCGGGAAAAGTAGTGGCGGCTGGGGACCGAATACCGAGGGGCGGCCGCCGCCATGAGGCTGCGAAAGGCCTCGGTCTCTACTAGCCTATAGGGCAGCATCTCCAGGCTTAGCAATCTGGAGATGTGCACATTAAGGGCTTGGGCGTGCGGGTGGGTTGCACTATATTTGCGTTTCCGCTCCAGCGTCTGGGGTATAGAGAGCTGAACGCTGGTGGATGCTGTGGAGGATCGTGGAGGCGACGATGGGGTTTTTGTGGCAGGGTCCTGGGCAGGGGGCTGACTATCAGCTGACACAGGGGAAGGAGCAGTGGTGTGCACGGCCGGAGGTGAACGCGCTTGTTGCCACTGAGTGGGGTGTTTAGCATTCATATGCCTGCGCATACTGGTGGTAGTTAAGCTAGTAGTGGTGGAACCCCTGCTGATCCTGGT
The DNA here is from genome assembly GCF_040894005.1 of Engystomops pustulosus. Taxonomy (NCBI): domain Eukaryota; kingdom Metazoa; phylum Chordata; class Amphibia; order Anura; family Leptodactylidae; genus Engystomops; species Engystomops pustulosus. Next base: position 149,616,862 of record NC_092415.1, read on the forward strand.
TTGGCAAATGTGGCACACCACAGTCCGTCGGTCATCCGGTGTTTCCTTAAAGAACCTCCAGACTTCTGAAAATCTAGCCCTCGCCGCAGGAGCCCTCGCCACGGGAGCTTCACTAGTTGACACATTTGGCGCTGATGCACCAGCTCTGGCCCTGCCTCTCCGTCTGGCCCCACCACTGCCTCTTCCAACCTGTTCTGGTCGAGGACTCTCCTCCGTCTCAGAAGCACTGTGTTCACCCGGCCTCTCAACCCAGCTTGGGTCTGTCACCTCATCATCCTCCAATCCCTCAGTCTGCTCCCCCCTCGGACTTCCTGCCCTGACAACAACTTCCCCACTGTCTGACAACCGTGTCTCCTCATCGTCGGACACCTCTTTACACACTTCTTCCACTACGCCAAGAAGGTCATCATCACCCACAGACTGCGACTGGTGGAAAACCTGGGCATCGGAAAATTGCTCATCAGCAACCGGACAAGTGGTTTGTGACTGTGGGAAGGGTCCAGAAAACAGTTCCTCAGAGTATGCCGGTTCAAATGGCAAATTTTGCTGGGAGGGGGCAGACTGGGGGGGAGGAGGCTGAGGTGCAGGAGCTGGAGGAGTGCCGATTTCGGTGACATGGGTGGACTGCGTGGAAGACTGACTGGTGGACAAATTGCTCGAAGCATTGTCGGCAATCCACGACATCACCTGTTCGCACTGTTCTGGCCTCAACAGTGCTCTACCACGAGTCCCAGTAACTTCAGACATGAACCTAGGGAGTGTAGCTCTGCGGCGTTCCCCTGCTCCCTCATCAGCAGGTGGTGTCTCACCCCGCCCAGGACCACGGCCTCTGACCCCTGCAGTAGTTGGACGCCCACGTCCCCGCCATCGTCCTCTACCCCTAGCCCTCGGGTTAAACATTTTGAAAATGAGAGTTATAACTTTAATTTTTTTTTTACCTTTGTTTTGTGTTTTTTTTTTTTTTGTGTGTTTTTTAGTTTTTAAAACCAAACGATGCTATCCTATTGCTATGGCTATTTTCTAGCCAAGTATGAAAGCACACTGCTATGCCAGATGAGATGACGCTGAGTTATGAAAAAAATAAACGTAAAATAAAAAAGGAAATGGCAGACTGTGCCTAATTGAAATCCAACCCCGGGCCCTAATAAATTTTCCCACTTCGGTCTTTGCGATGGATATGTGCGTCACTAAGCGCAAAACACAGTGGTCGCAAGTCTCACTCCAAATTGCTCACAATTTGCTAGTAGATGCACTGCAACAACTACAGCCACCAGCAGATCAACCAGAAATCAAATATATATAACGCTACTGTAGGCGTAAGTAAGCCGTTTGGATTCTCCTATGGCTATTTTCTAGCCAAGTATTAAAGCACACTACTATGCCAGATGAGATGACGCTGAGTTATGAAAAAAATAAACGTAAAATAAAAAAGGAAATGGCAGACTGTGCCTAATTGATATCCAACCCCGGGCCCTAATAAATTTTCCCACTTCGGTCTTTGCGATGGATATGTGCGTCACTAAGCGCAAAACACAGTGGTCGCAAGTCTCACTCCAAATTGCTCACAATTTGCTAGTAGATGCACTGCAACAACTACAGCCACCAGCAGATCAACCAGAAATCAAATATATATAACGCTACTGTAGGCGTAAGTAAGCCGTTTGGATTCTCCTATGGCTATTTTCTAGCCAAGTATTAAAGCACACTACTATGCCAGATGAGATGACGCTGAGTTATGAAAAAAATAAACGTAAAATAAAAAAGGAAATGGCAGACTGTGCCTAATTGATATCCAACCCCGGGCCCTAATAAATTTTCCCACTTCGGTCTTTGCGATGGATATGTGCGTCACTAAGCGCAAAACACAGTGGTCGCAAGTCTCACTCCAAATTGCTCACAATTTGCTAGTAGATGCACTGCAACAACTACAGCCACCAGCAGATGAACCAGAAATCAAATATATATAACGCTACTGTAGGCGTAAGTAAGCCGTTTGGATTCTCCTATGGCTATTTTCTAGCCAAGTATTAAAGCACACTACTATGCCAGATGAGATGACGCTGAGTTATGAAAAAAATAAACGTAAAATAAAAAAGGAAATGGCAGACTGTGCCTAATTGATATCCAACCCCGGGCCCTAATAAATTTTCCCACTTCGGTCTTTGCGATGGATATGTGCGTCACTAAGCGCAAAACACAGTGGTCGCAAGTCTCACTCCAAATTGCTCACAATTTGCTAGTAGATGCACTGCAACAACTACAGCCACCAGCAGATCAACCAGAAATCAAATATATATAACGCTACTGTAGGCGTAAGTAAGCCGTTTGGATTCTCCTATGGCTATTTTCTAGCCAAGTATTAAAGCACACTACTATGCCAGATGAGATGACGCTGAGTTATGAAAAAAATAAACGTAAAATAAAAAAGGAAATGGCAGACTGTGCCTAATTGAAATCCAACCCCGGGCCCTAATAAATTTTCCCACTTCGGTCTTTGCGATGGATATGTGCGTCACTAAGCGCAAAACACAGTGGTCGCAAGTCTCACTCCAAATTGCTCACAATTTGCTAGTAGATGCACTGCAACAACTACAGCCACCAGCAGATCAACCAGAAATCAAATATATATAACGCTACTGTAGGCGTAAGTAAGCCGTTTGGATTCTCCTATGGCTATTTTCTAGCCAAGTATTAAAGCACACTACTATGCCAGATGAGATGACGCTGAGTTATGAAAAAAATAAACGTAAAATAAAAAGAAACTGGCAGACTGTGCCTAATTGAAATCAAACCCCTAATAAATTTTCCCACTTTGGTGTTTGAGGTGGATATGTGTGTCACTAAGAGCTAAACACAACGGTAGCAAGTCCCCCTGCTAATTCCTCACAATATGGTACTACTACCACACTACTAGTGCCAGAAAGCCCAGCCACAAGCAAATTAAAAAAAAAGGATAACGTTATTGTAGCCCTAAGAAGGGCTGTTGTAGAATCACTCCTGCCTAACAGTAAGCTAATAGAACACCCTAACGCTTTCCCTGACCAGCAGCAGCTCTCTCCCTAGCGGCATCCAGTCAGAGAATGATCCGAGCAGCGCGGGCAGCGGCTAGTCTATCCCAGGGTCACCTGATCTGGCCAGCCAACCACTGCTATCGACGTGTAAGGGTACCACGTCATGCTGGGTGGAGTGCAGAGTCTCCTGGCTTGTGATTGGCTCTGTTTCTGGCCGCCAAAAAGCAAAACGGCGGGAGCTGCCATTTTCTCGAGCGGGCGAAATACTCGTCCGAGCAACGAGCAGTTACGAGTACGCTAATACTCGATCGAGCATCAAGCTCGGACGAGTATGTTCGCTCATCTCTAAATACCACATTATCACTTCACGTTTTTACTACACGGTAACTGAATAATATGTATGTTTTTCCCCTACCTTACCTCTTGATTAAACATGAGATAATATTGGTTCCATTATGTGAAAGGGTAATGGATTACACGGTAGCAGTTTTAATGATGAAACCACCCTTTACATAGCCTTGGTTTCCCACTTGAACAGCAATCTGGCTTTGTAGTCTTTGAAAGCCATCTGTATTTTCTAGACCAATAATAACTTGACTGCGAAGAGTAGTTCTGAGTACCCATATAACAACAATCCATGAATCATACCATTCATAAAATGGACAATTTAAAAGAACAAGCAGTGAGTATGGCGATCAACATAAAACGAAGCTCTTGTGACAAGTCATTTTGCATTGTTACACATTGCGACAAGTGCTATGATAAATGGTTAAAAGCTGTAGTGTATGTCCCTTGTCCATAACTGAGAATTCTTTGCTGTTTTCTTTCTTACCATTTCCTAAATGTCTTCTAAAATATGGGTATTTTTTACAAATATACGCCTGAATGTTACAAAGTGCTCTTTTATGGCAGATCAATTTGTATTTTAGCTATAATTTTCTTTTCATGTACCACACCACTGTTCGACTCCATTTAGAGCCCAAGTGGTGTTTGCATTGTTTGCACTTTGACAAATATATGTGTTGCCAGTCTTCTGCAGCCAGGAGGGGATTTGCTCATGTTAATTAAAGTGTTCTAGCAATAGTTCAGGCAAGAAGAATCGCTAATGCTAAAAGCAATGGAGCATAGGAAAAGGTCACATCTCCCACTCTTCCCATTTTTAAATGTGGCTAATGTGCTGGTAGCTGCTGTGTACTTTCCAAGTATTTACATAGCAGTAAATTGTCAATGTGTACACACACTAGAATATTATGACAAGCACTATGGCACCTGAATGAAACATAAAATCAATTATTTTTTTTCAGTCTGTGGCAGAGCTTTTTCCTTTGCTAATTTAATGCCCCATGCTGCATTTTTATTGTAGAATTCAGTCATTATAGACCATTACAGCTACAGTTGTCATTAATAACACAGATTAGTGTCCTGTAGCAGTTGCTAGCAGTGTTGGAGGGGTAGAGCATAGATATCAGTCAAAAGTAAAAATGTGCATTTTTAAAAGCTAGGATGCAAGAGGATACTGAAGATGTACAGTAATGCTTTATTTATTTAAATAAAAACTACCACTTATTAAACAATGAACAATTTTAGTTTATTTGGAAACATGCAGGGAAGGGGGGTATCAGAACTTATACGCCAGTTTTACCCCTTACACCATCTCAACAGAAAGTTGGCCTATAGGGGAATGAACTGGCACAGGCTGTAGCGCAATTCTACCCCAGACAAGACCTGGTATAGAATTACCCTGCGGGCTGGATATATAAGAAGTCCGGAGCCTTTAGATATATGGTGAAAGGAGTGGAGTTTACATCACATGGTGGTGTACTATGTGCCCGCTCATGATAAAGAAAGCCCTCTAATTGTATTTTAAAAAATCTCGATATAACCTACTACTCAGCTCCCAGACTGGGCCACTAGATTTGCAAACATATAAAAGAAATTTCAATTTTACAATAACTTAACAGGATATTTAAGAGTAGTTCCAGCTTTGGTGGTGGTTATTACAATCCACTTAGATCCCACTTGTAAACTATAAGAGTTTGTCTATTGGTGGTGGACTCAATAGAGCAGTCTGCCATTATTTTGTGTCCAACAACAAAAAGTAATCAATTGATACTTTGATGTAAGGACATTGAACATTAAAGTTTATTTAGGACAGAAACAGATCTGCTGGGCAGAACAAACGACAGTAGTAATTACCATTTATTTATACTTAAAGGGAAGAAAACCTGAAATGAGGAACATATGCAATTGGCTGGGAAAGGGCCGACTCTACATAGCATCTAAGAGAAGATGCAGAAAGAAGGACCTACTACATGACATAATGCCAAGAAACTGTGTTATTCCTCTTGTGCACACAGAAGACTACATATTTAACATTTGTTGTAAGGTGAGGTAGACTTTAGAATAAATTCCAAAAATAATGGTTAACCCACAGAAGATCTAAAGTTATATTTATATTTCAAATTGGCTCTGTCTATTATGTATAAATTTAGAATCCATAAAACAGTTTGCACAAGAGGAATGTCAGAGGCACCGAGGAAGAGAATAGGACACGGATAAATGGGATTACTGATGTGCAAGCAATCTGGAGCCTACATCAATAAGCAACTATCTCACCACACTATAGTGAACACGTATTATGTTCAGGAGTGTTTGCAATCACTTCTTCCATCCTCTTGATCTTATTGATCTCCATGATTCTCCCATACTCAGTGGGAGAGTATGAAGTTTTCCAGCTGATGAGAGTTATTTGCTTTAACTATGTTCATAAATGGCAAATTTGGCAACTGAAAGGTGTAATTCACACATGGTAATGGAGTTGTATGTGCGCAGATATCAGCAAGTGAAAGTTATAGAAATAAAAATATTTACACAATGAATTCTCTTAAGAGAATCTGAAAATTTTACTTGGCTTCCTTAAAAGCACAGATAAAAACCATCAACATGTGTAAAATCAACAAATTCACAGAATGTACAGAATCAGAAGTAGATCTGATGGGTAGATTCCTTCTGCCTGATTCTGCCCTAATATGTAATTTGATAATCCTGAAACATAACCTAATTTGTTAAAAACGATATTTGAGTAATAGGTAAATTAACTGCAGAGGCTACTGGGGCATGGGGTAGCCTTAGCTCCCAGTGCCCGGCCAGGCTAGTAAACGACCCAGTAGCCTCTGTGTAATACTTACCTATTAGTAAAATAAAGTTTTTAGCAAATTAGGTTATGTTCCAGGATTATGAAATTACATGTTAGGGCAGAGGCAGAAGGAATCTACCATCAGATCTACTTCCGTCAATTTCTCATGGTAGGTTTCCTTTTTTTTTTAATCAAACTTATTTTTATTGTTTTTGTAACATATACAAATACATACATAAACATATTGTTACAGTCGTTACATGTACTTTATAAGGAAGCATGTACACAATCAGCCGAACATGGCCTGTATTTTCCTACAATCCTGAAGTACAATAAAACTAAAAACATTTATCCAAAGCATGGATCTTTTAAATGGACAAAATGCAATAATAAAAGAAAAATACCCCCCTTCCTCCCCATGGTAGGTTTACTTTAACACTACAAGTTACTAACACAATTTTTTTTTTAACTATTTCCCTAGTGTGACCCTTATTTTTAAATAGTGACCCATATGTATTAAAGTCTTTGTGCCATTTTTCTGTCCGACTAGAAAGAATGTGCAAACTGCTTGCACACGTATTTATAAGTGTCTGCCCCAGTTTTGTGTCGCGGCTGCACTGTGCCTGAACAGAGAGAAAAAATGTGCACCTAAAGGGATGTTTAGTGCCTAGTCGGACCGTGGGGCACAATTCTGTCCGATGTGCTCCAAAATTCAGTCAGAAATCTGCAACATTCCAAAAAAAAGTGATGCACACTTCCAGAGCAGTGCAGGGAGTGCCAGAAGACAGTGCCCCACAATTCAATGTGGAGCGTCCTGGATCCTTGAATACTTTTTGATTTTTTTTTATGTTTCATTGTAACATTTTCATCATGTTTGTAACATTTTTATTTAAAAACTAGGTTTCTACACAATTTGTTAGAGAGTTTTTTACGGTGCTCACTAAGCAGTTATGTAATGGGTTATTTTCATATATTGGGCTAATACAAACACATTGATACCAGGGAGTGAGTAATGGCACTCACCATTGACCGAAGCATAATTGGTGTTAACAATGACTGATTGTTAATTAGTGCCAAGCTCCTGCTCCGATCGCGCAGGCTTCTGAGCCTGTGCAAACACAACGTCAGTGTGGCACCTGGTGCGTGAAAGCAGCTGTTTTCACCACTAAACTGTCATTTTGCGCCTATGAATTACACAACATGGCCCAAACATTTTGTGAATGTTGTTAACAGTGACTGCATTAATATTTCTAGCTTGCACATTACAATATATCCTATTATAGAATCTGTTCTACTCCTTTTTCAAGTTTCATTGTATTCTAGTTTCAAATTTCTAAAAGTAAAACCAGGGACACTGGGTGGTACGTAAATGAAGTTTGTTGGAATTATGAAATATGAAAAGCAGCAATAAAATGAAACATTAAGAAAATATAATAAAAACCACTGAGCTGAATATGTAATGTTCATTTCATAAAACCTTTTTGTTAAGCTTTCAGCAACCTTATCTGTTTCTCATGCTGCTCTGTGTTTTTTTCTGTACTGCATTATACCACACCATACATTTCATATTAGCACAGTATATGGCTGGTTGTGCTTTGTGCAATTTCCCTTTCCTACTTTTAATGATTTTGCAGATTTTATAATGGGAATTGGTAAAATTTAGGCATTTAAATGCACCACTAGTACATAACACAGATGACGCTACCATTATTTAACAACACAAGACAGATTTAAGTTACATGCACAATGTTGCATATTTTAATGTCAACCTTAAAGGGGTTGGCCTGGAATTTAAGAAAACTGTGAAAAGCAGGGAATATCCTAACATCTCCAGTGCAGCCACATAGAGGGTCTCTGCAGTCCTGCAGCAATTATGTCATCTACAGTATTCACATGACCTCTAGAGTGAAATACTGGCATCAGTAGATGCAATGATTGCATGTATGCAGGAAAATGCTGAGAATCTCCATGGGTAGTCATTTTTATACCGCAGCTGGAATTTAGTCCAGCAATGAACAGTCATACAGCATAACATAATTTAAGAGAATTTGGACTAGAAGCCTACCCTGCAGTGACCAAACCTCTCATTAGCAGAAAGAATCAAAAGACTAGACTCACCTATGCTGAGGAGCTTGTTGTGTGGAAGAAGAAGAAGTGGTCCACAGTTCATTTTACTAATGAAAGCAAGTTTGATTAATTTGGGTCAGATGGGAAACATTATGTTTGTTGACAAACTGGGGAAAGACTTGAATCCAACATGTATAAAGAAGTCAGTGAAAGGTGGTGGAGGAAGTGTCATGGTTTGGGGAAAGTTTTCTGCAGCAGGACTTGGATCTCTCTTTCAGCTACATGGCAGCTACAGAGTAATTGCAAGTTTGCATTAGAAACTTCTTCAATAACATATGGTTTCTTCCTTGCATTTATGACTCAATCATCTAGCAATTTTCATGCAAATCTCCCTGTCACAAAGAAAAACAGGTAAAGCAATTCCTTAAAACAGAAAACGCTGAAATAATAAAATGGCCAGCTCAGAGTCCTGATCTATACCTTTGCTTAGAAACTTATGGCCAAAAAAAACCCAAACATTATCAAAACTGTGGAACAGACTGGAAAAAGACTAGACCAAAATTGCTGTTGGATTGTTGTAACTTTGTTGAAAATGTATTTTTAATCTTTTTTTAGTGTGTGTATGTATCTGTAGATTTTTTTAATCTCTTTCTGATGGGGCACAGTATACTTAGACCTCTCTATAATAGGGCAGATTATATATAGATCTATCTGTAAGGCCCCTTGCACATGAGCTTGGACTTAACTAGGCCATAACCTGGATGAGCACTGCTGCCGGGTTCAAGAGAGAGAAAGCGTAAGTGTGGAGAAGAAAGACACACACAGGCTGCAGGTGCCCCGTCCCCCTGGGACACACAACCTGCTGCTAGCGGGGAGCCAGGTAATGTGAATACTTCTATAACGTACTTAAAAGAGTCAGAGTTCTGACAAAAGCATTATTAAAAACCGCATAGCAGAGGATCTTGGAACCTTTTCCCAACTAAAAATGACATTCCTGGTGACAGGTTGGCTTTAAAAAAATATAGCAACAATCTGTAAACAATTAAAAAAGTCTAATAAAAAAATAATTTATAGAACTTATAGACTTTTATTTTTCAGAATGAAATAAATATTCAAATAAATAAATCATAGCAGTGAAATTACATGGCACAAATATAAAAAACATTTTATGTCTACTCATTTCTTACTTATGGTTCTGTCTATTTCTCTTTTTCCTCTTTTCTTTTGTTTGTTATTTCTAAAAAAAATAGAATCTTATTATTCATTCAGCTAATATATCTTGCCTAAATCCATCAAAATTCTCAATTATTGCCTAATTAATGTTTAATATGGCTGCATGATTCTCCTTGAAGATATAAATGTCACATGATTCCAGAAAGAAGGGAGAAGAATAAAGAGTAAACATGAGTTACAGCAAATAACAAGCGCACAATGGGACGCTTTGTGTCTCTATTGAAGTCTACATATATCAGGATGAGCCTTTTTCATAACAGACAAATCAATAGAGGTTACACATCTTATTGTCAAAGTGCACAAAGCAATCAAAGTCCCTCAAATTACACCTTTTATTAGATGAAATAGAGAGAGGAGAATACCCATCGATCCTTAGATAGTCTCCGTAGGAGCCCTAGATAGTGACATTTCTCCCTAACAATGACTGATATCTTTGTAATACACATTAAGGTGCAAGAGAATGTCCAGTATAATAGTTATTTAGTTACACAGTTATAAAATCTATTTAATTAAACAAATTAAAATATTTTAGGGAACATTGTACACAACAAATCAAGGCCTGACGAGGAACTTATGTAGATCTGAATGTTGTAATACCTGCAGATAAACGCTCAGCAATGGTTACACTGTAATAATAAGCACATGTCTCTAGAAGAGCAATGATTAGAATCATAGTCTTATAGGTATACTGTTATTGCCACATTTTGGTGATTTAAACTCCTTAACGCCAAGGCCCTTTTTTGTTTTTGCGTTTCCATTTTTTACTTCCTACCTTCAAAAATCTATAACTTTTTATTTTTCCATGTACAGATCTGTGTAAAGGGCTTGTTTTCTGCATAACAAATTGCACTTCATTGTGACAGTATTTACGATTCCATGGCGTGTAATGGGAAGCAGGAAAAAATTCTAAATTCTGTGAAATTGGTGAAAACATGCATTTGCGCCATTTTCTTTGAGCTCGGATTTAATGGCTTTCACGGTGCGCCCCAAATGACATGTTGTCTTAATGACCAATTTGACATGCTTTGTGCAGCGCTGCGTAATCTGTGTGCGCTACATAAATAAAGAATTATTATTATTCTATGGGTCTGTGCGATCACATGGACACCATATTTATATAGGTTTTATGATGTTTTCATACACTCCTCTGCCTCCTGTACAAAAAAAAAAAATTCTTCATTTTGCCATCTTCTAGCACTAATAACTTTTGCATACTTCCGTGTACAGAGCTGCTTATTACAGATCACCACTCCCCAATGACACTGCCCACACGCCAACGGCTCTTTAATGCTGTCGACAGGTTTGCTTGCGATGATGGAAGGGTTTGCTTCAATATTGAGAGCCTTCTCCGTATCCCCACATTTGAAATGTGACATACTAATAGGTCACACGTCGGTAAGGGGTTAAAGCCATATGTTTAACTTCATTCTAATTATGGGTAGTGATCATCATCCCTTGACAGCAACAGGATTGGACACCAAAAAATAATCAATACTGTATGAACACAAGTGTAGCTAATGACTTGCAGGACCCGGTGCAAAAACCTGAACTGACCGTATAGCTCCTCCCCGTGCCTGAATTAGTTTTTTAGTTGTTTGGGGTGGCCATAGTGTACAGGAGTATTTTCCGCAAATAGTCACTAGAATAAAAATGCTTAAACTATATAAGTGCTCTATGATGCCATGGAGTTGATAAGTGAGCTAAATTTCATGGAGTTTGCAAACTAAAATGTAGGAGTTGTTGTAATTCTGACATCTAAATTATTTTAGCAATTTTCCACCCAGGAAAATTAAATTCACTAATGACCGCAAAGCTGCAGTCTTGAAGGCTACTCTATGTTACAGTACCCACCCACAATATTTTATTGCTAGGGTCATACCACAGCTAATGAGTTTTTATAAATTTTACTTGATTCATTGTTTATGGTACTAATGTTATTTTGAGCAAATTTTGGTTCAAATTACTGAGCCTCAGCATGCTTGTGGTTTTTTTCATGTTTGACATTTCCATGATTTCCCCTTTTAGTAGTTAAACAAGCATTTGAAAAGATATCATACATCTATCACTATGGAAACATGGTGTAATCTTTACAAATGTTTGGGATCCTGTCTTTTGATAAATTACAGTAAATACAGTGTTACTCCAAAAAATAAGGCTAAGGCTAAGCATGATGTTTCAGCCTTTTCAGAGTAGGAATGAAATATAAACTCTACCCTGAAAATAAGCACTCCTTACAAATGCTATATATTATGTTATCTTATCTAAAACCCCAATTCTGGTTTAGTTTAAAGACAAGAATATCCCCTTAATATCACTGTGTCTCTAGGTGCTACAGAACTAGAGATATCAACTGTTAAAGTTATATTCAGGAGTGTTATTTTCATGTACAGCTCCCAGTCCATCTGTAACTTTAACCGGGGATATGTCCCTGTCTATGACATCTAGGAATACAATCCTTGTGTAACATTAAAATGTAAATGCTCCTCTTTATAATGATGTGTTTTATGATGCCATGCTTGATAAGATAAAGCTGTTTTAAGATTGCCCCCACCATCCTGTCAACTGAAAGCAGCATGGAGAATTAGGAAGAAGGAGCTGCGTGGAAGAGGGAACAGGCAGGTGCAATGAGCTACTAGCAGCTACATGGACAAGGAGGCTCATGTAAGAAAATTGGGTCCCACGATTCTACAAGCAATAGAAGCACAATAAATTCAGAATGGAATTTAGATTTGTGAGAGTTATAATGATTTTCCAAAAGATGAAGCTTATGATAGTATTTTTCCAAAATTTTCCAATTTTTTTTGGTGAAAATCAAGACTCACTGTGGATTTTTTTTCATGGAAAAAATAAGCCATTTCCTAAGAATAAGCCCTATCAAATTTTTCTGAGCTAAAAATAATATAACACTGTGTCTTATTTTCTGAGAAAAAGTCTTATTAACAATCAAGGATGTTTTGTGGATACTGATTTTCTATAAATACTATTTGAGAGTTAACTGATCAAAGCAAACCATTTGTATTAGGAGCCTTTTTTCCCACTTGGTATATTTTGAGGTCTTTCATTAAATGATATTGTAGGATTATGTAAATGGGATAATATGTGCTCCCGCATGCCTTTGATATAGTGTGCTCTGTGTATTCTAAAGATTATGGCCTCCCGCTGTGCAATAAGAAAGTAGTTTTACATATCAGTAGGATGCCTTGAGAAAAAGCTTTATAGCAAAGAAGGTCAGCAATGGGCAGAATAACTGATTCATGGCCAATTGATTGGCATCAAGTATTTGTATTGATTTATATGGCATGGATATGGATGATCTTCTTTAAAAAGATGAATTAAGGAAGAAAAAGAAAATGTTTGAGAATTTATTACAACTTTGTTTATAAAAATATTTGTTCTTTAATTTTCAGGAGATGGTGGTTGGTCACCATTGGACAGTGATCATTATCAGTGGCTTCAAGTGGACTTTGGAAGCAGGAAACAAATCCGTGCAATAGCTACTCAAGGGAGGTACAGCAGTTCTGACTGGGTCTCTCAATACCGCTTGCTCTACAGTGATACTAGCAGGAACTGGAAACCTTATCATCAGGATGGAAATATATGGGTAAGGAGTATAAATTAACGGATTTTATATTATAAATACCTTTCTATTACTTATATTCTAACATTATAAGTAGGGATGAGCAGACCCGTTCAAGTTCCAAACCCAAATACTCGCCACCACCAGTAACAACTGCTAACAGTGCTAACCCATATCGTGGGTGTTACGAAAATGCTGTCGGCTAATCCAAGGATCATCGCTGTCCGTGGCATCATCAGGTTGCCACATTCCCAGAGTAAGAAGCAGTACATGTGCCTGTGCTGGTCCTGCTGGTACTCTGTACTAGCAGTGATCGTGGGTGTTACCTGTGGGTGGAGGCGGAGCCAAAATTATAGCTGATTATGGTTCAGGTCTGCTCATTACTAGTTAATAGTCAAGTTTTTCCTAAGAAAAGCAAAACTGCTGTTGAAAAATATCCCCCATGAATTATATATATATATATCTCACCATATCATTACCTAAAAGGCATTTTCCTCTGTACACAAAGTAGGAGCCTAGTAACATCTGGTCTTAAGAATGGTGCATGATGATGTCTGTATAGAAATTACATATGTTGTAATGCTTTTTAGAGATGTTGGAGATAGCAGAAAAGTGATTTATACGGCCTATAGCCTATACTTCATATTCAGAGCAAAACATGGAGTTTACAACGAGTTTGAAGAAAGGAAAAAAACTGCTTTTTGTGGCTTTTAGATCTTAAACTAACAGTTTTTAAAAAAATAAAGGAAAATTCATTATTAATTTTATACACACAGGCTTTTTATTAAAAATGCAAGGTCTTTGCCAAGAACATTGTTAGTATTAGTAATATGCTCATTTATGACAAACTGTAGTACTAAAATATTTGAGGCTATTTCTCGAAAACGTGACAACCTTTTTGTTTTCCTTTTTTCTGATTATTGATGAATAAGATTAATTAAACTCCAGATTGTGTTGATTGCTGAAATATATTAGGCACGCAGATTCAATTGTTATGGTTCAGTGAAAGAATAGACAAGAACAATGGTCTGATGGAGAATAGAAATTTATTAAATGCCCTTGCACGTCCTGGTCCTTTAACACAGATTTATTTGGTAGTTTTACTTGTTGTTCTGGTTTATGATGTATGTATGTACTAGACAACATGTCTAGTTAAAAGAAATAAATCATATAGAGGGCTTCTCTGGATAGGTTTTTGTGTGAGTGTACAATTAACTGAGGAAATTGCTTTCAAAAATAGTGTATGGAAAGCAAACAACTGAAGCATAACTAAGCAAGCATGTCAAGGTCGTCAGAGAATTCTCCATTTTATTCAGGGAAATAAGCCTAGGTCTAAAGAAGGACCTAAGAGCAAGACACCGGGCTCAAATGTAATCCAACACATCTTCACCAACATTATCTTAATGGCTATTTAACCTGATCATATTACTTCTTAATTTGTAAATTGCACATAACAGAACATCTGGGTATTGGGTTGAGAAACATTATAATAATGGTGTGCTACTAATGACCTTTGTGGTTAATGTATAAAACAATTTAATTTAAATGCAAAATTAAAGAGGTTAATTTTACAAGCTTATCTGAAATGACATTTACACTCTGGGTGTTTGAATATAGGAAAATTATTATAAATATATTGAACCATTCGAAAATATAATTAACTTTAAAGATTTAACCCTTTAACATTAATCATTTATACCTTCATTCATTTTGGGGCTGATGATGCAGTACATTTTTGATCTTGTCTTCATTACAATCCATCCAACATACACAAAACCATTAAAAACTTTAAAAGGATTTTATGACATACAGAAAACCCCTCAGGGGGTAGGTTTCTCATGAAGGAACAAAGCATAATCCCTGTTCCATTGACTGCCCTCTGCTCTGTAGGGTGTAATATCCCATCAGACATGAGTCAACCACAAGACTCAGTGTTCATAGGCCCTCCATTCAGACTTAGCCACTGAGACCAGTGTTGCCATCTTAATGTATATAAAGTTATCACTTCTGGACCAACAGGAATGGAATCTTCAGAGACTGAAGATCCATTGGTAAAACATGAGAAGAGAAATCTTGGGGGTACTTGGGGTTTCATTTCCCTATTGCTTTGTATATAATCACAGCATCTGTTTATATTGATAAAACACCACAAAAACACTAGTGTATGAAAGTATCAGTGCACAGTCAGACTAGACAGTCTTATGGTGCACCAGATTTATTAAAATGTATCTGATGCCAAATGGCAAATGATGATGGATGATAAATCTGGACTTGTTTAGTCTAGTCTAACTTTGTACCTCCAATTAGTTTAGCATACACCCAAAAATTGTGCCAAAATCATGGTGCTTTAGTTTTGGGCTCACCCCTCCATTCATATTAAGCCACTAAGCCAGTGATGGGCAACCTTTGGAGCTTGGTGTGTCAAAATTCACCAAAAAACTGAGCATAACTCGGGTGATGTGTCACCGTGAGAAAAAAAAACATCATTTTGTGATATTTATAGTTTAAATAACAAATATGTATAATTATTTCACTTCTAGGGTACTTTAACCCTAGGTTGTCTGATTGATCCTACCATGTACTGCCATACTACAGTATACTACAGTATGGCAGTATACGGGGATTTTCCACATCATCTATTTATTACAATGTGCAAATCGCACATTGTAATAGATCGTTACAATCAGACACGTGTGAAAATGCTTAGTAACCTGCAAACTTTGTCATGAAAGGTTGCAGGTTATAGTGAGACGCAGGTGCCGCTGTCTGCATCTCCTTCATGAGGAGCAAAATAATCGCAATGTCTGACGATTTGCAAGGCGTTGTGATTATTTCAGGGCTTGTACGTCACAAAACTGACACACAAGCCCTGATGACTGTCTTTCATCATACAGTACACTGACATTACTCACTGTTTGTTGTCTTGTATGTATGATGAGAGTGGTTGTCCTCCCTCATCCCTGCTGTGGAGATGGTCAGTGTAGAGGTGGCCTACCACAACAACTCCCCCCAGCACAACTTTCAGGAGCTGCAGAGGACTTTCTGGAGTTGATGGTCGGGTCACCTCTCCTGGTGCTGAGCACGGGATGATACCTGTGCTGACTGGAGACACGAGGCACAGCTCACACAGGGGGAGGGCCCGGTGGAGGAAGAGGAGGAGGAAGTGCTGTGAGCTCAGTGCATGGCAATCTCTCAGCCTCCCGGCTACTTCACCTGGCCGTGTAGGAGCCGAGGATGAAACTTAACTCTCCGGGGGCTGCGTGTCACTGAAAATGGCTAGGCGTGTCAGCACTGACACGCGTGTCATAGGTAAGCCATCACTGCACTAAGCCATACCTTTTTTAAGGTCATGCCACATTTGTCATACTAGTAGTAAAAATTTCTCAAAATTGTGATATACTGTATAAGGCATGTACACAGATAAATCTGTCTCTGTGTGTATCCAAGAAATGCCATATATGGAACAATACAAAAGTGCTCTCTTTGCCTTTGTTTACTGTAAAATTGTGTTGTTCCCGAGGTAGTTTATCAGGAAAATTAACTTGCTGCTGTCAGGTTCCAAATATTACAGCTCTCTCCTTAGGGTTCTAAAATCAGCATAAACTGTAGTCAGGATATTACTAAGGAAGCATCCAAAAGAATTAATAAAAAAACATAACAAGACTTTCATGTACCAAAATACTGCATTTTGATTTTATAGAATCAAAAGGAGAAAAGACAAACATTATTTATACTTTGCACTCAATCAATTTAATCAAGTTTAAGCTGCTAAAAAATTTACCATTCAGAGTGCGATTTTTAAGTGACAACTTTCCCCAAAATGGCAGCATCCTACTGGTATTACCTGTGGAATGGGGATTGAAACGGACCTGAACCTGGGGCCGAACTTCTAATGGGGGGACAGAAACTTTGCGGGTCAAGTCCATTCAACATCATATCTGGATCCTTACTGAACCCCTCAATTATATTCTGTACAACAGATATTAAATGTACAAGTCTGTATTTTACTGTTTCTCTGGATCCTTTTTTGAAAATTGGCAACACATTTTAAATGTTGAACACAAACTGCCATTAAGGAATCTTCAAAACATAAAGAAAGGTCAATGTATCACTATACTTAAACTTAATCTGTCGCTTCTAATATTTTCAATAAACCTCAAACAGAGCCTTATACAAGACTGTAAAGGTGTCTAAATGATTCTGCTGTGACTCCTCTACGTTGCTGCTTTTGTCCAAAAATAACATTTGTGCTGTGGCTGCACTATACCAAATGCAACACAAAATTCTGCACTGAAAGGGGCGTTCCGGTGCAGGGTCGTACCATGCACAACATTTATTATGTAAAATTGTGTTGCATGCTCTATGTTAAAGGTGCTGCAAAGAAAAGTTGTTGCACTCTGTTGGAGCAGTGGGCACCAGATTCATGAAGAACGTGCACCACAATTCATGACTCTGGCGCACCCTGCACAATACACATGCAAACTGCATATAGTGCAGTTTCCACAGTTTTTGATAAATGTTGGCCAATGGCACAGATATATGAAAACTGGTGCAATCTGCCTTAGTGCAGTTTGCCTGTGTAGTGTGGACTTTGCGTGACATTATTTAATATTGTTGCATGCTCTTTTTGATCAGGTCAGTTTTCAGGATGTGACAGTTTTATTTTTCTTAGTGCACTTTGCTACACAATCGCAACACAATTGCGATGAAGCGCAGTAATAAATGTAGCGTACACTTAGAATACACACTACCAGGCCCCTTTAACACCTGCAATTGGTGGCAGTACCGATCGTGGGTGATATTAGTGCCTATGTTCAGCCGGAAACAAAATGACTGAAGTTCGTGTCCGGGTTTATGTTCTGAGCTCGCAAACTTCAGTATGGACATGAACTTGGTGTTGTGAATCCACTCAACACTAGACTTAAGCATGATCATGTAGTTTAAACATTACTCTAAACTTAAAGAATTTTCCCCCAAAACAGCTGCACCATCCACTTTGGGATGTAGCCTATTCCTGCTGTAGGGTTTATAGCTAACGACAAAATATTCTCATTTCTCCAACAAAACAAACCACTCCTTTTGTATTTATACAGGGATTAGAGCATGCAAAATTGCAACATTTTGTACCTTTAACTCATCCTCTTTTTCCAGAAATTATCCATTAGGTTATAAATTTAAAGAAATAGATTTTTGAACCATTGCGAAAATCACATTGTTCAACAAATACACTGGGGCAGATTTACTTACCCGGCCCATTCGCGATCCAGCGGTGCGTTCTCTGCGGTGGATTCGGGTCTTCTGGCGATTCACTAAGGTAGTTCCTCCTCCGTCCACCAGATGTCGCTGCTGCGCTGAAGTTCCCCGAGGCCCGCTGGAATGCCCTGAAATTTAACGGCCTATACCTGGTGAAGGTATGTGCAAGTTTTGCAACATTTTTTTTTAAATGCGGCGGTTTTTCCGAATCTGTCAGGTTTTCGTTCAGCCACGCCCCCCCGATTTCCGTCGTGTGCATGCCGGCGCCGATGTGCCAAAATACGATCGCGTGCGCCAAAATCCCGGGGCAATACAGGGAAAATCTCCGCAAATCGGAAATATTTGGGGCGCGAATCGGGCCCTTAGTAAATGACCCCCACTGTTTTTGCTTACATTAAAATATTAGTGTTCAAGGTTGGCTCCATGTTTCAGTAGGCACCTGGGCAACAGACTCATTAGGCCCCATTGCAGTGAACTCATGTGGCAGCATTTAAAATTCAGAAACTGAAACAGTCTCCTGTCCTAAAATATTCCCTAGTTTATTATATCAAACAGACTCTCATGGTTATTTAATATAATCCCCTCCCACACCCTTGAATTCAATAAATACAGCCCCCCTCAACCTCATTCCTTATGTACAGCCTTATGTGCCCTCCCCCCCAGCATCTCTGTGCCCCGGGACTTACCCAGGGATACCTAGTGCTGGCACCAGCCCTGTGTATGTTGATATTAAATTTTTTCTTGAACACCTTAGCATTATGTTATAGTTTGACAATGAGCTTTTGGCTTTTGTTTGCTGATTTTATGGGATTTTTTCTTAACAGCATGTTAATATACAAAACCATTTGCTAAGCATCTGGTAAATACAGACCTGAATATCTAGGGAATTTATTTTTCTAGCAATAATTTCATTTATTCAAAACATAATTTTTCATTTTAATTTCCATGTATATTTGGCATCATCTGCCAATGAGATATAACAGGATGGGAAACTGGTACTTTCCCAGATTTGATTCCTATTCATCATACAAACTATTCCCTTTCATTTCAATTGACATTCGCATTTATCTTGCTGTTGTTGTTCTTGCTTTTTTTTTTAAGATAAAACATTTTTGGATGAAACATTTTGGTCAGACCATGTTCTATTCATTGTATTACAATGACTAGTTACTAGTATGTTGTTCATTATAAATGAGGTAAAACAACGTAATGCATAAGAAATGGGAGAATTGAGAAAAAATGCTAAATGCTAAATTTTCCCAGTCCAAAATCTACTGAATATACAGGAGAAGGCGAGTTTTTCAGCACAAAAAAATGTGCTGTAAATACTAAATGAGTCTATAAAAAATAAAATGGGAGACCAGTGGCAGGCTCTTTCGCAGGTCTTTGGTGCACACACTGACATCAGCCACTTCCTGACAACATGGTGAGTGCGCCAGGATGGGTGACGTGGCGCATGTCAGTATGTGCGCCGCAGACCTGCACAAGAATCTGCCACCAGGAAGCAAGAATAGGTCCTGTGAGTGGCATTGGAAAGGTGAGTACAAAGTTTATTTTTTATGTGCTGGGAAGGGGGCTGACCAGCTACATACTGGGGGACAGGAGGTAGCCTATATAATGGGCGGCAGCAGGAGGGCTATATATTGGGCAGAAGCAGGCAGGTTATGTACCTGGGGGGTGGAAGACAGGCTATATACTGGGGTCTGTCTGGCTATATACTGAGGGAAGGATTCTGGCTATAAACTGAGGCAAGATACATGCTACATACTTGGGGCTAGCTGACTAGCTATATACTGGTGGCAGGTAGCAGGCTATATACTGGGGGCTGGCTATATACTGGTGGCAGGATGCAGGCTACATACTGGGGCAGGCTATAGTTTGTGGGATGGCTGGCTGTTTACTGGGGGGCAGGGGGCTGGCAGGTTATATTCTGGGGGACAGGGGGCTGGCAAACTAGATACTGGGTGGAGGCTGGGACCAATGCATTTCCCACCCTAGGCTTTTACTTGAGTCAATAGGATTTCCTAGGTTTTTGTGGTAAAATGAGATACCTCAACTTATACTCGGGTCGGCTTATAATTGAGTATGTATGCTAAATCCTAAAAATTATTCCCATTATCATGAAATAATCAGTCTACTACACTATATAGAAAAATATACAGTAAAGGTAAAGGGATCACTATCACCAAACAATGTTATGAAATCCAAGCGAGCGGACGATGGATCTGCCTAGGACTGTGAGCTGAAGTATGAGGACTAAAGATTGTGTGAGTGTAGAGAACTAAATTTTAATGAAGTATTGTGAGTTGTACTTATTTTTACCAGGAGGAATTTATAGCCTTGTAAATAGAGAAGAACGATCAAGTGGTATTAAATTACTAAAACAAATGTTCTTATCTGGTGTTATCATTCCTGACTTGTTCTCTATAAAGTTCACAACTAGTTACACTCCTGGACACATCTCCAACCACAAGTTTACATGGGTGCCTGGCTTGTCAACATCTCCGCAAGCCCTTGACCCATACTTACATCCCCTCCTCTGTGTATGCAGTCCTCTAGTTCCCAGAGGATGCAGGCACCAGCTCTCTCTGCTTTTAGTAGCGACAGTGTGTACAACAGCATATGTCACCAAACTTGCCCAACTATATAGCCCAGTATTCTTTGTTCCTAGTTCATGTGGTCCCACTGTTGAGTGCTCCTGATTTTGCAGATTATTTTTGCTGCTGTACTGCTTGCCTTGACCCTCTCCCTGTTAACTGACATTTCTTTTGTTCTGGCTGCCCTGACTTTTGACTAACCTTGATAATTTGATGTCAATACCTATAATTACATTTTTATTCCTTCAAAGCAGAAAGAGCTGTGATGCTTCAGTGTTCAGTGTACAGGATAGATTCGTTAGGTTTGTTCTGTTGAATTTGTATGTAAGTTGGAACTGTATATTTTATAATTGTAACCCCAGTGAAATCTTTTTTGGTCTTTTTTTAGACACCTTTTTTAACTGTTATAGCTGTGTATTGTAACCTGAGGTACAGTAAGTAAATTGCCAACATCCAGAGGTCCGTTTGTAACTAGGAGTCGTCTGTAAGTCAAGTGTTCTTAAGTAGGGGACCGCCTGTATTGTTATCAAGTAGGCCATCACAGATGTCAACAATAGAAGAAAACTGTCACATTATAAGTCAAGGATAGTATCAAATACAACCTACCATTAGGCAACAATCACTGCTTCTTTTGTATCCAAGACTAAGATTCTTGCACTTTCCTGCCATATATACATTCATACTTTCCTGCATTTATTTATGCAAATGATACCTGAGAGGGGAACCAGGGGTTAGATGATCAGTAGATATACCGACCCCAGATCTCCAGTTGGGGGACGGGAGACAAAAAAAGACCTGAAAAAAAGCCGGCGCCTCATTTTCATACCTTTTTATCTATATAAACAATTTTGTTTTTAATGAAATTTATGCCTGATGAAGGTCCGGGTACCGGACCGAAACGTGTAGCATTTAAATAAACCAGCATTGGACCAGCAACACTGTCCTTGGATATTGATTCCGTGTTGAACGCCACTTCATCCTGCTCCAGTGCATGGGGCTCAGAATCTATTGCTGACTGCATTTATTTATGTTTTTGAATGTTGGAGGGGTTCTGTGCTTTGACTGAAATATTGTAGCGCCCAATTATTTTTCTTCCAAAACATTCTTGTGTGCCCTCATTTTCTTTAGATAATAATCCTGCTGAATAAACTATTTTGTTCAGTACAAACATAGTTTTCTTATACTTGAGAGCACATTTTATACTTAAAAGTTCTAATAATCCTCTTACTTGCATATTTGTATGTAAAAACTTAAAATAAAACTGTTTAAAACATAGAAAATGAAAATATAATAGATTTATAATGAATTCTATAAGGCAGCTCATTTTAGTGCTTTTATAATATAAAAAGGACAGCAAGAATAATTGTTATTTTGTACAATTTGTACTGCCTTGATAATAATTATATGCAACCAAATTAGAAATATATTTCAATATTCTAAAATGTTGAACAAGTTTGGCAAAAATAAAATTTCAGAATAATTCATGTAAAGGCTGATTTAAAACTTGCCATTCTCAAATGCAATTTTTTGTAAAACCAATTTCAATGCCCTCTCATTCCCCTATGATCATCTCATGGGCTTTGAAAGAGAACAAAATATACTATAATGAAGGGGAAAGTCACTTTTAAATATACTGATACACTATCTGCTCTTAAGCTCAGTCAGCAGATTTTTTTTTCTTACAAGCCAAAGCTCAGGGAATTCCGGTTTTATGAATATCCATTAATGTCTAACATTTTGAAAATGCAGAGCCAGACTTGTAAAAGCAAATCTGTTCTTCACTTCTCAGTACGTTACACACTTACTAATGGAATAGATAAAAAGTACAAAGCAGATAATATTTCCTTGACAATATTCACCATAATGAAACACAATTTTGAAGTCAATTCCAGAACAGTAGTTAAAAGAGAAATATCAGTTTGTATTCAAATGTACCTTACACGGTACAAGTCAAGCAGAGAAACGTCTGCTATTCCCTTATTTATTAAATAAGAAGCAGTCCATGTAGGATAGTTACAGCTTATGTCCACAAGGTTACAATAGAGACTTATAAAGTTCTTATGAAGAGACAACGGAGAGGATGTTAACCCACCAGTTGTAATGGACGTTGGCTGGAGTCAACTTAGTATATCCAGTATAACCTGGCATAGAAGTGTGTTATAACTAGAGATGAGCGAGTACTAAAATGCTTGAGTGCTCGTTACTGGGGTCAAACTTTTCCCGATGCTCGAGTGTGCGTATCGAATAACTAACCCCATTGAAGTCAATGGGAGACTTGAGCATTTTTCACTGAAAGAACACATTGAAAGAACACTAAAGAAGAACACATTGCAGATGTTTGCAGATGTTTTCACTTAAAGGACACATTGAAAGAACACAGTGAAGAACACATTGCAGATGTTCCGTACATCTGCTAACTTATCCAAAGACACGCGTGCCAAACTGTGTTCTTCACAATAGTATGTGAAGAACAATATGTGTGAAGAACACATTGCAGATGTTTCCATACATCTGCAATGTGTTCTTCACACATGTTCTTCATTGTGTTCTTCGCTTAAATGATCTGGTGTTCACTGTTTTCATTGTATTCTTCACTGTTCTTCACTGTGTTTCGTTAAGCAAATGCTCGATCTCGAGCCGGCAAAATACTCGTCCGAGCAACGAGCCGTTTCGAGTATGCTAATACTCGAACGAGCATAAAACTACTAGTATACTCGCTCATCTCTAGTTATAACCTATGTCAACCATATAGAAGTCGTCAAGAGGTTCGTGATGAACAAGTAACACATTGTGCTGGACTCTAGGCCCAGTGCCAAATAGCTTGGTGGCTATAATATCAAGGATTTGGTTTGATGACCTAGAATATATTGTGGTTCAACTGCTAACAAAAAAGTAACACAGGATTTGACTGCTTCAAACAGAGCATTATCATGAAAAAACCATATTGACCAAGAGATGGTGATCTAAGTCACCTAAAACTACAAGACTTCATTAGTAAATCTAAACTCAAAGATTTCATTCAAATCTGAGTTACTGATGTTGAGCTAAGCAGTCAATTGACTTTCCATTAGCTTTATGTAAAAAGTGTATAAACATTTGATCTTTTTCATTACAAATTCATTTTATCATATATTGCAAATAAAAAGAGAATCCAATCCTTTACGCTATTAGGTTCATGTTATATACCATTATAATGAATAAGCAAAATACAGTTTTTCTTTAAATCTTATGTTCAGCTGTGATTTAAGACAATCCCCGTACTGTACATGAGTCTTTATTTATTACTTTGGTAAAGGCAGTCAACAAAACAATGCAAAAATAGCTGAAAATGCACTCGTTTGCTTATATAAATCACTCTTTGGCCTTTGATAAATGACCTCAAGAGACGTAATCATAAGTATGCTTTATAGGTGACTCTGTTCTAGGCATTTTGCCTTTTATTGTGAATTTCAATACCTCTGTGTTTTAGTTTCAGACCCTGAGGTTAATAGCATCTTCAACTGGTTCATTGGAACACGCTGCATAAAAGCTTTTTCAGAAAAGGAAACTTGTTAAGAAGCCAAAAAATGGAATTCTTCTTTTTAACAGTCATCACATTCAATATAGCACAACCTTAGGGCCAGCAAAACTTTTCCTATGGATTTATATTTCTGCACCTTTAGATTTTTAGTTTGGTTGAAAGTATCAATAAGCAAATAATAACTGCAATAAACTATAGAATTGGCAAAATAGGGCAGTGTACACAGTAACATAGTTTTAATACCTAAACATCTGCATAGAATTTCTAAACAGTGTAATGGGAGAAATGTATTAAGTCTGGCAATTTGCATGCCAGTCATAATATTTCCCCCCTCCAGCGAACGGCACCCAAGATTTACCAAAAGGGTCCAAACAGTTTTCTGGCTACAGTATAGTTAATAAAGATAAGCCCGACAATCATGCCCCAGCCTGCTACCTGCCTGCCCCAACCAAGGGGGTGTGCAGATTGGAAAAGTCTCCTAACTGATGGAGAAGAGTCCTTGTAAATGCCTTGTCCACCAGAAAATTGGCATTATAAATCTCCCCACTTTGTCTAGAATATATAAAATAGTCGGTGTATCCTATGTGCTTATCCTAATAGCAATTTGACATGATGACTGTTATAATTTTTCAAGTCACTGGGGCACACTTACTAAGACTAGTGCAAACTGCACTATATGCAGTTTGCCAGTGTATAGTGCAGATGGAGCCAGTTTCAGGATTTCTGGTGCCAGTTATTCATGAATCTGGTGCTTTCTGCACTACTCCACTTTTTTTTTTCGTCCACTTTGTATGTTAAATGTGGCTAATGGTCTGACTGAGCAGCTGAATGCCACAAAAGGGTCGCATGAGCCACAAATGTGCCTCGGCACTTCTTAAGGGACATCTATCACCACATCAAGGATTGCAAACCAAGCACACTGACATACTAGAGAGTGCATCCTTCTGGCAGAATATTTTGTTCTTTTAGCTTCTTATGCCCTTCTTGCTCCTATGGAGCCTGGAGCCCCTCAGACTCATGTGCATAATTTTAAAAGCAATGTTTTTTAAAAAAAAAAATCAGGGTATAAGGAGCTTAAAGAAGAGTGTCAGTGTGCTTGGTTTACAATCCTTGAACTGGTGATAGATGTTCTTTAACCCCTTAAGGACGCAGGGTTTTTCCGCTCATTTCTCGCTCTCCAACTTCAAAAATCCATAACTTTTTCATTTTTCCGTGTACAGACCTGTGTGAGGGCTTATTTTGTGCGTAACAAATTTTACTTTCCCGTAATGTTATTTATTTTAACATGCCGTGTACTGCGAAGCTGAAAAAAAATTCCAAATGTGGAAAAACTGAAAAAAAACCACGTCACGTTCTTGTGGGCTCAGTTTTTTCGACTTTGACTCAAAATAACACCTCAGCTTTATTCTTGGTTCGGTGCGATCGCGGTGATACCAAATTTATACAGGTTTTATTGTGTTTTAATACATTTTCAAAAATTAAACGAATGTGTACAAAAAAAATAATAATAATTTTTTGCCATCTTCTGACGCTAATAACTTTTTCATACTTTAGCGCACGGAGATGTTAGGTGTCATTTTTTGCAAAATGATGCGAAGTTTTCATTGCTACCATTTTGTGGCCTGTGCAACATTTTGATCATTTTTTATTTCATTTTTTATGTGAGGTAAAAAGGTGTAAAAGTCGCATTTCGGACATTTGGGCGCCATTTCCCACCTCGGAGGTCACCGCCGGCCGTAACCATTTTTATATTTTGATAGATCGGGCGATTTGGGACGCGGAGATACCTAATATTTTTTTTGTTTTTTTTTCCACTATTTTTTTGACCATCTAGGGTACATTAACAGATCGTTCCTACCATATACTGCAATACTTCTGTATTGCAATATATGTCATTTTTGCACACTATACATTACAATGAGCCACAGGCTCATTGTAATGGATATGCAGAAGCCATGTATCCTCGGGTCAAACAAAGACCCGAGTCTACCATGGCAACCGATCGTCGCCCCCCCGATGACGTTCGGGGGCACGGCGATCGTAACAAAGATTACGCGCCGCTGTCCTTTAAATGCCGCCGGCGACTTTGCCGGCGGCAACGGAGGGGTTAATAGCCACGATCGGTGCAAGCACCGACCGCGGTTATTAGCGCTGGGGGTTTTCTGCAATATGCAAAACCCCCCACCTTTGTATGAAGAGGACTCAGCCCGCGAGCCCTCTTCATACATCCCTTATACCTCTGCGCCGTAGAGCTACGGTGCAGAGCGTTAAGGGGTTAAATACCTATGCAAGCTGTTTACACTAGAAAGAATATGCAAAGTCCAACAGAAAAAGTGTGCACCACCCTTAGTATACGTGCACCACTGTCTCTGTAACACTGTCTCTGTAAAAATTGTCTTGTTTTCTTACATCAAAATCCTGCATGCACTACTGCGGGTCTATATGAGCGCACAACACTGTGCATCATTTCTAGAAATAAGGTTATGTGTTATTTCTAATAAAAACAATTCAATGTGACATGCAAGTCAAGCCCTTTGTAGACCTAAATCCCCTTCTTTTGTATCAAGTTATGTTGAACCAAAAAGAGATATACAGAAGAATGTATCTGTGTTATTAGTTCTAGCCTTGGGAGAGGTAAGGGCATCCATAATAGATAAAATATGATACTGAGATGATCTAGTCTAAGCCATGAATAAATAATATTATCTCTGACTACTTTTCTATCCTTAAATTTAGAAACTTGCTCTCCACCACCCTTTCCAAACCCATTTGCAACCTTCCTCCCATTTCAGCTGCTCCAACAAAAGATGAGACAGGTAGATCGCTGATAACTAATATATCCAGGTATGAAGAGTTAGACATCCGGGGTCATTTATCTTATCTCAGTTTTTTTTTGGCTTGTTTTGCCATCTGCTACTTTGCTAATGTATCAATCTTTTTTTTTCCTTGTGTTAAATGTTTGGGTTTATTTCAGATCTAGTTTTGAGACATTTGTTGCAAAAAAAAAATTTGTCAAGAGTCATTTCTTTCCATTTTCTAAGTTTTCCTTAAAGGGGTATTCCCACGAAGACAAGTTTCTTATATGTACTCAGGATAACAATATAACACATACTCTAATTCATTGTTATTATATTCTGACTTTAGGGTTGGCAGCCATCTTGCCTGATGCTGTGGAGCTGAGCCCCATTCTGCTCTCTGTTCTCTGCTCCCTGCAGCAGCCCCTCCCCATGCATTCCAGGACACACTCACTAACTTCCTGCTGGCAAATATCGGCAGCAGAGCAGAGCTAAAAGCTACATGCAGATAAGTTTACCCTGGGAGGGGGATAGTTTGATAGAGCAGAGATGTAGCAGTGCTGACTGTGTCAATGGGTGTAATATGCATCTCATGAATCTCATCATCTCATCTCTGACCTGTCTTATCTCTCTTTCTATGTGTCAGATACTAGTACAATGTTCAGAAGGTAAATGAAAGGGTATATATATAAACCTGTACCCTGATAATCTAACCACATTGTCAGCACACTGTATCTAACAGTACTAGAGAAATCATGTTTAGAGAGTCAGGGTTCACACTCTGGAATCTTACACTGACCCTCACTGAGTGATAGGGGCTAAAAGAGCAATACAATTGAGTAAAATGCTAAAGTAAGGGATTAAAATGATCTTTATTGTATAAGCATCAATATTGAATTGAAATTTGAGAAATTTCTTCTGTGGAGCTTTGTCTTTGGAGTTTTTGTCTGGAGTTTTTTTGTGCCAATAAAATGTCTTAAATTTTAGACAATTTGAAATGATAAGTTTCATTAGCGACATTTAGCACATCTGGAATAGAAGATAAATGTGTCTTACTGACAATAAACAAATGTCCGGGGGAATTTCAAAATGTCCCCAAAAAGGCACAAAAATTGCAATGTGCAAAACAAGACAGAAAAAAGGAAGAAAAATAAAAATAAATGATCCCCATAATGTTTGAAGTAGCAGGGTAGTCAGCCGGGACTGCTTTCTGCCCCCTCTATCCTTAAGATGGATGCTTTAGATACTGAGGTAACTATGACTATATTGGAGACTATACACTAATTACAATTTCTAGCACTCTTATGTATTCATTTTTGATTATTTCTGATATAGTCTGAGTGATTTATACTGCTATGTCATTTATATCTTTTTAATGTACCTCTAGCGGATTTATTCATCATTTGGATAGTGGGGTCTGTTTAGCACTCAGTTGTGATTTTTAAATGTTTTTAAAAAAATTGTTGTGATTAAATAAAGATGTAATCTATACTTTTGAAAATGTAGTGAACATCCGTCTTTTTCTTTGAGCTTGAATAGGGTAGTCAGTAGTGTGACTTTTTAAAAGCAGTAAAGAAAAAGTGTAAAGAAAAAATATAATTTTGTACTTTCCATATTTTTTGGTCTATAAGACACACTTTTGAGCAAGAAAAAAATCTTGCTGAAAAGTTCTTGTGTCTTTTATTCAGAAGATCAGGAGGAGCCAGCACTGCTAGACCCTCCTGACCGTTGTAATGGAGATGGGGGGAAGCGCTCACAGGCCGCTGCTCTCCAACACTGAAGGAATTTGATGATGTATTTGGGTAATGTGATTTTCAAGTCATATGACCCGAAGAATAGAAAGTTTTGTACACATAGTGAGCTGTCTGTGCCCTGTAGTGATGGGAATTCGTCTTTTCTTAGTGATCTGGCTCATTAGGCTCTGCTCACTAAGGAGAGACGGCTCTTCTGGCTCCTGAATGGCTCCCTATTAAATATTTAATAGGGAGATGCAAGCCAGTCAGTCAACCCACACCACTTTTAACCCGATTGTATCGGGTTAGAAGGGGCGTGGTGAGCCATTAAGGGGCGGGGTTTAGTGCACCATCAGCTCACTGAGGTGAGTGGCTCACGTCGTTCACACGAATGATCCATCACAAGGGCCCTGCAGCTACATGGAGAATGTGAGTAGCTGTAGAACTGGGGAGCTGTAGGAGATGTAAGGAAAGGATATACAGAGGAGATGAGGGGGGGGGGTTATATACAGGGGATAAAAAGCTGGCGGGGGAGGGGTAATTTATTCTAAAGGTTGATAGCTTATGGAAAGTGGGGGAGGATAGAAAGCACAGGCTGTGTTCACACATGACATTTTGGGTGCATGTTTTACATGTTATTATGCATTTAGCTGCTTCAAAAGCGTTTTTCACAGCTGCTCACACTTCCAGCAATGAAGAAAAATGCTTCTAAAGCAGTCAAATGCATGGTAACATGTAAAACACATGTGTTCTGACCAGTGTTTTAAAATGCATCACCAAAATGTCGCATGTGAATGCACTCTCTGGGTTAGGAGGACGTTAGTCATTATAAAGGGTTGAAAAGTTGATGGTGTGCTGCTCGGGGATTGCATATAACAAGGGTTTATCTATATATTTAGCAGAGCTGTGTGAATAAATATAGAAGAGATGTCTGTGTGAATGTAGTGGAGCTATTACAGAGACGTGTGTGACCACCAAATAGTTGTCAAATATATTTTTCCTTTTTTTGCTTTTGAAACCTGGGGTACGTCTTATAGTAAGGTGCATCTTATCTAACTGCGCCAATCCCTTGTAGGGATTCAAAGCCCTCATAGTCCTGCTGTCCCATGTTGTAACAAAACACACGTCACTTATAACATCACTAGTTTTTTTATAGTTTTGGGCAAGAAACTAGCATGAGTCTCTCTCTTGCTCATTTGATAAAACTGCTCCCTGTAGTAAAATTCAGTGATCTCTCACACCATTAGGTACATTGTAGCCATACAGAATAGTGACCACCTGGTTGACTACTCAACACAAAGAGGAGTCAAAATGCAGTACATGAGACATTTCTGATTTCTTTCACCATATCTTGTGTGATTCTATGCCATCCTAGACTGTTTTCGACTGAATATTTCAAATCCTTTCATGACTTACTACCTTGGCCCTCGGCCATGCAATTATATCCTTACTGCTCTTAACTCATCCCTCATGAGTACCTGTCAGAGGGAATGAGAAAGCATTTAGAAGGCAGCATTATCACATGATATATATCAGGCCTCTTCTTGAGATTATAGATGAATATCTCTTTGGGACATGGTCGGTACCACCTTCAGAACAATAGTGGGCTATCTAGAATTATCTAATGTGATGATGATCAAATAAAAACATTATCTATAGATCCCCAGAGAGCAAATGTCATCTTTTATCTGCCTTTCTGCTTGAATATTTATGAAGGATTCACTAGGACTTTGTATTTTATGTTACCATTTTACACCTTGATTAGTGTTTAATGAGCCTTCTACCAGCATTGATTACAGATGTCCAGAATACATCATGCTTAATAATGATAGGGAAAAATCTAATTATGTATACTTAAAGTCTGCAGTACACGTATAAATACAATGTAGAACAGACCTATGTGACACTTCTGAAAGGTACATGAAGGGATATGACCTTAATATAAGTGCATATGCAAATAAAAGTTTGGTTAAAGTCTTTTGAGTCGTGTCTCATGATTCCTTCTTATTTAGCTAAAGATGAAAACCACTTGGCAATAACTGATGTGTTTAAAGTTGCATGTGTTCCAATTAATTTCACAGCAGTCTATCCTCTGGATCTGTTAGTGCCAATATTTTATGCAGAAATGGACAACACATGGTAGGAAAGTAGTAGGGGACTCAATGATAAACCATGTTTAATTACTAAATCTGTGGGGGCTTGTTATTACACAAATTGAAAACATTTTAGAGAAAGTATATATAATCAGTTCTTCTTCGTATCAAAAATGTCACCCAGCAAAAGCATCCGGTACATTTCTATTACATTAAAGGTAATGACACTTATTGATCAAATAGGCTAGAAAGTAAAATAGGAAAATCTTCAATCATAGTATTAGAATAATGTACATCATAGAAGATAATAATATTATACAGCTGCTAACCTGACATCACAGCAGTTTACTGTATGTGACCATGATCATAAATGTGTCAAATAACGTTAAAACCTTTTAGGTGCAGACATTGGGGCATATTCAATATAGCTTTTTTTCTGAATTCTAATTTCTGTTTTTTTTTTCCATTTATGATAAAGATGAGACTCCTTGGTTTGCTCCTGGCTAGGTTGTTTAGTTCCTTCTCTAATTAAAAGATCATAAATGAAGTTTGGAGGTTTTATAGGAAATACATCATACTATATTTGCATAATACAGGAAGTGCATCACAACCAATTTTGCTGTGTAAAGAGATGACAGCAGTACCCGTACAGGAATACAAATTCTGAAAATATATTATGATCAAACACATATTTTTTCTACATACAATTAAAAGTACAAAACCCCTTGAGGCTTTTGATAGATAGCTGCTGGAAGGGTTGGCGGAATAACAGAAAGTTAAATATGTCCCCCAGCTGATACATGTAAGCAAATAATGCATATGATCATAATATACTCTCAGTATTTTTCATTCCTTTGTTGGTAGAGCTTTCAACTCTTCGTTTAGTAGTTGTATTAATGTGTTTAAGGTGCATTGCGTGCAAACCTGAGATTGTTTTGTCCTTCTGTATGCCCATACCAGACATGGTTTTCCCCAGTTGTTTCTTTCTGCTTCCCATGCTATGACTTATGAGTATGCACACTGGAGTCAACAGTCACACTTTACTATGAGTATCACATCTGTAATTGATATAAATGGTTGCCTTACTAATGCACTTCGTGTGTACATTGGCATCATTGGCACATGATACATACTCATTGTTAAATGGAGATTTTTTACACTGAAAACTCGATAAATAGATAAAACTTTATTTATGGTATCTCTAAAGGGGAAATTGAAGTGCTTCAACAAGCAATCATAGTAACACAATAGATTTACAGTACACAAAACATAGTTACATCACCTGCCCTATAAACCCAATGAGAACCTCTTGAGAACCTGCAAGGTTCTTGTTGTACAGTGCTATTATCAATGGGATAAAAGATCATGGATAGTGCTCTTTACAACGTTTCATTTACACAAATCTTCACTAAAACTGCTCTTCCTGTCGTTCAGTTTTCCAAACAAGGGATGCGATAGTTTACTAATTATTTCACTGAACTTGGCCATAACCCTCCTGTAGACCACAAAAGCAAAACTTTTCCATGAACTTGTCTGCTCATACAATCAGCCCATACCTTGCAGTTATTCTTTGGCGCATGACCCAATTTCACATCACCTGACAACACCAGCTCTTTTCATTTAGTCCAGAAAAATTTAAGAGAAGTTCAAGGTCATTTTTCCTGTGTTAAATATTACACATAACATGACCATTAACCCCTTAACACCGACGCCTTCACTCGTTTTGTGTTTTCACTTTTCACTCCTCATCTTCAAAAATTCTATAACTTTTGTATTTTTCCATGTAAAGAGCTGTATGAGGGCTTGTTTTCTGTGAAAAATATTGCACTGTATTTAATAGCAACAACAACTGTAGCAACAGTATTTAATATTCCATGCCATGTACTGGGGAAAATGTGTAGATAAATTGGTAAAAAAAAATGCATCCATTTTCTTGTGGGCTTGGTTTTTATGGATTTCACTGTGCACTCCCAATAACACATCTCCTTTATTCTTTGGGTATGTATGATCATGGGGATACCAAATTTAACTAAAAAACAAATTACTTTTTAATACTTCAGTGTATGGAGCTGTGAGTGGTATAATTTTTTGCGAGATGAGATAACATTTTAAATGCTACCATTTTGAGGACTATACAGCCTTTAGATAACTTTTTATTACATTTTTGATATGTTGCAAAATGTCAAAAAAGTTGACTTTGGCCGCTATTTTCAGTTGCGAGGTTAAACACCCGGAATAACCATTATTATATTTTGATAGATCAGACATCTATAATACTGTCTCGGTAACAGATCACCACTCTCCGATGATGTCATGGGGAGCAACGATCTAAGCCAATATGGCGGCAATCGTGTATACACCTGCAGCTGACATGAGACGTACTATTATGAAACATGTCAGTAAGGGGTTAACATTACAACAACATTAACATTACACTCCCAAAAGTATCATAAAAGACTGAAAGCTTACAAAATTCCCTATGATGAATATTGACCCTTGATAGTACATTTTAAAAAAAAAGAAAAAAAAATTTCTAAATGTACTTTTACTATTGGTTTATGCAAATTGAAACTACACTGATTATAGAAGATTAAGTATGTAATTCAAACACAGTAGATTTAGTTTAAGTCTAAGGTTGCTTTTGGTAATTTTAAGAAAATCAAGGTAATCAAGGTGATCCGCTAATAAGGTTAAATGTTTACTTATCTAGTTTGAATGATTTTGTAATCTATAAAATTCAGTATTATTTTATCTTCATTTCAAAAACACTAGAATTGAATTCTTCTTATATTTGACTCTTTTAGGCTGGCTGCCAACAAAAGTTTTAAGCCTGAAGAAATGAACCACGAACTGAACATATTTCAAAGTCCTTGCATCATACAGAATATGATGCAAGGACTCCAGTCCTGTGCAGTGTGGTCAGTCCATGAGATGGAACCATAATTCAGGTCTGTTTCCAAGGGCTGAACATGTTCATATACAACTGGGCTTACTCTTATGTCCTAGTTAGGAAATCCAGAGCAATATTACATATCACTAGGAGAGTTAGATAGACAGACAACTGATTTTCTGTTGGCAAACAATTTTTTCAACACCATGTTTGTACTAGCACATCCCGCTTAATTAGGAAAAATAGTAAACTTTATCAGTAACATTTTTGATATTCCTAAGTTTTTTACTGTTTATGCAAAAAAAAGCTTTAGGAAAGAGATAGCTTATTTATTTTAATAAATGTGACTTGTGTTTGAAGTAAAATGTTTGATGCAAGATGCAGTGGGTGTCTTCAGAAAATACATTGTAGCTTATTCTCTTCTTGTGTGTGACTGCTGCTTAAAATGCACCACCACAGAACTAATTTTTCATGAGATTTGTTTTAATAGTCAAGTGAATCCTGTCGCTGCTTCAGCTGTTTTGCCTGTATACACTTTCATGCTTTTAAATGTGAAGCTTATAAAACGAGAACCCATGACAAAAGAATAAAAAGAGAAATGATAGTCAGGAATATTATAAATAACTTTTGTCATTGAAGCTTTTCTTAGTTTATTTTTTAGTTTGCATTTTTTTCCTAGCCCTTGAGTTGCTGAAAACTTTCATTGTGTAATTTCAATAATTGAAAGAAAGTAAGCATTTTGTTCTGATATTTTTTCAATAAAGTTACAAAATAGGAATATTTATATTATAATGGATTAACATACACAAAATATCGCCACAAATTAACTAATGTCACCTCTATGTCCAATATTATCATTTTTGCTTTTGATAGAATTAGTAAACATTTGAATATAACCTCTACTGAATATTTTAGTTATAAAAATGTTATGGGATTTTATGTTAAAAACAGTATGTGCAGATGGGAATAGTTTGAATTCTGTTCCTGTTAATGTGTACTGCGCTTAATGACACGGACTGAGATTTATCATTTGGACTATGCATTTTGTTTTGCCGGCTGAACCAAGCCCTTTTCCTGTTTTTTCTATGTCCAAAACAAAGACACCTGTTTTGTTCATTTGAAAGACTGCTGCTTGGCGCTTCTCTGAAGGCTACCATTTAAGTTGAACCCCTACACAAACTGTAGACAACACTGGCTCGATGTCTTTGTATCTCATCAGTACAGTGTAGGAAACTGAGAGGCTAAAGATTAGGTCCGGGAAGTAAGAAGACTCCATAGGGAGGCTCTGACATTTAATGCTATTGTGTGTGGAGACTTAAAGCCATTGATGCTCCACTGGGGTATTTTGAGATGCAAATATATGCAAATACCTTCTCCAGCAGAGGAAAAGGAAGACTTTGCCTCTTCACTGCCTTGACAAAAGGCTTACGCGCTAGACTTTTCTCGGACCATGCACATTCTTTGTGGCTAAAGCGGCTTGCAGAGGTATTTAAGAAGTGTCTGGGCACGTGACCCTTTTGTGGCGCTGCTACACTGGTTTCCATGCACAAATTAGGGGACATCCTGCTCTGATTTGGATTGAGCATTGTATTTAAATTTCAAATTGTGTTGCATGCCCTATGTTAAAGGTGTACCACAAAAAAGATGGTGAACTCTGTCAGACCTGAGCGGTGAAGCAACACATTCATGATTTCTGGCCCACAATCTTAGTGAACTCTAGTGACTTTGTAAGTAAATGTGCCCCAAATCACAGAAACCATTATTTATGGCAACAATGTATTCATTGCTAAATGCTTATCAGAGCCCCTCACCATGAACCAGTCTCCAAGTGCTACAGCCATACAAGCATCTTGTGTACCTAAAGTCTAAACAAGCAAACACTTTAATAATATAAATATCACCAGATTTATTGCAACTATAGTACTTATGGGACGAGCTGGGTCACTTATGCACGATCTACAGGCATATCTGCAACATCTGGGGGAAAATTTGCTGTAGGATACCATATGAATCCTCTATGGTCAATTATATCTAATTTTATATCCACCTTTAATTTATTTCAAATTAAATATATTATCAGTACATTCACAGATTTGTATATGGTTTTCCTTTTCCATTCAGGAAAACCTTTTTATAAATATTATGTCCCCTGTTTAACTCTTTGAATTCCTATTATTTTCCCCATCTACTTATTACAAATATTCACTGTTTCATGGAAATCATTTACAACTTTATTCATTAAACCATTTCCATAAAAAAATAATCAAAGCAATTTTGATAGGACTCCTGAATATAGGATAGTATGCAGATTTCCAGCATTCACTAAATGATTGCCTTGTGTATACAGTACTAGTAATATTTCTAAAATACATAGAGATATGTAGTACATAGATGATACATTTAAATAAATAATATATTCTTAAAAAGTTTGAAATCCCAATAAAAGCTGTAAATGAATAACTGCATCTCACCTTGAATTTGATCACAGTCCTGGCCTATAAATATATCGGCAGTCATGGTTTATCAGGAGGATAGAACAGAAGACAGGAAGAGATTCTGAGAGACAGGAGAGAGATAAAGTAAGCTGAAATGTAAAACATGTCTAAAGTTTAAAACACAGTATTGTAAATTATTGTAGTAAATTTACTTTAAAAGTATTCTAGTCTGCCAACATTATCTAGAACATCTGCATTGTAACACAGAATTTATAGGAACTTTAAATCATTGTGACACATCTAACAGTATGTTAGCATCTGTGTGCATTCAGGTGTCCTACACCTACAGATTAAACAGAGACAAATAGGAAGTCTATAAATTATGACTGTAAAGACCTTTACTGGATCTGATTACAAACGCCAGCCAAAGAAACTTAGTTTATCCTTGAAGAATGTTTTCTAAAAAAAAAACACAGGGGAATGGATAGTATAGGCCTCTATAAAACTTCTCTTTGAGTGTTATCTCTATAGAATAAAATAGTAAATTTTTATTTGTGTCTAGCCTTCCTTTATGGAAATGTTATTAAGAATTCTAATTTCATTTAATGAAGTACATATTAACAGCTTAATGACAAGCAATGTAATATTATGACGCTGTATCATTAAGGATGCTTGGAGAACCTCATGGACTGATCCCTATCCACATAAAGGGAATGTTCTTCCTATTAAACAGCAGATGTATATGATTTATGGAATTTATAAAAGTATCAAACTATATAAACTTGGTATCTCTATGATTGTACTGACCCAAAGAATAAATAGGATTTGTCAATTGAATTATACAGTGAAAACCATAAAAACAGTGCCTATAAGAGAATGGTGCAAAAGGGTGAGAATAGGGCACAGTGGCTAGCATTATATCCTTGCAGCACTGGGGACCTGGGTTCAAATCTCAGGGGGAACGTCTGCAAAAAGTTTGTATGTTCTCTCCATGTTTGCATGGGATTCCTTCCACACTCCAAAATATACTGGTAGGTTGATTAGATTGTAAGCCCCATTAGGGACAGGGACCGATTTGGTAAGCTCTGTGTAGAGACACATAATCTGTGTTCGATATATAAATAAAAAATACCAACAGGAAATGTTTGGTATTAATGGTATTAATTTTTTCCAAAAGTAAAGCATTTGTTACCTAATGAAGATATGTTCCACAATCATCATCACAGAGCCCAGCAGTAATTGCCTTTAGCTATAAAACATCATAGACTGGTGGTAGATTTCCTTTAAGTTACCAGGTTGTAGGATATGTTTACCTGTGTTTCCTAAACTTTCCTGTATATGTACACATATGATTATGAATGTTGGCCAATAAACAATTCTTTGTCACTATATCCGATTCCGAATGTTGTTGCTCCATATAGTATAATTTTCTTGTTAGTAACTCATTTTATAATAGATCCATCTGTGTATCTGTTGAAATTAATTTAATAATGTGTGTATTGATTATGACACTGTGCACGTGTAGTTATTATCATTAAATGTGTGGTTAAGTCTTTCGATCAAACAGATTTGAGTTGAATCTACAGTATGGAAAGTAATGACATTTAAAGTAGCACTGGGAATAATACTAATTATTTAGATCAGAACTATTTCCCAAAAGTACCATTAGCTAATTTTAATCTAAAGTTATAACGTGTTGAACTATGTTTCCTCCCCCCTGACAAACTCAGGTAATTATAGTTGAAAAGTATAATGACACGTTATTGATTAAATTCCTGGTTTATTGATTTCCTCATTTATTTAAATTTTTAGTTGGAAGCTTCTGTACTAGAGATGAGGGAGCACTAAAATGCTCGGGTGCTCGTTATTCGATGCGAACTTTTCCCGATGCTCGGGTGCTCGTATAGAATAACGAACCCCATTAAAGTCAATGGGAGACCCGAGCATTTTTTTAGTAAAAGAGAACATTAAAAGAACAGTGCATAATAAAATATCCCAGATGTTTACTGATGTTTTACTTGTAAGAAAAAATTGAAATAACACTATTCTTCACTTTCCAGGTGTTCACGCGTGTCTTCCGCTAAGTTAGGAGATGTTCAGAACATCTGGAATGTGAAGAATAGTGTTCTTTCAATGTGTTCTGCACTTAAATGGTCCTGTATTCAGTTTTTAATGTTTTAATTCTATTCTTCACTTTGCAGATGTTAGCGCGTGTCTTCCGATAATGTCGGAGATGTGCGCGCACATCAGCAATGTGAAGAATAGTGTTATTTAAATTAGAGATGAGCGAGTATACTCGTCCAAGTATACTGCTCGGTCGAGTATTAGCATACTTGGACCGGCTTGTTACTCGGACGAGTATCTCGCCGGCTTGAGAACGAGCATTAAATTAAGTGAAGAACAGTATTTTTATTACATAATAAAATAACCCAGATGTTTACTGATGTTTTCCTTGTAAGAACACATTGAAATAACACTATTCTTCACTTTCCAGGTGTTCGCGCGTGTCTCCCGCTAAGTTAGGAGATGTTCGGAACATCTGGAATGTGAAGAATAGTGTTCTTTCAATGTGTCCTGCACTTAAATGTTCGTGTTTTCACTGTTTTTAATGTTTTCATTCTATTCTTCACTTTGCAGCTGTGCGTGCGTATCTCCGAACCCATCGGGAGACACGCGCGCACACCTGCAATGTGAAGAATAGAATTAAAACATTAAAAACAGTGAAAACACGAACATTTAAGGGCAGAACACATTTAAATAACACTATTCTTCACTTTGCAGCTGTGCGCGCGTATCTCCGAACCTATCGGGAGACACGCGCGCACACCTGCAATGTGAAGAATAGAATTAAAACATTAAAAACAGTGAAAACACAAACATTTAAGTGCAGAACCCATTTAAATAACACTATTCTTCACATTGCTGATGTGCGCGCAGATCTCCGACATTATCGGAAGACACGCGCTAACATCTGCAAAGTGAAGAATAGAATTAAAACATTAAAAACTGTGAATACAGGACCATTTAAGTGCAGAACACATTGAAAGAACACTATTCTTCACATTCCGGATGTTCTGAACATCTCCTAACTTAGCGGGAGACACGCGCGAACACCTGGAAAGTGAAGAATAGTGTTATTTCAATTTTTTCTTACAAGTAAAACATCAGTAAACATCTGGGATATTTTATTATGCACTGTTCTTTTAATGTTCTCTTTTACTAAAAAAATGCTCGGGTCTCCCATTGACTTTAATGGGGTTCGTTATTCGATACGAGCACCCGAGCATCGGGAAAAGCTCGTATCGAATAACGAGCACCCGAGCATTTTAGTGCTCGCTCATCTCTAATTTAAATGTGTTCTGCACTTAAATGTTTGTGTTTTAATTCTATTCTTCACATTGCAGGTGTGCGCGCGTGTCTCCCGATAGGTTCGGAGATACGCGCGCACAGCTGCAAAGTGAAGAATAGAATTAAAACATTAAAAACCGTGAAAACACGAACATGTAAGTGCAGGACACATTGAAAGAACACTATTCTTCACATTCCAGATGTTCCGAACATCTCCTAACTTAGCGGGAGACACGCGTGGACACCTGGAAAGTGAAGAATAGTGTTATTTCAATGTGTTCTTACAAGCAAAACATCAGTAAACATCTGGGTTATTTTATTATGTAATAAAAATACTGTTCTTCACTTAATTTAATGCTCGATCTCGAGCCAGCGAGATACTCGTCCGAGTAACGAGCCGGTCCGAGTATGCTAATACTCGACCGAGCAGTATACTCAGACGAGTATACTCGCTCATCTCTATTCTGTACTGATGTAATAACTCACTGATAATGCATAGTGACTCATAGCCTATGAAGAACTAATAAACGTTAACATGCCTAAAAGTTACCCCTGCCTGATCCAGGAGGTTTGAGTAGAGGGAGGCCTCTCTTCCTCCCCTTGATAGGTAGAATAGCAGCAATCAAAACATTTATTCTTCCTAAATCACTCTATCTCTTTATGTTCTTATTCCTGTAACTGTGCTGCAATCAAGGCAATCAATGTTTCTATATTTTATTTGGAAATCCAAAAGACAGGATACCCAAGTCTGTGCTAATGGCTAGGCCTGAACTGGGAGGACTTTGTTTACCCAATATAACCATCATCATGATTCAGTGCACCTCTGCCACGGGGGCTCATGGGCATCCCTCCATTAATTCAACAGCAAATTGATAAGTTATGGCTAGCTCCAGGTCCACCCATGTGCTCTGTTTTGGGGACCACTCCATTCAACATTTCTTGCTTGAGCTGTGTACTGTGGAAGATGTGCACATTTAAATAGATATGCTGTAGACTATGCTGCATAATATGTATATATTGGTGCATATCCTCTGTTCATGAGTTCAGCACGTTATATGCCAGGGCTCCAGCTGCCATGGATGCTACTGCTGTAATTACGGCCCTGATTGTGTCATTGCAAACTGTTTTTTTTTTTGTATACTACTTGTTATAAAAAATATAAGAAAATGTAAGTTGGAAAAAAAAGTTAGCATCTCTAAACGTTAAACAAGGCAAATGCCTTCTGAGTACATGTAAGTATGATTTTGTACTTTAAATCTCATAAACATATAACTCATATAAATATAAAAAAGCAGTAAAAATTATAAACATATCTGAAATGTCTGGACCCAAAGAATGAATGTGTCATTTGGGCCACACAGTGAAAGTTGTAAAATCCAAGCCCGCAAAAAAATGGCACTTATTTTTACCAGATTTTTTTCCTGCTTACCAGTACATGGCATGGAATATTAAATATTGTCACTGTCAAGTGGAATTTGTTACACATAAAACAAGGCCCAATACACCTCTTTACATGGAAAATTTAAAAAGTTATAGATTTTTGAAGGGTGGGAGTAAAAAATGGAAACGCAAAAACGAAAAATCCAGGCGAGGCCTAACGGCTTCCTTATTAAAGCATCTACAGTTCAAAGATTTAGGGCACTGATGAGGGGACAAGGGAAGCTTCCTCAAACTATATAACCACCTAGGTGCTGTGGTCATCATTGAGAGTACTGAAAAAGGAGTTATTTCCAATACCATTGAATACAGAGGTATGTGGGCTGTATTGTACTGTCACCCACTGATGATTGTGCAGATCCAGTGTCATTCATTAGATCTTTTTACATCTCCATTTTGGAAATATAGTGGCAAAATGTATATAGAAATATGTCCACTTCATATGAAATGCTATTTGGTCCTTTTCTTAGCTGAAAAGTTACTGCAAATATATTATAGAAATAATAATAATATTTGGAAATAATAAATTGTAGTACACTACAGAGAAGCTTTAAAGCAGCTGTTGATGTATTATATATACAGCGGATTGTATAGATTCATTAAATTGTAACCACTCATCAGATCAGATCTGGAATGGATTTTTTTTTTTAATTGACGTCATTAAATGTAAACAAGTATTCAAAAACAAACATATTCAAAGGATTTATAACTTTTTATCTATGCAGTTATTTAAAGGACATCTAACACAAGGATGAAGGATTGTAAACCAAGCACACTGACATACTAGTGTGTGTCCCCCCTGGCAGGATCTGTTGTTCTTTTAGCTTCTTATGCCCTGGTCTTTACAAAAAAAGGCTTTTGAAATTATGTAAATGAGCCTGGGGGCTCCAGGCTCCATAGTTGTTAATGGAGCCTGGAGCCCTCAGGCTCATTTACATAATTTCAAAAGCCTTTTTTTGTAAAGACCAGGGCATAAGAAACTAAAAAAAAAACAGTAGATCGGGCCAGAGGGGGCACACACCAGAATGTCAGTGTGCATGGTTTACAGTCATAGATCCTGGTGGTAGATCTCCTTTAAGGGGATTTCCTGGAATCCTAATAATCTTCTGTGGACAGGAAAGGTGTATATAAAAGCACATTTACCTTGGTCCACCCTATTTTCCATGTTGTCGTGGTCTGGGACTTCAATTCTTCTATGTCACCAGTGACTTCTATTGGTGCCACTAAATTCACTGATTTGCAAAGGTCCCATGACCCACAGCACTTGGCTTTGGCCAAGCATTGGCTAAGGACCATAAGACCTCCATGA
Organism: Engystomops pustulosus; assembly: GCF_040894005.1. NCBI lineage: Eukaryota > Metazoa > Chordata > Amphibia > Anura > Leptodactylidae > Engystomops > Engystomops pustulosus. The sequence goes on from NC_092415.1 coordinate 149,659,296, forward strand.
TGCTGAAAAAGTTTCTAAGGGGAATATCCCTTAAATGGAAAAATCCCTTCTAGAATTATTTACATAAAACCACAATGCCTCCAAATAAAGAATTATATACATTTGTCAATAAGTCCTGAAAATGATTCATTATTTTAATAAGATTCTTTACAGTACCTAAAAGCCTCCCTCAATTATGCATTTACAAAGACAAAAAAAAAATTTTCATCAATAACTATTATATTTTACATGGTTGATTTACCCCATATGTTCCATAGCCTACACAGAAATTTATTGTTCTTAACAGATGAATGAGAGCCAACAGCCTTCCAGCTGTCTACTGTTCTCCATCAAACTTATGCTGACAGCAAACAATCTTAACAGTCCACGGAGAAACTGTAGACATGGTCTGGTATTTGATAGATGACTTTTCAGACATACTGCTGCTATCTCTATTCTGTTCAACTTTTAAGAATGAACTGAAGAAAACTTATATTGTTACCCATGTCTGAAGAAAACAACAAAAAGAATACAACCTTTTCTACAAAAATTGATTGTTTCATGTTAAATCTAAATCACGATTTATTACATTATAACAAAATATAAAATATTAAACAAATGTAAATCTATAATTTATATCAGTCTAATTTCTACTAATTAACACTTCTCTAATCTAATTAATACTATTACGAGCATTTTGGAGCATCTTTTGTAATAACTCTGTGTTGCCCAATTCTGGCGTTATTCCAATTAAAAATGTGCAAACACATTGATAACTAAAATGAATATATACCTAGTTAAAATGTTATTCTAAACTTCTATTAAGGGTGGCACAAAGTAAAGTCTATTTAAAGAAATCAAAATAGACCATGAAATCTGGTAGGTCCTTTACAAGGTACAAGGTCAATCTTTTCTGTTGAAAGTTGTCATAATATCTAAACCCTTGATCTCAAATGAGGGAGTGGCCTTGACATTCACTTCCTTTAAAGGAAATCTACCACCAGAATCAATCATGGATAAACCAGGGGCACTTACACTTAGATCCAGGCACCATGACTGTGTTAATCTTCTTATATTTGTTATATGTGCCGTTGTCCCTTCTAAAATCAACTTCTAAATGTATGCTTTTATGTGAGGAAGGTTCCTGCGGTGGTCCCCAGAGCCTTTCCATATTGTAGCTTAACAAGCTGTTTCACTATCTTCCCCTCGACTTCTACTCCCTCAGCACTTCCCCTCTCCCCCTGCCTGATGCCATCACACTGCAGCACATGAATATCCAGGACACAGTGGGAGGGGAAAAGTGCAACTTGCAAACTGTAACAGCCTTTCAATCTGCAGCAAAAGTTTATTTTAAAAGGAAGGAGGCCATTGACAGATATAAAAAGATTTCCATAGTCATGGTGTCTGGATCTATGAGTGTGTCCCTGGTTTATCCAAGGTTGTTTTTGATGGGAGTAGAATGGTGACTCCCAGTTGTTAGTTTATCTTACATGGGTGTGCAATCAGGGACGGCTCCAAGTTTCAGTAGGCTCAATAGGCTCCTTTGCAGTAAACTCACATGGCTGCATTCAGAATTCAGAAACTAAAACATCCTGTTCTATAAAATATCACCTAAATCCCATGGATTCCGTATGTACAGCCTTATGTGGGCCCCCCAGCATCTCTGGGCCCCGGCACTTGCCCAGGTATGATAGGTGCTGGTGCCAGCCCTGTGTGCAACAGAAGAGCAGAGCTTCTTGCTCTTTTCAAAGGGACATGCAAGAATTTACAAAAATAAGCCTCTACATCAGGAGAAATGACAGATTTTTTGCTGCAAATATCAAGCAATGACTTGTGAGCCAACACTAAATAGTATTGCTTTCCTAAATCAATAATTAGCCTTTCCAACAGAATGATATATTCTGTGCCAGATTTTTCTACATTATTTCTCACTGAAAGCCAAACAGACATTAGAAATGTGCAAACCATAAATTAGTCGGCTTTCTGACTTCTGCATTTTACTGCTTGCAAAGTAATCACTTTGAGATAATCGTCTTCATTTCTGCCTTTCTGTAAAATACATGAAGCATTCTTCAGCCATGTGTCTTTCTCCTTGTACAGTATAGAGCCAGCACAATGTGTTCACTCTGAGCTAGCGAAATTAAACCTGATCATCCATGGAGTAGAGCTGTGTAAGCAGCAGGATGCCCATTTGCCTGCCAGGAACACGCAGGTTCCACAGTGGGCATACTGTCTTAAAGCTGATTGAAAGAAAGGAAGAAAGTACTTTAAGTGAGAAAAACTTCACCTTGCCTTCCCTCAATCAAGTCATTAGGAGTGGGAGCGCTGTGTATGATTTCACAACTGATCAGCCACAAGTCCCAACCATAGTTGTTTCTCTTAAAAGATTTATTAAGCTTAAGATAGATTATCTGATTATTCAAGGACACACAAAAACAGCGAAAATACAGCTGTGCTAGAAGTGCTGTAGCATATCCACAGACACTAATCTGAGCAAAACCGCATGCAGAATATAGATGTCTACCACATTTCAGCTCATCTGGGCATTACTTGTCATAATATTAAATTACTGAAACCAAGGAATGATTCAGGAAAAAACACTCATTACATCAGATGCAGGTCCAGAGGGACAATACAGAACAGGGATTGTCTTCTATCACTGTGGGGCTTATTTACTTACCTGTCCGAGGAGTTCACCTGAAGTGCATTGTTCCGAAGATAATGCACTCTGGCGCGATTCACTAAGATTGTGAGCCCAATTTCCTGCATGTGTCACTTCCCCGCTCAGGTCGGCCTGAGTTCACCATCTTCTTCCCGGTTCATGTAAGTTCAAGTCGTGCGACAACAAGTTAATTCCTGCACTGAGTCCGAATCTGTCGGATTGTCCGATGGCCCACCCCCGATTTCTGTTGCATGAAATCCGTTGCAATTTCACTAAAATCCGATCGTGTGCGACACAATTTCCTTCTAAATACCTGTCCCAGCTGTGAAATCCCCAAAAACGTCAGGAAGTCCAAAGGAAAAGCAGACCCATAGTAAATAAGCCCTTGTGTCTTGCGCTGCCCTCTGCAGTCAATCATAAGAAAGGACCCCCTGCGCCAGTTTTTTGTCTGATGTTGCATGTTCGTTTTACTGCAAACTGCTTGTACACGTATTTGTAAAGTGTCTGCAACATAAAATTGTCATTGAAAGGGGCGTTCATGCACAGTTGGACCATGCGCCACATTTATCATGCAGTGCCTGACCAAATTGTGTTGCACGCACCATGTTAAAGGTGCACCAAAAAAGAGTTCGAATTGAGCAGAGAGCGCCAGATTCATGAAGATCGCCACAATTCATTAATCTAGGGCACTGTGCACACTATACCGGCACATACAAAAAAATAACATTCATTTGCCAAAGTGGAAATACTCCTTTAAGATCAGAAGATTTTAGAAGGATCAGAAAAATCAAGAAATGTAATTTAATATTATCTGAAGATAATTCAAGTGGTGTTTATGGCTGCTATATATTTACATTATTGACAAACATACAGTATGTTGCTTAAAGTCTTTTAGGAAATTAAACACTTTCTTAAAGTTAACCTTTGTAATTCTACTTTACTACAAACACAAAAAAGAAGACTAGATACAATGACTAGGAATGCCAGGAAGCAGTTTAACCGAACATGACACATTGAAGTGTAATGTTCTGTTCTCTGTGCGTAGCGGTTGCATCTAGCATTAGTAATAATAAATGGAAAGGGTATTGTGAATAGAACTATAGCTTAAGAGTTCACATCCGAAAAAGTCAATTCAGCTACTTTTCTTGTCAAAAGGAACCATAAAGCATTTTAGGCACTTCTGAAAATTTGCACTTGATTAGAAGTGTTCTTTTTCAAGTACAGTTCATGATGAATTGCATGTGCATATCTCCATCTATTAAATAGTCTTTCACAGAATAGGATTAGGTTGTCTGGAGACAAGGCTCTTGATAAATTGCATTGTACCTAAAACTTTAAAACCTTGGTATAAAAATAAATACAGCCGGGTGATGGATTAAAGCCAAACTGTTTATCTTTTCATTTTAATAATTCAGAGAAGAGTAATAAGTTTGGAAAAAGTACATCATTTGAAGCCAAAATTTTATTTAGAAGTATCAAGGGATATTGCTGCATCATTAAGCCATGAATAGTGTTGTTTTATTAATGATTTCATTTAACTGTGTTAGTGCTGTACAAGAAGAGATGTTATGGCTGCCTTAGTTATTGCAGTAAAGTAGTATCAATTATATTGAAGCAACACTTCATAACCAGTGCAGTTACTTATGTTATATACTATAGCACACAAATACACATATAGAGCTATAGCCTTACATTTCTCCATGTGTTCATAAATTCAACATTATATAGCAACATGCTAGTAAAGCAATCAACAGATAGTAAATCCAGTCACAGTTGCTGGTTGACCAGGTGCATAGACTTATAGGGGAAAATCAAAAGTTTCTGAGTTAAAACTGTTCTAGTTGCCCATGGAAACCAATCAGAGCTCATCTGTAAGTTTAAAAACAGCTGTGAGAAAATGAAAGTTGAGCTCTCATTGGTTGCCATGGGCAACTAGAACAGTTCTTCTCTCAGACAATTCTGTTCAATTTTGCCCTATTAACAACTCCTATCTGAATACGGGAAAATTATAGAACAAGAAGTCCCCAGGTTATGTACAAGATTGGTTCTGTAGGTTTTTTCTTAAGTTGGAACTGGATATTTTATCATTTTAACCCCAGACAATTTTTTTTGGTCTCTGTGGCAATTGGATTTAAAAAATGTTGGTTGTCATAAGAACCAGGATTAACAATAAAGCTTCATTACAGACACCTGTGATAACTGTTAGAGCTGTTTGTTTAACCTAAGGCTAAAGTGCAGTAAATTACCAACATCCAGAGGTCCGTTTGTAGCTAGGAGTTGCCTATAAGTCGGGTGTTCTTAAGTAGGGGACTGCCTGTATATTCAAATGTGTGACACCATACTGTCATGGAACAATCTATTTATTACTTTATTATTTAATATTGACAATATATGCAAAACACAATTGTATTGCATTTCAATTTTATCAGACCCCCCAGGGGGCTGAATTAAAAAAACAAAAAGAAAAGAAAATAAACGCAATAAAACGTAAAAGTTTAATGAACCCTTATCTTTAATAAGTAAATAAAAAAAATGTATAAACAACCATAATCATAAACATGATAGTTGGCCCTGTATCCAAAAACGTCCAATCTAATGCCTAATTATGAATGGATCTCTTAGATCGCCAACCTACTTAATAATTAGGGTATTATAGTACAATGGGCCAGATGTATCACTCATTTTTTTCTGTTGTTTTTGCACCTTTTTATAGTGTTGCACTGTTTTTGCACCAGTTTTGCGACTAAACACCAAACTAGTCGTGCAGCAAAAATAATCATGTTTCCCTCATTTATCCTACCAATCTAGATTTTTGGCTGCACCTAATAATACTCACATTAGTAACTTTTCATTCAGGTGCAAAAAACAGGCAAGCAACACAGTGTAATAAATGGCCCCCACTGAGCTCTTGTGAGGAGCAGCTCATCCCCAGCAGCAGAGCTCAGCCAGACACTAGTACAGACATTACAGACACTACCTGCAGCCTTTGTTTACAGTTCATGACCTTCTATTTACAAAACAATCTGCAAAAGCAGCAGCTCAGAGCAGGAGAGAAAAGAAAGTTGTTGGATTTTGCCGATACTACAGAGAAGTGTCCCGTGTAGCAGAATGACCACACTGGTGTCTGAGGATACTGCCCAGAATTACAGGGGGACTGCAGGAGATCATCCACATTGGGGATATCCCCTCCAGGAGAAGCCCCTGCTGAGGAGATCATTGGCTGCAGGGTGTCACACACCCGGGCTCTGCTGTGAGTGTTATTGTTATGTTGGGGTGTGGGAGAGAAGCAAGAGAGTAGCTTGTAGGATGATCACATGTAACTGCCCCGATCTTACATTGCACCTATATTGCGCCTAAAGTAAAGTGATAAATAAGAGGCAGGAACTTAACTAATCACAGATGGTTGTTGTTTGTGACAATTCTGGAGCAACAATACACCAGAATATAGGCGCAACAACTACACTTAAGCACAGAAAAGTGATACATCTGTCCCAATGTCTTTTACTTCCTATGTGGATTTGAGCTGCTTGGAATTTATCTCACAGATTACACTTGACAACTCCAGTTTTTCTCCTTTACAGCTTTTCTTCTTTAACTTGACTCCAGAAAACCCATCACTTGTACTGAACCTAGAATGTAACAGTCAAGCAATAAAACCCGATGGAACAGCCATTTACAGTTGTGACATGCTTTACTGAGTATTGTATTACTGTGAGATTGTTATTTTTCTAAGAGTTAACCATAAGAGACAACTGTAAATGCCATTGAAAGCTTTTCCACTCAAAAAGTGCTGGTAGATCTGGATTGATTTATTATCCTAGTATTTCAATCTTGTGTAAATGTATAGTCCCATAACTAATAGATCTATTGTATCATCATATATTATTAGAAAATGGAATTTATTTTTAATGTAAAAAGCATGGTGATATTGATAGGAACATACAGTGACATATCATGAATCCATCATTTGTAGCAATTTTAGCTGAAATGTAAAAAGTGCAGCAAAAAAGTTACAAATGCTTAGAAATTTGTGAAAATTGCAACTATTACTCCAATTATACCACCTCCATGCCAAATGGGTTGAGTGGGCAGTGAATTGAACTTTGGCATTTTATTAGATATAGAATATAACCCACATTTGTCTAGGAGTCAGTTGCATAAATCTTTATTTTCATCATTAAAATACCTTTATATCATGTCACATCTGTGGAAATTCAATAACATATGTTATTATCTCATCAAAAATTGCATTTCCAGTATTGGTCCTAATTCCAATGGGGCTTATTTACTAAGGGTCCCGCAGCCGCATTTCCATTGGGTTTTCCAACTTTCTGGGGATCGCGCTACTAGGACAGGCTTTTAGAAACGGATTGTGTCACATGCGATGCCATCATCGGCGCCGGCTTTCATGTGACAGAAATTGGGGGGCGGGCCACCGGATGATCCAACGGAATTTAACATTTAAATTGTGTCGAAAGATCAAGCACTTACATGCACCAGGAAGAAGAAGGTGAACTCCGGCGGACCTGAGCGGGGAAGTGACACATGCATGAAACCGGGCGCACGATCTTTGTGAATTGTGCTGGAGTCCATAATCGTCAGACTATGCACAGTGGGGATCGCAACAAGACCTGGTAAGTAAAGGTGCTCTAATGTGTTTTAAATTACAGAAATTCCAGTTCCTTTAAAGAGCACCTGTCACCTGTAAAAACGGCACTAGGAGCTTACTAAAGTAAGCAGCTCCTAGTGCTACAACCTCCGATAACGCTTGCAGACATTGCCATGATGTACACTAGAAACGCCACACACCACTGTAAGCGGTCCGGCATATTCATGAGGGGGCGGGATTAGGGGCGTATGAAGCTCAGCAGTCACTGCCGGCCCATGAAGTGAGCAGGGCTTACAGTGCTTTCCGGCGTTTCTAGTGTACAGCTTGGCAGTGTCTGCTAGCGTTATCAGTAATGCTAGCAGTGTAACATTGCTGCATCTGTTGTAGCACTAGAAGCTGCTTACTTTAGTAAGCAGCTCCTAGTGCTGTTTTTACAGTTGACAGGTCCTCTTTAAGTTTTTAAAATATTGAATTACCATTGCTATTGTGGGCAGCAGATCACTAATCCATTAATGCAAAACCATTTTTTACCATCACTTGAAAGCTAATTAGGCATTAATTAAAAGGTATTCATTGGCTTGTATTACATTGACAAGCAAAAAGGTTTAGAGAATGCACAACTTTTATTTTAGTGCCCCTTTAACATAGGGCGTGCAACACGTTTCTGTCAGACTTTGCATGTTAAATCTGGCTCACTATGCGACTCCCACAGAGCAATGGAAATTTGTGTCACATGAAGCATAGTGCAGCCGCGCCAGTCATAACTTAAATTATACCAACCACCAATATTTCTATTTAATAAAAGATTAAAAAGTAAAATAATACAATTGTAAGAATATAGTAAAATTTTTCATTGCTACCCAAAACTTAAGGAGCTTTTATCCTTCCACATTGTGAACAATCTTTTTCATACTGATCAGGTCTCTGTCATAACTGATGGATTTCAATCAAGGCACAATTATTCTGCTTTACAGAATTCAATTATTCTCATTTCATGTTCTAGAACTGTGACTTAGCAATGAGTTTGTTTTTAATGTTTAAGTTGTAATTTTATGTTGCTCTATGCGTATTTGTATTTGCATGGGAAGTTAACATACAGTGGGTACAGAAAGTATTCAGGCCTCTTTAAATTTTTCACTCTTTGAATCCTTGCAGCCAATTTGAAATATAAAATAAAGTTCTTTTTCTGCTCATCAATGTACATTCTGTACTCCATCTTGACAGAAAAAAAAAACAGAAATAGCATATGGTCATAATTATTCAGACCCTTTGCTGTGACTCATATTTAACTCACATGCTATACATGTCCTTATGATCCTTCTTGATATGTTTCTACTCCTTCACTGGAGTCCAGCTGTGTTTAATTAAACTGATTGGACTTGATTAAGAAAGGCAAACACCTGTCTACATAAGACCTCACAGCCCACAGTGCATGTCAGAGCACATGAGAATCATGAGGTCTAAGGAACTGCATAAGGAGCTAAGAGACAGAATTGTTGGAAGGCACAGATCTGGCCAAGTCTGTCCACCAATGCTCACCATACAAACTGTGGGAGCTGGAAAGGATCTGCAAGGAAGAATGGCAGAGGATCCTCCAATCCAGGTATGAATAACTTGCTGCATCATTACCAAAAAGACTCATGGCTGTCCAAGCTGAAATGGTGCTTCCACTCAATACTGAGCAAAGGGTCTGAATACTTATGACCATGTGGTATTTAATATTTTTTTTGTTTAATAAATTACTGTATACAATTGAGTATAAACCGAATTTTTCAGCAGGGAGCCAGGTAATGTAAAATAAACTATATAAACTACTGATATAATTCAGATTGCTAACAAAGGCATTTTTGACAGTAGACAGGTTCACTTAAAGGAAAATAACATTTTCACGCAGAAGTGAATTGGCAGTTATTGAAGTGTTTACTTACATATCCATTTTTATTGGAGTCTGAGTAATGTAACAAAGTTGGTTTTTTAACCTTATCAAAGGATTCACAATAAGTATCAGTTATATGAACATCTTGCAGCTAATGTCTACTGTGTATACTATACCTTATTCAGATGTGGATTAAGACTTCCCAGGACCCTTGAATATATGAGTATTATTGCCCCAACAAGTGTGAAATAAATTTCCTACATATGGTACTGGAAGCAGGCTACATGGGGTATGGATGATGCTTCCCTTCTGCCTGCTTTCAATCTGCAGTTAAAGGACCTTTGGAGGACCTTCAAATGTCCTAAAATGGCTCTTGTGTACATGTATATTAAGAGCAAGAACAGGTGTATGAGCATATCATGGGTGAAGGTCCTTCTCAGTATAACATTTGGTGGGTGGTCTGGCTGCCCTGGAAAGCTTGGGCCCCGGGCTACCGCCCCAACATCTATATTGTAACTACTTCCCACATTTCTTTTTAATAGTAGCTTAAAGAGTCTCCCAGTTACTAAATACATACAATGAATACAAGATTATATTAATTGCCTAATAGAAAATCCAAAGAGTCGAAAACATAAAAAAAGATATTTGAACAATCACAGTAAATCTTTTGCAGCTTAGTTAAGAGATTATTTCATTGACATGATTTACTCTGAGATGACTCTAATAATTCTCAGCATATCAGGAAGAAAACATCTGAAAAGTTCTGGTGCAGGGGCACGTAATATATTCATCCACACTATGCTATTGTTATAAATTGATCCAGCAATGTCATAATTCAGCTGTTTTACTTTTCAGAAAAATAGAAAAAGCTGGCTCTTCTCAACTACTACATCTGTAGCAGTGACTGATTTATGCTCCTACCCTGTGTTATTATTTTTTAGCTGTTGTGAATCTTATGTATTAGCATTTGTAAGACTGGAGGTGAAGTGTGCTTGTTGTATAAAGTAGGTTTTAAAAGTGTCCTTTGAATGTAATGCTGATCAAAGAGAAATGAGAATTTGAGAATGTAGGACTTGAATGGTCCTCTACCTATTGACTTCGAGGAGAATGAAAAATAAAGCTACGCAGTACAGTACCATGGGTAATACAAGAAATCTGTATCACAGATAAAAAAGGAGATAGAACTGTGATCAACATCCACTGCCGCATTGAACACTTTGGCTAAGAAAAGCTATTAATAATAAACTAATAAATAAAAGTGCATCAATATGTTTATATGATTTGTTCCCAGCAACCAGAATACATTCCTAGATTAAGAAATTGTCCAAATGTTTGACACTTTTAAGTTATTAACCACTTCCAGATACTCAGTGGAAGATTCTGTATCTAACCCTGCATGGTTGGTTGAGCTCCATGGCTTGAGGCTTCCCCCATCCCACAGGTCACCCTGCTTTTCTTGCGGTAAACATCTCAGTGTCCCACAAAATAGTGGGAGGAAAAGATGTGAAGAGGACAGAAATATAGAAGGTTGAGAATAAAAGGGCTGAATAAATGATATATTATCTCTTCAACGGCTGCACGTTTAGCCACAACTTAACTAAAGTTTTCGAATCAGAGTTTTCAGCACACTAAAAAATGAAGTATTTTGTTTTTGATAGATCTTTTTTGTTCTTGAAATGAAGAAAGCATGAAAGACAGATGGCATTGCAATATTTCAGTGGAACAGAATGATCGAAAGTTATATTGTACTAGGAGCCTTTAAATATCTATATTTCCTACTAAGGTGCAGGGTGCATTGAGTAATCTGAATTGTTGCATAAGTGATTTGGACCAAAAAAACATCTATGAGGTCATCTATTTAAAAATGTGTTTGTATCACACACCCAATCAGTAGATGAAGCCTGTCGTATTGAGCTATAATTCGCATTGCGTAAAAACATATGCCTCTAATTTAGAGATGCAATCAAGTTTTCCATCACCCGAAATGAGGTGAAATTTTTTTCTGCTTAACATACTCATGTCTAAAGATTTTTTTTTTCAGTTTTTTTTTCTTTTCTCCCTGAGACAAGTAAATGATTACAATTAATTTAATTTCACACCTTGTGCCTGCTCCTGCTGATTTGTAAATCTCTAAAAAACACTTGAGCCAAATCAAAATATAGATTCAGAAAACTTCCCTTAATTGCATGACATTTTGGAAGTAAAGGAAGGTTCACTCTTACATATTATAGTGAAAGGGATGGTTCTGATTTATTAGATAAACATATTTACCTAATGAAGGACTAGTTAAATTAGTTTATTGAAACCTTTTGCTTATGAATTGTAAAGTTACAAAGCTGTCATGCAGGTTTCACACTAGCGAGTGAAATCAGTCAAACTCACTGCATGTGCTACCTGGAATGTCTGGCCCAAACCCTGCAGAGCCAGAACTGAACTCAGTGGGCCACAGATACTAAAATGTTTGTGCCAGTTTTTTGTTTGACTTTGCACTAAAAACAACATGCAAACTGCTTGCACTTGTATTTATAAAAGTATCTGCACCAGTTTTGTGTCACGGCTGCACTTTGTCTGAGAAGACTCAAAAAATGTGCACTTTTGTGCATTCTGCGCCACAATTCTTCAGCATGAACAAAGTGCACCCAAAACAAATGGTGCATACTTCCAGATCGGTACACGAGGCACCAGATTAATGAAGTTCGCTCTCATTGTTCTGGCCCGTCATTCTAGGCAGCAAACGCAGCAAGTTTGACTGATCAGACTCACTTGTGTGAAGCCCGTTTTACAGACACTAAGTTGCAGTTGAAAGAGCAGCCTATTTGGCACCAAGACCTTTTAAATAAAAACATCTAAGTGATTTAGGGAGCATAAGTGTTGATTTGTAGCAAGTATGCATTCTCTGAAGTATTATTGTAAGTTTTTTGTGGTGGACTGACTCTTTTTGTTGTAGTTTTATTTGAAATGTTATAAACTTCTCATTATCATTTTCACCACTGTCATCTAAACTGAAGTTTCTGTATGGAAGTATGGGGGTTCAGAATGAGAGTACAGCTAGTTGTCAAACATATAGATGGTGTGGTAGGAGGAAGAAGTGCAGGCAGTTTAGACCTGATTTGGGTTGCCCCAATTAGTTTGACTTTTGGAGCCAGTGGAATGTTTGCGCGATTAACCAGAGTAATGGAAGCACAGGAAAGGTCAGAATGAAGTGACCAGTAGCATTAGGCTAGATTATTGGATTTGGGTACTTGGGGAACTGTGCTGACTTTTCTGTTGCCCACAGTCTTTACAGATGAAATAAGCTGAACCTTAATGGGGAAAGTGCAGTTGTATTTGGGGAAAAGATGCCTTGAAGGTAGAGTGGAAGCCTTAAGTGGCAAATGCTAGATAAGGAGAACTCTTACTCCTGGACCCTAGTCAAAAGCATCATACTTAGCTAACACAGTTCCCTACTACTACTGATTAAACACAACGATGTTGAGCCACCTTTGGAAATCTGTACCTTCTGTAATAGGTATACTAGTTTGGATTTAATCCCACATCATGTCATTAGGCTTCCTGAAAATCAAGCTTGATGGTAAGGGGGTTGCCTTATAAAGACGTGGTTTTTCTTTTCACATCCTGGAAAACATATTTGCATATTTACCAGAATACCCGAGTGGAGCATCAATGGCAAGAAGTCTCCACTTGCCTGCAAGGCAGCCTTAATTGATAAATTCTCAGTATAGGAATCTATCACTCCCTGTTCCTTGAAGGTAGAGTAATATTTAAACTAGGTGATTGAGAGTAAGGCATCTAAATATGTACAGAGAAAACTATGTAGATAGGGGACTGTAAATGGGTCCATTGCACACACATATTTTCTACTGTAGCTCTATAGCACCGATGAAGACAGTTGAGCATAGTAAACCGATACTTCTGTAAGTTACATAGACAATCAATAGAGCAGCAGCAAGCATTCTCAACCTGCAGTGCAATCCATCGGTAAAAGAATGGACCCACCACTGGGACCTCCACAAATCAGGAAGTTATAGGTTATAACTTGTTGTGGCTGGATAACACTATCAATAGTAAAGTGTAAGAATGGACTGCACTTAGGAATGTGGTACCACATGGCAGCATTGATGCCCTTTCTTTTTTAAGGCTAAGGCTTCTTTGTAAGGCTAAGTTTAACTTTATCAACTAAAAAGGAACCTTTTACCATATTTTCATATTTTTACAGCATTAAAATACTAGCTCCCTCAGGGAAGGTATGAAATATCCTCACTAGAATTCCCCTTTTTATGTGAAATCTCACATGTATAACAATATTATATTAAAATGAGAAGAGAAGAGTCATATTTATCTGTGATGAATCATATTTAGAGACTGCAGGGGCTCACACTCAAGAGGATCCACCTTTGCTTTATCATACCTAGAAACATGTTTTGATAAGAACCTTGTCTTTTAGATCACTGGGAGAAACATGACATAGGAGATTTTTTTTAGAGGGTAAAAGGTGAGATATTGCATAATTTAAGAAGGGACATGACATACCCTACCTGAGTGGGCTTACTATTTTAGTGGGTTTTTAATCTGGCTACAGGTTACCTTTAAGAACTATGTAACCTAATCTCAGCAGTAGACCTAAAAGTGTGAGCATTCTGTACACAAATGCTACCCTTTTACAACAAGAAGTGATATGTACAGTATACTGGATAAATTCAGCTTAATGGATACAATGGAAACTACAGGCGGTTCCCTACTTGAGAACACCTGACTTACAGATGACCCCTAGTTACAAACAGAACTCTGGTTGCTGGTATTTTACTGTGCTTTAGCCCCGGGCTACAATGATCAGCTGTAAGAGATATCAAAGGTGTCTGTAATGAAGCTTTATTGTTAGTCCTGGTTCTGATGACAATCCAACATTTTTAAAATCCAATTGTCACAGAGCCCAAAAGAAATTTCAAGAAAAATACAGTTCCAAATTACATACAAATTCAACTTAAGAACAAACCTATCTTGTACATGACCCGGGAATGCTTATACAGAGAACTAAGGTCTTAGCATAATCATTGATTGTGTTTCTTCTATTGTGAGAAAGGTGGGACTATAGAACATTCTTCTATGGGAAGTTTTACTGTTATGATTTTCTCAAAAAATATATGGCAATGACCTAGAGATGAGGGATTAAAATAATTCTCCAATAATCTATTACAATTTGTTAATACCTTCATGACTGTAATGGCTTTTTATGATGGCTGTTGAGGGTACTTCTTCTGAATCAGAATAAGATGGCAGGACAGGACTATCTGTTGCCAGTGCTCAGCTGTGTTATCACCAGCACCCACACCCATGATTAGAAATCTTTGACCACTTTGACACTGTGGTCTAACATGGACTGTGGCTTCAGTGGGAAAGGCTCCTTATGTTTCCATCAGCACCCTGGAAAGCAATTACAGTATGCCCATGACGTCATACAGCAGCAGAGGACCTCAAGACTGTCTGTGTTAACTTTAATAAGCCATGCCAGAGGTATATTACTAAATGGTGTAAAAAGTGCATAGAAGAAGTTTAGCTAAGATGGCAGCCATCATAACCATGGACATCATAAGCAAAAAAAGTCCGATGGTAAAATCGATTAGGAAAAACGGAAACATTGATACATTTCACTAAATAGTTTTTAGGAAACACCATGAGAAATTGATGATACTTTACCTTTAAGAATGCATATCTCCAAGTAAATGAATTTAAGACCTAGTAATTTCACAATATATGTAGAATTCCCTTTTTACTGTGTAGAAAACCTTGTTTGACCCTCTTATTCAGCACCACCTCCATTACTGTGAGCAATCGACCATGCATATGTGTGTTTCTTCCGCTCAACTTCATGCTTCATGCTTTTGAATGTGATCAGATGTCACATTTCATCTCTAATATCACAGATGACAGCGTACAATACAGAATTTATTTGTGTATGTCAAAATCATTGACAAAATGCAAAGTCCTCTAAAATGCCTCATGGGAAACTGTTTATTCCCTTAAACTACCCAGATTACCATAACACACTGACTTAATGGGCTTGGTATGCAATTTCAATTTCCACTAAAAAGAAACGAGATAACTCAATATATATCTACATCTGATTGTACACCCTATCAATCCTGATGTTGCCAGGAAATATGAAGTTTTTATTTTTATCCATTAGTCACTTAGTTCACTTATTTCATTTGATAGACTATATAACTGTATATGTGTATGTAAGTACATATATATATATTGACAGCAGAAATGTGGTTTCCTTCCGGCTTTTATTGGCAGCCAAAACAATGCAGCTTTACAGGCAAGTAAAGTAAATCAAAGCGGAAAACAAATGTGGGCTCGTCTGAGCACTACCTGTACATCGGTAAGTCCCTTCCTAGCAAAACAGCATACTCACAGCTACTAGTGACACACGGCTGGCAAGCCTTCCAGGGCAATGTCTCTCACACAGTGCTCCAGCCCAGTATGCAGCTCTGGGTTATAACCCCTTTTCCCAGCTGCACTTGGTAATTAGGGCTGTGCAGTCTCTGGTCAGTGCATTAACCCTTTGCCAGGGGTAAGGAAGTAACTTGAAAGGAACATATACGCCATCAATTACCTTTCCTGCCACTGTCCTACAATATATATATATATCTGTATTTCCCTTGCCTTACACACATGAAATTGAAAGGGATACCATATATGCTCGTGTATAAGCCAAGTTTTTCAGCACAAAAAATGTGCTAAAAATCCTCAACCCGGCTTATACACAAGTCAATACAGCCAAAAAATACTTTAAAAAACCCAAAAAACTTATATACTCACCCACCGGCGGCACCGATGCACAGCGCTGCTACCCCGATGTCAGCGCAGCTCCCCCAATGTCAGCGCGGGTCCTCTTTTGTCTTATGTCGTCTTCTGTCTTCGGTAACATCCTGCTGGGCGCCGCCATGTTTTTCACCCGGAAGAACATGGCCGCGCCCTGCAGGATGTTACCGAAGACAGAAGATGACCCGCGCTGACATCGGGGGAGCAGCTCTGTGCATCGGGGCCACCGGAGTGTGAGTATATAAGTTTATTTTTTTTTAGTGCTCGGCTGACTGTATACTACTGGGCATAGGCTGGGCTGGCTGTATACTACACGGGGCAGGCTGAGCTGGCTGTATACTACACGGGGCAGGCTGGGCTGGTTGTATACTGCTGGGGGCAGGCTGGGTGGCTGTATACTATAGGGGGCAGGCTGCTGGCTGGCTGTATACTACTGGGGGCAGGCTGAGCTGGCTGTATACTACTGGGGCAGGCTGGGCTGGCTGTATACTACAGGGGGCAGGCTGGGCTGGCTGTATACTACTGGGCATAGGCTGGGCTGGCTGTATACTACACGGGGCAGGCTGAGCTGGCTGTATACTACACGGGGCAGGCTGGGCTGGTTGTATACTGCTGGGGGCAGGCTGGGTGGCTGTATACTATAGGGGGCAGGCTGCTGGCTGGCTGTATACTACTGGGGGCAGGCTGAGCTGGCTGTATACTACAGGGGGCAGGCTGGGCTGGCTGTATACTACAGGGGGCAGGCTGGGCTGGCTGTATACTACTGGGGGCAGGCTGGGCTGGCTGTTTACTAATGGGGCATGCTGGGCTGGCTGTGTACTACTGGGGGCAGGCTGGGCTGGCTGTATACTACTGGGGGCAGGCTGGCCTGGCTGTATACTACAGGGTGCCGGGTGGCTGTATACTACAGGGGGAAGGCTGGCTGTATACTACTGGGGGCAGGCTGGCTATACACTACTGGGGACTTGCGGGATATATACTACTGGGGGCTTGCTGGCTATATACTGGGAGGGGGGGGGTCTGTGATCAATGCATTTCCCACCCTCGGCTTACACTCGAGTCAATATGTTTTCACAGTTTTTGGTGGTAAAATTAGGGGTCTTGGCTTATACTCGGGTCGGCTTATACTCGAGTATATACGGTACTTGCCAACAGCCTCTAAAATGATTTTGGATATGAAGGCAACCAATGACAACCATATTCCACTGATGTTAAAGTCAATACAGCCAAAAAATACTTTAAAAAACCCAAAAAACTTATATACTCACCCACCGGCGGCACCGATGCACAGCGCTGCTACCCCGATGTCAGCGCAGCTCCCCCAATGTCAGCGCGGGTCCTCTTTTGTCTTATGTCGTCTTCTGTCTTCGGTAACATCCTGCTGGGCGCCGCCATGTTTTTCTCCCGGAAGAACATGGCCGCGCCCTGCAGGATGTTACCGAAGACAGAAGATGACCCGCGCTGACATCGGGGGAGCAGCGCTGTGCATCGGGGCCACCGGAGTGTGAGTATATAAGTTTATTTTTTTTTAGTGCTCGGCTGACTGTATACTACTGGGCATAGGCTGGGCTGGCTGTATACTACACGGGGCAGGCTGAGCTGGCTGTATACTACACGGGGCAGGCTGGGCTGGTTGTATACTGCTGGGGGCAGGCTGGGTGGCTGTATACTATAGGGGGCAGGCTGCTGGCTGGCTGTATACTACTGGGGGCAGGCTGAGCTGGCTGTATACTACTGGGGCAGGCTGGGCTGGCTGTATACTACAGGGGGCAGGCTGGGCTGGCTGTATACTACTGGGGGCAGGCTGGGCTGGCTGTTTACTAATGGGGCATGCTGGGCTGGCTGTGTACTACTGGGGGCAGGCTGGGCTGGCTGTATACTACTGGGGGCAGGCTGGGCTGGCTGTATACTACAGGGTGCAAGGTGGCTGTATACTACACGGGGCAGGCTGGGCTGGTTGTATACTGCTGGGGGCAGGCTGGGTGGCTGTATACTATAGGGGGCAGGCTGCTGGCTGGCTGTATACTACTGGGGGCAGGCTGAGCTGGCTGTATACTACTGGGGCAGGCTGGGCTGGCTGTATACTACAGGGGGCAGGCTGGGCTGGCTGTATACTACTGGGCATAGGCTGGGCTGGCTGTATACTACACGGGGCAGGCTGAGCTGGCTGTATACTACACGGGGCAGGCTGGGCTGGTTGTATACTGCTGGGGGCAGGCTGGGTGGCTGTATACTATAGGGGGCAGGCTGCTGGCTGGCTGTATACTACTGGGGGCAGGCTGAGCTGGCTGTATACTACTGGGGCAGGCTGGGCTGGCTGTATACTACAGGGGGCAGGCTGGGCTGGCTGTATACTACTGGGGGCAGGCTGGGCTGGCTGTTTACTAATGGGGCATGCTGGGCTGGCTGAGTACTACTGGGGGCAGGCTGGGCTGGCTGTATACTACTGGGGGCAGGCTGGGCTGGCTGTATACTACAGGGTGCAGGGTGGCTGTATACTACAGGGGGAAGGCTGGCTGTATACTACTGGGGGCAGGCTGGCTGTATACTACTGGGGGCAGGCTGGCTATACACTACTGGGGACTTGCGGGATATATACTACTGGGGGCTTGCTGGCTATATACTGGGAGGGGGGGGTCTGTGATCAATGCATTTCCCACCCTCGGCTTACACTCGAGTCAATATGTTTTCACAGTTTTTGGTGGTAAAATTAGGGGTCTTGGCTTATACTCGGGTCGGCTTATACTCGAGTATATACGGTACTTGCCAACAGCCTCTAAAATGATTTTGGATATGAAGGCAACCAATGACAACCATATTCCACTGATGTTAAAGTACAATGGTCTTCCCTAGCATTTGAAATGATGTGATGATAACAATAATCTGGTTTGGTTCAAGAGGGTTGTCTGATCATACTGCTTTGTGGTTGGAGATGGATACACTGGTAGATTAGGGAATAGTATAAAATAAAGGAAGATGTAAATATCAAGGCAAAGTTTTTTTGTCAACTCCATCTTATTCTGATTTTTGCCAACTTCTCAGTATATTGTAAGGAATATGAAATATTGCCCACTAGACAGTACAATGTGTCCCACAGAAAACAAGTGTGCACCTGCTCTTTCAGCTGTCTGTGAAATTTAGCTATGCAATTAAAACATTAAATGGAAGCTGATTATTTCTTTCTACTGAAAGTTTTTTCATTATCACATGAACATAAGTTCTATTATTTTTAATATAAATGCTTCCTGGTCTTACTTTACTTTTTTTCTTCTTCTGTCCACTTGTCAAAAGTAGGCTTCGAGTTACATTTGTTCATTCAAGGTCAATGGATCCAAATTTTTATGGTTGTAGAAACCCTTGAGGGAAGACACTGACAGTACAGCAGATTAATGTCCTCAACAATGTAGAATGATTAAAACATTAATTCAATGTCTAAAGTTGGGTTGAGCTTTAAATGCTAGAAAGAATAACTCCTGTCAAAAACTTAAATGTGTTCAGCCAAAATGTATTAATAAGTGGTTCCCTTGGGACAGTATTAATGTACGTCTCAGAACTGTCATGTGAAACTGTCTGTCTTTAGACTATTGAATTGCACTGCTTTATCTGAGGTCAGGTGTGTAGAAAACAAGCAGGGGAAGATAGTTCTAGTTGCAATTTTAAGGGACCTTTCATCTCTATTCTAAATTTGGCTATAGTTAGATTAGTTGATTAATAGATATCAATTTGATGTTTATCTACCCTGAGACAAATAAAGAGGTAAATGCAACCCCTCCTGCTTCCCCATATGGTACTAGGAAATGATAGCAAGACAGAAGCTTAACTTTTTCATAAAAAGTTTGATATAGAGTTGGATATTTGAGTGGAAAGCTGACTTAACTCTTAACTCTGAGGATTCAATAATTGGTGGCTTTTCCTGTAATCAATTTCTATAGAAAAAATGGCATTCACGTCAGTAAATATGGTGATTATTTCGGTAAGGTGTCCATATTTTTGTCCAGTCAACCCTGCCAAACCCTACCTTTCATTCCTTATTTGTGGGTCCACCTTTTCCCTTTCTAAAGCACAAAGATGCAGAGGAAAGTTAATGTCATCAGTGTTACAGTAGGGGAGAATTTTCCTGCTGAAATGCTACACACTCCACTGGACAATCAAGTCCTAGCAGCTGAATATCATATGTGATATCAATGAATAGCAGTGTGAACATCAGTATAACTGTCATTTTCTTTTGCAATTTTCTCTATCAAGATAGTACGTAATAGTTTGTCACACACCGGGTGCGGGTGCATGGAGAGGGCTCACGGGTTGAGCCCTCTCCATAGCCAGTAAGTCTTTGCTGCATATTGCAGCACCAATTGTGGGTGTTAACCCGCTGATCACCCCCGCAAAGCTACAGGCAGCTTAAAAAAAATGGCGGCGCATTTAAGCGAGGATCGACACTCCCCGTGACATCATCGGGGAACGGCGATCGGTCACCATGACAGCCTTGGTCTTTCGAAGACCTGAGGCTTTCTTGTTTTAACCCTTTCACACATTAGCACATGGTAATAAATACATAGGGTTAAAGTACCCTAGGGAGTCTGAAAAATAGTGCAAATAAAAATAAAAAAAGTTTTTAAACAATTATAATAAAAAACACCTAAAAATTCTAATCACCCCCCTTTCCATAGAACTGATATAAATATAAATAAACAGTAAAAATCACACATTAGGTATCACTACTTTCAAAAATGCCAGATCTATATACCATATATACTCGAGTATAAACCTAGTTTTTCAGCACAAAATAATGTGCTGAAAACCCAAATTCGGCTTATACTCAAGTAAAAAAATATAGGTTTAACAGGTTTTACGAGGTTTTTGTGGTAAAATTAGGGGTCTCGGCTTATACTTGGGTCGGCTTATATTCGAGTATATATGGTAATAGCAGTTTTTCACTGCATTTTACTTTGTAACGGAAAATAGTGCCCAAAGTCCAAAATGGCACTTTTTTGCCATTTTGAAAAATATAAAAAATTCAATAAAAAGTGATGAAAATGTTGTACAGTCCTAATATTGGTAGCATTGAAAACATCATCAAAAGTTGCTAAAAATGACACCACCCACAGCTCTGTACACCGAAGTATGAAAAAGTTATTAGGGCCAGATAATTTTTATTTTTTTTGTACAGGAGGTTTTAATTTTTGTAAATGTGTGAAAACATTATAAAACATATACAAATTTGGTATCCCCGTGATCATACCAACCCAAAGAATAAAGAAGACATGTCATTTGTGGCGTACAGCGAAATCCCAGCCCAAAAGTTTTTTCACCAATTTCACGGCCTTTGGAA
The DNA here is from genome assembly GCF_040894005.1 of Engystomops pustulosus. NCBI lineage: Eukaryota > Metazoa > Chordata > Amphibia > Anura > Leptodactylidae > Engystomops > Engystomops pustulosus. The sequence continues at coordinate 149,680,576 of NC_092415.1, forward strand.
TATTTTGCCCGCTTTCTAGTACACGCATGAATACCTCTATTTTGAAGTACAATTTGTTAAGCAGAAAGTCCTCACACAGCTCTGCATATGGAAAAATAAAAAGTTATAGATTTTTGAAGATGGGGAGTGAAAAATGAAAACGCAAAAACTAAAAAGGGCTGTGGCAGGAAGGGGTTTAAAGGAGTGACAGGATCATTTTAATATAACGCAACATAAAAATACACTTTATATGTTTTTTAGTAGTTAATGTAGCTTAAGAATATATATTCTTTGATGGTCATTTATCTTAAACTTTTTTTCCTTTAGAAGGGGTTACAGAACAGTTTTTCAAGTTTTGTTGTACTTTTTTTTGTGAATCGCAAAAGCCCCGCAGAAGTCCAAAACCCGGAATAACTAAAAACTCCACAAATGTCCTGACTAAAGATAAATGAGCCCCATAGAGTTATGGTGGTAAAATATTTCAAAGGAAATAAACTAGAGATCTAAATGCTGTGAGATTTCCTTAAAGTTGTAAGTAAGAGTTCCTTCTTACATGTTTATCCAAGTATTGCTGTATTATAACCTAAAATTAAATTTCTTTACTGTAAGTCTTAAGTGACTTTCAACGTTCAAAATTATTATTTTCATTCTCGATGTTCTCAGAGTGATCCAGATTGGTGTACTTTTTCAGCTGACCTTTAGCCTGTTTTTGTGCAATTGCTTCACTGAGTGCCTGTTACGTGAAAATGAAGCATCCCCCACTCGGGGGGCTTTGGCTAAAGTATTCTGATGTGACAGACTGGCATATAGGTAGATGTCTAATTACAATTTTTATGTAAGCTAACCCACTGAGGGACCTCAACTAAGCCCCATTATTTTTATTTTTGAACTCAATAAAAGTTACGTTTTTATACTTCATCTACAATATTAGGTAGGGGAAATCTATGTATCTATTTACTTTATGAATTTTCCTTTACCTGGTATATCAAATGATGGACTAAAGCAATTGGTAATAGCTTTTTATTTTGTTATAGCTTTTTAAGTGGACACAATTGTCCAAAATCCATGTTCCATACAATAACAAATATTGCAAAGATTTAGCTATGGCCTAAAAAGGTCGATAAATTCAGTTTAAGCTATTCTACAGCCTATCTTTCCAATACTGTGAGTGATAAAGACTGACTTTTGTAATATACAGAGAACACTGATGCATGAAAAAAACAGTATTTCATCATTTTCACATCAGTAATTCATTGTTTTTGACACTGAGGATGCTTCATAATTTAACATGATAGAGAGAGAACACTGTTTTATGCAAAATAAGTACCAAAGTTATGTACCATGGCAGAAATGATGAAGAATGAAAAAGCGCCTACGCTCAACAGCTGAATATGTGTCCAAAATTAATAACGTATGTATACTTATAATGGAGAGAAGGCTTGACATAATTAATTGGGATTATGTCCAAGTGTATTTAGAAAATCACGGACTGCTCAATGTATTTCATCAAATTGACACACTTACATGATATGATCCATAGACTTTCCATTTCATAGCAACATAAACAGGAGAAAGTAAATTGTAAAAGTATTAGTCCCCTTCCACATGACCAAATTATTCTCTTAATCTCTGTTTACAGTTGCATAATATGGTGCCCACTTGTTGACATATTGGGGGGAATTCATTAGGAATGGCGTTTAGTACTCCAGTCATAACATTCCCCCTGCTGGTGATCCTGCGATTAAATTTATTAAGAGTCTCTGGACAGTTCTAACCTGTAGACCAGATTGGAACTGGTGAAATGTTTTGCCATAGTTTCCTCTGGATAACGACTCAGCCCGATTTCCGTCTGCCTTGCTCCCTGCCCACTCTCCACTATGACACACCCATAGTGGCGTGCAGGTATGAGAAGGTCGAAAACTGATGAGGAAAAGGAGATAGGTGTGTCTTCTCTGCCAGAAAATTGGTGCACAAAGCATAATGAACCACCTCCATTGTATAGTGTCATGTACCATATCTTGTACACAGGTTTCTTCTTGGAAATTCCTTATGAAACCAATATATTTTATATCCATGAAACCAAAGTCCTGTTAAGTTATATTTTTTTTAGTCCAGGAATGTACTGATGGAAATAGTAAAGTAATGGTCAGGATAGGTAATCAATCCCTGATTTGTGGTAGTTGGCAACATCACTAAACTGTGTATAAAGCTTAATGCAACCTTAATGCAATCTAACACACAATGTAACAGAACACATTTACTAAGGACTGTGCGCCGGTTTTCTGTAAGAACATTCTTTCTACTGCAAACTGCTTGCACAGGTACTTAAGAAGTATCCGTGCCACATTTGTATCGCATGCTACCATTTTATAGTGCAGCTAGACTAGTCATCATGTGACACAAATTTCTGTACTGAAGGGGGTTTCTGGTGCTCAGTTGGACCATGCGCCAAAGTTAACCTGCAAAGTCCAACGGAAATGTGTTGCAAGGCCCATGTTAAAGGTGCACCAAAAAAAGTGGTGCACTCTGTCGGAGTAGTGCAGCGGGCACCAGATTCATGCAGAACGTGCACCAGAAATCATGAATCTGGCACCTTCTGCACTATATAGGAGCAAATTGTACTTAGTGCAGTCTGCACAAGTCTTAGTAAATGTGCCCCAATATCCATATATTTTACATTGCCATGCATAATCTTATTGGTGTTTATGTCATTCATTAATCAAACCGTATTCAAACACAGGATAATATGTGAAATGTCAAAATTTCTGATTTACCAATGTTTAGCCATTTCGCAACTCATAAAAATTTGAATAAACATTTAACAAAATTTTGTAGAGTCCCCAATATGGTTGGATGGAAAAATTAGCTTGTCCTGCTGAAAACAACACCTAACACAGTTCCATACTCTGAAGTAGTATGAAAACGCAATTGGTGTAAGGAAGTGCAAAGAGGTGGCAAGCTCCCAGCGCTCCACCGGGCTACAACCGGGCGGTTCATCCTAGGCAGTGGAACACCTTGTCACTATTACAACCGGTAAGGACTCCAGTCCTGGGTAGATTCCCACATTATTGGCCTATGGCCGGGCACGGTATTCTTTACCAGCCAGCACTTTAATGGGTTCCCCCCTTTCTTTGCACATAGTCCAACATAATGTATATTCTCAGGTTCCTTTACTGCCCTTGGCTCTGACCGCCATTCTCTCTGTGCCACCACCACACTTTATTTGATCTACATGTTTTGTTTATTTTTATTTTTATTTTGTAAGCAATAAAATATCTTGTTTTATCTTCTACACACTGTCTTGGTTATTCCTCTTTTCCCTCCAGGTTTTTTCTTGGTGGAATACCATTAGTCTTTATCATGTTTTGAGGTTCCTAACCCCATGCGTATACCATAAAAAGTGGGGGACCACTGCAGGCTAGGATTAGAGGGATTTAACACCACTTGGTTAGTATTATGTGTCCCTTCTTTCCCCCTAAATCTGATCTTGTGCATTTGGATATAATGTTACAACCCAAACCAGTAGCCTCTGAAGTTAATTTACATTTAAATAGTTACAGTTTATATGAAGTTAGATATGGCAAAAAGAATAGATAAATAAAGTGTAGGGCTTAGAACACAGGCAGGAAACTACCATGAGTAATACCCCAGTGCTAGGTTTACTTTAAATAATTATAAAGTTGCACGTTTTCCCTTAAAAAACAACAATAATTTTCAGTTAGACTTAAATGTAATGTACCAAGTGATAAAAATTAGATTCAATCATGAAGGTCGTAAACAACATATCATGAAAGTGTTAATATGTACATGCAATGGAAACAATATGGGTCACATTTACTAAGGGCTTTGTGCCGCACTTTTGTCGGACTGTGCACATTCTTCTAGGTTAAAATGGCTTGCACAAGTATTTAAGAAGTGTCTGTGCCACTATTGTGTCACACGCGACCCTTTTGTGGTGCAGCTGCGTTAGCCTCCACAGATCAGAGGGCGTAAAACCGGTCAGTATGACTGATTTGCCGTATTATTTGCAAATTGTGTCGCAGGCTGTATGTTAAAGGTGCACCACAAAAAAGATGGTGAACTCTACTGGGCCACTGCGGAGAAGAGACAGATTCATGATTTGTGGCACACAATCTTAGTGAAACGACGCACGCAGCATTATACACAGAATTAACACTTTTAGTGCAGTAAATGGGTCACTACTATCTTAAGAACGATATACAATAATATAAATTATAATATTGAAACGCAGCTGACCAAGACTATACCTCTGATGGAAATCAGTAAATACTAAATTGAACGGTGTCTACAGCAAGCAAAAACAAAAACAAGTCTATCAATTGCAGCTTGCAGAGTGTAGGTTGGTTTTCTTGAAAACTAGTAGCAATGTACTGAACTTTGTTAAACTTGTTTAACTTTGCTGGGAGTTGGAAAAAATCCCCGGTCATCTTCTATTGGTTGAATTAAAGGAAAGGCAGAGTTGAAAACCTACTATTTTTATATAATTTATGCAAGAGATCTTATCCAATCAAGCTATTTTAAAGCAATTTTTCAGACCTCCTTACTAAAGTGGAGTTTTGGCAGTTACCTAATAATCATCTTGTCCCACTGGCAGCTTAGTAACCTGTACTTTATTTGCATTTAGCCCTTGCTAAATAGAAATCTGCTCTCCATGAACTGCCTCCCTGGTGAGCCAATGACATGCATATCTTCAAATGATCAGTCCAAAAAAATTGTTCAAACGTGTGATTGACTCTATAGCCAAAGTAAATCCTATACTACAAAACACCTTTAAACTTTTTTTAAAAAATAATTGTCTTTTTAAATATCTGCAGAAAAATTGCAAAATATATTTTCCAGACAAAGACAAGTTAAAAAAAAACACAGAAGGACCAGAAAATCACAAGGGTAACAAGAAGAGATTAAACCAGGACTGTCAACTCAAGATAAGGACACATAACTACAGCTAATCTGAGAAGACAAAGATGCAGCATGGAGGGAGAGACCATCAGCCTGAGTTATTTGCAACCGGTATATATCAGAGAGCATAATATACGCCCAGTAAACATGTCAGATAGGTGAGAGAAGGGGAGAGCATCACTGCTGCTTGAAGTGGCCTTGCGCTTCAGCACTCAACATTACCATTGTAGCTGCCATATATACCAGTGTAGAGTGGGTAGTATACAAAGACATTTTTCAGGTGGGATAAGAAAAACATTGCCTCTTAGCTACCTTGCAAGGCAGCCCACGTGAGATCAAGAATGACTTTTTCAGAAAACCTAATGATATGATGAAGATAAAAGCCAAACCACTATATATATTCAAACAGTATAGCAGATGATTTATGGTAAATATAGTCTTTTAGTTATATTTGTATTTTCTGATAAAGTGAAGAAAATAAATGTAAGCCAGTATTTTTAAGTTTCCCCACCTATAAAGAATGAAGAGGTTTGTTATTTTTATTGTAGGTACATTTCAACTGTGAGAGACCACATCTAAAGAAAAAAAACCTCCATTATGATTTTTATTAATATTTAGCATTTTATTGCACGCAATATGTATTTGCTACAATAGTAAAACAGAACCTAACATTTGATATGGAAACCAATGTTTGTAATTACAGAGGTCAGGCATTTCCTGTATTTGTTGACCATGGTTGCACATCCCGCAACAGGGATTTTGGCCAACTCCTCTATACAGATATTCTGCAGATATTTCAGCTCCTTCCAAGACCACTCCAGGACCTTAAATTAATTCTTACAAAGCCTCTCCTCAGGTGTCCTGGTTGTATGTTACAGTTCTTTGTCATGTTGTAAAACCTAATCATGACCCATCATCAATGCTCTTACTGAGGGAAGGTGATCCTATCCAACCTCTCTTCAATACCAAGGAGTTGTCTTGTCCCCTTTGCAGAAAAAAACTCCAAATATATGATTTTTCCACCCTAATGTTTCATAATTGGGAGTGTGTGTTTTGGGGTTGTACTCATCCTTCTGCTTTCTGCGTTAAATACATTATAATAGAACGTTAATACAAAACAACTTTCTCCCATGCATCTTTTGGATTAACCAGATGGTTATTGGCAAATTTCAAATGGGCCTGGGCATGTGCTGGTATCTCAATTCAGTTCATTGGCCAGATTCTCTCGTGTAGTTCGGAGCTAATTTCTGACCCTTCTTGAAATTATCTTAACCATTAGAGGCAAAAAGTATCATGGAGCCACAAACTGAGGAAGATTGACAGTCTTATGGTCTCCCTTTCTTTTTCTAATAATAGCACCAACAGTTGATGCCTTTTCACAAAGCTGCTTGCCTATTGTATTGTCTTTTGACCCAGCCTAGACAGGCTTGGGAGACAAAATTCTTGCTGGTTGGTAGGTAATCAAATACTTTTTTTTCACAATAAAATGCAAATAATTTTTTTGAAAATCATAAAATGTGATTATTTTGGGGGGTTTCTTTTTAGATTCTGTCTCTCACAGTTGAAACCTGCAATAAAAATTGTGTTAGTGTAGTGCTTCACACCCAGAAATGACTGGGTTATAGTAGTTATTTATTCTAAGTTTCCTTGCTTCTGAAATTACAGAGGAGCCTGGTGGAATGTGTTGCCCCTTAACAGCTTTGATACAGCCTGGTCTTTTACACTATAATAGATAAAAAATATTAGCAAACTTTCAATAATTACTGCATTTCATCTCTTGTAAGTATACTGTTTCATGTGTGCCATTGAGACATACCACACTTCATTTTTAAATACGCTGCAATTTCAATATTCCCGGTAATCTTCTCAAGAAAGTAAAGAAAAAATGTGGACAAAATTATATTGGCCTATAAACTGTTTAGCATTTTGTTTCTGTAAAATTTACTTTAGTAGAAGTCAGAGCATGTTGTGAAGACACAGTCTGGCTAACAATGAAAAATGACTAGCTACATGTTCAATTGGATATACTAAATAATAAATGTGAATAAAAGTGTGGAACACAGGTACCATCATATCCTCTGGTTAAAGATTAATAATGTATCATACCATTTGAATTTAGTCACAAATGACCGTTGGAGAAATATATTTTTAGAGTTAAAATATCATACTCTAATAGAAGCACAATGAATGTATTAAAATAGGTTAATAGGTGATTGGGCTTTTTTGAGGCTATGGGGCAGAGGAAAACAGTATTATAATAAGTCTTAGTACGATTATGTAGTATTATGAAGGTATCGGTGGCAATACAAGAACTTTACTTCTGGCACAGATTACATAGCAGAAAGCTTATTTTTTACTGATTGAAGGACATGTAGCACATCTTTCGTGTTTTAACCAAAATGACAATAAGCTTAATTCCCAATTCATACATTTTCAAGCTTTTCTGATGATAAAATCTAAGCACACCAGAATGCAAGGAAAGGTAGCATTTATTTTCATGTGGACACACTCCATCTCCCAGGTACAGAGGTACCATTCTTCAGCATGTAGGAACTCTATTGCCATTTCGGTTATCCTCCTACAACTTCCTATTACCTGTGACAGAAACTGAAGAAGAATCTGTTCCGGATTTGAAACACGTTTTGAAAATACTTTTATGTACACTGTTTTAATGATACCATTGCGTTTTTATAATTAAATAGATTTTTTTGCAGAAATGTATGATCTTACACAAAGAATCCATTGTGGAAGGGGAAAAGTCGTCCTTAGCTTCCTTACTGCAAGGCAGCCTCCTCCATTTTGTGTTCCAGTTTCAAAGCAAATGACTCCTGTCAGGCTGCGGTTCAACAATGTTCTGATACTTGCAATGCCGCTATGCAAAACATAATATGGAGAGCATTCACTCACATTATCTTGCATTGTGTTCAAGGATAATCTACACCTTAAAAACACATGTACAAAAATAAAAATTATCTCCACTCAAATACATCTTGGGATAAATGGATACAGTGTTCCAAAATGAACAAAATATATAAATATATCAACGTCCTAAGTCAATGCAGCATCCTATAATGTATAAAGATTTTCCATTAGTCTAAAGCTCTACCTGTGTTTCCAAAATTAGAAATCACAGTGGAGAAGGCATGAGATCCCACAGAGATGAATGGTATTTTTCCACCTAGAGTGAACGCATCCCACACCAACTGTGAAGCACTTGGAGCCATTGCTCCGGAAACTGAATTCACTCTGCAAAGGTTCTGCTCTCCTAGGTTGCTTTGCTTCGTAGGTAGCACACTCGGAATGAAAATACCAACACTATGGCACCACCATTGATATTTAGGTTGGTAAAAATGTATTTTATTATACTCACAAACATATAAAACTTTAAAACAAATAAAACTCCTGCTCAGTATCGTGACAATACTCTTGCTTGTCACTTTGCAATAAATAAGTGAGTTTTGGTTGTAGTTTGCACACGGTCTCATCATCACTGTCATATCAGATTTGCCTACCATTTCAACAATGCTCGCTATAAGGCTTATTTAGAGCTTGCTGACATTAACTTGACTTCTTTATTTTGGACTCCTTTACCCTGTGTCTGTTTACTGACCATTCGTTTTGATTATAGATTCTGTACTGCATTGTCCTCTTGCTTTTGACCCGAATTTGATAAGTACTCTTCTATGTTTGTATTGCCCAGATTTTGTCTATGTCTTTTGCATTTTGGCAAAGACAATAGGAATGTCGACCAGGTGTGACCTGCTCTTTAGGGTAGGCTGGAAGTTAGGGGGCTTAGTATTAACATTTACTTTCCTTGTCTGTCCATCCAGGGCATCCTAGCCATTGCCTTACTGCAATTATAATGTATAGGACTTTCAAACTGTGTAAAGAGACATACAAAAGTGATATAGTTAACTTTTTAAAAATATAAAAGAAACAAAAATGTGGTGAAAGCCCACATCATAGCAGCACTCAAGCATTTGCATGTGGCTCCACCGTAAGATGATTTCAAAGAGCTCTGATGGATTAGGGAGGTAGGGGGAGAAAATTCTTATAGGCAACTAATTTGTACAGAATGCAAAAAAATGTATTACATTATTATTGACTGGAATCATTTTGTTATTTTTTTAGAACATTGCATTTAGCACCTTTTCCTATTTTTAATAAGAAATATTCAATGCCTCTGTGCTCGTTGAAATACTATATCAGTGATCTATTATAGAGAGTTCAAATAGAACCTGAAATGACAAAATGCTGAATTTCCATCTTTTCAGTGTATTATATAGCTCTCACCAGATAATGGTTTCACCTTGAACATAATCATAAATAACTAGCCTGATAATAAGTTCCACACCAAGAAAGGTCAACTTGCCATAACAATGAACTAAACAATAAGGTTAGTTATAGTGCATGGGCTTTTACTGCCATGGTGATAAATTTCACTTAGCAGTTAATTATAATACGTATATCCATAAAACAAGAGAGGAACTCAAATTTACTACCCTTGGAAATTTGGAAAACTCACTTAGCTTTCCACCCTTTCAGGTTGTTTTTTGTTTAGTTATTGATATCACTGTATTAAAACAGTGTTGATGAACACATTGCATCAAGCATCAATGAGTTTTACAAAGGTCATCATGAATTAACGGATAACATATGTTGGTGTGAACCCTTCCATCAAATTACTTCTCTCAATATGTGATGGAACATCAAAACCTAGCTTGGGACCATGAATATATCCTTTTTATCTTCTAGTTTTTGTAGTATATGCTACCATTTATATTTTTGCAGAATTGCACACCACATGTTTTTTGCATTAAATAATTTTTAAGGAGCCAGACATTGGGAAGTACAGGAATACCTATAACACAGCATAGGAAATTCGATAATAAACGTGTATTTAAAGGATAAATCCATATACTTACATAGCAGTAGATGGCAAGTCATACATAGTAATACTTCACAGTATTACTATGTCTGACTCACTTTGAATGTAAATATGAATTAAGACAAATACATGTTTATGTTATTTCTAGACATGTCGAGAACTAAAATGCTTGAGTGCTCGATGTTCGAGTCGAACTTTTTCCGATGCTCGAGTGCTCGTTTCGAATAACGAACCCCATTGAAGTCAATGGGAGACTCGAGCATTTTTCAAGGGGACCAAGGCTCTGCACAGGGAAGCTTGGCCAAAACCTGGAAACCTCAGAAAATGATGGAAACACCACGAAAATGGACAGGAAACAGCAGTAGCAGCATGCATGGATGCCTCTGAGGCTGCCTAATCGCACCATTATGCCAAAATTATGGGCAACAGCATGGTGATGACACTAATGCGAACAAATAAACGTATTAGATTAAGCCACATGTGACGTACAGTACGCTTCACCGGCAGAGAGAATGTGGATTGGGATTTCTGCTCTAGCTTGCTAAACAGTAGCAGGCAGACTAAGCTAGATGAAATTGCATTTGCACCACTGACAGCACACAAAAGGATTTTGTGCTATGACTTTCACTTTCACTTTAGAAAAAAAAATGGCAGACTGTGCCTAATTCAATCAAACCCCCAATAAATTGTCCCACTAAGCTGCTTGAAATGGATATGTGTGTCACTAGGAGCCAAAAATAACATTCGCAAGTCTCCCTGCAAATTTGTCACAACATGGTAGTAGCTGCACTACTAGTGCCAGCAAGCCCAGCCACAAGCAAAAAAATAAAATAACACTATTGTAGCCCTAACAAGGGCTGTTGGGTTCTTGTAGAATCACTCCTGTCTAACACTAATCTAATAGAACACCCTAATGATATCCCTGACCAGCAGCAGCTCTATCCCTAATGGCATCCAGGCAGGGAATGATCCGAGCAGCGCGGGCAGTGGCTAGTATATTCCAGGGTCACCTGATCAGGCCAGCAAACCACTGCTATCGACATGTAAGTTTACCACGTGATGCTGGGTGTACTGCAGAGTCTCCCGGCTTGTGATTGGCTCTGTTTCTGGCCGCCAAAAATCAAAACAGCGGAAGATGCAATTTTCTCGAGCTGGTGAAATATTCCTCCGATCAACAAGCAGTTTCGGGTACCCCAATGCTCGAATGAGCATCAAGCTCGTGCTAGTTGTGTGCTAGTCTTTCCTGTGTGAATGCCGACATAGGAGGGTTAAGGGAAGACATATGGACACTACTGTTGAGAAGCTATAATCAATTCCTATGGTTTGTTACGGTAAAGGACTATTAGGAAGTACAGTACATACATTTCTACATACAAATCTATAATAAACAATAATTTCAAATAATGAACATATATTATAATAGTTATAATTATCAATTGAATCACTGCAATAGTTGGATTAGCAAAGAACATAGATCAAAGGAAGGAAATGAGTTAAAGGGGCTTTTTGGGCTGCAAATATCAATGAGGATAGGTCATCAATAAAAGATTGGTGGGAACAACACCCAGCACACCTGCAGGACAACCTTTCTCCTCTGCTGATGATCAGAGAATGGAACCTTTTAGGACACTGTGTAAGTTGAAGTCTATTCTGGAGAATAGCTCCCATCCCTTGCATGAGACTGTGGTGGCATTGGGGAGCACATTCAGTGACCGACTGCTTCACCCCAAGTGTGAGAGGGAGCGTTATCGTAAGTCATTCCTCCCCGCTGCCATCAGGCTGTTCAACAAACAAGGCCCAAACAGAAGTAACCTGCGCCCCCCACCTAACCAGTCCCTGCAGGTCCCATCCACAGACTAAACATCAAACTGTCTCTTTTTTGTCTTTTTATCCCCCTTTTCTTTTTGTTCATTTATCCCTAATATTATTGTTGTCATATTTTGTACTTCATTCTCTGTACCCTCTCTGCTGCTGTAACGCTGTGAATTTCCCTACTGTGGGACTAATAAAGGATTATCTTATCTTATCATTTGTTGCCCGGAGATAGAAAACCCTTTAACACCTTTAAACTTTGAGGCAACCAGCGAGAATTGGCCTATGTATTAGCTGGCTCATGTTTTACACTTAGAAGTGCCTATATACTATAAACACAATTTAAGGATTAAAGGGTTTTTACACAAAGGCAAGTTAGGCCATATCCAATCTCTATGGAACTGACGGAGATCGCCTAGTGCAGCGGTCAGTAATCTTCGTCAGTTCCATAGAGATTAATGGTCATGAATGGTCATGTGCAGCCTTCTGCTCCATTAGTCTGAGGAGCAGCGAGGGGTCGGTCAGACCCCTCATTCTCACAATATGTGGGGATCTCAGCACTGAGACTCCCACTGATCAGCAAGTTAGGCCCTATACCTAACTTTGTTTAATGTCTTTTGCTAGTCTGAACACTGGTTTATTAATTTTGTAGCAGTCTTGATTGATTTCCACCACACCCATCCGTATTCTACAAACTCTCTGGTTCATTCACAGTTAATCCACTGTGAGTGAAAGAATCTCTTCCCACATTCATTACTACCTTGCCTGATGTCAAAGAACTAATCCAATCACCTTCTGGGCCCGGGTTCTGGCATCTTATATGAGGTTTTCTATGAGGTTTCTATCTGTTTGCTTTGAGATTTTGTACTGATTTGTCCTCCTGGTCCTGACTTGTATTTTGCAATTATCACTCTCTGCTTGTATTGTCTTGTCTTTATCTCTGTGTTTGCGGTTTGGCGAAGGAAGGGACCAGTTTTCTTTTATCACTTACGGTAGGTTGGGCAATCAGGAAGGGACGGGTGAAAAGAGAAGATTGATGCTTGATGAAAAGCCTTTTCTATGATTCTCTGATGTAGTGGGAATCTCACAGAAACTCTAGCAAATTTAAGGAACCTAAAGATATGCACGGATAAATAGAAACACTTATTATGTGCTTATTTGTATTAAAGTGTGTCATCTGAATTATTAAATGAAAAGATATAGTATGTCACTGGTTTGAGGAAACAAATGATGAAACGTTATTGCTTAGGAACTCTTGTTTCAGCTCCTCTGATATACTGGAGATATTGCAATAGAAGCTATGATAATTGTTTCAGACTACCTTGCAAGTTGTTATCTTGACATGTAAAATGAGCCTTTTCAATATTAATTACATTACATTTTAAGGTGACCATGAATATTCTTTTGCACAATAAAAGTTGTAACCTGCATGAAAATAATGTGGATTGTTCCAATCACCTTGTGTAATATAATATCCAATGGCCAAACATTTCTTGTAGCCTGTGTTATCTGTAAAAGGGTATATATTTAAATAGTATTTACTGCAAAAAAATTCTATACTGACATAGTCCTTATATTCACAAAAAAATATTTGATGCAAGTAAATTAAATTACAAGTAAACATTTATGTAAACATGTTATAAAAATGCACTTCTCCAGGTAAAAAACAGCTACTCTGGTACATATTGTGGTAAAAAATAAATATATAAAGTCTGTGTTAATGCTCTTCAATTTCAACATATGAAGTTATTTGATATATAGATAAATGTTAGGCTAGTTCACATCTCAGTTATTAGCATCAGTTTGGGGTTGCAAAGGATATCCACGGACCCCTACAAACTGTGCCATATAAGTGCTGTAAAAGTAGGGGGTAAACATTCAGTATTTAGAACACTGCCCGCTGATATACTGGAAGTCTGTAGGGATGGGATTACACAAGCAGTTCTGAAAGAGGTACTGTTGGGTCATGTGACTGTGGCTCCAGAAGGGGAAATTTTACTAGGGCAAGTATAATATAATAGTTGGCAAGAGATCTTAAGTTGATCATTTACTAATATTAGCAATATTTGGTTAATAAATTTTGCCCACTACGACTTCTGGTGATGCTCCATGGATGCTTTACTTTAGAAAGCACAACATTTTGAAAATCAATTTACCACAGGGTCAAAATAAAATCTTTGTCTGGAGTTACAATTCTAAAATATACCTGATTCGAATTACATACAAATTCATTTAATTTGCATTCAAGTTATAGTTCAATTGTGTAAACTTGAAGGAGTATTGTTAGATGTAATGTATCCTTTTTGATGTTTTTTGAGATTTTCAATGACAATTTAAAATTTCCAAATTAGCCTCTAAATGCATCAACAAGGCAACACTAAATTAATAGGAGAGGGAACAAAATGACAAAAATAAAGCCGAGGAAAGGAAATATGACTGCTATTCTACACTGTGGTATTCTAAACAACCTTTTGAATGGGTAGAATGCCTGTTTTTTGTGACATGACTGGCACATGAATTGTACAAAAATGGATAAAAGCCCTTTGGAGTTTTTCTGTATTTCCCAGGACTCTGCATGTAACCCACTTTCTCAGAAGAGATAGATATTCTGAGGCAGTTGTCAGGTGTTCTTTAAAGTAAGAGAATGCTATAGAACAAAAACTAATGCAAATTTCAGAAATTGAAGTGTGCAATATTTAATATTTTTTTTTAAACGTAACATTCTTACTATACAGCATTGTAGAATAGAACTTTTTCAATCAATCTTTCCTTGTTCCCCATTATGTTTGCTGCAGGACATGTATTTCATATTTGTTGCTGCCAGTTAGTAGATAGGTCTGTTCTTCTAAATTTCACGTCTTTTTCTCAAACATGCCGTTGTTACAAAAGCCTTTATTTTACAGAAAATGTGTCCCCTAAAACTTGCTGTGATCAGATGTGTAGGAAAATGAAAGTCTATATTATTTAAGCCAGTGAATATTTCTTAAACTTTTTGAGCCATCCTACAATATAGTAAGAATTAGGTATATCCATTGCATATATGGAGTCTCTTAATTAAGATATTTAATCTGTATCCTCTTCATCCGATAGACTTGTGAATCTGACTTTAGATGCAGGTTTATATTGAATGACATCTTGAGCTGTAACCAAATTTGGCACACCATACTGTCATACTATGTACAAATTACCATTCTGTGTATCTATACAGGCAGTCCCCGGGTTACGTACAAGATAAGGTCCGGATTTTTACCCCAGTGACAATTGGAGTTTAAACATTTTTTGCTGTAATGGGACCAAGGATTATCAATAAAGCTTCATTACAGACACCTCACAGCTGACCATTGCAGTCTGGGACCATAGTAAAGCATACAGAGAGCTTCTCCAGAGGTCAGAGGGGTCTGTCTGCAACTATGGGTTGTCTGTAAGTTAGGTGTCCGCCTGTATATATATATATATATATATATATATATATATATATATATATATATATATATATTCATGATATAAAATAGTCTTGCTTCTGTTAAACCTTTGGGGTATATTTCAAGGCATAATTAAAAAAAACCTAGCCCATACAAGATCCTTCACAGCTGCATAAAAATAACAGCAACCAATTAAAAGCACCAATTATTAGGCATTCGTTTAAAATATTCATGAGCACCAGTAAAATGAAAGCTGATCTGTAATTGGTTGCCATGAGCAACTAAGCACATTCTTACTCATAGACACCTTGATAAACCTACCCCACAGTTTTGTTACCACCATGTTGTTTTACTACCCACATGCTTTGCTTTACTAGTTTTTTTTAGACTTTTTTGATGCAGTTAAGATTCTGAGAAAATTCTATTCTTATGTCTGAATGTCCTTATTAAGTAATTGTTTTTGTCATGAAGGGGTATTCCCACAAAGACAAGATTCTTAAGTATAGTCAGGATAGCAAAACAACACATTCTCTAATTCAATGTTCTTAAAAAAAAATCCAGAATTAAACAGATATAGTTCCAACCTGTCTCTATCATTCCTGGCGTACACAATTTTGGTTTCCCCTAGACCCGACCGTGAATTTTATGACTTTAGGGTTGGCTAGACATATTGTTGTCCTGTATGACCCTGCACTGAGCTGCTCTCTGCACTCCAGCACCCACCCTTATATTCCAAGACAAGCTCACACAGAGACTCCCTGCCTGCAAGCAACAGCAGCATTGTGAGGAGAGTAAATCTACAAGCTACAGACAGATAAGGTCTTTATCCAGGGGAGGGAGGCACAGAAGATCTTATAGTGTATGTTATAACTGAGATGTAGAAGGGCTGATAATGTCATGTGTAATATGCATCTCATGGATCTTATCGTCTCTCATCTTTGATCTGTCTCATTTCTCTTTCTATGTATCAGAAGCTAGTGAATGTTCAGAAGGTAAATGAAGGTGTATATAAACCCTATACCCTGATAATTCATGTCACCACACAGCATTTCATAGCACAGTGGGATCTAATGTGTCTGCTTAGAGATTCCCCACCCAAATTTTACACTGACCATCACTGATTTATAGGAGCTAAAAAAACTGAGTACATTGTAAAGTAAAATGGTTAAAATTGATCTTTATTGTTTGAACATCACTAGGAGATTGAAATTTGAAAAATGTCTTTCATGGGCAAACCCCTTTAAGTATAATTTACATTTGGTATTAAAGTAAAACTGCTAAAAATGTTTTTATTAATAACACTAGGGCTAGTTACATACTGCCAATGTCCAATGTGAACACAATGCTATACTACATATAGTGTAGATATACATTGCATTGCAATCCAGCATTTAAGGAATAATTGTGTGGAATAAATACTCAATTGAAATGACGGTCAGGGTTTGTATAAAATATGGTTTATCCTATGACACTTGATTTACCCTATTTTCAATTGTTTTTGAGCCTTAACATTCTCAATATGTGTCCAAAGGCACATATCATCAGAGATAAATATATCCTGACAGGAGCTCTCATGCACAGCCAGAGCTGTTCTGCCAGGTCATACAGAACAGAGGTTCCTGTTTCTTTACAGCACTTTCATTGTCTCTCCTGCACTGATCTTAAGACTGATGATCTGTGCAGTAAGACTGATGACCAGAGACTATACAAGAGAAACTAAAGCTGTTATCAGCTTGTCAGTTCATGGCAGTTCTTTGAGAAATGTTGGAGTGATAGATAAGGAAATGGAAGTCTCAAGATAGGGAACCATAGAAGCTGTAGGAGCTGTAACCACAAGTTTTATGTATCAAATTCCTGGATCATAAAATAAGTAGATCTAGTTAGTTTTAAGTTTTAGATTTGGAAGACTATCATACTGTTTATATATGTTTTTCCAAGACAATCCAAATTTAACAGGCTGCTTGTTGAAGGTAAGATCCAGTATAGATCCAGGAAAGATCCAGTAAACTGCAGACAATGGAGCACTTGGCGCTCAAGACGACTTCTGTTGATCATTTTAATCTTCAGGCAACGCGTTTCAGGCCTGATAAAGGCTCATTTTCTGAGCTGAAATGCATTGCCAAATGAATTCTTATCTGCTTGAAGATTAAAACGATCATCAGAAGTCTTTTTGAATACAGAGTGATCCATAGTCTGGTTTATGTGTTGTCAAGTCTCCACTCCTTTTTCTGGAATGAGGAGTGGGTCTGGGACGCAGAAAGGCACTGAAACAGGTCTATTACATATACTAAATTCATAGAACAATAAGGTGAGAGTTCAATCTCCACTCCTTCTTTTGGTTTTATGGCACAAAGAAACGTACTTTGCTATGATATTGCTTTTTGTGGATTTCTCTGTCCTACTACTTTTCTGCTTGGAGGATTTTTTACACTGTACTGGTACTGGTAGAGTTCCAGGTTTGTTTCATTAAGCCCTTCATTAGGAGGATTCCTGATGTATCCTTACAATGGATGGCTAGGACCTTCCTACTGTATGCTCATATAATGGGATATTTTATCCAGTTCCTCACCTCCCCCCAAAAGTCAAAGGAGGAGTGATGTGGCTACTGTTGATGTTTAGGGTGTTTACCTCAGTCATATAGCTGTTCTTATATGGAAAGTTATATTACTGGGGACCTTCTTGAGCATATGCTTAGTGGAGGCAGGGTATAGATGCAATACTTTGCATCTGTTCCCCATGGGCTCCAACATATATGTTCAGCAGGAGGGAGCAGAAAGAAAAGATATAGCTTTGTATGAAGAAAACAAGATGTGAATATAGTCTAGCAGGTATTGCATTATGGACTTAATTTTTTTTCCTTAACACAATGTACATTTATATAATTGGCCTGTGGACCCTAACACAGATAAGGTGTGGCAAGAACCAATCAAGATAATCAAGAATAAATGAGTGTTTAAAGGAAAAAATTGTAAGTTTGAAAAGGCACATCTACAGATGACATTGAAACTGAAAGTATATTAGGTTTATACGTTTATTTTGATAATAGATGTAATGTAATAGTAAAATTCAACCTTTCTCCAAAGGTAAACAAAGCTTATTATAAAAATTTGTCTATTGGTTTCCTGTACATGAAGCATTCATAATGATCAATAATTTAGAACAATAATTTCTATCCTCAGGAAGAAATCTGATTTAAGTTCCACAGACAGAACCAGCTCAAATTTTTGTTAAGTGCATTTATAGATTTTGTAAGAACACAAAAGTTTCATCTCTTGATACAAAAAAGTATCAAAATGCGCATTCTTCTGCATCATTGAGTGTGTTTTCAACTAAATTTTGAGAGATAATACTTGATATATGCTGATGTCCAGTATTTTGTCATGTGTTTTCTTTAAGATTTTTCTTACTTTTCTTCTTTTGAACTAGGTAATTTGCTGAAATCTGCATAAAGTATTTTGTAAAATGTAAGATTATTCAATCCATACAAGATGCTACAAATAGATTTTTCTAATTTGCAGTGATGAATTTACTGTATAATGTGTAATCCATGAAGAGTGTACTCTATACAGCATTTCTGTAAACAAACCCAATATTTTGCAACCTCATAAATATAATTTAGTTTAATTATTCCACAAAATAACTGTTTGTTAGATTTGTTTTCTTTCAAGTTCCTAAATATCTAATTTTATACTTTAGGGTAAAAATTATAAAAGGATTTTTTATTTTATGTTCTTACACAGGCTTCAGGGTGTGACTAATGTTCTACAAAATAAGCACATGTTATCTTTTATTTATTGAATATTAACTATTCATAGTATTAGGATAGTAAAATGTTTACTCTCATTCAAAGACTTATCAAGACTAGTGCCACGGGTATTTTTTTGAGGAGCATCTCATCCACCAGAAACTCAAATCTACATAATCTAGGAGGTTACATAGATTTGAGCAAATAACTGATACCAGTTTTTGGAACAAACAATTCTAAATATGTAAAAAAAAAACCTCAGAACTTCTTTAATTCAGAAGGATTACTCATATCTTGACATCACACCAGTAAAATATAAAAATTTTATTTATAAAAATAGATTAAAAATACATAAACTCTAAGCTACGTGTTTCGTGTCCGTTGGTGACAAGTTTTTTTTTAATATATATTTATATGAGCATCTTTCACAGAATTTGGACTTTTTAGTCAGTATAAATGTGATTGAACTTACAGTACCTGCATGTGGTGGTTATCGCCTATGCATCCAGCTAATAACAACATCATATAAAGGAAACAAGTAGTAGAATCCCTTTCTAGGTGTATAAGTATGGAACAGAATAGGGAGAGTAAAGGGGAAGAGAAAGTGTTTTAAATCCTGCTTATTGATGTGATGGAATGAAGTCTTAAATTCTGATAGCAATAGCAACACAAGTGTGAAGAAAAGCCCAGAGTAAAAGTCCAGTGTGTTACGAGTCAGATTTATGGGTCAGAATGTTACATGTTATTGTACATGTGAATTGTAAGGTTCCAAACTTTATTACCGTTAAGGTATATATTATTCATCTGCTGTCACAACCTCCACTTTTGTAAAAACAAAAAAGCCAATTTACTTGTTATAAAGTGATGCAGTTTATTTGTTAAAATAGTTTTAACATCTCATTGTACTCACCTTAGACATTTTCTTTCCATAGCAGCCATGAGTCATGTGACCCGCTGGCAGCAGAATCTGGTACTTCCTCTCACATTCCATGTCCTGTGGACTAAATATGGATGAAAGGGCTGGGCGCTTATTACTTTATGCCCCCTCCATGAACACCACACCCCTGAAATCGGAGTAGTATTAACATAGAGGTTACAACCCCCTGACCCCGCCAAACAACTCACCTTCACCTAGGATTAATGATCAATATCAGATGAGCTGGGATTCACACTTCACCCCTGCCAGATCAACTGCAAGAGACCAGAGGCAGATTAAGACTCCCATGGGAGCTCGGCTGTATGAATATTATAGCCCCTACAAGTCCAGAATTCACTTCCTACAAATAGTACTATAATCAAGCTTCTTGGGAAGTATCCCTTCTGCTAGCTTTATGCAGGCTCCGGTTCTTGAAATGGATCTTGTTGTGTAGATGTGTATTGAAAATAGTAACAGATGTACAGGGATTTCAAAGCATAAATATCCTTTGACTATAACATTTGATGGGTGGTTTGGGTGGCCATGGGCCCCCTAGAAGGCTTGGGCCTTGGACTACTGCCCAAATTGCCTATATTAAAATCTACTACTGCTTGTGACCTGCATTTTTACCAGGCCCAGCACAGTGTATTCAGCGGGCAACTCAGTAAAAGGATCATCGAATCATTGAATGTACTTACCTCTGAAGAAAAACCTTAACCCCTTCCCGACATTTGACGTAATAGTACTGCATCGCGGGAGGTGCGTTCCCGCAAAATGCAGTACTATTACGTCAAACTTCTGGCGCCGGCTCCTAAACGGAGCCGGCGCCAGAAGCTGCGGGTGTCGGCTATATATTATAGCTGACATCCGTCTCTAACACCCGCGATCGGAGATTACTCCGATCGCGGGTGTTAACCCCTAACACGCCGCGGTCGCGCTGACCGCGGCGTGTTAGAGGCATTTAAATGTCTACATTACCTGAATCGGACCCCCCCGCGGCGCGTACCGGGGGGGTCCGCTGCTCAGATCGCAGCCCCGGGACTGCCGGTGCCCGGGGCTGCAAGATCTTGATCCGGAAGCCGGGTCCGTGCCTTCTGGCAGGACCCGGCTGTAAGACACTGGGCATGCGCAGCATGCTCAGTGTCTTACATTACACAGTGCAATACATCTGTATTGCACTGTGTAATCTGTAAAAAAGCTTGAACAAGTGATCAGAAGATCACTTGTTCAAGCTTAGATGTCAGTTACTGTAAAAAAAGTAAAAATGAATAAATAAAGGTTTTTTACAATAAAAATAAATAATAAAAGAAAGTGAAAGCTCCCCCAAACACCACATTTCCCTTTACACAAGTAATAAAGTATAAAAAACACTAAATCACGAAAAAACCCCACTTATTTGGTATCGCTGCGTCCGTAACAATCTGTACAATAAATCCTAATCATAATTGGACCCGCTCGGTGAACGTGGTAAAAAAAAACCCCAAAAACTTGCCAAAAATTAAAACTTTTTATCAAATTGCTTTACAAAAAATGTTCTAAAAAGTGATCCGAAAAAGTTACAAGCACCAAAATGATACCAATAAAAAGAGCAACTTGTCACGCAAAAAATAAGCTTACAACCAGCTCCGTAAACCAAAAAATACTATAATTATGCCAATTATAAAAATGGCAATACTAAAACAAATGCAATTTTTTCTATTCTAGTTTTCCTTCAATAAAATTGGAAAAATAAAAATAAAACTATATAAATGAGGTATCACCGTAATCGTAGTGATCCGTAGAATAAAGATAATATATTATTGTTATGCTACAGTGAACACCCCCCCCCCAAAAAATGCTAAAAATCCAAAACAAGAATTGATGATTTTATTTTCCTCCACACGTAAAAAGTTAATAAAATTGCTTCAATAAGCTAAAAACCCACTAAAATTAAGTTTTTTTTACAGTGCATCTCGTCTCGCAAAAAATAAGCCCTTATTTGTCTAAATTGCTTAAAAAATAAATAAAGATTGTATAGCCTATTCCTAACGAGCGTTGTTATAGAACGGTGCGGCGAGTAGTGACTTTACAACACCGGTCAGGGTAAGACGGCGGCTGTTCACTGATTGGGGTAAGACGGCAGCTGTTCCTGACAGCCATCCATCCTGCCCCATGGACCAGAAGGGTTACGTTCCCCCCACACAACCCCAGTTTATTATTGCTGCTATTGGCTCATCAATTCAGACGAGCCAATAGCAGCGAATTTACTTATGACGTCAGTAATACCGGTCACTATGTCTGTAGACACGGTGATCGGGGCAGGGTGGCGGCTGTTCCTGAAAGCCACCAATTGTGCCTTGCGGTCCAGAGGGGTTTTGTTGCCCTCCTCTGTCCATGTTTGCCGCTATTGGCTGGTCGATTTGGTCCAGCCAAAAGCAGCAATATTTGTCACAATGGGCATCGCTAAGGTGAATAAGAGCAACACTTGGCGATAATTTCCCTACTAAAACGAAGAAAAGCGCTGGCCGTGCACATTGTTCAGATGATGCTGTACAACTCTTACGTGCTGTTCCAATGTGCATGTCCTGCCGTATCATTTCTCCGTTTTCAAGAGAAAGATATTAGGAAACTAATATTGGGACAAGAAGGACGGGGCCCCAGTATCTCTGGTTTAGATGTTCCTGTATTTTGCCAGGGCAGCATTTTCCCGGTGAATTCTGCTGCTTCCAATGATAGGACTCAATAAAGAGTCTGTTCCAAAAGAGGAGTTAGGATGGACACTACATACTACTAAGAGACCTGCGACAACTCCAGAGTGACAAAAGTTTAGTTGGTCCCTTGATATATACTACCTCCTTATACACTAGACATTCACAATTCACGCCCAACCTATTGTGAATTAATTTCGGTAAAATGAATAATTGTAACAACTGTTATGTCCCGTTGCTCCCTATACCCCTCCATTATTTCATAAGGGGCGCCACATAACGGGCACTGAACTTTCCAGAAATAATTGAAATTTCCATCTTGGACTCCATTGCACATCGTATTTGGAAACCACCTATATGTTCAAAATGCTCATTTCACCACGTGTATTACACTACACCACATATTACACCTTGCTATATTCCCCAAGGGGTGTACATTCAACAATTAGGGTCACTTTTCGGGTTTTCCTCTGTTTTGGTACCACTACGGCTCTCCAAATGCATCCTGACACATGTGAAGGATTTCTTACAAATTTGGCCTCTAAAAGACAAACATTCCTCTTTTCCTCTACTGTGCGCCCATAATACATTTTATATGCACATGTGGGGTACTTCTACACTCGGGAGAAATAGTTTTACACCTTTTTGGAGTTATTTAATATATAACCCCTTGTGGCTTACAAAAATTAGAGGTAAAGTGACATTTATAGGAAAATTTTCACCTTTTTAATGATTAGGGCCTAATTGGATCATTCACCTGTAGGGGCAAATACATATATTACACATTGCAAAATTCTCTAAGGGGTGTGCATTCAAAGATTAGGGTCACTTTTCGGATTCTTATCCGTTTTATACCACTAGGGTTCTCCAAATGCATGTCAAACATTTCTGTCAAATCTGGCTTCTAAAAGGCAAACATTCCCCTTTCCTTTTACTGTGCGCCCATACAACATTTTATATACACATGTGGGGTACTTCTACACTTGAGAGAAATAGGTTTAGACATTTTGATTGGTTATTACATTTTTTTATCCCTTGTGGCTATATAAAATTAGGAGTAAAATGACCTTTATAGGAAAATGTTCACCTTTTATCTATTTAAGTCCTAATTAAATCAAACACCTTTACGGACAAATACACATATTACACCTTGCTAAATTCTCTAAGGGGTGTGCTTTCCAAAATGGTGATACTTGTTGGGGTTCCGCTCTGTTTTGGTACCACTACGGCTCTCTAAATGCATGCTGACACATGTAAAGGATGTCTGTCAAATTTGGCTTCTAAAAGTCCAACGCCCCTCTTTCCCTTCTGAGCTTCACTGCGTACCCATACAACATTTTATTTGCATGTGTGGGGCAATTTTATACTCGGGAGAAATGCTAGTACACATTTTTTGGGGTTGTTTCATCTTTAATGCCTTATGGGATACAAAAATTAGCCGTAAAAGTGACTTTTTTGGGAAAATGTTCACTTTTTTCCTTTTAGGGACCTAATTGAAGCAAACACCTGTAGGGGAAAATACACATATCACACCTTGCTGAATTCTCCAAAGGGTGCACTTTCCAAAATGGTGACACTTGTTGGGGTTCCCCTCTGTTTTGGTACCACTAGGGCTCTCCAAATGCATCCTGACACATGTAAAGGATGATTGTCAAATCTGGCTTCTAAAAGGCCAAAGCCCCTCTTTCCCTTCTGAGCCCTACTGTGCACCCATACAACACTTTATATGCAAAAGTGGTGCAGTTCTGTGCTTAGGAGAAATAGTTTTACACATTTATGGGGTTGTTTTATCTTTTATCCCTTGTGGCTTACAAAAATTTGGGGTAAAAGTGACTTTTTTGAGAAAATGTTCACCTTTTTTCACTTTTGGGGCCTAATTGAATCAAACACCTGTTGGGGAAAATACACAAATTACACGCTGCTAAACTCTCCAAGGGGTGTACTTTCCAAAATGGTGTCTCATGTTGGGGCTTTTCTCTGTTTTGGTACCATTATGGCTCTCCAAATGCATCCTGACACATGAAAACTTTTTCAGCCATATTTGCCCTGCAAAAACGAAACAACGCTCTTTCCCTTCCAGGTGCCCCCCTGTGCCCGTACAGCAGTGTACAGTGACAAAATGGGTATTGGCATACTCAGGAGGAATTGACCTAAACATTGTAAAATGCATTTTCCTTTTTAACCCATTGTGAAGGTGCAAATTTTAGTGTTCAATGAATCTATAGTGAGATAAAATTACATTTCTCTAATTTCACTTTCATTTATCTTTCACCCTCATGAAACGCTCAAAGGGTTAACAAAATTCCCAAAGGTTGTTTTGAATATTTTGAGGGGTGTAGTTTCTAAAATGGTGTAATTTGTGGGGGTTTTCTGTCATGTAGGCCTTATAAAGTCACTTCTAACTAAATTGACCCTCCAAAAGTAGGTTTTGATGATTTTTGTGAAAATCTGAAAAATTGCACCTAAAGTTATAAGCCTCCTAACATCCTAAATAAAGGAAAAGATGTTTGAAAAATGATGCCAAGTTAAAGCAGACATATGGAAAATATTAGTTATCAAGTTATTTTAGTGATATGACCCACTTTCCAAAAAGTAGAAAATTTTGAATTTGGAAAACATTGTTTTTCTCAAAATTTTTGCCAAATTTCCATTTATTTCATAAATAAATACTAAATATATTGATTAAATTTCTCAACCAGCATGAAGTACAATGTGTCACGAAAAAACAATCTCAAAATCAACTGGATATGTTAAAGCGCTCCAAAGTTATAACTAGAGATGAGCGAGCACTAAAATGCTCGGGTACTCGTTATTCGAGACGAACTTTTCCAGATGCTCGAGTGCTCGTCTCGAATAACGAGCCCCATTGAAGTCAATGGGAGACCCGAGCATATTTCAAAGGGACCATGGTTCGGGAATAAAATGTGTTAATTAACTGAAAAAGAATGTCTTCTGATAAGTTAGCAGATGTATGCAAACATCTGCAATCTATTCTTCACTGTTCCGTGCGTATATTATCTCCCGACAAGTTAGCAGATGTGAAGAACAGTGAAGAATAGAATAAAAACAGTGAACACAGGATGATTTAAGTGAAAAACGCAGTGAAGAATAGATTACAGATGTTCTGCACATCTGCTTACTTGTCGGGGTGATACGCTGTCCCGGGATCCGCTCCTCTTCTTCCACTGAAGTCTCCCCCGTGCTGCCCGATGTCTGTGTCCCCCGTGCTGGCAAATGTCTGTGTCCCCCGTGCTGCCTGATGTCTGTGTCCCCCGTGCTGCCCGATGTCTGTGTCCCCCGGGCTGCTGCCCGATGTCTGTGTCCCCCGGGCTGCTGCCCGATGTCTGTGTCCCCCGTGCTGCCCGATGTCTGTGTCCCCCGGGCTGCTGCCCGATGTCTGTGTACCCCGGGCTGCTGCCCGATGTCTGTGTACCCCGGGCTGCTGCCCGATGTCTGTGTCCCCCGGGCTGCTGCCCGATGTCTGTGTCCCCCGGGCTGCTGCCCGATGTCTGTCTCCCTGCTGCTTGATGTCTCCCTGCTGCTTGATGTCTCCCTGCTGCTTGATGTCTCCCTGCTGCTTGATGTCTCCCTGCTGCTTGATGTCTCCCTGCTGCCGTTCCGCGCATATCTTCCGACAGGTAAGCAGATGTGCCGAACATCTGTAATCTATTCTTCACTGTGTTCTTCACTGTGTTTTTAACTTAAATGATCCTGTGTTCACTGTGTTCACTATTTTTATTCTATTCTTCACTGTTCTTCACTGTGTTTTTTTAATTAAATGCTCGATCTCGAGCAGGGGAAATACTCGTCCGAGCAACGAGCCGTTTCGAGTACCTTAATACTCGAACGAGCATCAAGCTCGGACGAGTATACTCGCTCATCTCTAGTTATAACCACTTAAATAGACACATGTCAGATTTTAAAAAATGGGCCGTGTCAGGAAGGTGAAAAGTGGCTTCAGCGTTAAGGGGTTAATGCATAAAACCAAAGTGAAAAGATAAAAAAGTATTGCTTTGATAAAACAATGGACCTAAAATTATCATAAAACTTGTGGGCAGCATTACAAATGCTCTGATCTGTAAATTGTTAGAATACATTAAATATTGATATGATGAAAATACATATTTTTATAAGCTCTACTATTTGGGTAGTAGACCCAGTTTAGACAGAAAGTTCTTCCTCAATACAATCTAATATTCTGGAATCTTGGTTTTATTTGACTTGGAGAACATGGCTATTGTTTAAGCATTAAATATGTATTACAGAAGCAAAACAAGGCATGTGAAAACAGATGAGGCAAGGGGAATTCTAAATAATTTAATACACCTACTTCCAATTCAAGTGCTTAGCATTCACTCAATAGAGACTAGTACAAATAAGACTGTTCACATTGATGCCACAATGTGCAAACATTTGAAGGATGAACAGTATATGGACATTTGATATTACTCTTTATGAAACGTTGAGGGTATCCCATGTTTTGCACAGTATCTAATAAAATGAGTACATGGAATTAGTAAAGGGTTGCATAAATTACTTCTATGTCTTTAGATGGGTCCACTAATCTTATTTTGCACATATTAGGTTTCTGAGCCATAAGTGTAATAAAATCATGAAAAGCTCACTTATAACAGATATAAATATATAGATGCTGCACATAACAAAGGACATTTTAATAATGCTATGCAGGATGGGTAAAGCAACTCAATAGGTTCATGTCCCTGAGATGCCCGACTTTTAGGTCTCTCTTATGAGGTGTTGGGATTTAATGCTGCCCATGTTTTACCTCTTAAGGACGCAGCCAGTTTACACATTAAAGGGAACCTGTCACCAGGGACCTCATTTTCACTAAAGACAGATTGTAAAAGCACATCACACCTGCATTGAAAATATGTGTTTCTGCTTTCTCTAAGCATTTACATTAAAATATAATTGTGTGTTATAACTTATCTTGCACCCTGACAGAATCCTCTTTGAAGTCCAACGGCCTTGGTTTGGATGGATTTCAAAAAACATGTGAGTGGTCTGTGCTGCTGACTGCTCAGCTCTCAGCCAAAACCTTTGTGCTCCTGTAAAGCTACTCCATATCCCACTGATGTCAGCTCACCAGGCTGTGACCTCTGTAAAGGAGCAGGAGGGAGGATCTGTAAAGGAGAACAAAGGTGGGGGTGGAGAGCTGAGCAGTCTGAAGCACAGGCAAGTCAAGTTTTTTTAAAAATGCATTCAAACCAAAGCCCTGATTCTGTCAGGTTGTAAGGTAAGTTATATAATGCAGAATGGTGGCGTTGGATAGTGGGAGATTTGCCCCCTACCTACATATTTTATGACATGATCCGCCATGACACTAAATGTCATGATATAGATCAGTCATGACACGATCTGTCATGACTGAGATCAATCATGGTACAATCTGTTATGACATATATATGAGTCATGAGATGATCTGTCTTACGTCGCTGTAACTGGCCAGTCTGCATTGACCGGCCAGTTTCAGTAATCAACATTGCAGGACCAATCAAATTGGTCCTACGATGTCAGCAGGTGGGTGTTGCCTTGTGATCCACACCCGTCCCTTACACTCTTCACCCTATTGCGAGACAGGGTGACTTCACCAAAGCAGGAGCTGCTTGCGACCGATATATACGACGCTAAGCGCTAAGTCGCTGCGCTCAGCGTCTGTTATATTGGCCGTTGAGCGCTAAGGAGTGATTACAGTTAGCGCTCTAACTTTTTAACAAATTTTGCATAAATCATTATGCAAAAACCCAAATTTTAACAGGTCCACTCATCACTATTTATGAGGATTAATGAAAAAAATGGATGCAACTTTGAACAACTTTTTTTTTTCAAATCCGAGAACTGGCTTCGTTGTATGAATATAGTTTAAGTGTTGAAGTTAATGAAGTAGCACTAGCTAAATAATTGAATAATTTGATAGCAATTTTGTCATATTTAATATTATCAATAATAATTCTGTGCATCAACGATATATGCTTACTGTAAATTTGATCATTTCATTTTACAGTATTTTTCTGGGTTTGCACTATGGCTAATTGCATAATTCTAATTGTCTGTAATAAAATATCCATAATATCGGTTGATGACCAGCATAAGATGTAAAAACTTTCATAAAATGAATTGTAGAAGTATTTGTGCTAGATCTTGGCTTTCCCAAGGGTGTCTTCTGGTAGATAAGTGGTCATATTGAACCAGGCTGAATTCTCCAGATTTGAAAAACAACATAATCTCATCTTGTAATATTTTAGTTTCTTTCATAAACAACCACAATAAAGCAAAGCCTCCCCTGCATTTAAATGGTTGTGAAACATTTCATTATTGCATCCTATTTCTGGAGGAACACGCTATTAGATATAGCCAGCAGATTGTCTTCCATATTTCAGCCTTCTACATTAAAAAACAAAATGGTGCTCCAGTGCCAGTGCTTCATAAACAGTGGACTCTTGACACACTTGCCTGGTTTTTTGGATAAATTCTGTGTTTAGAGTAAAGAGGTTTTGATTTAATTTTCAGTTCCAAGATGTTAAGCAATGTCTGAAATGCTGGATAATGTCGCTGGCACTATCAGATTATAATTAAGCTTTGTATGCCATCGTTGTAGTAATTGTATAAACACCCAAAGCCAAGGAAAAGTTTATAAATAACAACAAGCTTTTGATTCTAATCAAAATTCTTTAATGTCTTAATAAATTGTGTAGTCCCACATGTTTAATATGTCTGTGGAACAAACCACTTATGTATTTAGGCGGTGTGATACTTAATTAACCACCTGGAATTATAGCTGGTACTTATGACTAATTATTGTTGCACACCACATGTGTACATGGATTATTTCTTATCATTAAAGGGGTATTCCCACCAAGACAAGATATAATTCAAACCTGTGTCTGTCAGTCCAGGTGTACACAATTTCAGTTGCCCCTGGTTTCCAACCCTGTATCTTCTGACTTAAGGTCTGGGAAGCCATCTTGTTTTTCTGTCTGACGGTGCATCAGCTGAGATATTCTCTGCCTCTAGCCCCTTCCCCCGGCATTCCAGGATGGAGCTCACAGACACACACTGAATTCCTCCTGGCAACAGCACATCGTGATGAGAGAGAAGCTGCAAGCTACAGGCAGATAATGGGAGGGGAATGGAGGTACAAGAGATCTCATAGTGTGAGAACAGATATGTAGCAGAGCTGACAGTGTGTAATATGCATCTCATGGATCTCATCATCTGCCTCATCTCTGATATGTCTCTTCTCTTTCTGTGTCAAATACTAGTACAATGTTCAGAAGGTAAATGAAAGTATATATAAACCTGTACCCTGATTATCTAACCACATTTTCTGAACATAGAACTAGATGGGTCATAATGTGTTTGCTTAGAGAGTCCCCACCCACAGGAGCTAAAACAGCAATAAAACTGAGTAAAATTGTAAAGTAAGGGGTTAAAATGATCTTTATTTTGTAAACAACATTAGAGGATTTGATAATTTTCTTTAACCTTTAAAGAGGTTCAACCAAGTGGGATAGTTAAAGGGGTTATCCGGCTGTTAAAAATTACTGAGGGCCGGGCTGGGGTTGGCTAGTTAAACATAATGAACATGTACTTACCTCCTCCGGCGCCGCCGATGTCTCGTGCCGTGGTCCCTTCTATCCATGCCCCTGTTTGTTTACAGGGGCACAGAAGCCGTGCACAGGAAGCTTCCGGTCCGCGCTGTGGCCGGCTCCTCCCATCCGTCCCTATCTCTCAGCATTGTAAGTACTGGGAGATGGTGTCGGATGAGAGCTTGGGCGATGGTGTCTGCAATGTGTTCTTCACACATATTGTTCTTCACATACTATTCTGAAGAACACCGTAAGTTAGCAGATGTACGGAAACATCTGCAATGTGTTCTTCAGTGTTCTTTTAATGTGTTCTTTCAGTGAAAACATCTGCAAATATCTACAATGTGTTCTTCAGTGTTCTTTCAATGTGTTCTTTCAGTGAAAAATGCTCGAGTCTCCCATTGACTTCAATGGGGTTTGTTATACGATACGAGCACTCGGGAAAAGTTCGACTCGATTAACGAGCACTCGAGCATTTTAGTGTTCGCTCATCTCTAATCATAATTAATAATTGCTTTAAAACTTTTTTACATGTTGTTTACTTGTTTTCCAACTTGTATCCCTCTCTGAATGAAGGGGCGACTATGGGGTTGAATGTCCAGAATACCATATTAACTATTGGCTCCAAAAGAAAACTAAAGCTAAAACCTCCACCAGGTTATGCCTGGTTTAAACTGGCCTGGGCAGATCATGTGATCATCACTATGTTTGGTTGTAGTCAGTTGCCTGCATTGCATCCAGTATGACCAGTGTTGTGGTGAGATCCATCATAGTGAGGCAATGTGCAGTGATGACAGTTATACATATCATTACTATAATAACAGAGCAAGGTAGATCATCCCTGGGAGCAGAGCATAAGAGAGGAGCTATAACCGAGAAATAAGGGATGATGAGAGTTGTAGTTGTAGATGGTGGCCATCTTGGAGATAACTCTGCCTACTTTAGAAAACCCATAAAATGTTGTGAATCATAAAAAAAACTATTTATTCTCTGTTTTGTGATTAATAAAATTGAGTTTTGTTTTGTTTTGATTTTTTATAGAATAATGGATTTTGTATCAGACGTCCATATTCCTGGAATACCCCTTTAATTGTTGACAATTGTTGAACGTGTATTGAGTTGGATTTTTAAATACATTTGCCTGACTGTTATACTAGGTTGCTACAGTGTTATATAAAGTTAATTATTTCTATTTTCTTACAGGCATTTCCTGGTAACATAAACTCAGATACTGTTGTCCGACATGAGTTGCAACATCCAATAGTAGCTCGCTATGTGCGTATCGTTCCTTTGGACTGGAGTGGAGAAGGACAGATTGGATTAAGAGTTGAGCTATATGGCTGCCCATACTGTAAGTTCATACAATAAAAATGTAAAGTTGTCTCTAGTGAAGATAAAAAGAAAGTAATTGCATGTAAAATGCATGTAAGATTGATAAAACAACAATGTTCTAAAAAAATACTGCCATTCTTACAACAGATAAGATTTCATGTATGTGGCCCAACTATATCAAAACTGGTGCAAACTGCCTCAGTGTAATTTGTCCCTATACTGTGCAGATTGCATTAGATAATCCAATAGTGTCTCACACTCTTAGTAAATCTGCTCTGTTTTCAGGATTTGGCACAGTTCCTTTTTTTGTACAGTTTTCTTTATGCTGCTTTATGCTTCTTTATGCTAGATTTGTGATGCAGCTCAGCAATAAATGTGTCACAAACTCGGAGTAAGCACTAACAAGCCCCTTTAGGTGCACAGTTTTCTTAAGTGTTGGAAAAAGTGCAACCATGACACAAAAGCGAGGAAAACACTTCATAAATGCATGTGCAAGTTCCAAAGACAACAAAACAAACAAAACCAAGACAAAAAACTGTTGCAGACACAATTGTATATCCAGCCCAGTATGTTTTCCGAAATAATTTCCAGTTTTTCCCCTTATAAACGGGCCTTATTCTCACTAATTCACCACCTTCATGTTAGTGGGGTGGGGAGGGGTGTGGCAAGGCCGTCCCGATGGTGGGCATTGCCAGCAGGGAGTGTGTTGGTTCTGGGCGTTCCTGTTCCCGAGCAATTTTGGGGCAACAATACGCCGGCTCACAATGTTTATTAAGTATGCCCCATATTTTATATTCTCTCTTCAATTCTTTGAAAATATATAAAGAAAATGAATAAGGCATTGCTATTTCATAGATTTTGCTTGCTGCTGCTGCTCTGAATAAAATACTATTTCTGCAGTCCCAGTGGCAGGAAGAAATCTGTTTTCCTTTGAATATAACTTCTTTATTTGTTCCTAATGTTGAAAGGATGAGTGATAAGGCAATCTGAATTGTGTCATAATGTTACATGCGGCATTTACTTTTTGACTTCTATATAGCTCAAAGTGAGACAAAACTGCGCTTCACAATATTTTTCTTATTCTCTATTACATGATATTTATTTTAAAAACTGAGTGACTGTTATCTGTGTAACCTTGGTTTGTTCTGCTATACATCAGAATAATGGTAGGCAAAAGTAATATTTATTAATCTATTTCAATGATAGACTTAAATCTGTGTTTCATATCCAGTTAAAAAGAGACTAGACTATAGAATATGGGTTCCAGCATGGACTGACAATGCAAGAAATAGGGCAGAGCAAGTGTAAAGTAAAAAAAATAAGAACTAATAAGCCTCTTTTTTGTAAATTTTAATAAATACATTTAATTGAATAATGGGAATAACAATACAGCAAGGTGCCCATTATTTTTCCTATGCTACCAGACTAGTTTTCACCATTCAGTCTGTTGAGGATTTATGTGTTTTTTTCCAGAACATATTTGCGTCACTAGCTCTCAGTAAGTTGGTGCTTTAAACATTTTAATAGAAATAAAAAATGTGTTCATTTTCCTGTGACAAATTAATCACATTGAAATGATTCCAGCATTTTATTGCTGAATTATTGCTTTGTAACCTAACTAATTATAATAAAGTAGACTTGTGTGCATTGGAACAATTTATGAACTGCATGAAGTAATGAATCAGGTGCAGCGCTTGTTCATTTTTCCTCAAAAATGTCAACCGTAAACAACATGTACTGTATATAATTAAAATGTGGAAGTATTACCTTCAGGAGAAGTTTACAAAACTTGTCAAGGTCAGATCAAGGACTTATGAAGAGCCGTAGGCACAGAGGCTTCTCTTGCTCAAAAGCTTCATGGAAATATTCTCTTCTTGTATAATGTACACAGTAGTATACATGATATCCAATGAAAACACATTCAACTTTAGAAGTCATATCCCGAGTTTTAGTGGTTTGGACAATGGACATTGCTGCCACAACAAACTGATAGACACCAAATGTGTCAATTGTAGGTCCCCCAAATTGATTAAAGGGGTTGGTCACTTTACCTCAGTTTTTATAATGTGTATGTAAGTGTGGGGAGCAGATTATTAGGTAATTTACTAATATTCATCTATTAGAAGTTCAGCACTGCTTTCTTGATATGTAGATTGAAACCTTCTGACCTCATCAGTCAGAAAGTCTTGTTCATTAAATGGCCACAAATGGAGGGTCGTGTGATCTCTAACTGTCCATGAGCAAATGGCCGTCCAGAACCTTATGATCAAGGTCCCGGAAGGACGATTGTTCATGGACAAATAAGATCACAGCAACACAGACTTCAACAAATCTCTGTTAAAACTGTCTCAGCTACTATGTTTTCAGAGACCTTAACCATTAATTGGCTTTTAAAAAATGCAATGATTGTGTCTACTATGCTAAATAAAAGAGGGTATGGTTCTACATTATATTAACATAATTATATTCTGCTCTTAGGTTTTCTACATCTATGGTTTAGGTCAACAAGAAAGCATTGTGTGATTTGTTTTCTCCCACCTCAGGAGTCTATTGGTTGTCTTATTCTTAAATTATCCCCCAATTATTTTTTACACAGACACATCCTTCAAAAATTGCATACACGTCTAACTGTAATCACATGTAAAGCGGAGGCCACCAGAACCCTTAAGACAACAAAAATGTTGTTGATAAATTTCAACAGATATTTTCCTGCCACTGGTCCAGATCATCTAAGAAAACCACACTCTCCTCCCTCCCTCCTTCTTAGCTTTCAATTGTGGTTCTCTTTGTGTAGATAAAATTATCCATCGGAAACAAATAATTTTCACGTTAGATTTAAAATAAAGAGTTCAAATATAAAACAATGTGGCCTCAGACATTTGACATCTAGAAAATATTTTATAGTTCTGAACCTATGGTATTGAAGGATGTGAGGCAAGTTATGTCTACTCTTCCAGTCTCCTCTTATTCTTTAAGGGAAATCAACCACTTGCACACTGACCTTTTCAGCTGAGCTCACTTACATATCAGCTTAATTGCAGAGATTAAGACCTCCTAAAATACCCAAATTAATCTCTGGCTCTCCAGGGTTTCTCTAGTACAGTTTTTGGTGCTCCCTTATTCCATCGTTATTCATGCCTTTAGTTTGCGCTTCTTTCCTCCCCTTCCCTCTTATTTTCCTGCCCAAAAATTGGTGGAAAGTCTCGAAACAGATGAAGGACACATACATGAAGGCCCTGTATCACAGTCGGTTGCTCTCAGGGGAAAGGGAGGGAGGAGGAGGGAAGAAGCACAGGCAAGAGGTGTGCATAATTATGTGTTGAGGGAGCACTGAACACCTCATTTGAGACACCCTGGAGTGCCAAGACTAAATTGAATACTGTCATAAAGCTTTTTTTCTCTATAATGGGACTGTTTTGTGGCAAAAAAAAATCAGAGCCTTTATAAGCATGAAGATGCCAACATGTAAGTGAAATCAGCTGAAAACTCCAATGTACAAATGGTTGGATTTCTTTTAAACACCCATCAGTTTTGATAAAAGGTCCACTGTGTCTCGAAAATAAGAGGGCCAGTCTTATAAGATACCTAGATAAGGTAAAACCCAAACATATCCCTAAGTTCTGAATAATACTATTCATGCCCAAATCAATTAGTCCGCCCTTTAATGGGTGCAGGCACTTGTGTATCTTCTATAAAAAGTCACAAGCTTTTGAAATTTATACACTAATGAATGTCCCTGCTTAAATTTTAGTTTGTACATATTTCAGAAAAGGCCATGCAAAATATTTTACCTAATTAAATTAATCTCAAACCAAAATTTACATTCACAGCAAACATTACCGATCCTAAAATACATGATAGATTTCCTTTCATCGCCTTTGGCTTTCGGGAGGCTTTCGGGATCCCCATATGGCAGACGTAGAGCAGGTGTTAATTGCTATCCCAGTTAATGACAGTTAACGCTGCAGTAGTTGGAGCAGTCTGCACTGGAGATTTCTACACACTGTAGTCCCAATATTTTCCCTTACTGGCAATATATGTTCCTGTGTATATTTATCTGTGTACGTGTTGCCAGAATTATTCAGTTAAGTTTATACATAATTATGTAGATCAACTGTTTAGTCAACATAAACAAACGCTTGTGTCATTTGTCTGTGAAATACTTCCTCCAGCTATACACACTTCTAGCAACATTGTTAGTCAGCATATGGAACGGCTCTGGGATTTACAAAGAAACTTTTCCGATTGCAGGTTAAATTGTTAGTAATTATTACTTGTCGGTTTTAAATTAAACCATCTGCTCGTCTATGCATTTAGCACCTCAATTCCCCTTTTTAATGAATAGATTTGTAACCTATTTAACCCTTGTATTGCCTCTGGGGCATGTAAAATACAGTAAAATGATATTAAAGGAGTCCCTGAAGTGGATGAAGATTACTTTCTCACTTTATTAGTGGTAACATCTTCTGTTTTGAACCTTGCATAGCAAGTCTTAAAGAAATACTTGCAGTAATAACTCTCAAAGGGGGTTTTTGCTTCTAGAAGACTTATATAAGGGTAGAATGTGGTAAAAGAATATATAATTTTGTAAGTTGGCCAGCAATAATCACTGCAATCAATCACTGCATTACGCCTTGTTTGCAAGATACTACAGCCATTATCATTGTGAAGTTCTATTGTGCACAGAATCTGTTACGCAGCACCAAACACAACCTCAGTGCTGCCCCGTCACACTGTACAATGTTTGATCCAGGCATTGAATGTCAGTCTTTGACAGCATTCTGAATCATTTCAGTACTTATATAAGTTTATTTTACATTACTAGTGCTGGCCCATGGAACACCAGTGCTTGATAAAGCTGACCCTATATATATATATATATTTTAATAAATTTATCAATAAAATAGTAAGTATGTAAAACCAAAAAATATATGAATACTAAAATGATACAGTGGGGTCATTTACTAAGGGCCCGAATTACTCTTTTTCGTCGGGTTTCCCGAATATTACCAATTTGCGGCGTCTTTCCCTGAATTGTCCCGGGTTTTTGGCGCACGTGATCGGATTGTGGCGCATCGGTGCAGGCATGCATGCAACGGAAATCGGGGGCGTTGCTGTTAGAAAACCCGACGGATTCGAAAAAAACGCTGTATTTTTTTTTTTAAATGTGTCGCTTGACACGCATTTACCTGCACCCACGATAGGATAGTGAACTCCAGCGGACTACAGCACACCAGCGACACCTGGTGGACATCGGGCGCACTACCTTAGTGAATCGCCAGGACCGGGTAAGTAAATGTGCCCCATTATATACTACGCCAAATCCTCAAGTGAGGATGGAAAACCTCTCTGTATGGCCAATAATTCAAACAACGAGTGTTGGGAAAACACATCCAAATCCTAACTCCACAGCATTGAAAGTGCGTATGTTCAAGTCTTAGACCTTTAATTTCTATAATCTACAGCAAGATAGTTAGAAAGTGAATATTGCAATAGTCAAACAACAAGTGTTGGGAAATGCAGGTTGCGGTGTAATTGGCTCACTATATCCTGCACCGTTCAATGCAGAATGGGCGCAGTATGAAACACAATTCTATAGCAAGCAGGGCCTGACGTAGAATTGGCGTTAGTAGCAGCCGCCAGCACAGCAACCTGCCAGGTATATCAGGAGACTGAAGCCTTTTGATATATATTCAGCGTGATGGGGTCTTAGGATTACAACTGGCACCAGTGTATGATAAATAACCATTACAGATTATAAGAAGAATGATCCAACTGAGCAGAGTTTGTAACCTTACTAAACTTACATAGTATGTAAGTTTACTCGAACAGGGCCCTCACTCCTATTGTTCCATATGAACCTTTGTTCTCTGTAAAGTCTTATTTATTTGTATATGTCCCCTATGATTTGTAAAGCGCAATGGAATATGATAGCGCTATATAAATAAAGATAATAATAAAATAATCTACTTTTCTTTACTAGCCCACTAAAGCAAATGTGGATTAATATATTAATATATTTTTATTCTATGTAGTAGAAGCAGTTTTATTTATGTATTTGTTTTCAGTGTGTTGACTAGTAGACTTACTCTGTTATTTTACAACTACCAATCATCACATTGATTGCTACTTCTTCAGGAATTCTGAATTGCGCTGGCTCTTGTTAATGTAAGAAATGAAATTCTATCAGTACAAGTGGTCTAGGTGATTATTGCAGTCCCTGGATTGCATCTTGTAAGCTCT
This sequence comes from Engystomops pustulosus, assembly GCF_040894005.1. NCBI lineage: Eukaryota > Metazoa > Chordata > Amphibia > Anura > Leptodactylidae > Engystomops > Engystomops pustulosus. Next base: position 149,718,130 of record NC_092415.1, read on the forward strand.
TGTAATATACACATTCTGTGGTTACATTGGACTACGTGGAACAGACAAATATGACATAGAAATACAAGGGGACATTTATCATTGGATTTTCTTGACTTTTTGGTGTCTTGCAATGGTTTGCTGGTAAAAGTTGGAGAGACACAGGTTATGAAGAAGCAAGAGCAGTGGTTGGGTAAGACGTGCTCTGGGGGCGTGTCATAGTCTGTGAAGCAGGAGCCCGGAGGAGCACTGGTGATTCCCTCCAGAGCACTTCTAGCTCATGTTCAGTTTTTTAAACTTCACTTTTGGATGCATTATCCATCGTAATGGTGCTCAGCTAAACACATAAATGTGTTTACTATCCAAATAATTGATGAGAGAATATCAATATTGGGTAGGTGCAGGTTCAACATCTGCTGCTAAAAAGGGAATAGGACAGGAGGCAGACTGTTTCATTGGTTAAACAAAATTACTATAGATTACCTCCCATCTCAATGAATGGGAGCTAAATCTGATCAGTGGGGGTGCTGCTTGGACCTGCATACACCTGGTATAGAGGACTATTCTATGTTTGGATACGTCTGAATGTTAATTTTACAACTTTGATAAATGCATACACTAGCCTATGATGCAGCCTCTATTTTAGTTTTCTGTATCAATAAGGGACAGACATGGAATACATTTATTGGTTCATGTTTTTGGGAAAAAGTAAAGCAATATAATAAGGTTTTTATATAAAATCAGTCACTGATTTTATATACACTTTTTTGTACATTTATGGTCTCATATTTTTTAGTAAACTAAAAATCTAGTAATTACTAATTAAAACATCCAATGCAGAATGATTATGAACAAGTATTTAGAATAAAAACAAGGGGTGTCTGTCAATCAAAAGTCAAAAAATGAGGGTGTTTGAAAAATATATGAGATGATTTACAAGATAAACTATTCACATCATAGCATTGTCTTGTCTAAAAAAAATAATGAGGCTTTCATGCATGACTGCTTAAGGGCTAACTAAATACTATTATTATGTGTAGAAAGTGTCTCTTCAACTATAATAGCTTGAGATTTCTCCTGTTGTTCTAAAAAAGCGGGAGGTAGAAGGAGAGGAGTAGACAATCTGGGTGTCTTTGATTTATTTCCATTTATTCTGTTGAGCATACGGATCATTATATGTATGCTCAGGTGGATTTGTGCCAAGCATATAAAATGAATACTGCAAGGCCTGTCAAGGTTGGTCATTAGTGCACATTAATCTTATTAAACACTGCTGTGATCAAAAGAATGACATCGCCCAACAAATATTAGTTTCAATTTACAAGGTAATTTGCTTCACTTGTACGAAGGCTCTACCTAACCCTAATGGCAAGTGTGAGCAATACATTAATGTCAGCCGGTGATGGAACATGACAAAGTTAAATTCAAGAGAAAGACACACCAGCAGAAAGGAGGGACAAAGCATATCAATGAGTTATAATTTGATAATATAATTTTGTTGACTGGATTTTCTGTATTTATTTTTTTAGTATTTTTGTTTTGAGATATAAATTTGTAGTGAAGCTGTCCAGTCCAATACTTTCTGCCTCCAATTAAATTTACGTGAAATTCATAAGAAAAGGTAGTGTCTGTTCAACACTAATCAAGAGGAAAACATTTTTTAGACTGTTTGGCATCACAAAACATAAAGTTAGTCAAGCACATGAAATGAAGTTACAATCAGGTGGATTCTACACTACATAGTGTACATTATGTGTATAAATCTATCTCCATACTGGACCAAGGCTTACAAATTGTATAGCAACCAGCTTTATTCTATACTAATTGAAAAGAGCAAGGATACTCAACATATTGTACAAGAGACTGGGAGGTGTCTTGGAACTATAGGGAGTAAAACATATTTTGACTTTGTTACAGTCAGAAAAAATAGCTATAATGTAAAAGGCATATTTTATTTTCTATTTGGTCAGCTTTTAAGCCTAAAATGTTGTTTTAACCCTTCCAGACGTGGGACGTAATAGTCTTGCACAGGCAGCAGTGACTTGGCGATGTGCGCAGTAGTATTTCGCTATGCTTCTGGCAACGGCTCATGACAAATTTTGTTTTTTTTAATAAAAAACCTCAAGGCATATCACCCAAGTTTTTCAACTAACATGAAGAACAATTTGTCATGAGAACTCTCAAATATACCTGAATGTGTTAAAGGGTTTGAAAGTCATAACCACATAAAGCGACACATGTCAGATTCTAAAAAATGGGCCATGTCAGGAATGTGCAAAATGGTTAAGTAGTTAAGGCTTTAAATGGAAAGATTTAGACCAAAACATAATGAAATTCCTCCCCAAAAATTATAGCATAAATCTAATTGCTAGTTTAGCAACAAATGGAAAAATTGGAGCCATAAATTATTAAAAATAATAATTGTGTCTGGTCCTGAACTAGTTGAAATAAATCCAAAATGGGAGGGGTTTTTCCAAATTTCAGAAAACTGTGTCCTCTAGCAAAGCTATACTGTTAAACCCATATTTATAGAGATGACCACTGTAGATTTTTGGGGTTAGAGACCTGTCACTTAGTGATTCAAGTCTGGCAAGTTTCTGCAACAATAACTGAAAATACATTTTGTTTCTATAGGGAGATCCCATTTGACTTTTTTGCTGCCACCATGGTTCTAAATTTAAATATAACTCACATGCAAAGCAAACCTAGGGTTATGTAACAAAAATAAAGAACATCTGTACGTCTAGTGTATTCTGAAATTAAAGGTGTTACATAAGGAAATAAGAATATACCTGACAGATGCAGCAATAGATACCTCAGTGAATGTCATCTGTCAAGAAATAGGCTCCATGTAAAATACGTAAAATAAATAAATAAGTTTGACATATATTGTTTTAGTGAATGGCTGTGACAGATGCCTCTGACAGATGACATTCATCACCCATATGCAATTCATAGATTCATGTAAAAAAAAACATTTCTGTTTAGCATATATTGTAAACTTTTTTGATTTGCACATCACTCTTTGATACTAAGTCTGATTGTTTTGTAAAAATTGCACTTAGTCAGCAGGAGAAAGCAGAGTATATTGGCCGACATTTATCAAAAACAGTGTAAACTGCACTAGATGCCTGTGTAGTGTGCAGGGTGCAGGCTGCCCCAGATTCATGAATTCTGTTGAACGTTCTTCATGAATTTGGCGCCCCCTACACTGCCCCGACTGAGTGCACCATCTTTTTTTTGGTGCACTGTCAACATTGGGCATGTGACAAAAATCATGACACTGCATGATAAATGTGGCGCACAGTCCGATTCTGCACTGGAATGCCCCTTTCAGTGCAGAATTTTGGACTTTGAGTACAGTGCAGACACTTTATAAATACATGTGCAAACAGTTTGCACCAAAAAGAATGTGCAAAGTCATACAAAAAACTGGTGCAGAGGCTTAAATAAACATGGGCCAATGTGTATAAAACCTTTGATCTTAAAAGAAAAATAAAGAATATATTTGGTACAGAAAAGCTAATTCGAAAAATTAAATACTTCTCTTTATTGACAAATAAGTTGTTGATAGAAGCTGCATTAGCTCTGGCAATGCAGAAAAGCAATTAGGTGTCTGTTTTCTCGGATACGGCAAATGTTTGGCTGATAATGACTAGTTCCTGAGTGGTCTCATATATTAAAGATTGGTACTGAAGAAAGAAGAAGAAGAAGGAGGGAAGGGAAATCTAGGTTACAAAGGTCATTCTTATTATGAAAAGAAAATGAGAAATATTGTACAAGAATCCTTGAGCGGTAACAAATTTATGCATGAGCTTTAGGGAGACAATGTATGCAACATGCAGCACGAGTATGAAAATTAAATAAGCAGAGAGCAATGTAAACTGAACATAGAATTTTCATTCCACTGATAAGGAGGTGATAAGGGTGATGCAAATCCACTTGTATGAACTTTGCTTGTAGCTTTTAGAAATGAGATTTTCCTTTGAATTAGCATTTGTTGGTAAAGTTCCAGCATGTTAAAATACCCAGGATTCGAGGGATTAATCATCTTTCCAAATGTCCCTGTACAAAGAGTTAGGTTCAGCTTTTATTGATTTTGTGGTTTCTTTGATGTGTCTCTTCTGTTTGAAGAGCAATTTTTGAACATGGAATATCACAGAACACTGGAGCCAGATCTACAAATTCATGCAACAGAAATCAATTGCGCTATAGTCCTCCATTAAATGTGTTCTCATTATATATGCTTAGTGCTACAACCATAGAATGCACAAAAAAAGACTATATTCACACTAACGTGTGCCCGCCACAGGAGGAGGGGGGTAGCCTCATGTCCAGTTACTCCACGCCCCAGTAGCCGCATAAAAAAATTAGCATATACATGTAATAAAGTTTTGTAAAAGACACCTGGGACGTGAGGATTAGCCCAAAAAAGGGCTATCCTCACGTCCCATCCATCCACCTACCACCCCTTCTACCTTTATAGGTAGAATCGGGGTGGTAGGTGCCCTTTAAATATTATTGACAAGAATTCAGACAATATGACTCAATATCTTCACTTTTGTGGCTTCATGCAAATAGCAGTATTAAGACTTCTTATTTAATGATGAGTGGGGGTCCCAGTGGTAAGGCCCCAAGTATCAGATGACTGCCGATGTGTAAATAATTTTAGTGTTATACCAACCCATTTAGCTAAATATGCATTTATAGGTGAGAAAGCATTTCTTGCAAACAGTAATGCAGGTCAACCAATCTCGGATATAAATGGTGGATGGTGTACACAGCTAGACTGCTTTGGCAGTCAAAATGTTGCATTATGGGTGAATAAAGACATGCGATTGTTCATCTAATCTTTACCAGTGCTTTTTCAACAAATGTTCACCCTAAAAAGATTTTGTGAGAATTTAATATCGATAGTCTTAGGCTTTATGCATTCTAACAAAACTTGTACTGTGTACAATATTAAGTTTATAGGCACATTCACTTGCTATTGCTGTATGTTTTGGAATGTGTCTTAAATCGACCTATACAAACACTTTAGAATTACATGTGATCTGCGCATGTCAGGGTTGCTGTAGAATCGCTATGGCAACCGTGATACCAACCATCCTCCCTGAAACACCCGCCAATCGCTATGGCAACCGTGATACCAACCATCCTCCCTGAAACACCCGCCTCCTGGTCACGTGACTGACCGCGCCCCCGCTCGCATCATCAGTATGTGACTGCACATGTGGGGAGTGGCCTGGACGCAGACAGCGTCCTGTGATAGGGTGAGTAAAGGGAAGGTGGCGTGGGGACTGCTTTATAATGCAGCACCTTAGTGTTGAATAGAGATAGCCACCATACTATCAGTCAGCAAGTCTAGGTGACCAACACTAGTAACACCTCAGGGATGAGGGGTCACTACCACCCACCCTATACATGTTTTCATACCCCATGATGAGTCAGACGGTTTGAATGACTTCGTCCTACTTTTACATTTGCATCCTTTTGTTTGGTAATCCTCTGAAGAATCCGACTAGAGGAGGAAACGCGTCAGGGTAGGGGGGATGCAGGGTATATCTAGGTGCTAGTACTTGGTACTGTCCTTGTAAGTGCGGGAGTCTATTGGGGATGTCAGGGACAGGTAACCACATGCTAATATTTACTGTGTTGCTACAACTGACCCTATGCTGATATCCCAATAGTCAGGGGCGTAACTAGGAGGGGCTGGGCCCCATAGCAAATTTCTGCATGGGTGCCCCCCTTCCCCTTAAAAAATATATATTTAGGCTATAGCCTGGCAGGCACACATCTGGCGTACTGGAGAGGAGGAGAGATGATTACGTCTCACCCCTCCCCTCTCCATAGAGAACAGAGCCCCCTCCCCTCTCCATATACATTTATACACTAATACACAGAGTACATAGAAACTCATACAGTATATACACACACATCACACATACACGCATACACATTATATATATATATATTCATATATATATATATATATATATATATATATATATATATACACTGACCATATATAAACATACATGCCGGATAAAATCACCATATATACACATGCTGCATATGCATACAGAATATACACACATATAGCAAATACAAACACATTCAGTATATAGAGCATATACATACACATACAGGAAATATGGTGGGGCGTAAACTGTGCCACCCTGCAGGGAGATGACCAGGCGGGTCAGGGAGGTGGCGGGTGGTTGATCCAGGAGAGAGGTGGGCGGGCCAGGAGACATGTGGGCGGTAGCAAGGGAGGGGCCTGGGGGCATGATCCGGAAGGCACCTGGGGGCACAATCTGGCAGGCAGCTGGCAGTGCATCCCCGGACCACTTACCACGGGCCGTGGCAAAGCACTGCAGGGACTGTGCATCCCCGGGCCCCTGAACCTCACGGGCCCCATGGCAGCTGCTACGGCAGTAGTTATGCCACTGACGTATTACCCGCCCTTTGCACTGCTGAGATCGTCAGGAGTGGTGAGACAAAACTGTCTATTTCATCATATCCTATTTTCACACCTGGACTGTTCAGCTTGTTTTACATTTTGTTTACATCTTGTTTACATCTCTGGAGTAAACAAAAATGTTGTTTACCTGTGAAGTATACATGCCCAGCACTTTGGTACTCAATTTGAATGCATATCTAATAAATCTTATGGATTTTAGATATTATTTGATTCATGAGCTCTCATTGATTGTTATGCTGGTCTAGTCTTTGGAATATGAGAGAGATGGGGTCCAACTTAGCCCCCCGGTATCTAGCTACAGTGCATGAGGATTGTTTATTTTGCTTTCTATAACATGTGCTTTTGATGCAAGCTTACTGTACAGAGGTTAACTAGGGGCCCTATTGTTTTCTATTTTGCATGTTCACGGATTAGTGCAGGCACTATAAGGATCCATACATCATACGCACCCTAAACATGCAGGTTCTATTCCTGCTTGCGTTTTTAGATTTGGCAATCATTCCCTATAGACAATTGTGGGTCAGAATGGCCACAAGAAGGGAATCACCTTTATGTGCATGAGGCGTTATTCATACGGAATGAGATTTATGTGCAATGACAGGCTCGTCGACTTTACAATGTATGTTGCTTTGCTTAGTATAGAGGCTACAGCACTTGCCTCTATAGAGTCAGGGGTCCCTATTAACATCTCACAAAACAATTTAAACGTTAATTAATTTGGTTAATAACTTCAATTCCTCGATATCTACCACCTGGATCAAGGATTGTAAACCAAGCCCATTGACATGCTGGCGTGCTTTCTCTGGCAGGTTCTGCACTTTTTTAAGCCTAATGTTAAGAAAAAAAAGTCTTTAAAAATTATGCAAATGAGTGCAAAAAGTGAAAGTGGTAGGTGGTTGGTCACATGCTAAGCCCTAAACTACCTATAATACTTCCTAAACTAAACTACTCTTTATCTAGCTAATATGCTAATTATCAGCAGAGGCTACTTGGGTGTGGAGGAGCCATTGCTCCCACTACCTGGAGAGGCTACACCACACCATAGTAGCCTCTGCCAATAATTAGCATATTAGCTAGATAAAGAGTAGTTTAGTTTAGGAAATATTTTATTATTAGATACAATAGATTAGGCCTTACCATCTCACTAGCCACCTACCATCAAATCTACCTTATCAGGTCAATTTATGATGGTAGGTTTCCTTTAAATATTATAATGTTTCAATCAATTCTATCCTAACAGAACTTATATTTTTGTACCATGTCAAGCCCTACAAGAAGGGTTCACAGAATTCAGGCAGTCCCGGGTTACGTACAAGATAGGTTCTGTAGGTTTGTTTTTAAGTTGAATTTGGATGTAAGTCGGAACTATATATTTTATAATTGTAGCCCCACACAGAATTTTTTTTTGGTCTCTGTGACAATTGGATTTAAAAAATGTTGGATTGTCAGGATTAACAATAAAGCTTAATTGCAGACACCTTTGATAACTGTTACAGCTGTTTATTGTAGCCTAGGGCTAAAGAACATTAAATTATCAACATCCAGAGGTCCGTTTGTAACTAGGGGTCGTATGTAATTCAGGTGTTCTTAAGTAGAGGACCGCCTGTAGTTGGGACTACTAAATCTGAGATAGGTTAGATTTGACTGTTCAGTTATTTTCTCTTGTCACACATCATGTTGCAGTTTATTTTACAGTTTTCCTTTTTTAAGTACGGTAAGCTTGGCTGACTTCCAGTAGAAGTTATACCTGGAGCGACTTCCATGTGTTTGGGATACACAAAGTAAATGAGATGCAGCTTTTTTATGGAATTGTAGAAGTCTTCAGGCATTTTGTTATAATGCCAGTAGGAGAATGAGAAACTAGTGATAGTTTTATGTCACAAATTTGTGAAAATGTTGGTGGGTTTTTCTTACTATGGATGGATATTAACATATGAGAGGGAAAGCGACATAAAGAATATATACCGAGACCTTCTGGTCTGTAGGAGCACATTTCTACTATGCAAATAAGTAAGTGCACCTGGAGCTTTCACAACATGCCTTACGTATTTCTTAGATAAAAGAAGCAGTATGGTTGTCCAACAACAAGAAACAGAGATGCAAGACTGCTGTCAAATTATTGCAGTAAAAATAGTACAGTACATTTTCTTAGAAGCTCACACATCAACAGACTAAGCTAAAGAGGTTATTCTGTAATGTGCATAATGATCAGGTCGTCCTTTGATATTGTCTGTATTGGCATGTCCCCTAGAGAAACAGAAATCCTGTTTGCCTTGTATGAAGAAAGAAGTTATTCCTTTGAAGAACCAATATGAACCTTTTGGGTTGCATCAATTACAGCGATGTGTAAATGGTCATTATTTAAACTTCTCAGTCCAAATGCTGTGTCAGAAAAGCCATTCATAGTTATCGCAAGATGAAATCCACTGAAACATCAAAATACCATACATCACGCTGCTATGCATTTTTTACATATATCCGTATATATGTAAAAAATATATATACTTTATTTTGTTTGCCTCTTCCATTACACATTTCACTGTCCTCCTGCATAGGTGACATGTAAGAATAGATGATGGGTGTGTTTGATTACAGGGATTTGTTTCTTTTTTCAATTGAATCAATTCCATTTTTATATGTGTGATATTTACAATGGTGTAATAACATTGCCTTTAAGTTACAGTCATGTGAATCCACCAACCTGAGCCTTGTAGAAAATAAAAATATTTAGGTGCTTTTTTATTGATTATAGAGCCATGTACAAGTATTGTTCTTAGTCCTGTAAACACAGAGTCTGATGCCACATGAACGTAACATTTAGGAATCAGCGCTGGTAACATTATGTAGTACAGTGACAGAAGTTTAGACATAGAAATTCATTTGACATTGGGTGTCATGAATAGAGATGAGTAGACCCAAACTTTCTGTTCAGGTCTGGGATTGAGATGTGCCCCGCACAACCCGCACATGTTGGAGCAGATTTATCAAGCTGTCTGAAAGTCAGAATAAAAGCTGAGCTGTGATTGGTTGCCATGGGCGACTCAAAATATTCTGACTTTCAGACAGCTTGATAAATCTGCACCATTGGCAGATTGTCTGATGAAAAGGCAAATTAATGCCCCTAGCAACTAGACATGGCTATGATTTGCCAGCGGTGTCCCCTTGGCCAATCACAGCCATAGCTAGTGGTGTAAATTCACATGATTGGCTGTTCAGCAGCCAATCCAGCAATATGTCCGAGTCCTGCGGGGGGCACATCTCCAGTCAAAAAGGCAAGAATAAGTCCTTAAATTTGCACAAACTGCACAGTTGCTCTTAACTCCATCTCAAACCCTTTTAAGAACCTTTAGGTCTTGACATATTGGAAGAAAATTGGAAAGGATAAGGTCCGCACTCACTGTTGCTTGAGTCAAAGGTAGTTTCTTTATTTATTCATGGAAACCAGCAGTTACAAATATGGATAAAATCTGACGTGTTTCTGACCTTTTCGGTCCTTAGTCATAGGTAAAATGTGCAGAGCTTGGCAAACACTTGTAGCCCGTGTACCGGAAGTAGGATCTTGATTAAACCGGTGAGTGTGTCTGCCGCTCTCTACATTTTATACTTCTACATCAGTTACAATAAAATATTGAGAATAAAAACAGGTGAATATAGAATTGACATACTGAACACACGTTAAATGTCAATCACTAAGCTTATGAGGTACACACAATGGCTGCTACTATATATATTCTCAGGGACTTAGTCTTTTTAGTGGTAGAAGTCTAAGGCATAGCCTGAAAATATTTACCAGCCATGAAAAATCTTTTTTGAAGCTGTGGCTTCTTAAGTCAGACGTGTATTTTCTGTTCTGTACAGCCTGTCATCTGTTCCGAATTTCTGAAGGCACTATCTTTCTAGATAATAACATTCTACAGCAGGAATGTCTCTTGAGCTGCCTGCATATTGACATGAGCATGCAAGTACACTAGATTCTTTCTAGTAAGAGAAAAGAAAAAAAAAGATTTTAATTCAGAGCACTGCCACTTTATTACTATTCATTATCCAGAATCTGCATACAGTGGGTTCATGAGTCCAAAACACCTCTGATACTATGTAAGTATTTGTAATCAAGCCTGCTTCATCGAAATGTCCTATCAAATAAAAGACAATGGAATTGCTACTCGAACCAATTTATTCATCTCAAAATAAATGAAAAGACAAGTGTAATAGTTGTATAATAGGAATGTGGGTTCTTTAACCCTTAATCCAATTGGCACAAGCTTTACTGTGTTCTGGGAATTTTTACATTAAAATAGTAAAGTAGGTATTTTGCCAGTCATTACATGCATATGGATTACATGCATAGTGCCAATGTTCTTCACCATGCGCGCAGTCTGCATTCAACAGGCCAGAATAGAAGGAAGACAATCCAAAAGCCGTGCAAAATGAGTAAGTACAAAAAATTCAGGTAGACTAACGCGCTGCTACCAATAAGAAGGATTTATGGGCATAGATTGAATTCCTTCAATTAGGGTTTTTCTAAATGTTAAAAACCCTAATTAAAGACATTGAATATACTTCCATGAATCCTTCTTATTGGTAGCATTGCGTCAATCTATGTGATTTTTTTATACTCACTCAATATGCAACAACTTATCTGGCCTCAATCAAGACCAGATCCCGGGAGGACGCTGCAGCTTTAAGGCGGAACCACCTTAGTTTGCACCCATGTAGTGACTGTACTATATATATGCTATATGCTATATGCTTGTTTATCATTTTGATCAATCCAAAAGCAGGAAATAGTTTAGAAATCAAGATCAAGGTCAACACTGCAGTTTATACACATGAACAAGAGCCAGGAATGGAATGCAGTTTAATACCAGGCAAGACTTGGAAGGATGGGTCCAATATAAATAGGCTTCCAGACCTTTTGTCCTCTTTAGAGGCTTTTCCAAGCTGATAAAGCTGTGCAGTGTTACCCATTACACACCTTAACTATGTCCATTACAGAAAAAAATGGCAGTGCAGGATTTGTCATATAATAGAAACCAACAGCACCTGATAATTATAGATAACTATACTATTAAAAACTCAGTTCTCCATAACTTTTTCCATATTTTTTTAATTGAATCTATGACTAAAGGTTTCCTCAAATAGTTATGCATAAGCTAATACACTAACCAACATAAATAACTAAAATAACAAAAGAGAAGTGTATATAGGCAACAACTATTGTAATTGCAATTCTTTATTCATTTCAGCATTAATATACCATACATGAAAAAAACACAAAATGTAAAAACATCTAAAAAAAATCTAAAAAGACCCCTAAGGAAGTGAACAACCATGCAAGGAAATGAATAGGGTGCTATTTGAACCACCTTTAGTTTTTTTAAGCTTCTCCACCAACTTATGATTGCATGGCTTCAGTGAGCTGACAATTTTGTAGCTGTTATTTCCTGACCGTGACCAGCATGTGTATTTTTCATTTACTCCGGGGTAGCTATAGTCGTTATAGAAGTTGGTGGTGGATTATATATGAATTGTTTTCCATTGACTTATAGATTCTCAGCATTAGGGAATACAGAACATGACTTTGGATGTGGGTCTATGTTTGGACACAATTAACCTGTTTGTGTCCACATGAATTACATCATGTACTGTGGTACTTTTTTAGATGTTTTTGTGTGTTTTGTCCATATGCAGTATATTATTGATGAAATGAGTAAAGAATTGTAGTACAATAGATTTTGCCTATATGCACTTCTCTTTTCTTATTTTAGTGATAAATTTTCCCCTAGCATAGGCTGTTCTGTGTGAAGGGTAATAAAACATGGAGGATTTTGACTCTCTTTAATTATATGAACTGACATAAGTTACATTATTTGCTGGATGGCTGAAGTCCACATTTTTAACAAAAAACTGTATTTAAAGCCTAGACCTAAAACTCATTTTATATAAAAAATACATCAATTTCCTTCTCCCCCTTTGGCACAAAGGTGCAGTGATTCCTGAAGAACTGCATACATTATAGTTTGTGATGGTTATCGCGTTGTGTGATGATCATGACTTTGAATTTTATCTTGCTTTTTTTCTTAAAAGCTTTGGGTGAAATGGGTGAAATGTTGCAATTTTATGCTGGTGACACGGTCAATTAATCAAATGTAATGCGAAATAAATGCCTTTAACAAAATTTGAGTGTAGCAAAGAAATCCTGTCAGCAAAGCCTTTCCGTTTGGTAGTTATAAAAACATATAAATGTGCGCCCCTGTAAGGCTGATTTAAGATTAGTTTCAATAGCATTTACGACTGTAAACCAATGTCAATGCAAACAAAGAAGTATGTAAATTGGACATGCTGCATGCTGTGTTAGCAGAATAAATCCCAGTGTATAACATATTTAGGTAGTTTTAGAAATGAATAGCAGCAGTAAATACACTGACATAAGCTAAGCCATTTTTATTAAACTTTATTGGTTTATATAACTGCCTATTTGTCTGGTACACAAATAATTTAACCTTGACTCCCGTTCATGCAAAATATTTGGGTGATCAGCTTTAAAGTATGATGATGGCTGAATGGGAAAAGCGCCGACTGTGATTTACCAATTTAGTGCAATTGCATATTCATGTTTGTTCAGGGTTGTTGAACTGAAGAGAATGTTCTTCTATAGCCAAACAAGCCTGGAAGCGAAATGTATTCTGTAAGGAGTCAAATGGTGCATGGCTATTGTAGACATGCAAAGTCCTCCCAAGATGTGCTTTTTGTGTGTGTGGCAAATTAAATATACATATATATATAATATATATACCAGTCTAAATATATATTTAGACTGGTATATATTTCCTGTTATGTGGTATTTCCTATATAAACCCTGTGGGTTCACTTGTTGCTTGAAATAGGCGGTCAACACGGAAACGTTTCCAGAATCTCAATAAATCACAACTTTATTTGAATTTCTGCACTACTGGAGTGCTGCCTCCGTTTCTTCCATTGCTATTCGTAAGGACCCAGCCAAGACCTGTGCAGGCTTTGCAACCCTCCTTACTGGGGTCTGACCCGCAGTGAGGTCTAACAAAGCATAATTTTAAAAGTTCATTTTAGAATGAAGGGGCCATGGATACCAAATATAAGAATATTCCCACAGTCACAGTGCCTGGAAATATAAGTTAGTGTCCCTGGTTTATAATGCTTGATTTTGATGGTAGATTTCCTTTACGAAGCCCAAGCAGACTAGTACCCCACCATTTAACTTAATTTTCTATCCCAGTTTTCAGGTGTAAAAGCAGTAATACCATTGCAACTTCTTGTGCACTGCAAGAAATTGAGAATATTTTTGGCTCTATGCCACCTCCACTGGCACAGTGGGCTGGCAAGCTGGCACAGTGGGCTGGCATTGGGCATTCCAGACCCGTGCCTGCCCACTATCCTTTAAGCCTTTGAGTGTTTGTCATTACTTATTTTTAGTGTCACCATATTTGGAGAGATATTCTGGAATGTCAATAGGTTGACAGATAAAGCCACCTAGTCAAGATCAAAGTCGCCCATTTTTAAGTGCCGTTATAGCAGGATGTTGGCTGTACATTACAGAAATATCTACTGTTCATAATTTTAAGGGAAATGGTTTAAAGTTGTATAAAAATATTTTTACATATTCTACTAATACATATGAACAGTGGGGGAATTTATCATTATAGCAGCTCCATATGACAGTCCACTGAAGGCAGATTTGTTAAAGTGGCTTTGGCCCTTGATAAATCTGCAGGCAGTGTTTTTTGCTGTGTGGTTTGTTTGTGACCGTTGCATGAAAAGTCCCCAAAGAAACCCAACAAAAGTCACAACATAGACCAGGATAAGGACTGGTGTAAATTTGCACCAAAACTTGCACCTAAATGGACATTTGTGCCAAATTGCAAATCATTAATTCAGTTGTAATGTGAAAACTCTTTTATGCAAATAATAAATGTGGCGCAAGCAGGGTCTATGTCAAAGGGACTTTGCACAGTCCTATGTACATTTGGCGCAATAGAAAGACGCAAAACAGGACTTGTACCACAACTGTGCCAACAGAACGCCAAACATAGACAAAAACCCCAATGCTATATCCCCCAGTGAATTGCTTTTATCATATCTCCTGCTCATCAGGCATAATTAAAATGGCTGTTCTGAGAAGCAAACTTCTTTGCTATTTCCTACCTAAATTCTCTTTTTAATTTCTCTTTCATGTAACTAAATGACCTTAATAAGCATTGATAAAAAATAAGGTTGTTGTGACAAACTGTAAAGTACAAAAAGTGCAGGCACAAAGCATATTTCAAAGGAAGGCAAGTTAATGTACAAGAGGTCATGCTCAGTAGCTGACAGATGGCAGAAGGTACTTATTTAACAAAATTCTGATGGTTTTATACAATAGTCACCAAATAGAGACCATTAAACTAAGAAAGGTAATCTGAATATGAAAGTAGGCAGAAGATTATATTTCATGCAGCATAAATCATGTAAGAAAAGGGCAAACTGAGCGGGTCAAGCTGTTCTTATCGACTGTCAGGTGCTATATTTCTTTGTATTCCTGCATTAATGGTTGCAGTAACTAAAAAACATAATTTATTGCTAACACCTTTGGTGCTCTACAGTTTGTTCTTAAAATTTATAACTCGCATGTTCTAGGTATATTGTGCTAGGTAGACTTTACTGCTTTGCCATTTGAGAGAATTTAACTCTTTTCGACTTTTTTGCAGTGCATAAATGTGAAGATTTTTTATCTTCCTGGATTATTATTAACTAAAAATCTTAGTATGCGGTGTGTGTTAATAAATATTAAAAATTATAATGGAATTTAAAGTACCAAAATTGGAAAAGGGGTTTTGCAGGTTAATAAAAAATACTGTTATCTCATTTAGAAAAAAATGCTTATTTTGTGTGTATATATATGTATATATATGTATATATCCAAAAAAATAGAGGCAGCACTCCAGAATATAAATAGAAAAACAGAAGGGTTTATTCCAAAACCGGCGACGTTTCGGTGTTTATCACCTTTTTCAAGCATAAACACCGAAACGTTGCCGGTTTTGGAATAAACCCTTCCGTTTTTCTATTTATATTCTGGAGTGCTGCCTCTATTTTTATGGATTTATATGCATGTAAGTCTTTTACCAGGACTGTTGAGTTTTTGCACCCCCCCTTTTTCAGGGGCTTTTTTTGACACTGTGCTGCTGTGGACTTTTTTTCTTTTATATATATATATATATATATATATATATATATATATAAGTTTTTAATGGATTTTGATCGTAAAGGTTAGAGGACCTATGAAGGAAGCCATCTGCTTGGAACTTCTAGAAAAATACTACTGCCCTTTTCCCAGACTCTTCCATGGCTTATGTAGACAATGGGGCAGATTTACTTACCCGATCCTGTCGCGATGTAGCGCGCGTTCTCAGTTGAGGATTTGGGTCTTCCGGCGATTTACTAAGGTGCGCCCGATGTCCACCAGGCGTCACTGGTGCGCTGAATTCTGTCAGAGTTCACTGAAGTTCACCAAGCTACGCTGGGTGCAGGTAAGTGCGTGTCAAGCGACACATTTTTAAAAAAAAATACTGCGTTTTTTTCCGAATCCATCGGGTTTTCTTACGGCCACGCCCTCCCCCCGATTTCTGTTGCGTGCATGCTGGCGCCGATGCGCCACAATCCGATCGCGTGCGCCAAAATACCGGGGCAATTCAGGGAAAATCGGCGCAAATTGGTAATATTCGTGTAACCCGTCTGAAAAACGCAGTTCGGGCCCTAGTAAATGACCCCCAATGTGACACCTAGGTCTATACAATGCCAGCTTATGTCTTTCCTTTCTGTTCCACCATTCAATAATCATCCTATGAGATGATAGTTGGAATGGATACAGGTACTTTTTGTTGTCCATTGCTATATTTTCTTTTGAAGTTATATCAGATCCCCCAAGCCTTTCAAATTCACAAGGTGCTTCTCCCTTCTACTCATCTTTACATGTCTCAACATGTTGATGTATGCATTTATGTATCCTTTTTATTATTTGCACAATTCTCTTATATCTGACTTACTGATGCTTTGGAAAACCCACTTCCAAATGTGCATAAAAAAAAAGCTCAGCTTTTATTTTCTCACTGATGTTTATAAAATTTAATCTAAGCTCTGATTGGTCCATAGACCAATTTACCTTTGTATCACAAGAGCATGATAACAAAACTGTTCTAGTTGCTCATGGCAACCAATCAGAGCTCAGCATACATCTTATAAATTGCTGTGGGAAAATGAAAGCTTAACTCCGATTGGTTACCTTGAGCAACTAGAACAGCTTTGCTTTCAGAGACTTGTGATAAACTCACCAAATATTGTGGTAGCATTTTTTGTGCTGTGTGTGTCCTTTACTTCATTCATTTGTAGATGTAACTGCACATCTGTGCAATGTGTTTTCATGTTAACTGCTTATATCTGACCTAGTCTTTTGTCTTGTTTCTGTAACATATGTGTCCATTCAGGCTTCAGTGCCATTCCCTGCCTGTAAAGTATGGCAGAATATGGGCTGTTTACTATGATTTTGTACTTAGTTTGCATTATGTGCTGCACTATTTCTTGTTAACTTTGTTCTGAGCTTCAGGCAGCTAGCTGAGATAAAAAATATTCCTCCTCAGCTAATTTGATTTATGTGGATGTGGAACTAGCCCTATTACCTTTTGGACTTATATACTGCATTGTATTCTGGGTTTGGACCAAAGTTTGTATGAACATTCTTCTGTGTTTGTTTGTTCTGTTGTCTCTGTGTTTTTGCTTTGGAGCAAGAAGGGAGTGTCGACCAGTTATCACTTAAGGTAGCAAGCAGGTAGGGGCAGCTAGGTGGGTCTATCTTTAGGGCTCATTGTCCATGTCTATACTTCCTTTTCCATCTTGTTTGTTTTCTTACAGTAGCATAACAGTTTTTGACAAAATGTTTTGGCAATTTTCCAGCATTTAGATCTGCAGTTCTGAGCTATCTTGCTTATAATCATGAGTTAGCTTCCTTTTGTTAATTTGATGGAATCCTATCTTATGTTAAAGAGTGTAGAGTATTTGGTTTAAAAATTGCCTAATGGTTTGTAAAGTCAAGCATATTCAGTTATTCATTTTGAGGATTTCATGTCAAAGTCATTAAATTGTTTTTGCTTCTCATGAAAAATAAAATTGTAAAAGACAAAATATAGCTAGAAAAAATGATGCTGGGGTGATGGATAATGTAAAAAATCGTCATGTCATAAAGATGATTCATGTCCATAACATTGAATTTACTTTATCATATATTGCCACAAAGAGCACCATTAAGATCCATAAAGTACTATTTAGCATTACATTTTATCCATCTAAAACCCCTGATATAGAATCAACCTTTAGGATTTTCAATTAGGAGCAATGCATTATCTGTCGAAAGCAAGTAAAGTAAACTGTCACTGCCACTAAAGTAAAATGCCTACCTCATCTATCCATGTTGGTTCTGCTTCTGGATTAAAGAAATCTATCCTCATAGTCAGCAAATAATGACATGCAACAAAATTGCCTTTTAGTACACGTAATACCCATAGCATGAGAGATTATTGGTCTCTTTCCTCAGCAGGAGATAACATTAATAAGTGCAAGTTAAATCTGCAAAATGGGTAATAAAATGGCTAATCCAAAGGAAACGGCAAATTAGAAAAAAATAAGAATAATACTAGAAACTTGCTTATAAAGCAACCATTTTTTTCAGTATGAGCTGTAAAACCACTATTATTATGTAACAGTCTAAATTTAATTGCATCTCCTTTAAAGTTGTATTCCCACGAAGACACGTTTCTTAAATGTACTCAGGATAACAAGATAACACACTTTCTAATTCACTGTTATTAACAAAAATACAGCATTTCACAGATATAATTCCAACCTGTCTTTTCAGCTCACAGAACTAGATGGATCATAATGGGGCAGATTTACTTACCTGGTCCATTCGCGATCCAGCGGCGCGTTCTCTGCGGTGGATTCAGGTCCGGCCGGGATTCATTAAGGCAGTTCCTCTGACGTCCACCAGGTGGCGCTGCTGTGCTGAAGAGCATCGGAACGCACTAAAGTTCACCGGGCTATTCCTAGTGAAGGTAAGTGCAAGCTCCGCAACACTTTTTTTTTTTTTAATGCGGCGGTTTTTCCGAATCCATCGGATTTTCCTTCGGCCATGCCCCCGATTTCCATCGCGTGCATGCCAGCGCCGATGCGCCACAATCCGATCGTGTGCACCAAAATCCCGGGGCAATTCAGGGGAAATTGCCGCAAATCGGAAATATTCAGGTAACAAGTTGGGAAACCGCGAATCGGGCCCTTAGTAAATGACCCCCAATGTGTCTGCTTAGAGAGTCCCCGCCCACACTCTGGAATTTCACACTGGCCATTGATATTGAGTTATAGGAGCTAAAAGAGAAATAACACTGAGTAAAATTGTAAAGTAAGAGGTTAAAAAAATGATGGAAATGTGAGAATCTTATTTATTGTAAAAACCCCTTTAATACTCTGTGTTTTAAAGTTCAGCTATGGTAAATAGAAAATATATTCAGTTCAGCTCAAAATACTGCATTATATCTGGTAAAACTCTTACTTCTCTGAAAATAGGACTAAAGTAGGTCTGGAATTATGATTGATTTTTCATGTGGTCATAAATTTAAAGGGGTGTTCTCAAACTAAGTTCTGACTCTTTAGGTTGGGTCATCATCATATCCATTAGAAACTTAGGCTTTCTTCTTAATAAAAAATATTATTATTATTATTTTCTTTAGAGTAAAGATATATTTTTCTACTTAAGATAATTTTGTGCAGTGAATAACATTTCCCCTCAAATTACAACTTTAAGATACACTGTAATGTCCAGTACAAAATCCTTGCTGATAGATACACCTATCAAAAAAAAAGATTCATTAGGGACAGCTTCTGCTCAACACAGAACTGACGCATTGCAAAAGTGGTGCCAATATACAAAAAAGGATCAAAAAACATTCCTGGAAACTACAGACCAGTGAGTTTAATTTCTTTTGTGGGGGAAATATTTGAGGGGGTTGCTAGAGGTGCTATTCTGGAGTATATCATTGTACATACCCTTATAACCAAGCATCAGCATAGGTTTATGAGGGATTGCTCCTGTCAGACTAAGCTGATTGGCTTCTATGAGGAGGTAAGTTCTGGCCTGGACCTGGGGATGTGGATGTTGTTTACCTGGACTTTTGTGTGTTGGTGCATAAAATGAGACTGCTGGGATGAGGGGAAAATCTGTGTATTTGGGTAAGTAATTGGCTTAGTGATAGAAAATAGAAGACATAGTTTTACCCTTGTATAACTCAGACCACACATGGGATATTGTGTACAGTTTTGGGCACCGGTGTATAAAAATAACATAGTAGAACTGGAACGGGTGCAGAGGAGAGCAACCAAGATTATTAGGGGAATGGGGGGGCTAGAATACAATGCCAAATTCCAAAATTTGGGGTTATTCAGTTTAGAAAAAAGACAACTTTAGAGTTTAGAAAAGAGTCTGGAAAAAAGAGTTTATAAAAAGGAGGGGAGACCTCATTACAATGTACAAATACCTGAACTGGCAGTACAAGGATCTCTCCAAAGACCTTTTTTATACCTAGGCTTGTTAGAGACAAGACAAGGAGGCATCCTCTAAGCCTACGCCCATTGCCCTGTGTGTAAGGGTAATCATCTAGGTTATTAGAATTCCCTAATGTTGTTCGCTGGGAGTGTCCACTTGACCATGCATTTCCAACATTCATTCTGTGATGTTGATATGCCTTAAGTGTAATAAAAACAAAAGAGAACAATACAGTACAGTGCAATACAGTACTGAAAAAACAAGGGGTGTAACAGTACTTAAAGGTAATCCACTCACCTTTTTGTGTTGTGCAAGGCACAACGCTATTTCTCAACATGTAGGGTGCTGCCTTGTCCTGGCCGTCAGGAAAGCCTCCGGATAATCACAGTGGATGGTAACCTGTAGTGAATACTAGTGAACAGAGATAGTCAAATACATTGATAATATTATCTTCTTAACAATTAAATAAACAGTGATAATAAATAAGTAAAAAAGATGGATATTACATATTTACAATATATATATATCTGTATAGGTCATTATAACATCATTTCCTGTTTGGTGTATTTAAAAACCCACTAGTTTACAACAAGCATCACAGACCTGACGAAGCGTCCAGTACAGTGACGCGAAATGTGTTTTACTATTATTTTACTATATTACTTTGTTTTTGAATAAATTGGCATAAAACTGCTTGCTGCAATCGGATTGCTCTGGAGTAGACGTTTTCTTCTCAATACCCAGAAGGAGTAGGACTACATCTTCTTCACTACAAGTTATCATCCACTGCCTTAAGTGTAGACATTGGTTGTAGGAGTTTATTGTTTTCTTACACCAGCACCAGCCCCAAGGGTTTTCCATATTCATTACCTCCATTAAGACTCTTTAAATAAATCTGCTTCAGTATCTTTGCATTTTTTGAAAACTCATTTTATTTCAAATCTTTTTTAGTGGATTTTATTGCCAGGCACAATATCTGACATAGGTTGACATCTGAATACATTTCTCTTTCTGCAAATTTTCAGTGTTAATCTGTGTCAAACATATACACTTGTGGACTTGCCATATTGTGACCTTAGAGCTTCAGGGAGGAGGGAAAGGACCTTAATGTCAAAGCTGCAGTTGAAAAGGATGTTTACATGACTACAGTCAGTGGATCTGATGAATAATGCAAAACTCCTGGACAGTACTCATTTTACTAAAAAAAAAAAAAAAAACATAAATTACAACTTCAAAGAAATTAAAGTGTTAAGACATCATTTACATTTCCTACATTTTACATTCACAGTTATACTGCAACTGCAACAAAAATGTTTTCTAACTTTGAAAAACTTTTTCTTATAAGGTAATTTATGCAAATATGATGCAGATCTCTCGGACCCCGGCTTTCTTTCTGCAGAGCCACGTAAAAATAATTCCAGTTTATTTTCTAGTCCTGTCACAATCCATGGGTGACATATAATGAGAGTTTGGCCACCTGTGTGTCGCACGCTGTGTTGAGCCATCATCAGTAGCATAACCTACTGTGACAATGAGAGGAACACTCTGGCTGCCGACCAACAGCCTGCCTAAACCTGATTTGTAGGTGTAAACTAGGTGTAAATTAATGGCTTATAAGGACTGGCTCATTCTAATATCAGTTTAAAATCATTAGATTACAACAATAGAACTCAAGATGTCTGTTATTGGGCTCTTAACATGAAGACTCTGAATAGATTCTGATTTGCCAGAAATAACTTGGCAAAGGAGAGGCTAGTCCCTTTGTGCTTGCTGAAATCTGACATCAAGCTGCACGTACATATATAATGCCTAAATATGGTAGCTGTATTCAATAGTTTATATAGTTTATATACATAATCCAGGGAAGCCCCCCTCCAATTTTTATAGCACCCACATGACCTTGTATATTCCAATCAAATGTGCAACACCCTCGCCGATGCAATGGCGAGGTAGTGCTTGCGAATACGTCCCACCTGTAGGTAACACCACATTACACTACATGGTCCTTATAGGATCAAGGGGAAATTGCAGTGGTTAATCCTGCCTGGCAAGGCAGATGTTAATATGTGATGTAATTATGTCAACCAATGTCTGTATTACATCCTGTCTCTGTGCACTGAGAGGTAATTGGAGGAGCAGCCACCACCTGACCAAAGGGAGGTAATAAAACCTCTGGCCAGGAATGTTCTGGAGGATTCCAGTTCTAGAGGAGAAAGAGAGAAATCTCTCTCAGGAGAGAGACCGGTCCTAGTCAGGCCCTCTGGGTCTGCAGGACGTAAGCAGAGAGTAGTTAGCTGAGCAGTAGCTCAGAGTCTCTAGCATACCAGACCAGTGCAGGAAGAGCCTAGCCCCTGCCTGAAGTGGAAGCTAAGACTAGAGGTAGTGTAGTGAGGAAAAGGGGTATCATTCCTACCTTCAAGGGTGATACCTGAAGAGATCCGGGACCGAGCTGAAGCCTCCTCTAAGGACACAGCTGCCTCCCAGCCTGCTCTTACATCCAGGCTGGTGAAATACATCCTGTGGCTCCCTCCAAATACCTCTCCAGTACTCCACCTGTTAAAGACACGTTTTCTGCAGTTCCTGCCGGTTGCAATAAACGAACTGTAAGTTGTTTTCTTCAACCTCTGTCTCCGTCTGGTCCCTGCTACTACAACTACCCTCATCACCGGCACCCTGTCCATCACCCAGAGACTCACACTCGGGACATTAAGGGGTTGCCCCAGGGAGATCCGCTATAGCAGCCGCTCCCTCATCATTTCTTGCCAACACCACCCTGCTGGAGACCTGCCAGGCTGTAGGACAGCCCTCCGGTTCCCCCCGTACCAAGCACCGTGACAATAGCGTGCTTCGGCCGCAACCGCCAGCCACTCCGGTACAGCGGGCCCCAGGCTGTCTCCAGGCCGCACCTCAAGGGCTAGGCCCCGGTGGGGGATGTTGCAAGTGGCGTCACGAACAGGATATTTACTTCTGTGCCTTATTCTGGCATTAAAGACTATCCTTTATTGAAAAAGACTGTGCTGCCTAATCCTGCTGCCATCCGGGTTTAGGCCCAAGTACTTGTGTGTTTCTGGACTGAACTGTGTTATACTGCTGCCACGTGCTGTCGAGCTCCGCTCCAGCACTCAAGAGGTTAATCCTTGCAAGAACTGTGTCAGCTCTGCTACATCCGGCGCTGCCGCGCCTGAAGAATTTACCTCAGAAACTGTGGCGCAGCAAGTAATTCCAGCCCGCCAAAACTTTCACTGGCGGGAAACCCAGAGACATCGCTAAGCTCCGCCCCCTGCACGTATGGCTCGAATCCTGCCTCAGCGCGCTGTGGCGCAGCAGAAAATTCAGCCCGCCACAGCTCCTGGCGGGAAAGACTCAAGCTCCGCCCTCTGGCGCGAAACTCTCCCGCGCTGCAACGCCAGAGAGAGCCCACGAGGTACCTCAGAGTCAGCGCAGCCGCCATCCAGCATCAAAGAGGTTAATCGGCCATCTTGGATTTCTCCACGTGCTGTCTCCTGTCCTGCCGACATGCCGCACAGCCTTCGAGATGAAGAACCAAGTGTCGCATGGCCTGCCCACAAGCCTCGGGCACCTTCCTCTGCTGCACCGCTTACTGCTGTCTCCCGTACGCAGTCTTCAATGGCGGATTCTCCACAGCGGCTGCCTCCTCCGATTCCGGACCTCCTGAGGACCACCACGGATGTGAGTACCATGGCCCCCAGGGCCTATATCACAGTGACTGTGACTATATCTCCCTTAGCCCCGGCTGGGGTACAGTCCGGCCTCCCTGCAGAGGGTCAACATCTCCCCATAGGAGGCCCGGCTACAAAAGGGACTCTCTTAAAGGGGCCTGACCCCTTATCTAATGCTGCTGACCGTCCTGCGGAGTATCCAGGACCACCTGCTAAGAGGCCCAGGCTGTCCGGTGAGAACGCCCTGCCAGCTACAGAGGTTACCACCGCCAGCGCAACAGCGCCCCCAAGAGCTACAGGTCAGTCCAGGAACAACAATCCTTCAGCTGTCAGCAGTGAAGAAGTTACAGCTCCTGCGGTCATCATCATGCGCTCCACAGCGCCCCCAGCTACAGAAGGTCAGCCAGAGAAGTGCCTGCCTCCTTCCTTTGCTGAGATGCCTGCCGCCGCAGATGACCTCCCTGCTGTCCCAGCTCCAGCTTCTGGGTGTTCCAGGTCAGCAGTTCCAGTGTCTACCACCAGATGTCTTCAGGTGACAGATCTCAACACTGCTTTCTTCACCCAGGCTGATGATGTCCATGCTGCAGTTCCTGCTCCCATGCCTGCAGCCATTGCTCTTGAGCAGCAAGATTAACCCCTGATGGGCTGAAAGCCTTCTTCAGGTACTGTGTACATATTGTGTATAGCTCCATTTTCCCCAAAGAGCCAGAGACAGTCCTGAGACTCTTACCCTTATTTATCTCAGTCAAGAGATTATACATTGCCATGTGCTATGATAGCACCTCTTCCTCTGCCACAGCAGAGATTTCTTCAGAGGACTCTGTCCCTCTCCAAATAGCGGAGACCCTTTGCTTCTTCATTGCACTTTTCCCCCACATCAAGGGCTGTACCCAGAAGATGGACTTTGTCAGTAGAGACCTTCTGAGAGACTTTTGCCAGATACGCCAGGGAAAAGTTGCTATGTCTATTGACTTATTATTTTGCACTTAATGCCTTCCTTTTTAGGTATGGACATTCTGCTTGCACTTTTTATGCCTTTTCTTTGCAGGAAAAGAGACATTTACTACCGTGCTACCCTGAGTAGCCTATCTATCTGTAACGTTATGTTATAAGATGTGTACCCATTAGGCTCCTAAGCCAATGTGATTTTGCTAACCTGTTGCACACTGTCATATCTGCCAGTAGTCTGCATTAACCCTTTATAGGCTTTTCAGGTTGTAGTGTGGCTGTGTCGGACCGTCTTTTATGTAAAACACTGACCGCTACCTGATCCCTCAAACTGAGGTTTGCACATGGGGGTAGTCCGTAAACTGCGGGTCTTTAGGGGACCGGGGGTGTTACACAGATAGCACCTGGATGCCACTCATACATGGGTAAGGTTGTCAGTCAGGAGGTACTCGTGTCGCATATGCTAACGCAATGCAGATAGACACCATATAATTGCCGCCAGGGAAGAAGCGTTGATCAAACAAATATACAGGCCTTGGTGCAAGGAGTGGATTACAGGACATGACACCACACCTTTCCTACTGTACAGTTCGGTTTAATGGCGTCAGCGACCAACTGTCATACCGCTATATTTTTGTCTTAGTCCGACACCAACCCAGGTGCCTGTCTCCAGGACCATGGACGGTTTGTCCCTACACCTCACATGGCCTGCACTTCCTAGAAGTGCCCTTAGCCCCCTCTGTGCCCCAGAACATCTGTAGTCGAGCCGAGGGCGGCTCTTTCAATTGCCCCCGGGGTATGCAACACCCTCGCCGATGCAATGGCGAGGTAGTGCTTGCGAATACGTCCCACCTGTAGGTAACACCACATTACACTACATGGTCCTTATAGGATCAAGGGGAAATTGCAGTGGTTAATCCTGCCTGGCAAGGCAGATGTTAATATGTGATGTAATTATGTCAACCAATGTCTGTATTACATCCTGTCTCTGTGCACTGAGAGGTAATTGGAGGAGCAGCCACCACCTGACCAAAGGGAGGTAATAAAACCTCTGGCCAGGAATGTTCTGGAGGATTCCAGTTCTAGAGGAGAAAGAGAGAAATCTCTCTCAGGAGAGAGACCGGTCCTAGTCAGGCCCTCTGGGTCTGCAGGACGTAAGCAGAGAGTAGTTAGCTGAGCAGTAGCTCAGAGTCTCTAGCATACCAGACCAGTGCAGGAAGAGCCTAGCCCCTGCCTGAAGTGGAAGCTAAGACTAGAGGTAGTGTAGTGAGGAAAAGGGGTATCATTCCTACCTTCAAGGGTGATACCTGAAGAGATCCGGGACCGAGCTGAAGCCTCCTCTAAGGACACAGCTGCCTCCCAGCCTGCTCTTACATCCAGGCTGGTGAAATACATCCTGTGGCTCCCTCCAAATACCTCTCCAGTACTCCACCTGTTAAAGACACGTTTTCTGCAGTTCCTGCCGGTTGCAATAAACGAACTGTAAGTTGTTTTCTTCAACCTCTGTCTCCGTCTGGTCCCTGCTACTACAACTACCCTCATCACCGGCACCCTGTCCATCACCCAGAGACTCACACTCGGGACATTAAGGGGTTGCCCCAGGGAGATCCGCTATAGCAGCCGCTCCCTCATCATTTCTTGCCAACACCACCCTGCTGGAGACCTGCCAGGCTGTAGGACAGCCCTCCGGTTCCCCCCGTACCAAGCACCGTGACAATAGCGTGCTTCGGCCGCAACCGCCAGCCACTCCGGTACAGCGGGCCCCAGGCTGTCTCCAGGCCGCACCTCAAGGGCTAGGCCCCGGTGGGGGATGTTGCAAATGCAACAGGAGTGACCGTCTGGAGGTTGGTGAAGCAGGATAACCTGAGTCAAACATTCTGGTTGGTGTAGTAGGAGCATCTACAATGTTGAAGGAAGAGCATGGTGGATTCAACTGAAGCCTGTATCATTTGTGACGCTCTTGGTGCTGGCTTCTCTACGTGCTTCCTGGTGCTGGTGGCCACGCCCACTGCAGCCTGTGTGTAAAAGATACACATGACTGACAGCCTGTATAATGATGTGACACTCCCTGTGCTGTCTGCCCCATGTGCTTCCTGATTCTGGCAGCCCCTGCAGTCTGTGTGTGTATGAGATACTCCTATACACATAACCGACAGCCTGTATAATGATATGACACTCCTGGTGCTGGCTCCTCTATCTGCTTCCGGGTGCTGGCAGACCCTGCAGCCTGTGTGTGTAAAAGATTTTCCTATACACATGACTGACAGCCTGAATAGTGATGTGACACTCCTGGTGCCACACCCCCTGCAGCCTCTGTGTGTGTAAGATACTCCTATACACATGACTGACAGCCTGTATAATGATGTGACACTCCTGGTGCTGGCTCCTCTATGTGCTTCCTGGTTCTAGCAGCCCCTGTAGCCTGTGTGTGTATAAAATACTCTTATACACATTACTGACAGCCTGTAAAATGATGTGACGCCCCGTGCAGCCTGTGTGTGTATATGAGATACTCCTATACACAAGACTGACAGCCTGTATAATTATTTGACACTCATGGTGCTGGTTCCTCTATGTACTTTCTGCTGCTGGCTGCCACGCCACCTACAACCTGTGTGTGTATGAGATACTCCTATACACATGACTAAGAGCCTGTAAAATGATGTGACACTCCTAGGGCTGGCTCCTCTTTGTACTTTATGGTGCTGGCGGGCCCGCCCCCTGCAGCCTGGGTGTGTATGAGCGATACAACTGCTACAGGATGCAGCCATGTGTATTGCAGAACATGTCAGGCACTTGTGTAGCTGATATCTGTGTTCTCACATTTGTAAAGAAGAAGAGAGATGTCAGATACTTGTCTATGTCTCTATTGATGTATGTGTCTTTCTCAGGCAGCAGATAAAGCATAAATACCAGCAATGCTTTACTATACATTACACACAAACATGAGCAGGGGGAAGAGAGGGAAGGGGTAACTGGTGACATCACTTTCTCTCTCGATGTGCTCAGCCTCATTTACATAATAAAGAAAATATGATTTTAGAATGATCATTGTATGTATTACCTAGATAAAGGCTGGGATGGAATACTTGTGACACAGGTATTGGTGACAGTATTAGTTACAGAAACCTGATGACAGGTTTTTTTTTTTTAGTTGGTCAGTAATTTGATTAGGAGACAAAACCTGGAGCAGTTTGAAAACAAGAAATCTGCACAAATGTTTCTTTTATACCTTATTTCTAGTCCTTACATTTCCTTTCAATCAAAAACCCCAGTGTGAATAAGGCCTCGGGTTACATCTGTTACTTCTACATCTAATTTTTGTGACATATTCTGCTCCCAGCGTACAAGCTGAACGTATCTATAGACACATACTGGAAAATGGAGGCCTTCCTTTTCTTCTGTCTGCTTAGTATATGTCACAGGAAGACTGTTTGCATAGTTGTACTGCCTGGCCTTGGCAGTGCATTGCTGCTTGTTACCGTTCTTTACACTTTCTCCCACTTTCAGAGGGGTGGGGCTAAATAGGAGAACAAATCATACAATAGGGTCAGGTAAAGCTGTGAAATCTTGCTCCCTTTTCCAGGTTTAATGTCAAAACCCTTGGGATGGTAAAGCAGGGAGGGTTACATTGTTCCTATAGCCATCAAGCAGGCAGCACTGTAGCAGTGAAGAGGGTTAATGGAGCAATACTGTATTTTTGAATAAATTCTAGATGGCCATTTTGGAGCCCTCTGTTGCAAGTCAACATCCTCCCAATGTTTATTTACAATGCCGGGAGAAAATGAGATTTAAATGTAGCCTAAGACTGATAGCAGTTCAGACCTGTGTCGATAGCTTTGTTCATCACCAACAATTTAATTACAGTTCATGGGAATAATTTGCACAACACAAAGTTAGGAAATGAAGGATTCAATATAATGAATCAGTCAAAGCATTCTGAACTACACTATAAATAGTGCACACAATACATCTGTGAAAAGAGGCCTCAATATATTCAAAATGGCAACGTGTATTGCGTACCTGTTGTCAGGGCCTGAAATATAATTGCATATATAATTTAGGATGAAAAAAAAACTTTGTGAGTCAATAGCTGTGTGTAGTTGTAACAATAACAGGTCCCTGAAAGCTGTTCAAGAGTTTTAGTGTCTTGGTATTAAATTTATTCATTCTCTAAAAATGAATGAAAAAGGGAGTAGTGACGATTGATTTTTCTCTTCCTCATAAAGTAGTTGAAATGTTGTACCGTCTACACATTGCTATAACAAGGGGCAGGCAGACAGTGAGGGCCACAGTTCAACAATCCCATGTCCAGAACATTATTTTTTGTTTTTGCAGCTGCCTTTACTTTAGCTAACAAAGAGAAGTGTAATCAAACCAAAGCATCAAAGCAACCCCAGACCATCACATTACTTCCACCATGCTTGACAGATGGTGTCAAGAATCTTCCTGCATCCTTTCAGTTGTTCTGCATCTCATAAGTGTTCTTCTGATCCAAACACCTCAAACTTAGATTTATCTGTCCATAACATTTTTCTCCAATCTCCATCTGTTCAATGTCTGTGTTCTTTTGCCCATATTAATCTTTTCCTTTTATTAACCAGTGTCATGAATGGCTTCTCAAACTAGAGACTCTAAAGTACTTGTCTAGTTGCTTAGTTGTGAAGCAGGGCCTCCCACTGCTCTTTCTACTCTGGGGAGAGCCTGTTCCTCTGCAGGTAGTAGTACACAGTTTGTCACATGGAATGTCCTTCATAGACTAGAGTCAAGAATAGACTGTCAAGATTCACATTAAAGTTTTTTTTTTTCTGGCCATTACGAGAGTTTCATAGAACAAACAAATGTGATGCTCCAGATTCCTAACCAGCTCAAAGGAATGTTAGTTTTATAGCTTGTCTTAGCAGCCAAACTGTTTTCATCTGTGCTTACTTGAACAAAGGTTTTAAAGGGTTTTCTAAGCATCGATTAGCCTTTTTTACACAAATGCAATGTACCATTAAACCATTGGAGTGGTGGTTGTTGGCAATAGGCCTATATACACCTATGTAGATATAGCATTAAAAACAGGTGTTTGCATCAAGAATAGTCATTTAGCACATTGGCAATGTATATAGTGTATTTATGATTCATTTAATGTTAGCTTCATTGAAAGAAAGTATGATTTTCTTTCAAAAATAAGGAAAGTTTTAGTAACCCCAAAATTTTAAGGATACATTTAAAAAAAATCTAAATTTTCCCTTACTTTGCCATTACTGGTACTTATAACCTTTTCATACTTTGGTGCGTAGAGATATGTGAGGTGCCATTTTTTGCTAGATAAGCGTGTGTTTCCATTGGCACTACAATGGGGACCATACAACCTAAATTTAGTTTTTACTGTTTTTCAGACTCCATATCCCTACCATATACTGCAATACTACTGTATACAACACATAGGGGCACATTTAATTACCTGGTCCTGTCGCGATCCAGCGGCGGGTTCTCCGACGCTGATTCGGGTTCTGCCGGGATTCACTAAGGTCCGTGCACCCATATTCACGAGGTGTCGCTGCTGCGCCGAGGTCCGCCGGAGTTCACCTGCTGTCTTCTGGTGTATGTGAGTGCTTGATCTTGCGACACAAATGGCTTTTTAAATTCCGCGTTTTCTGGTGGCCACACCCCCCGATTTCTGTCGCGTTAAAGTCGGCGCGATTGTGCCAAAAATCGATCGCATGCGCCACAATCCTGTGAAATACAGCACAAAGCGGAAATATTCGGGAAAAACCCGACGGATTTGCGGCTGCGGACCCTTAGTAAATGTGCCCCATCATCTGTTATAATGGGCCACTGGCACATTGTGGCAGATTTACTGAAAATACATAGCCTTGGCAGGCCTTGTGCCTGTTGTTGCAACAGATTGTTGCTCCCCATTGATGTCACCTTATAGCTTGATGTCACCATATTGCAGCTTGGGACTAAAGAACATGCAAAGAGCTTCACCAGAGGTCACAGTGGGCAGAGAGGTCCACCCAGTGGTGTATCTAGGAGAGGTAGGGCCCTATAGCAAACTTCTAAAAGGGGCCCGCTTAACCCTTACAAATATACGTACAGGATATACAAACCATATATACATATGCATACAGTATTATATCTTGTAGGTCATGCTTGATCAAGGGGGCTGCAGTTCAAGGATGCTAAAAGAGACGCGGTTTTCCTTATCCCATCCTGGAAAACTGATTTGCATTTTTATAGTACAATATACACAGACAGCATATACACATTATAAATACAAACATACTCACATTCAATACACCAGATAGTGGGGCCCCCTGCCACTGTGGGCCCCATAGCAACTGCTATGGCTGCTACCACTGTAGTTACGCTACATGGCTAAATGGCCTTAAGTTGGCACTGCCTATAATCACATGGAGGAGCTTGGTGAACATATGTAACATATATATATATATATATATATATATATATATATATATATATATATATATACTAGTTCTTTTCTATTGTATGCATTGTTTGTACTAACAAATGGCTCTCATAAATAGTAAATTAGCAATGTACTCATAACTTTTAAATTCAATATATTTTCATCTCAATTTACCTCGTTTCTTTTTCATTATCATGATGAATTAGTTGTAATAAGCTTTTTGTTTACTCATATTATTAAATCTAGGGTAGGATTCTACAGTACAAAATTTTGCTATGTGAAAATTATATCAACAGGTAATTAGTAGAGCATAATCAAAGGCATTATTAATTAATGCTTGTTTGATGACTCTTTTAATAAAGTGTTTGTGATTCAATGTAATTTACATAGAATTCTATTACCATGACAAGCATCATCTAGGAAGTGGAGGACTGACCAGTTAGTGGTAGTTTTTGAGGATTGTGTGATAATTCTCTCATGGCAAACTGCTGCAGATATTCTCCCAGTTACTAAATGTATATAAAATGTAGTAATTGGAAAAATTATTAAATAAAATAAGTATCAAATGTTACCCTGTTACAATCATTGTACAGAAACTCCTGTCATTTAATCATTTAAAGTATGAATAGGAGTTGAGCTATAGTTTTCCATCTTCACCTGCTATACATTTGATGGAGCCCTCTGCTTCCGGCTCTATCCAATTTAAGGTTCCTTTCAGACAACTGTATATGGTTGCTGCATACATTGGGCATGGCACGTATATGTGTCACCATAACGTGCAGTATCTTTAATCGTGAATATGGCCCAGCAGTCCGCCTCCTTATGGAGAGGGGAGGGGTGAGCAGCCCACAACCCTCCACCTCTCCAGTTGAACGTATGCTACTCCCGGGTCTCAGCCCAGGCATAGCATATGTTCCTGTGAAAGAAGCTGAAAGGTTTCAGCACTCAGAGGCAATGATAACAACCAAATAGTATGGAGTATTTAACTCCCATAGATCACACAGATGGAAAATTTAGTGAGGCACAAAATAATAAATAAATAAAAATATAAACACTTCACCAATAAATAGAATTATTTTAGAAATTTTATTTTAAGTACAACAATTTTTTCCATTTTTTACCTTATTTGAGTTTTTTGCTATCTAGGAAAAGAAAAATTTTCAAAATCATTTACTGTATAATAAGTACATTTAAAGATCAAATTGTGTGAATGTAAAGAAATACTGGAATGAATTGGCTCTTAGCCTAAGGTATTACTGTACCAATTACAAATGGTCCTGTGTTCACTGTGTGCACTGTTTTTATTCTATTCTTCACATTTAAGATGTTCGTGCACATCTCCTAATTTATCGGAAGACATGCGCGAACATCTGAAATATGAAGAATAGAATAAAAACAGTGAACACAGTGAACACAGGATCATATAAGTGAAGTACACATTGAAAGAACACTATTCTTCACATCCAGATGTTCGCGCACATCTCCTAACATATCGGAAGACACTCGCTAAGACCTGCAAAGTGAAGAATAGTGTTCTTTCAATGTGTTCTTACAAGGAAAACATCTGTAAACATCTTTAATTTGTTGTTCTTCACTGTTCTTTCGTTAACTAAATGCTTGTTATCGAGCAGAGGAAATACTTGTCCGAGCAACGAGCTGGTCCAACAATGCTAATACTCGACCGAGCATCAAGCTCGGAGGAGTATACTCGCTCATCTCTAATTATTATTATTACTGATGTAACTTGTGCTGTACTCCTACATTAGTCAATGTATCACTGTGTTAAATGTAATAGGTATTTTTAAGCAGTGACAATGTAAATGCATATTCTTTGCTTTAAGGCTACATTCACACTGCCGTATGGGGGACGTATATTTACAGCCAACGTATATACACCCGATATACGTCCCCCACAGATGGCAATGGGCGCACAGTGCCCAACGGGAGCAGTAAGGCGCAGCACACGTGCGGCACCGTACCGCTCCATACCCCGGAAAAAGATAGGACATGTCCTATCTTTCTCCGTAGTACGGCGCCGTGCGCCATATGTTCCTATGGAGAAGGGCAGGGGTGAGCTGCGCTCATCTCCTCTCCCCGCACGCTGCCATTGCCCGCCATGTTATAGCAACGGCAGTGTGAATGTAGCCTCAGTGAACAGTAAAATAAAATTTAAAAAAAAATAGAATTATTCTCAAATCAATTACCCTTTACTTTCAGTCATGTTACACTATTATTTCTACCTAATGTGAGTTTCAGGGATATGATACACAAATAATACATTTTATAGTCCAATTGTTATATAGTTTTTCTTTGCCATTATTCAAATGTCTTATGTTGTTCATTTTCACTGAATTAAGGATGGGTATTACTACAGTTAAAAAATTTTTAAAAATTAGATTTTTTTTTAACAATATGGGGGGGGGGGGTCTTAAATATTTGAAATACTCTACAGTTCCCTAACATAAGGTAGTAACACTGTACATTGTTTTTTTTACTGTGAGGTTTTGTTTTACAACTGTTCACAAGAACAATGGCACTCACATGGTACAGCGTGTAAACATATGATCCTTTATTCAGTTCATTAAAATCTTGGAGGAATAGAGTTAAACTACTAACTGACATGTTTTGACATTCCTCTTAATCCTTAGTACTTTGGCTGTGTTTCTCCAAGTTTTATCCTGTAGTGTTTTAATGGACTAAATAAGTGGCAGAAATGTTTATCTTTTAAACTGTGTGTGCCGAACTTTATGGAGATGGAGAAAGGCCTGTTATCTGAATTTTGTTATCTACTAGACATTTATTTTGCCACCCTCCTTATGAGAAGGCTGTAGGTTTGATAAGGGATTAAATTTAATCCCATAGCGCTCCATGAAGTACAGTTACTGCATGGATACTAGCTAAAAAACACTCCATGCAGAAACAGTACGTCATGAAGCTGATGTCAGTTGAGCTCATCATTATAATAGAGACAGCATCAGTAACCACAGGGTGTAAGCTGTAACTTACAGACGACACTCATGGTAGGAGTGAGCTCTGATTGTGGGGGTTAAACTGTCAAAGACTATGCATTTTGTTTAGTATGTAATTATGTTACTGGGCATTTGTTATGTTTGGAAAATCAAGGTATGTATACAATCAAAGTATAAGAATTGTCCCTTTTGCCTGAAAGCTGACTGGAGCTGGCCACTCAGTGAAATTTAAGACCAATCAATTTTTCTTTTAAAATAATTTCTGTTAAAATGTTTTTGCATTGTTTTTGTTCTGTTTGGGGTATTTTTTGTGTAGGGGGACTACATCACTCCACATCACCCATGTTCCCAATCTTCAATTAGAGAACATGCATTTATTAATGTATTTAAAAAAAAAATACACTTCATTTAGTATCTCCTTTGTTTGACAGTGTGAAATCACTTGTCATAACGCATGTCATTGTAAATTCATTTTTTCAGAACTGGATTCTTTGTTTTTGACATTTAAGTGTTTAAAGTCCCTATTGTAAATATAAGCAGAATTACAAAGGAATATGTTTTTAACTTATGTGTCTTTGTTCTTCTTTTGTGTAATATTTATCCTCACAAAAAAATATAACATGTTTGATGCATTCTGTTTTTGATTGATGTGTAGAAAGCCCCAGGGATAAATTCTTTAAACTTTATTCTTCTATGTCTGTTCCATGCATCACAATAGATATTGTTAAACTAAATAGAGACAAAATCAGATACTATGGTTCTAACTTTGTTATTTAAAAAAGAAAAATTAACTTGTGGAACAACAAATTACACAATGCATTGTGCACAATATTGTTAGGCAATGTTAACAAAAATACTTTAATTCTTTCTAAGCTTTTCAATAAAACACATTAGAACTTTTTAATTGATTATGAAATATTTTTAATATTTTAATTTCTCAAGATGCTACTTTTACCCTTAAGGAGTAAGCACTTTTTTATTTTTCAATTTATAAAGATGTATGAGGGTTTGTTATTTGCAGAATTGACATTATTTTATAAACCATGTTGTGTATTGGAAAGCTGAAAAAATTTCAAAATGTGGCGAAACTAACAAAAAATGCATTTGCAACATTTTCTTGTGGTCTTTGTTTTTATAGATTTTATTGTGTACTCCAAAATGACACTTACGCTTTATTTTTTTGGTTGGTACAATCGCTGAGGTACATAATATTTATAGGTTTTGGGTAATTAAAAAAATTCACCATATTCTGACACCAATTACTTTTTATATTTCGGTGTATGGAGCTGTATAAGGTAATTTTTTTGGGAAATTTAAGTCAATTTTAGAAATATATGCCCTTTTAATCACTTTTTAATTCAAATATTTCTGGATGGAAAAATGTTGGAAAAGCAGCGACTTGGACATTGGGATGCCATTTTCCATCAGAGCCTACATGGCATGGGATAATAATTTTTTTTTTAATATTTTGATAGTTTAGGGATTAAGGAACATGGAGATACCTAACATGTTTATGATTTTTTGATTATTAATTTTCCTATGCATTCTTTGGAAAGTGGGGTGATTAAATTTTTTTTAAATGTTTCATTTTTGTTTAAATCAGGCTTTATGACAGGCCTAGGAGTCTCTATAGGACTGATCAGCCATCCAAGATGGTGGCGCCCACCAGTAGCACTGTTGGGTGCTGCAGTAGAGTTTGTTAAAGGCAGGTGTCAGCTGTATTGTAC
Organism: Engystomops pustulosus; assembly: GCF_040894005.1. NCBI lineage: Eukaryota > Metazoa > Chordata > Amphibia > Anura > Leptodactylidae > Engystomops > Engystomops pustulosus. The sequence goes on from NC_092415.1 coordinate 149,753,941, forward strand.
AGCTGACACTAGCCCTGTGAGGAGAGAGCTAAACTTATGAGCACTCTCCATACAACCCCTACAGCACCATGACATACTACAACATTGTTATATGCAAAGGGTTAATTAAAGCAAAATAGCTATAATATGAGGCTTTTTCACAAATACCAGTCTGCAAATGATGTAGCAAGCATCCCATTGGAGGTTCTAATTCAAGACAGTTTTCTGGATTCTACTTCCAATGTTTCCTGTCAAATGTTTCTGTGTACTCCTTGAATGATATAATTTGCTTTGTGAATATAACTAGCATCAAATTGATATCTTGGCCTCAAAACAGTTGTGCAGTTTTGGTTTGTTCCTTTTCTTAACTGCTTTATTGCCTCACAGATACTCATGTGCACTGCATGCATTACACTAGTGATGAGCGAGATGTTTGGAAACATCTGCAAGTTGTTCTCTACACATATTGTTCTTCAAATACTATTGCGGAGAACACCGTTCTGCACGCGTGTCTCAGGAGCAGATCGCAGATGTTCGCGAACATCTGCAATCTGTTCTGCAGTGTTCTTTCACAGTGTTCTTTCAGTGAAAACATCTGCACTGAACAGTGCTCGTTCAGTTTGTAATTTTACAGAAAAATGCTCGAGTAACGAGCACCCGAGCATTTTAGTGCTCGCTCATCTCTAATTACCACCTATCCTGTTGGCTGCACATTTGGAAAAATAGATAAAAAAAAGATAAGCTGTGCATTCCACCTGGTTTGAATACTGGATTGTTGATATTTCTCCAAAAATAAGATAGTTATAAAATCTGTATCCACATGTTCCTTAATTTCTCACAAACAACTCACAGTTCTTTGACTGAAAGACACCCTTTAACTTACCTTACTTTTTGTTTAGGGTTTCTAGTTCTCACAATGCTAAAATGATGTCCAATTTTGCAATACATCACTAACATTCTGCAATCTACATTGCAAGCACTGGATGTATATGAAGTTTAAAATCTTCTGTCAATGTATCATAATTCATATATTTAGAGATGCCTATGAACACATCACTATTGGTGCTCAATAATGAATTTATAGACCAAATACTATAAAGATACAATTTAGCTAACACTAAATAGATATTATAACTAATACATGCAGTCCCCTAGTTAAGGACACCTGACTTACAGAAGACCCCTAGTTAAAGACAGACCCCTCTGCCCACTGTGACCTCTGGTGAAGTTCTCTGAACACTTTACTATGGTCCCAGGGTGCAATGATCAGCTGTAATGTGTCTGTAATTAAGCTTTATTGATAATCCTTTGTCCCATTACAGCAAAAAATCTGGAAACTCCAATTGTCACTGGGGCAAAAAAAAAAAAATTGCCTCGAACTACAATGATAAATATACAGTTTCGACTTACATACAAATTCAACTTAAGAACAAACCTCCGGAACCTATCGTGTACGTAACCCGGGGACTGCTTGTATAGTAAACTATAGTTAACACACATATGTTTGCTTGACTTACAATATCAGTTCTGTTCACTTTGTTTCAGGTGTGTTCTGATACCATTATTGCAATACTGGAGCTGTACTAGGCTGTAAATATTATAAACCACTCATAATATCTACTTTTTGTGCTCCTTTTCAGCCTATGTGCCACTTGTCACTGCCACAGAAGGAACATTATCCAGCTTCAGACTGGGACCACGCAGGCAAACAATCAGTCAATACACTGTTTGCTTTATTAACTGTTTGCAAAAAAAAATCACATTTAAAATATGGAGCATCATTGGCTGGGTCCAAACTGAACCTTTTGAAAATTTTGAATAAACTTCAGCAAATTTAATCTTGAATAATGTGTTTATCTCTACCCCTCATCTGTATATACTAAATTACTGTTTTATGCAGTTTTTATTTTCCAATACTGGATAATCTTTCATTTTAAACAATAAGATTAATCTTCAGCACCTTGGACAGAGAAGACACTAGGGGTTCTGTGTGTCTGGTCTATGTAAAATCTACAGTATATACATATGTGTCGAAGTGCGTAAAACAATAAATAAATGAATTGATCTGAGTAATCCACACTGTGCATTCATGGTCAGTACATGCTTGGAAGCCTTCTGATTATTTTCTAAACTATCTAGCTATGTAAAAGTAACTTTTTAAAAATAAAATCAATTGGATTTTAATTTTTGTTATAGCCTCACAATAGGACACAATAAAATCAGAGTGAAAATGTGTAAAGCTTCCATTGAGCTTTTTGTCTAGAATATGGGATTTGTTTATTATGTATCTGTGGCTACTTCCAACATCTTGTTCATCCAGCAAGGTTCAGACACGGTTCTGGAAGATCTATGAGAGAAGACTAAAGAGAGCAGACAAGCATAGATTAATAGGACAGAAAGTGAAATGAATCAAATGAGATGGATGAATGAACTGGGCAGTGATACATCAAAGATAACATTAAGGTATAGATGAGAAATGATAGGATGACTGTGCGAGGCACAAACAGAAGAAAAGCAGAGCAATTCCAAGCAAAATCTCAATTAGTTTATTTTAACACTGAAGCTGCAGTCTTTTCATCTATTATTTCTTAAGAAGACACCTTCTTATAAAGACACCTTTGTAAACAAAAGGGGGAGAGATCGTAAACATTATATTACAGGAAATAAGTATTTTATTGAAACCATATAATAAAATGGCAATGACAATGCTACTTATGTACAAAATATGCATTCTCCGCTCAACCACAAATTAGGAGATTATGCAGTAAGGTCATAAACTATCTCTAGTGACAATTAAACCTATTGTATTGTTAAGTTTTATAGATGTGTAGCACAGGTGAATCTAATAAAAAAATTGTTTTTTTCTCCCAAAGTCATCACATATGTTTCTTTCCAATCTACTTCACTAAGTCTCCTACCACTTACAGAACCCAGATCCACAAAGTAGTGCAGGGTTGGCAAACCTTTTAGTGGCCGAGTGCCCAAACTGCAACCCAAAACCCAACTATTTATTGCATAGTATCAACATGGTGAACAAATACTAATTACTAACTTATTGCTCACTGCCCTTCCACAGCTTTCAATGCTATTGGCGTCCTGAGGACACCAAAGTGATTGAAAGAAGGTAATCCAGAATATGATTGGTGCTTCTTTTCGAGACTCCCAAAAAAGGACAAAAGGAGGGACCTGGAACTACCCGGAACCTGGATTACCAAGGATAATCAAGCCCTGTCCATACATTCTCACTGTTCCTGAAATCCAAGGTAGCCCATATGTTGCTTTAATATATCCCTGAGCTTGTCCTGGGCTGTCTGGAAATGCAGGAGAATGCTTTGAGTCCTGTCTGGAGAAGTCTATTCTGTGGAGAAGGCCTGCAATCCAGCATAGAGGACTCTGAATCCCACCTCCGGCACATGTGCCATAAGTTCAATACCAGTGGAGTTGACGATTGTATAGGCATAGTTGACTATAGGCACTCCATGACAAGGAACTGGCTTTTGAAAGAATTTACAATCTTTAAATGCCCATACCCTGAACAATACTTGCTTTATCCCTCTGCTTTGGAGAACTATTCTTAAGCAGGCAGGTCAGGTACAGCTATAGTCACAAACAATCTGTAAAGTTTTTCCTGTTTCACAGAAAAATTAAGCTAACCAGGCGGCAGTAAACAATGCTAAGCTACCTAACTACAGTATGGCCGTGTTTCAAAAGAAAATCTAATTTATTACCATTGACAGGGTTTAGGAAAAGATGCTGCCATTGCAGTTAGAGGATACAGTATCTGTGCTAATCTTTTGGAATATAATAGTAAGATGTGTGTCAGCACTTTCATGGTATTTAATGGACTAAAGAGAAGAATGAAGTTCTAATTTCATCAGTTCTGCAATGGTATCAGCTTTTTTGTACCATGCATCTTTTTATGGAGCTGGAACACACTTTTTGCCCTAAGGAACAAAACTTCCAGCTCTAAGGCATACCTTAAATGTTTCTATTTCTACTGAATTTCAGAACTGCAAGCCATAACCATACATGTTTGGAGAACTGGGTTTGAGTCAATAAATCTTAAGTTCCCCTCTTAATTCACCTCTTTGACACCTTAAATTACTCTATACACTAAAGTATAAAAAATTAATGGATGTAAGAATATTGTGATGCAAAAACATTTTTTGTTTTGTTTGCAAAGTTTATAAAAAATTGATAACAAAACTATATAAATTAGGTATCTCAGTGATTATACTGACCTAAAGAATAAACATTTTGGGCTCATATAGTCAAATGGCTCATATGGTCCTGTAAATTGAAAAACATAAAAAAGATATGGCTTTTGGGATGAGGGGGAGGGGGGGGGGATGGTGACAGAAACTGAAAAACTGAAAAGGACCTGATCTTGAAGGAGTTTAAAAAGTAGCTCCATTTCAACCCTTTTCAAGTAAAAAAAAGTTTTGTTTTAAGGGTTATCACTAGAGATGAGCGAACATACTCGTCCGAGCTTGATGCTCGATCGAGCATTAGCGTACTCGTAACTGCTCGTTGCTCGGACGAGTATTTCGCCCGCTCGAGAAAATGGCAGCACCCGCCGTTTTGCTTCTTGGCGGCCAGAAACAGAGCCAATCACAAGCCAGGAGACTCTGCACTCCACCCAGCATGACGTGGTACCCTTACACGTCGATAGCAGTGGTTGGCTGGCCAGATCAGGTGACCCTGGGATAGACTAGCCGCTGCCCGCGCTGCTCGTATCATTCTCTGTCTGGATGCCGCTAGGGAGAGAGCTGCTGCTGGTCAGGGAAAGCGTTAGGGTGTTCTATTAGCTTACTGTTAGGCAGGAGTGATTCTACAACAGCCCTTCTTAGGGCTACAATAACGTTATCCTTTTTTTTTTTATTTGCTTGTGGCTGGGCTTGCTGGCACTAGTAGTGCAGCTAGTACCATATTGTGAGGAATTAGCAGGGGGACTTGCTACCATTGTGTTTAGCTCTTAGTGACACACATATCCACCTCAAACACCAAAGTGGGAAAATTTATTAGGGGTTTGATTTCAATTAGGCACAGTCTGCCAGTTTCTTTTTATTTTACGTTTATTTTTTTAATAACTCAGTGTCATCTCACCTTGCATAGTAGTGTGCTTTAATACTTGGCTAGAAAATAGCCATAGGAGAATCCAAACGGCTTACTTACGCCTACAGTAGCGTTATATATATTTGATTTCTGGTTGATCTGCTGGTGGCTGTAGTTGCTGCAGTGCATCTACTAGCAAATTGTGAGCAATTTGGAGTGAGACTTGCGACCACTGTGTTTTGCGCTTAGTGACGCACATATCCATCGCAAAGACCGAAGTGGGAAAATTTATTAGGGCCCGGGGTTGGATTTCAATTAGGCACAGTCTGCCATTTCCTTTTTTATTTTACGTTTATTTTTTTCATAACTCAGCGTCATCTCATCTGGCATAGTAGTGTGCTTTAATACTTGGCTAGAAAATAGCCATAGGAGAATCCAAACGGCTTACTTACGCCTACAGTAGCGTTATATATATTTGATTTCTGGTTGATCTGCTGGTGGCTGTAGTTGCTGCAGTGCATCTACTAGCAAATTGTCAGCAATTTGGAGTGAGACTTGCGACCACTGTGTTTTGCGCTTAGTGACGCACATATCCATCGCAAAGACCGAAGTGGGAAAATTTATTAGGGCCCGGGGTTGGATTTCAATTAGGCACAGTCTGCCATTTCCTTTTTTATTTTACGTTTATTTTTTTCATAACTCAGCGTCATCTCATCTGGCATAGTAGTATGCTTTAATACTTGGCTAGAAAATAGCCATAGGAGAATCCAAACGGCTTACTTACGTCTACAGTAGCGTTATATATATTTGATTTCTGGTTGATCTGCTGGTGGCTGTAGTTGTTGCAGTGCATCTACTAGCAAATTGTGAGCAATTTGGAGTGAGACTTGCGACCACTGTGTTTTGCGCTTAGTGACGCACATATCCATCGCAAAGACCGAAGTGGGAAAATTTATTAGGGCCCGGGGTTGTATTTCAATTAGGCACAGTCTGCCATTTCCTTTTTTATTTTACGTTTATTTTTTTCATAACTCAGCGTGATCTCATCTGGCATAGTAGTGTGCTTTAATACTTGGCTAGAAAATAGCCATAGGAGAATCCAAACGGCTTACTTACGCCTACAGTAGCGTTATATATATTTGATTTCTGGTTGATCTGCTGGTGGCTGTAGTTGTTGCAGTGCATCTATTAGCAAATTGTGAGCAATTTGGAGTGAGACTTGCGACCACTGTGTTTTGCGCTTAGTGACGCACATATCCATCGCAAAGACCGAAGTGGGAAAATTTATTAGGGCCCGGGGTTGGATTTCAATTAGGCACAGTCTGCCATTTCCTTTTTTATTTTACGTTTATTTTTTTCATAACTCAGCGTCATCTCATCTGGCATAGCAGTGTGCTTTCATACTTGGCTAGAAAATAGCCATAGCAATAGGATAGCATCGTTTGGTTTTAAAAACTAAAAAACACACAAAAAAAAAAAAAACACAAAAAAAAGGTAAAAAAAAAAATTAAAGTTATAACTCTCATTTTCAAAATGTTTAACCCGAGGGCTAGGGGTAGAGGACGAGGGCGGGGACGTGGGCGTCCAACTACTGCAGGGGTCAGAGGCCGTGGTACTGGGCGGGGTGAGACACCACCTGCTGATGAGGGAGCAGGGGAACGCCGCAGAGCTACACTCCCTAGGTTCATGTCTGAAGTTACTGGGACTCGTGGTAGAGCACTGTTGAGGCCAGAACAGTGCGAACAGGTGATGTCGTGGATTGCCGACAATGCTTCGAGCAATTTGTCCACCAGTCAGTCTTCCACGCAGTCCACCCATGTCACCGAAATCGGCACTCCTCCAGCTCCTGCACCTCAGCCTCCTCCCCCCCAGTCTGCCCCCTCCCAGCAAAATTTGCCATTTGAACCGGCATACTCTGAGGAACTGTTTTCTGGACCCTTCCCACAGTCACAAACCACTTGTCCGGTTGCTGATGAGCAATTTTCCGATGCCCAGGTTTTCCACCAGTCGCAGTCTGTGGGTGATGATGACCTTGTTGACGTAGTGGAAGAAGTGTGTAAAGAGGTGTCCGACGATGAGGAGACACGGTTGTCAGACAGTGGGGAAGTTGTTGTCAGGGCAGGAAGTCCGAGGGGGGAGCAGACTGAGGGATTGGAGGATGATGAGGTGACAGACCCAAGCTGGGTTGTGAGGCCAGGTGAACACAGTGCTTCTGAGACGGAGGAGAGTCCTCGACCAGAACAGGTTGGAAGAGGCAGTGGTGGGGCCAGACGGAGAGGCAGGGCCAGAGCAGGTGCATCAGTGCCAAATGTGTCAACTAGTGAAGCTCCCGTGGCGAGGGCTCATGTGGCGAGGGCTAGATTTTCAGAAGTCTGAAGGTTCTTTAAGGAAACACCGGATGACCGACGGACTGTGGTGTGCCACATTTGCCAAACCAGGATCAGCAGGGGTTCCACCACTACTACCACCAGTATGCGCAGGCATATGAATGCTAAACACCCCACTCAGTGGCAACAAGCGCGTTCACCTCCGGCCGTGCACACCACTGCTCCTTCCCCTGTGTCAGCTGATAGTCAGCCCCCTGCCCAGGACCCTGCCACAAAAACCCCATCGTCGCCTCCACGATCCTCCACAGCATCCACCAGCGTTCAGCTCTCCATACCCCAGACGCTGGAGCGGAAACGCAAATATAGTGCAACCCACCCGCACGCCGAAGCCCTTAATGTGCACATCTCCAGATTGCTAAGCCTGGAGATGCTGCCCTATAGGCTAGTAGAGACCGAGGACTTTCGCAGCCTCATGGCGGCGGCCGCCCCTCGGTATTCGGTCCCCAGCCGCCACTACTTTTCCCGATGTGCCGTCCCAGCCCTGCACCAGCACGTGTCAGACAACATAATCCGTGCCCTGACCAACGCCGTTTCTGACAAGGTCCACCTGACCACGGACACGTGGACGAGTGCTGCCGGGCAGGGCCACTATATATCGCTGACGGCACATTGGGTTAACTTGGTGGAGGCTGGGACCGAGTCTGACCCTGCGGCTGGTCATATACTGCCGACGCCGAGGATTGCGGGGCCTACCTCGGTCCAGGTGTTTCAGGCCTACTATGCCTCCTCCTCCTCCCACCCCTCCTCCACCTCCTCCTCCGAACGACCATCCGTGGGCATGGCGCCATCAGTCGGTAGCTATAGGCACAGCAGCAGTGCCGTCGCTAAGCGACAGCAGGCGGTGCTCAAACTGCTGAGCCTAGGCGATAAAAGGCACACCGCCCAAGAACTATTACAGGGCATCACGGCGCAGACTGATCTGTGGCTGGCACCGCTGAACCTGAAGCCAGGCATGGTTGTGTGTGACAACGGCCGTAACCTGGTGGCGGCTCTGCAACTCGGCAGACTGACACATGTGCCATGCCTGGCCCATGTGTTAAATCTGATAGTTCAGCGTTTCCTCAAGACATACCCCAATCTGTCTGATTTGCTCACGAAGGTGCGCCGCATCTGTGCGCATTTCAGGAAGTCCAGCACAGATGCTGCCACTCTCAGGGCAGCGCAGCGCCGCCTCCAACTGCCCGCTCACCGACTGTTGTGCGACGTGCCCACGAGGTGGAATTCAACACTGACCATGTTATCCAGAGTTTACCAGCAGCGCCGAGCGATTGTAGACTGCCAGATGTCAACTTCCACCAGAACTGGTAGTCAGGTCAGTCAGCTTCCTCAAGTCTACAATGAGGAGTGGACGTGGATGTCTGATATCTGTCAGGTGCTGAGTAACTTTGAGGAGTCAACACAGATGGTCAGTGGCGATGCCGCCATCATCAGCCTCACCATCCCACTGCTTGGCCTGTTGAAAAACTCTCTGGTCAGCATGAAGTCGGAAGCTTTGCGCTCCTCACAAGAGACGGGGGAAGAAGATTCCCTTGTTGATAGCCAAAGCACCCTTAGGTCTGTTTCTCAGCGCATATCGGAGGAGGTGGAGGAGGATGAGGAGGAAGAGGAGGAGAATGTTGGCGAGACACAAGAGGGGACCATTGTTGAGTCCTTCACTGTTGAGCGTGTATGGGCAGAAGAAGAGGAGTTGGAGGAGTTGGAGGAGGAGGAAATGGACAGTCAGGCCAGTGAGGGGAGTGAATTCTTACGCGCAGCAGGCCCTGGTGCACAAGCTGAAACAGTATTTCCCTTCTGACAGCGCTAGCGGCAGAGTGCGTAGTTCTGCGGGACAAGTAGCGAGGGAGAGTAGGCGAGCAGGCAGCTTGTCCAGCACTGGCAAGGGTACGCTTTACAAGGCTTTTGCCAGCTTTATGTCACCCCAGCAAGACACTGTCACCTGTCCCCAGTCTCGGCAGAGTAGGGCTGATCTTTACAGAAAGATGGTGAGAGAGTACGTAGCTGACCATACCATCGTCCTAAATGATCACACAGCTCCCTACAACTACTGGGTTTCAAAGCTGGACATGTGGCACGAACTGGCGCTGTACGCCTTGGAGGTTCTTGCCTGCCCTGCCGCTAGCGTGTTGTCCGAGCAGGTTTTCAGTGCAGCTGGTGGCATCATCACCGATAAGCGTACACGCCTGTCGACTGACAGCGCTGACAGGCTGACGCTTATCAAGATGAATAAAGCCTGGATTTCTCCTAATTTCCAATCTCCACCAGGTGAAGGAAGCTCAACCTGAATAATTTATCCACTCCTCCTCCTCCTCATTTTCCTCCTTCTCCTCCTCTTTGTACAGTAAAGCAGAGGAAACTGGCTATTTTTTTACAGGGCCCACTGGCTCTAGCTATAGTACTTTATGCATTTAATTTTTCTGGAGGGCCACCGACCCGGTCCTCTGTTTTAAACAATTTTTGGGAGTGCCACATACAGGCACTCAATCTATTCAATTTTTCTGGAGGGCCACCTACCTGCTCCTCTGGTTTGAAAACTTTTTTGGACTGCCACATACAGGCACTCAATCTATTCCATTTTTATGGAGGGCCACCTACCTGCTCCTCTGGTTTGAAAACTTTTTTGGACTGCCACATACAGGCACTCAATCTATTCCATTTTTATGGAGGGCCACCTACCTGCTCCTCTGGTTTGAAAACTTTTTTGGACTGCCACATACAGGCACTCAATCTATTCCATTTTTATGGAGGGCCACCTACCTGCTCCTCTGGTTTGAAAACTTTTTTGGACTGCCACATACAGGCACTCAATCTATTCCATTTTTATGGAGGGCCACCTACCTGCTCCTCTGGTTTGAAAACTTTTTTGGACTGCCACATACAGGTACTCAATCTATTCCATTTTTATGGAGGGCCACCTACCTGCTCCTCTGGTTTGAAAACTTTTTTGGACTGCCACATACAGGCACTCAATCTATTCCATTTTTATGGAGGGTCACCTACCTGCTCCTCTGGTTTGAAAACTTTTTTGGACTGCCACATACAGGCACTCAATCTATTCCATTTTTATGGAGGGCCACCTACCTGCTCCTCTGGTTTGAAAACTTTTTTGGACTGCCACATACAGGCACTCAATCTATTCCATTTTTATGGAGGGCCACCTACCTGCTCCTCTGGTTTGAAAACTTTTTTGGACTGCCACATACAGGCACTCAATCTATTCCATTTATATGGAGGGCCACCTACCTGCTCCTCTGGTTTGAAAACTTTTTTGGACTGCCACATACAGGCACTCAATCTATTCCATTTTTATGGAGGGCCACCTACCTGCTCCTCTGGTTTGAAAACTTTTTTGGACTGCCACATACAGGCACTCAATCTATTCCATTTTTATGGAGGGCCACCTACCTGCTCCTCTGGTTTGAAAACTTTTTTGGACTGCCACATACAGGCACTATCCAAATTGAATTGTCTCCATAGCAGCCTCCACACGTTGTCTCCATTGCTACCTCCAAAAGTCGTTTATATAGCTGCCTCCATACATCGTCCCTTTATCAAACGAGGTGTGTCAGGCCGAAATTTGGGTTGTTTTCATGGATTCCACATCAAAGTTGTTAACTTTGTCGCCACCCTGCTGTGTTATCCACAAAATACACTGGCAAACTTTTACCATTTACGGATATTATTTCAGCGCTTCTTGCGCATCTGTTTACATTCCCCTCACCCGCCATATCCTAAACTTATAAGAACGCTACTACACTTGATCTTATACAAAAGGTTCTTAGAAGTGCTGTTTGGGGAGTAGCCTAAAGACAGGGGCTTGGATTGGCGAAAGCTCGCCTGGCAGCGGAGCGCCAGCTCCATGCCAAGAATCAACTAACATAGTTTTAACTGCAGCACCTTTAATCTACTACTAGTTCACTGCCTCCATACATGGCCGCCTTATCAAACGTGCTGTGTCAGGCAGAATTTTGGGTTGTTTTCATGGCTTCCACAACAAACTTGTTAACTTTGTCGCCACCCTGCTGTGTAATCCTCAAAATATACTGGCAAACTTTTACCATTTACGGATATTATTTCAGCGCTTCTTGCGCATCTGTTTACATTCCCCTCACCCGCCATATTCCAAACTTATAAGAACGCTACTACACTTAACTTGGTGCAGGCTGGGACCGAGTCTGACCCTGGGGCTGGTCATATACTGCCGACGCAGAGGATTGTGGGGCCTACCTCGGTCCAGGTGTTTCAGGCCTACTATGCCTCCTCCTCCTCCCACCCCTCCTCCACCTCCTCCTCCTCCTCCGAATTACCATCCGTGGGCATGGCGCCATCAGTCGGTAGCTCTAGGCACAGCAGCAGTGCCGTCGCTAAGCGACAGCAGGCGGTGCTCAAACTGCTGAGCCTAGGTGATAAAAGGCACACCGCCCAAGAGCTTTTACAGGGCATTCTGCATCAAACTTGTTAACTTTGTCGCCACCGTGCTGTGTAAGCCACAAAATATACTGGAAAACTTTTTTCATTTACGAATATTATTTCAGCGCTTCTTGCGCAGATGTTTACATTCCCCTCACCCGCCATATCCCAAACTTATAAGAACGCTACTACACTTGATCTTATACAAAAGGTTCTTAGAAGTGCTGTTTGGGGAGTAGCCTAGAGACAGGGGCTTGGATTGGCAAAAGCTCGCCTGGCAGCGGAGCGCCAGCTCCATGCCAAGATCCAACTAACATAGTTTTAACTGCAGCACCTTTAATCTACTACTAGTTCACTGCCTCCATACATGGTCCCCTTATCAAACGAGCTGTGTCAGGCAGAATTTTGGATTGTTTTCATGGCTTCCATGTTAACTTTGTCGCCACCCTGCTGTGTAATCCACAAAATATACTGGCAAACTTTTATCATGTACCGATATTATTTGAGCGCTTCTTGCTCACCTCCTTTGGTTCCTCTCTGCCACCCATTGGTTTGAAGCCTGAGTCCATTTAGGGTATGTTGCCATGCCACTCTCTAGCCTGCCGCTGCTGCCGCTGCCTCTGCATGCCGTCCCCTATAGTATCGGGGTCAATTATTGGATGTTTTAGATGCTATCTAGCCTCATTCGGTCACTCTGTCATGGCCATGCTGTTGCCTATAATTTTGGCATAATGGTGCGATTAAGCAGCCTCAGAGGCATCCATGCATGCTGCCCCTGCTGTTTCCTGTCCATTTCCGTGGTGTTTCCATCCTTTTCTGAGGTTCCCAGGTGTTTGGCCAAGCTTCCCTGTGCAGAGCCTTGGTCCCCTTGAAAAATGCTCGAGTCTCCCATTGACTTCAATGGGGCTCGTTACTCGAAACGAGCACTCGAGCATCGGGAAAAGTTCGTCTCGAATAACGAGTACCCGAGCATTTTAGTGCTCGCTCATCTCTAGTTATCACAGTTGGTAACTGTAGTTATACTATGGGTTTGCAATACATACTGGTTGGCTTAGTTTCTGACAAAATCTTTGCACTTTTCATGCAATTTGTCTAGTAAGCCTATCCCCTTGGCAGGAAAATAATTGAAGTGATGTAAGCCGTGTACACCAGTTCTCATGTGCAAATTTTACCAGATTTCTGTTTCTTGAAAACAAAGCTCCCATGACCCATGCATATAGATTTCCTAGCCATTTAAATATTACTGACATACTACTTTGTCACTACTGCAAACCTGTTTAAATTGTAATTAAGACTGAACTGGGGGATGCAATGCTGGTATGAAAGATACTGAGCTTTTTTTAGATTTGTCTTTTTGTATAAATTTCTGTGATAAATATGGGGCAGTTTAAGTTTATTTTTTTTTACAATTTTAATAAATCTACCTGCAGTAGCAATGCCTCATGCGGCCCAGGGAGGGAAGATGGTATAATGAAGGAATGATATGATGATGAGAATGGTGGTTATACTTGTAACAGGGTGGCTTGTGGTTTGTGAATTCTCCAATGTGCCCAGCTGTGATTTTTTTGGTATATCATGGTGGCTATCTGGGGTCTTCTCTATAACTACCTGGGTTCTGAGGGGGCTACACTGATGTTAGATGATGGTGGTGGTAGTAGATTCCCCCGAGACACTCTCTGTATTTAGTGTCCCTGGTCTGATGGTATTTGAGAGGGTGGTGTGGTGTATTGCAGCAGGGACACAGAGATGAAGAACTTTTTCCATAAAATGAAGGCCCAATACTTGGTTACAAGCTATGAAATGGCTGGCTGAGACCCGGAAGGAGATGAGGGTGGTGGTGGTATTGTTAAGATTGTCCTTCGCTTCAGCAGCTGTTCTCTCCTGCTCTAATTCTTATTGTGACATCCAAAATTAACTATCTACAGTAACTATTGTGGTTACCCACTTTTTGTACGTGAAGTTGGGCCAAACCCATTAACAACTCACAGAAATAAAGGTAGGGTCTTCTCACACAGTGCCATCATACCTTGCCACTCTTCCTAATATCCTACTCTCACTCACAGCTTCATTATCTTCTCACAGGAACTGTCTTCAACTGCTCCTCACTCTAACTAAGTCCAAAATCAACATAATGGTGCAATGCTGCTATATCTAACAGTTGATTTTAGTGATGAGGAAAACTCCTCCTACTTTCTGGATCCAGTCAATAAGGATGTGGTACCCATCCATCCAGATCTCAACAGCCTGTAGTACAGCCACGTGGGGTAAACATTACATTTGTCATGACAATTCTATTACATATACACATAAAACATCAAAATTGATTAATTCAGTAACTATATGGGAACAGTTCAGTTCAATTAGTTGCTATAGTTAGTAGTTAAACTGTGCATCCTTAAGAGGTTTTTTTTAAACATAGTTCAGTTTAACTCTATGAACCCAAGCATAACTTTTTATCCACTGATATCACACAAAAAAGATGAAGGAATGGATGGTAAGATCTTCATATTCTTACCTACATATACCCAAGGAGTAGAGATCATATCTTTAGGGTGTAGTCACATTTATCAGGGCTTAAACAGTTAAAATCTGGTAAACAATCCACAAAATAGGTGCCATTACCTTCTTTATGCCATCTGCAATCCAAGAGAGCATGAAGGACAAACTGGCAGCGGCGGAGTGGGCCAGCACTCAGCATCTACTTACTGCAATTTTCTTAATGCCTGATCAGGCATACAACTGCCCTGCTGGCGTTGAAGAGTGAAGCAGGCTGCCTCCTGATAAATCTGGTGTGGGAGTGGGCTGATGCACTTAGTGCCAGCGTGAGATAGATCCCTCCCACTTTGTTTATATGTTTAGCACAGTATGATCATAATATTAACACTACTTTGAAGAACTTTATTTGAGAAATCAGTATAAAAATATTTGTAATTGATTCTTCTTTGTTTTTAAACATAATATATCTGTCTAGATTGCTTACCATTTTTCTTCTCGTTTTCATAGGGGCTGATGTCATTAATTTTGATGGGAACACTGTGTTATCATATCAGTTCAAAGACCGGAAGATGGCAACTGAAAAAGATGTTATCTCACTAAAATTCAAAAGCTCTTCAAGTGAAGGAGTTCTCTTCCATGGTGAAGGACAACAGGGAGACTATATCACACTGGAGCTGAAGAAATCAAAACTGGTTTTACAATTAAATTTAGGTAATCACTTAATCTAAATACACATGTCTCTTCAACATACAAGGAGACACATTTTTGTAGCATCTTTGGCTTAAAGATCCAAGTTATACCTCTGCCTCAGTCATACATTTCTGCATGGTTTTGGAACTATGTTCTTTCCAGTGCAGTTTATGATTGTCAGAAAAGTATTAGACACAATAGTAGCACTATTTAGTAAGTTAACTACTAATTGGATGTAGCACATCGTTCTCTAAATAACACCACAGAAATCAATATTCATCAATATACAGGCGGTCCTCTACTTAAGGACACCCGACTTACAGATGACCCCTAGTTACAGACAGACCCCTCTGACTTCTGGTGAAGCTCTCTGGATGCTTTACTATAGTCCCAGATTGCAATAATCAGCTTAAAAGTGTCTGTTATAAAGCTTTATTGATAATCCTTGGTCCCATTACAGCAAAAAAAATTGAAACTCCAATTGTCACTGGGGCAAAAAAAAAAATTGTCTGGAGCTACAATTATAAAATATACAGTTTCGACTTACATACAAATTCAACTTAAGAACAAACCTATGGACCCTATCTTGTACGTAACCCGGGGACTGCCTGTACTAAGTTATAGCATATAACTTAGTGACATCTTATACATTGCAGGTAGATTATCATTGACAAGTTCTTATATTAGCAAGGGCCCTTGCATTAAAATTTCTTTCTATACTAATTTGTGAATTTTTTTTCCTTTTTGGGTGCCAGACCTTATATAGATTCATCTAATATATAAATTTGAGTGTATGTGTGGGTATGTATGTATGTACGTCTGCCAATTGTTGCACAGCAGCTCTCTGTGACTCAGGGAACATTATAGACTAGGTTTTGAATCAAAATTTTCACCTCACTCTTTACAAAATCCATTTATTAACCACCATATAAAAGAGCCTTTGGCTGCTCCTGCTGTGGCAGTTAGAAGCTGAGCTGTGATTAGTCGATATTTTGCCACAGGTCATTAATATGAGCTCTGAGCTTTGATTGGTTACTATAGGCAATGAGTATAAGTAGAGATGAGCGAGCACTAAAATGCTCGGGTACTCGTTATTCGAGACGAACTTTTCCCGATGCTCGAGTGCTCGTCTCGAATAACGAGCCCCATTGAAGTCAATGGGAGACTCTAGCATTTTTCAAGGGGACCAAGGCTCTGCACAGGGAAGCTTGGCCAAACACCTGGGAACCTCAGAAAAGGATGGAAACACCACGGAAATGGACAGGAAACAGCAGGGGCAGCATGCATGGATGCCTCTGAGGCTGCTTAATCGCACCATTATGCCAAAATTATGGGCAACAGCATGGCCATGACAGAGTGACAGAATGAAGCTAGATAGCATGTAAAACATCCAATAATTGACCCTGACACTATAGGGGACGGCATGCAGAGGCAGCGGCAGCAGCGGCAGGCTAGAGAGTGGCTTGGCGACATACCCTAAATGGACTCAGGCTTCAAACCAATGGGTGGCAGAGAGGAACCAAAGGAGGTGAGCAAGAAGCGCTCAAATAATATCGGTACATGATAAAAGTTTGCCAGTATATTTTGTGGATTACACAGCAGGGTGGCGACAAAGTTAACATGGAAGCCATGAAAACAACCCAAAATTCTGCCTGACACAGGTCGTTTGATAAGGGGACCATGTATGGAGGCAGTGAACTAGTAGTAGATTAAAGGTGCTGCAGTTAAAACTATGTTAGTTGGATCTTGGCATGGAGCTGGCGCTCCGCTGCCAGGCGAGCTTTCGCCAATCCAAGCCCCTGTCTCTAGGCTACTCCCCAAACAGCACTTCTAAGAACGTTTTGTATAAGATCAAGTGTAGTAGTGTTCTTATAAGTTTGGGATATGGCGGGTGAGGGGAATGTAAACAGATGCGCAAGAAGCGCATGATGCGCATGGAGCTGGCGCTCCGCTGCCAGGTGAGCTTTCGCCAATCCAAGCCCCTGTCTCTAGGCTACTCCCCAAACAGCACTTCTAAGAACCTTTTGTATAAGATCAAGTGTAGTAGCGTTCTTATAAGTTTGGGATATGGCGGGTGAGGGGAATGTAAACAGATGCGCAAGAAGCGCTGAAATAATATCGGTAAATGATAAAAGTTTGCCAGTATATTTTGTGGATTACACAGCAGGGTGGCGACAAAGTTAACAAGTTTGATGTGGAATGCCCTGTAACAGCTCTTGGGCGGTGTGCCTTTTATCGCCTAGGCTCAGCAGTTTGAGCACCGCCTGCTGTCGCTTAGCGACGGCACTGCTGCTGTGCCTAGAGCTACCGACTGATGGCGCCATGGCCACCGATGGTAATTCGGAGGAGGAGGAGGTGGAGGAGGGGTGGGAGGAGGAGGAGGAGTGCCTGTATGTGGCAGTCCAAAAAAGTTTTCAAACCAGAGGAGCAGGTAGGTGGCCCTCCAGAAAAATTGAATAGATTGAGTGCCTGTAGGTGGCAGTCCAAAAAACTTTTCAAACCAGAGGAGCAGGTAGGTGGCCCTCTAGTAAAATGGAATAGATTGAGTGCCTGTATTTGGCAGTCCAAAAAAGTTTTCAAACCAGAGGAGCAGGTAGGTGGCCCTCCAGAAAAATTGAATAGATTGAGTGCCTGTATGTGGCACTCCCAAAAATTGTTTAAAACAGAGGACCGGGTAGGTGGCCCTCCAGAAAAATTAAATGCATAAAGTACTATAGCTAGAGCCAGTGGGCCCTGTCAAAAAATAGCCAGTTTCCTCTGCTTTAGTGTACAAAGAGGAGGAGAAGGAGGAAAATGAGGAGGAGGAGGAGTGCATAAATTATTCAGGTTGAGCTTCCTTCACCTGGTGGAGATTGGAAATTATGAGAAATCCAGGCTTTATTCATCTTGATAAGCGTCAACCTGTCAGCGCTGTCAGTCGACAGGCGTGTACGCTTATCGGTGATGATGCCACCAGCTGCACTGAAAACCCGCTCGGACAACACGCTAGCGGCAGCTCAGGCAAGAATCTCCAAGGCGTACAGCGCCAGTTCGTGCCACATGTCCAGCTTTGAAACCCAGTAGTTGTAGGGAGCTGTGTGATCATTTAGGACGATGGTATGGTCAGCTACGTACTCCCTCACCATCTTTCTGTAAAGATCAGCCCTACTCTGCCGAGACTGGGTACAGGTGACAGTGTCTTGCTGGGGTGACATAAAGCTGGCAAAAGCCTTGTAAAGCGTACCCTTGCCAGTGCTGGACAAGCTGCCTGCTCGCCTACTCTCCCTCGCTACTTGTCCCGCAGAACTACGCACTCTGCCGCTAGCGCTGTCAGAAGGGAAATAGTGTTTCAGCTTGTGCACCAGGGCCTGCTGGTATTCATGCATTCTCACACTCCTTTCCTCTCCAGGGATGAGAGTGGAAAGATTTTGCTTGTACCGTGGGTCCAGGAGAGTGAATACCCAGTAATCGGTGCTGGAATAAATTCTTTGAACGCGAGGGTCACGGGATAGGCAGCCTAGCATGAAATCTGCCATATGCGCCAGAGTACCAACACGTAAGAATTCACTCCCCTCACTGGCCTGACTGTCCATTTCCTCCTCCTCCAACTCCTCCAACTCCTCTTCTTCTGCCCATACACGCTGAACAGTGAAGGACTCAACAATGGTCCCATCTTGTGTCTCACCAACATTCTCCTCCTCTTCCTCCTCATCCTCCTCCACCTCCACCTCCTCCGATATGCGCTGAGAAACAGACCTAAGGGTGCTTTGGCTATCAACAAGGGAATCTTCTTCCCCCGTCTCTTGTGACGAGCGCAAAGCTTCCGACTTCATGCTGATCAGAGAGTTTTTCAACAGGCCAAGCAGCGGGATGGTGAGGCTGATGATGGCGGCATCGCCACTGACCATCTGTGTTGACTCCTCAAAGTTACTCAGCACCTGACAGATATCAGACATCCACGTCCACTCCTCATTGTAGACTTGAGGAAGCTGACTGACCTGACTACCAGTTCTGGTGGAAGTTGACATCTGGCAGTCTACAATCGCTCTACGCTGCTGGTAAACTCTGGATAACATGGTTAATGTTGAATTCCACCTCGTGGGCACGTCGCACAACAGTCGGTGAGCGGGCAGTTGGAGGCGGCGCTGCGCTGCCCTGAGAGTGGCAGCATCTGTGCTGGACTTCCTGAAATGCGCACAGATGCGGCGCACCTTCGTGAGCAAATCAGACAGATTGGGGTATGTCTTGAGGAAACGCTGAACTATCAGATTTAACACATGGGCCAGGCATGGCACATGTGTCAGTCTGCCGAGTTGCAGAGCCGCCACCAGGTTACGGCCGTTGTCACACACAACCATGCCTGGCTTCAGGTTCAGCGGTGCCAGCCACAGATCAGTCTGCGCCGTGATGCCCTGTAATAGCTCTTGGGCGGTGTGCCTTTTATCGCCTAGGCTCAGCAGTTTGAGCACCGCCTGCTGTCGCTTAGCGACGGCACTGCTGCTGTGCCTAGAGCTACCGACTGATGGCGGCATGGCCACGGATGGTAGTTCGGAGGAGGAGGTGGAGGAGGGGTGGGAGGAGGAGGAGGCATAGTAGGCCTGAAAGACCTGGACCGAGGTAGGCCCCGCAATCCTCGGCGTCGGCAGTATATGACCAGCCGCAGGGTCAGACTCGGTCCCAGCCTCCACCAAGTTAACCCAATGTGCCGTCAGCGATATATAGTGGCCCTGCCTGGCAGCACTCGTCCACGTGTCCGTGGTCAGGTGGACCTTGTCAGAAACGGCGTTGGTCAGGGCACGGATTATGTTGTCTGACACGTGCTGGTGCAGGGCTGGGACGGCACATCGGGAAAAGTAGCGGCGGCTGGGGACCGAATACCGAGGGGCGGCCGCCGCCATGAGGTTGCGAAAGGCCTCGGTCTCTACTAGCCTATAGGGCAGCATCTCCAGGCTAAGCAATCTGGAGATGTGGACATTAAGGGCTTGGGCGTGCGGGTGGGTTGCACTATATTTACGTTTCCGCTCCAGCGTCTGGGGTATAGAGAGCTGAACGCTGGTGGATGCTGTGGAGGATCGTGGAGGCGACGATGGGGTTTTTGTGCCAGGGTCCTGGGCAGGGGGCTGACTATCAGCTGACACAGGGGAAGGAGCAGTGGTGTGCACAGCCGGAGGTGAACGGGCTTGGTGCCACTGAGTGGGGTGTTTAGCATTCATATGCCTGCGCATACTGGTGGTAGTTAAGCTAGTAGTGGTGGAACCCCTGCTGATCCTGGTTTGGCAAACGTTGCACACCACAGTCCGTCGGTCATCCGGTGTTTCCATAAAGAACCTCCAGACTTCTGAAAATCTAGCCCTCGCCGCGGGAGCCCTCGCCACGGGAGCTTCACTACGTGACACATTTGGCGCTGATGCACCTGCTCTGGCCCTGCCTCTCCGTCTGGCCCCACCACTGCCTCTTCCAACCTGTTCTGGTCGAGGACTCTCCTCCGTCTCAGAAGCACTGTGTTCACCCGGCCTCTCAACCCAGCTTGGGTCTGTCACCTCATCATCCTCCGATCCCTCAGTCTGCTCCCCCCTCGGACTTCCTGCCCTGACAACAACTTCACCACTGTCTGACAACCGTGTCTCCTCATCGTCGGACACCTCTTTACACACTTCTTCCACTACGTCAAGAAGTCATCATCACCCACAGACTGCGACTGGTGGAAAACCTGGGCATCGGAAAATTGCTCAGCAGCAACCGGACAAGTGGTTTGTGACTGTGGGAAGGGTCCAGAAAACAGTTCCTCAGAGTATGCCAGTTCAAATGGCAAATTTTCCTGGGAGGGGGCAGACTGGGGGGGAGGAGGCTGAGGTGCAGGAGCTGTAGGAGTGCCGATTTCGGTGACATGGGTGGACTGCGTGGAAGACTGACTGGTGGACAAATTGCTCGAAGCATTGTCGGCAATCCACGACATCACCTGTTCGCACTGTTCTGGCCTCAACAGTGCTCTACCACGAGTCCCAGTGACTTGAGACATGAACCTAGGGAGTGTAGCTCTGCGGCGTTCCCCTGCTCCCTCATCAGCAGGTGGTGTCTCACCCCGCCCAGGACCACGGCCTCTGACCCCTGCAGTAGTTGGACGCCCACGTCCCCGCCCTCATCCTCTACCCCTACCCTCGGGTTAAACATTTTGAAAATGAAAGTTATAACTTTAATTTTTTTTAAACTTTTTTTTGTGTTTTTTTGTGTTTTTTAGGTTTTTTTTGTGTTTTTTAGTTTTTAAAACCAAACAATGCTATCCTATTGCTATGGCTATTTTCTAGCCAAGTATGAAAGCACACTGCTATGCCAGATGAAATGACGCTGAGTTATGAAAAAATAAACGTAAAATAAAAAGGAAATGGCAGACTGTGCCTAATTGAAATCCAACCCCTAATAAATTTTCCCACTTTGGTCTTTGCGATGGATATGTGCGTCACTAAGCGCTAAACACAGCGGTCGCAAGTCTCACTCCAAATTCCTGACAATTGGCTAGTAGATGCACTGCAGCAAGGACAGCCACCAGCAGATCAACCAGAAATAAAATATATATAACGCTATTGTAGGCGTAAGTAAGCCGTTTGGATTCTCCTTTGGCTATTTTCTAGCCAAGTATGAAAGCACACTGATGAGATGACGCTGAGTTATGAAAAAATAAACGTAAAATAAAAAGAAACTGCCAGACTGTGCCTAATTGAAATCCAACCCCTAATAAATTTTCCCACTTCAGTCTTTGCGATGGATATGTGCGTCACTAAGCGCTAAACACAGCGGTCGCAAGTCTCACTCCAAATTCCTGACAATTGGCTAGTATATGCACTGCAGCAAGGACAGCCACCAGCAGATCAACCAGAAATAAAATATATATAACGCTATTGTAGGCGTAAGTAAGCCGTTTGGATTCTCCTTTGGCTATTTTCTAGCCAAGTATGAAAGCACACTGATGAGATGATGCTGAGTTATGAAAAAATAAACGTAAAATAAAAAGGAAATGGCAGACTGTGCCTAATTGAAATCAAACCCCTAATAAATTTTCCCACTTTGATGTTTGAGGTGGATATGTGTGTCACTAAGAGCTAAACACAACGGTAGCAAGTCCCCCTGCAAATTCCTCACAATATGGTACTAGCTGCACTACTAGTGCCAGCAAGCCCAGCCACAAGCAAACAAAAAAAAAAAAAGTATAACGTTATTGTAGCCCTAAGAAGGGCTGTTGGGTTCTTGTTGAATCACTCCTGCCTAACACTATTCTAATAGAACACCCTAACGCTTTCCCTGACCAGCAGCAGCTCTCTCCCTAGCGGCATCCAGACACAGAATGATCCGAGCAGCGCGGGCAGCGGCTAGTCTATCCCAGGGTCACCTGATCTGGCCAGCCAACCACTGCTATCGATGTGTAAGGGTACCACGTCATGCTGGGTGGAGTGCAGAGTCTCCTGGCTTGTGATTGGCTCTGTTTCTGGCCGCCAAAAAGCAAAACGGCGGGAGCTGCCATTTTCTTGAGCGGGCGAAGTATTCGTCCGAGCAACGAGCAGTTTCGAGTACGATAATGCTTGAACGAGCATCAAGCTCGGACGAGTATGTTCGCTCATCTCTAAGTATAAGCCTATGTGTGAGGTAAGACAGATAGTGATAGAGACAGAGAGGCAGGCATTCAGGGAGATTGAGTGAGTGACAGAGAGACAGACAGTGAGAGTGAGTGACAGAGAGATAGGCAGGGAAATGAGTGAGGGACAGACTGGCAGGGAGAGTGACTAACAGAGAGACATGCAGGGAGAATGAGAGACAGGCAGGGAGAGTGAGTAAAAGAGACAGCGAGACAGGTATGGAGAGTGAGTAAAATACAGGTAGGGTGATAGACAGAAAAAGTGAGTGAGAGACAGGCAGAGAGAGTAAGTGAGACACAGGCAAGGAGAGTGGTGAGAGACAGTGAGACAGGCAGGGAGAGTGCATGGAAGACAGGTAGGGAGAGTGAGTGAGAGACAGGCAGGAAAAGTGAGTGAGTAAGAGACAGAGAGACGGGCAGGGAGAGTGAGTGAGAGAAAGAGAGACAGACAGGGAGTGTGAGAGCCAGGCAGGGATAGTGAGAGCCAGGCAGGGAGAGTGAATGATTGAGAAACAAAAAGGGCGAGATAGATACATGTATAGATATACATTTTTTTTTGGTTAAGTGATTCTATTTTGTTATAGATATGAGCAGTTATTTACTATCCCAGGCAATGCCGGGATCTACAGCTAGTTTCTACATGTATTAGAAAAAGATATCTAGGTAGATGTTATAAAGCAAAAAATTAATTTGGCCGATGTACATATGATGACCGGTGAATAAAGCCCCGCTACAGACAGCATACAGGCAAGAATGTAAAGCAGAAAAACATTGGTGTAAATGTAGGCTCACAATTATTATCTTACCAAATATATAAATAGCACACTTTATTTGCATTTTAGTAGCTATAAAACATAAAGTATAGGGAAAATATTCTTATTTCCATTCAGAATGAAATCTTGAGCTGAAATCTGGCTAACGGTTTATTTTTATTTCACATGTCAACATGTTCTTTGTATTCACTAACAATTTATTTTTATATCAAAAAGACATCTGATATATTATTTCCTTGAAATATGTGACAATGTGGTCATTAAATTTTATTTACTTGTGTAGTAAAATAATTAGGTAGGTGTCAGGTAGTCCTCTATTTGTACATAAAAAGAATATGTGTCTAGCATGAACATTTAAGTTTTTTTTTTTTTAAGAAACAGGAGCAAAGTCTAAAAAGGCAAAATATAATAGGGTATAATCTTCAATCCCTTTATATTGGAAAAAAGTGCAGAAAAAGTAGCAAAAAGCTTTGTTTGTGCTATATCATTCATACTTGAGGAAGGCAGCTATTTAGCTGAAAGAACAGCTAAAATAGTATTATGCTTCTTCACAAGAATAATATACTGGTATATAGAGATATATCTCTATATGGAAGCATATTGTATATTTAAAATCTAAAGTATATACATGATGTCTGCCTTAATGACACCCTACTTACAGATGACTCCTAGTTACAGATGACTCCTAGTTACAGATGGACTTCTCTGCCTCTGGATGCTTTACTTTATAATAATAAAGTATTACTTTACTTTAACATTATAAGTTATAACTGTAAACATGAGAAGATACAAAAGTTTGCCTATTTTTCTTATAATGTGTTCATTTTTTTCCTTTTTATTTTCTTTATTTATGTGAAGATTTAAAAAACCACACACACCAATATTACCGGAGAGAATAATTACTGTTTTAAATAATTGCAGAGGGGTCCACAAAATCTGGAAGTCATCCATTATATCTTATCTTGCTGCAAATAAAACTTAGTTCATTCTGTAAATAGTGCAAATTCTTTTAGACAGTCAAGAATTTTGAAAATTGTTTTTAAAAGTACATAAAAATGTTTTGGATATATCAATGTATGGTATTCACTTTTTACATGTGGTCAGTAAAATTATCTTCTTTCTATACTAGGAAGCAACCAGTTTGGAAATATCTATGGCCATACCACAGTGACTACAGGGAGCCTTCTTGATGACCATCATTGGCACTCTGTTATAATAGACCGCCATAAAAAACATATAAACCTTACACTTGATAATCATGTACAACATTTCAAAACCAATGGCGAATTTGTTAAATTAGACCTGGATTTTGAGGTAAGAAGAAAAGTTAAAATTGTAGAATGTTATTAAAATAAAAAACAACTTACAAAATTTTTAAAAAGTTCTTTTAGACACCATACATGTTATTTGCATTTATTACCTCTGCCATAAGTGTATGAAGGATATCAGATCTTCACAGATGACAATAGTTCTCAGCTTTCAGTGAAGTGTTCATGATTGTAAGGGGTAATTCTGAACATAGGGGGATATTTACGTATGATAGCCCCGCCGCTGCAAATTCGCAGCCCGATTCATGATGAGGCTTCTGCCTCTTCATGTATCGGGCTGCCAGCTGCGCAGCGTTTTTCCTATGCCAGGCAGGGCCTGGCGTAGAAAAAAACGCAACCGGCGACTTTTCACGTATGAAAAGTCGCCGGCAGCAGCGAGTGCGCAGGCGCGGGGACAGTAACGCCCCGCGCCGGCCCACTCCAGTCTGACCGTGCCCCCCGCTTGGCCGGCCGTGCCCCCCCTTCACGCCCCTTCACGCCCCACTGGCGTGAAGGTGGCGGATAGTGAAAAATAATCGCAAAAGCTAGCAATAAGCTAGCATTTGCGATAATTTCAGGGCCTCTGCGCCACTGGCGGTGCGCAGAGGCCCTGATAAATATGCCCCATAGAGTTCATGCTGAACATAGCATTACGCCTCAGATTTCATTGTCAGACAAAGACACAGATCCTGAAGGCTTAGTTGTGCTTTCACTATTTTAACAGAATAGCTGTCCTGTTCAAAGATCAAGGGAATTGTTCTGTTATCATCGCAGGTTTACCACCAAAAAATAAAATAAAGGATTATCAAAATGACAAATATTCCCCAACAAATACAACCCCTGAAACAGCCTCTCAGTGTAGGAAGATAAAATTAAATCTACAGTTGTCTTATCTTGTTAACAGGCCTCAAGAAAAAAACAGAAATGTATAAATAAATATCTGTGGTCATGTTGCATCTTTAATGCGTACTTTCTACTAGATTGTCATTCACTCCAAGATGAATAATGCACATTGTACTGAATGCTTACTCACAGTGTGCATTTACTGCTTGTTTATAGTCAGGCATATAAGACGTACCATACACTCACCGGCCACTTTATTAGGTACACCTGTCCAACTGCTCGTTAACACTTAATTTCTAATCAGCCAATCACATGGCGGCAACTCAGTGCATTTAGGCATGTAGACATGGTCAAGACAATCTCCTGCAGTTCAAACCGAGCATCAGTATGGGGAAGAAAGGTGATTTGAGTGCCTTTGAACGAGGCATGGTTGTTGGTGCCAGAAGGGCTGGTCTGAGTATTTCAGAAACTGCTGATCTACTGGGATTTTCACGCACAACCATCTCTAGGGTTTACAGAGAATGGTCCGAAAAAGAAAAAACATCCAGTAAGCGGCAGTCTGTGGGCGGAAATGCCTTGTTAATGCCAGAGGTCAGAGGAGAATGGGCAGACTGGTTCGAGCTGATAGAAAGGCAACAGCGACTCAAATCACCACCCGTTACAACCAAGGTAGGCAGGTGAGCATCTCTGAACGCACAGTACGTCAAACTATGAGGCAGATGGGCTACAGCATCAGAAGACCACACTGGGTGCCACTCCTTTCAGCTAAGAACAGGAAACTGAGGCTACAATTTGCACAAGCTCATCGAAATTGGACAGTAGAAGATTGGAAAAACGTTGCCTGGTCTGATGAGTCTCGATTTATGCTGCGACATTCGGATGGTAGGGTCAGAATTTGGCAACATGAAAGCATGGATCCATCCTGCCTTGTATCAACGGTTCAGGCTGGTGGTGGTGGTGTCATGGTGTGGGGAATATTTTCTTGGCACTCTATGGGCCCCTTGGTACCAATTGAGCATTGTTGCAATGCCACAGCCTACCTGAGTATTGTTGCTGACCATGTCCATCCCTTTATGACCACAATGTACCCAACATCTGATGGCTACTTTCAGCAGGATAATGCACTATGTCATAAAGCTGAATTCATCTCAGACTGGTTTCTTGAACATGACAATGAGTTCACTGTACTCAAATGGCCTCCACAGTCACCAGATCTCAATCCAATAGAGCATCTTTGGGATGTGGTGGAACGGGAGATTCGCATCATGGATGTGCAGCCGACAAATCTGCGGCAACTGTGTGATGCCATCATGTCAATATGGACCAAAATCTCCGAGGAATGCTTCCAGCACCATGTTGAATCTATGCCACGAAGAATTGAGGCCGTTCTGAAGGCAAAAGGGGGTCCAACCCGTTATTAGCATGGTGTACCTAATAAAGTGGCCGGTGAGTGTATATACTTGAGAATAAGCTGACCCTAGTATAAGCCAAGGCCACTAATTTTATCACAAAAAACTGGGAAAACCTTTTGACTCCAGTATAAGCTGAGGGTAGGAAATGCATTGCTCACAGCCTCCCCAATATATAGCCTGCCAGCCCCCTGGAGTATATAGCCTGCCCCCTGTACTATATAGCCTGCCAGAGCCAGCCCCCAGTAATGTATAACCTGCCAGCCCCAGACCCAGTGTATATAAGCCGGCCAGCCCCTGCCCCAGTGTATATAAGCTGGCCAGCCCCTGTCACACTGTATATAACCTGCCAGCCCCTGCCCCAGTGTATATAGCCTGCCAGCCCCTGCCCCAGTGTATATAGCCTGCCAGCCCCTGTGTATATAGCCTTTCAGCCCCTGCTCCAGTGTATATAGCCTGCCAGTCCCTGCCCCAGTGCATATAGCCACTAGCCCATGCCCCAGTGTGTATAGCCACCAGCCCCTGCCCCAGTATGCAGCTGGCCTCCTCCTCTGGTCGTACATCTGGCACTCAGCTCTGTCGTGCAGCTAGTTGATTAAAAAAAAATGATAAAAAAAAAAATCAAAACTCACCTTTCCGGCGGCCCCCACCGGTCTTCAGTGTGATCTACTGGCACACACAATGCCATTGCAGCGGCTGCGTCTGACGTCAGATCATGTGACGGTCATGGGCCTGCTGCCGGACGGATCACACAGAGAATCTACGGGGGCCTCCGGAAAGGTGAATTTTGATTTATTTATTTTTTTGACTCGAGTATAAGCCGAGTATGGGTTTTTCAGCACATTTTTCGTAGATATCACAATAATAAAGACATATCCTAAAGAAATACTTGACATATCTCTGTTTTTGGATGTATTTTTATTTTAATCAAATTATATTGCACTCCCTCCTGAGCCAGTGTAAAGAAAAGGGTCACAATTTTGGGGCTATTAATGGAAATCTACAGCTAAATTATAAATATCCAATGTGTTCCATTAAGGTATTCCGTATGTTAGTCTCTCTCCTGTTGTTTCCCTTGCTGGGTATATGCTCTACTCATATCACAATGAAATGGTTGCTTAGCAGCAACATAATTTTGCCTCTATAGATACTTGATTCTATGGAGCTATGTTTTATCTATCAAAATGCTTCAGAAATCCTGTATTATATAAATTACATGGACTTGCCACCATATTCTCTCCATAGGTTATAAATCATGAGATCACAGCTCAGCCCTGACTTTAAAATTATGGCATCTACACTTACTTAGGAGACTCTGGATCGGGAGGATAATCACATTGCATTTCCAGCAAGCAGAGATAGTACTGTCTCTGGATGGTCTTGTGATGCTGCACTGAATGGGACATGCTAAAAATTTGAAGTCTTGAAGATAATGTAGCACTGCAGAAGTAAGTGCAGTGAAGGGAGAAGATTGTGATGTGGAGTCATGTGGGTGCAGCCCTTGCAAAATAGACATAATCATTTTTCTTAGTTTATTTTGAGAATTTTTGGGGCGTATTGCAATTTTTCCGCTTTTTTGTGGACTTTTTGTGAGATTCCAGACGTGCTAAATGTCGCAAATGACATTTATGCTTTCAAATTGTTAAAATTTGCAGCATTTTTTGCCTCAAAAAATTCCAGATGAAACCATACTTAAGGAAAACTTAAAAAATGGAAAGAAGTGACTTGAGACTTTTTTGCAACATTTTTGAGACATTCGTAACAATAAAAACATTTAACACAAGAAAAAGGTGAGATTGATAAATTACCAAAGTAGCAGACTGAAGAGAGAAGATAATTACAACCTTTAATAGTCTAATATATAATTTTTTAAATATGTTGATGCAAAATGAAATACTGTAACATATTTTAAAATTAAAAAAAAAGAATAATGTAAATATAAATACTTTCATTTCCATTCCAGCTTACCTTTGGAGGTATGCCTTTGTCGGGAAAGCCAAGCTCAAGCAACAGAAGGAATTTCAAAGGTTGTATGGAAAGTATTAAGTATAATTCACTTAATATCACTGACCTTGCCAGGAGAAAGAAGATGAATTCCTATAATGTGGTACGTAGGGCACCCGTGTCCTTGCCCTAAGTGTGAATAGTATGATAAACTGTATAATTGTAAGCCTGTTGCCCATTAAATAGCAATGTTCTGCTGCTTTTGCTTTATTGGTTTTAGATGAATATATAGTAGGTTTAGCTATGTATGCTATGTAGAGCACATTACCGATGTAAATATTTGTTTCTAATAGTAGCAATGTAATGATGTTGATTTTCATTTTCTTTAGAGATAAGTGTATAAAAATTCTCTGTTGCTATGTTTTTTCATTTGTATTAAATAATATAAAAGCACTCATTATGCTTAGTGTAACTTGCACTAAAAACTTAGGAGACAACACTATGTACAGTTTCATCAATTTACTCTAAATGTGTTTTTTTGTAAAAAAATTGTAAAACTTGAAATAAAAGTTATGGGACCCATTTATCATATACTGGCGCTTGCTATCATATGCCCCACACCAACCCACTCTGCTGCTGGCCATGCCACCCTAAGCATTGCTCAATGCCCACTAGACCACAGCCAAGAATAACACCTATTTGAGGGCTTGTATGCTGACCCTGATAAATCTGGCCGATGGTGTTATACAGTAAAGTTTAATTTAAGTAAAATAGTCACTAAATCACTAAATAATGACAAAGAAATTAGCTCCATTTCCAAATACAAATTATATATATGTTCAATGACTTCAAAGAAAGAAAAGACCAAATTAAAAAATGCAAAAACACACAAAAACTCAGACAATCATTTTGGGAATTATGTATAAAATGTTTAAAATACAGTTTATTTGATTGAATGCAGACTATTTACTAGATCTTGACGCAAAGTTCTCTCTATCGACAAAGTTTTATGTATGTCTCATAAATTTCATTTATTGAGCCTGTTTGTTTTCTTACTTTCAGGATAATTTAAGTTTTACCTGTGTGGAATCACATGCAGTTCCAGTCTTTTTTAATGCCACAAGCTACTTGGAAGTTCAAGGACGAGAAGATGAGGATGTACTATCCGTTAGTTTGCATTTCCGTACTTGGAATCCAAATGGTCTCCTCCTTTTCACCACTTTTTCAGACGAAATTGGGAGTGTTGAAATTGACTTAACAGAAGGCAAAGTTTTTGTGCATGTAAACATCACTAAGTCAAAGAAAAACCGTATTGACATTTCTTCAGGTAAGTTGTTATAATTTGTATCTAAAGCTTTACACGCATGACCATATTTGTGTGCCATGAGTTAGCCAAACAAATGGTAGCTATTTTATGACACCATTGATTTCTATTGTGCACGTTGAAGGTGCAGTGCTTGCACTGTGTCTCATTGCAACTCTGAATGTTCCCACCCGAGACGCAGAATATTATAAAACAAATCCTATTCCTGCAAAGATTTGTGGCATGACCAGTGATTTGGCCATGGATGTTGACCTGGTTTGCAGTGCTCACCCACAAAGTTAGTTGGGCAAGGAGCAACGGAACACAGCCTTTTGCTTGCAGGCCATAAATTTAACATTGCCTTGTGTATGAGACCTAATACTGTATTCTAAAGTAAATATAAATACTGGCTTTGATTTTTAGACTTTCTGCTCAACAAACTTTTCACATAGTCTGTCACCTGCCTTTACCCCTTTTAAACCTTTGTGTGACATGAAAAGATGTTTCAAAAACTAAAGCTATCATTCCACTGTAGCAATGTATGCTTGACACAATGAATTTAGAAAATCTTCTGTTCAGTTGATTGATGTGAATGATACTTTAGATGTTATCCACAAGCTACAGAGTCTTTCCCCACACAATTATAACTCAATCTTCCCCATTCCCTAGCTAGGCCTCTGTTTTATATAGATACTGCTTTATCCACTTAAGACACAATAATAACAAGAAACTTAGAAATTAACCACCAGTTAAAATACTTGTTCTTTTGAGCTAACGAGAAATAAAATAATGTAACTAAAAAGTTTTTGTAAAAAAAGGAAACAAGTGATATATATTTAAATTCCAGCATTATTAGTGTATTATTTCCTGAACGATACAGAATTGTTGTTTGCTGAATGCAATATTTCAAATTAAATATATTCAAATGAGTTAACTCAGAACAGAGCTGTCTCATGAGATCTACAAAGTTTTATTGTGCAAATTAGAAAGGTAGCTTTATGGTTATATTTTACTCAGATGACACAATTTTATGAGCCTTTAGCTCTTTTTCATGCAATTTTTTTCCCCCCAAATCAGAAAATGAATTCCTTTGCCTTGAGCCTATTTTCCACCTCATAGTTAACATTTCATTGTTAATCCTGAGGCTCAAGGCCCTGTCTTTCTATATGTCCTGTCAACTGCAAGAGTATTAGATATGTGAGGTATAGATATCTTTTTGTCACATAAATCTGCATCAGATAAATCTATCTGCTGCCACAAGGCAGCTTTGAGCCCTTGGGATTCCTTTGTGAGTGTCATATTGTCATAAGCAAATCAGTTCACAAATATATCATACCTTAGGTGAAGGTAAAGTCCCTACGGAGTAAATTTAATATTTAATAAAAGTACCAAAAATTATTTATTCAGAATTCCAAAGCAGAACCTGATTTAATATCTCTTTTTTATGTGTTTCCCATCTATTAAAGAGAACCCGTCAGGCAAATTAACCCTCTAAACTAAATATATTTTCATAAACTGAGGTCCTAAAGCTGTATGCAAATGACCTGAGAGATATCCAATGAGTCCTTATCATATTCAAGCTGTCCAGCTTATTCATGAGTGGGAGGCACAGCCACACCCTCAAGTGCTTGACTGACTGCCTGCATAATGATGTGAGTTAAAATGGTGTAATGGCTCCACCATCCGGGTGCTGGCCATGCCCCCTGCACCATGTGTGTGTGTATTTGAAAGATACAGCAGCTCCAGGCAGCCATGTTATAGCAGAACATGTCTCTCACACATCTTACTAAATGTGTATAGGTCAGCAGATAAAGCACAGACACTAGCAATGCTTTACTATACATTGCACACAGACATGAGCAGGGGGAGGGGAGGGGTAACAGGGGTGACTTCACTGACTCTGACCATGTGACCAGCCTCATTTACATAATGAAGAAAAGATGATTTTACAATGATTAATGCATGAATTGACTAGATAAAGGCAGGGATGGAACATTGTTACAATTCTATTTGGTACATTCAGTTCCTAAATAAGATCCATCACCACTTGTATTCCCCATGAAATAACAATTCTGGATAATTATTTCCTCTTACTATCACTTCATTAGTTTCTTCCTGAAATTAAAAAATACCATACTGAGTGGGACCATTCAGCTTGTTATGTGACTCTTCACAGTCAGACACGGTAGTGACTGGACAATACCAGGACAAACTTGCGCTGGTAAAATAGAGCTCTCAATTTATAAATTTCTTTCTAGGAGAAAAACAGCAGAATGGGGCAATGTAGAGATAAAAATGGAAATTATTAGATGCAAGAATTGGAAAAAATTATCAAGCTGTCTTTTGGGCTTTACATGGTTTTAAGAAGTTTTTAGACTTTTTTCCGACTAGTACTATAGGGGTTCATGGCCTTGTAAAAAGGGGTGTGGCTTCACAGCAAAAAGTCTGTGCCTCAAAAAATTAAGTCAGTGATCAAGAAAATTGTGCAGTGAACTTAACCAACTAATAGTCTTTTGCTACTCAGAGTTATCATCCTTCATCAGAGACAATGATAAATCAGGGGCAACAGGATACTTTATAGCCATAAGTAAACTTAGAAATCACCTCCATACAAAAAATGGCACCACAAAAAGCACAAGAAGTACTGACCAAAAACATCACAAACATTTTTTTATTAATATTACAAAAACAAAAACTATTTAATAATAATTAGCAGATAAGTAAATACATAGAGCAAAATCAGAGTATTGAGCATAAAAGATAAAGATTGTGGAATTCCATCTAATTGTGGTGTAGTAATAATGGCAATTTATGGCCTGCGGCCTCACTTGGTGTCCAGAATTTCAATATGACTGGAAAATTCAACAAGCTGCAAGGAGGGAAAAAACAGGGATCGCTCGAAGTGCTGCAAAGTAATCAAATAAATTTATTGTAGAAAGGCAGGCCGCAGAACTTCAAGCCATTCCTGCGTTTTCCCCTCCTTGCTACTAATACTATTTAGGACATGAGATGGAAAGGAATAGCATTCTCAGGAGACGTAACGTAACCACACTGCTATGCCACAATTATAGTCCAAAATTGAGGGTCGTGTTATAACTTGATGTTCAGCGACATACCAATGTGGTTGAAGTGTGGCTATTGGGAAAAGAAGTCACAGCAAATATTCTGGTGGAAAATCTGTGACAAGGTTCCACCATCTGAACATATGAATGTTATGGCAGTTTAAAAGGAATCAAAAGATTTGGAACTTTGTGTCATAAACAAAGAGCTATTGCTTAATGTAATGTATATTAGGAACCAACACACAGTTCATTGGAGAAGAGTGTATTCATAAGTTGAGAGATATAAAATGGGAAAGTTATTTTCCTGTTCACCCAGCCTCTTCTCCTGACATTGTAAAACAATTTCCCACTCATTGTGCTGAATATTCTCTCAATATTTCCATTTTGTGTATAACTTTCCAAGGCTCACATTATGTTACCATTGCGGTATACAATTATTGTAAGCTCCATGGCTAGATGCATTCCGATTTACTCTCTTCGTGTACACTTAATGCTCTGTTTGGATGTTTCAATTCCTTTGCTAAGTGCGTAAAGCTTGGAAATGTATATTTAAGAATAGCTGTATTGCTTTGTAAAGACTTTATTATTGGCATCAGACAGGTGCAAGGACATTTAAGTAAATGCACTGTACATCTCATAAAGGAATACAATTACTGAAACGGTATGGAATCCACTATGTAGAGGTTAATATCCCTTTGTTATAAAACTTGAAAAGCAAGCAACATATTTCTTTTTGTCTAGACAATTCTTTGTAGTAATTGTAGTGCAGCAGTGGTAGTGGAAAATGAAGCATATTCAACTTGAGTCATGACATTGTAGCATTACAGTGCGTCTATTTCTATGTGAGCTTTTGTACTATAACCAAAACCTATGGAATACTAAATACTTTAGTTAATATTGTTCTATCTTTAAGTTATAAGAAATGTAAAAGTTTTGCCTTGGGAACATTTTAGCTCATACAGAATTCATTCTTTAGTGATTTATTGGAAAAAACTGACAAATGGTAATTGTTTATTTTTTAAACAATAGTTTTTATTTGGTTTTCAAACAATAGGTAGGAATATAATAATAGAATCACCTTCACGTACACTTCAATGCATTCTTCATTAATTGAGCAGCGAAACGCAAATTATTTTTACTTACTGTACCTCTTGTCTTGACTTGACAAACTGTATTTCATCAACCTTGATAAACAACATTTCAGAGAATGTTGTTTGGAGTCTTAATGCTACATTGGGCTACTCAATGTCACGTTACGGTTATCAGTTTTCATTGTTCTGTTTCATTATATGAGCATTATACATTATGAGCACTAGAATTATAATTACATAACAGAGCCGTAGGAATTAAATACTGTTACAGATATAAGACCTTCCATTATGTATTGCTTTGCATTTAATTCCATGTAAAGGGGTACCTTCTGTCAATTGTTAATTTTGCTGAGTACAACAGCAAATATTTTTTAAAAAGGTGCAATTTGTTCCGCAAGTCGTACCATTGCCTTTCCTAAGCATGGTCTGGACTGGCATATTATTGCGCAATCATTTGCGCCCATATAGGTGCAAAAGTATAATAAATCGGGTGCAAACATCTGTAAAGAGGTGCAATGTAATGACAAATACGGCGCAACAACACATTGAGGCGTAATATTCCAAAAAAGAGCAAAATAGGCGGAAAACAGTCATTATGCAGCAAAAAGGCGCAGAAACACCAGCGGAAGGAAAAGATAAATGACCCCCTATGTGTCAGTTACTTTGTGGTCTGTGAGGAAAACTATATATTTATCAGAGGTGTGAAATGTAGTATGAGGCTGATCCAATAATCCCCACAATCTTTAGAGTGTATAAATATACACTCTTTTACCAGTGTGCTGCAGAAAATTAGCAGCCAAAGGAGCTAAACTGTGAGGTCTTGTTTATTTGGTGTAAATTAAATGGAGGAGTCCCATAAGAGGAGCCAGGGCATGAACGAGGGATAGGTAGAGGTCGGCAATCGACTAAGGTGTCAACTTTGCGCTGCCTGTATAGGGGAACAGGCTGGATGTGGCTGCATAAGGCTCCATAAGGAGAGATAGCTACACCTCCTCCAGTTACAAGAGACCTCTCTTATGGCTATGGCAGCCCAATGCCCACATAAACTTCCTAGTTGAGAAAGGCAAGTGGGTCAATCTCTAGCATATTGTAATTTCTGAAAGATCTCAAAGCCATTGTACGGTCAGGCGTTTGAACTCATGGCTAAAGTAAGGTCAAAGGGGAGAGACAATTAATTAACATATTAAGTCAGCAGTTTCAGCTGCTTGCATAGGAACATTTCAAAGGGCAGAAATTTGGAAATACTCCTGTTTTTATTTTCAAAACCTGTGAATGCGGAGAATGTCCATGCTGGAGTTGCCTTGTGGCCATCACAAATTGTGAATAGTGCAATCCTGTGTAGACCACTAAATCTATTATACTGTAAAAAAAACCCCACTAAATCATTTTGGGGGAAATGTATCATATGCCAGCAAACTGTGTGTCGGGGAACAATTAGCCTGAAAAACTTTCAGGTCCTAATGTCTACAAGCTATAGCTAGTTTGCAAGTGCGGAGCAGGAATGCCCTGTGCTGGCCCACTGCACTTCCAGAAGCACCCCCTTCATGTGCACATGGCGTGATAGGGGAAATATTCACAATTTCTGGCAGCTCTATAGTAATTTCCATTATTTCAAGGCTTGTATGCCAAAAAAATGTCGTACAAGTCCTGATAAATGTGTAACATAAATCTTAGATCCTAAGTAAATGGAACAAATCCCTTTTAGGAATAATAGATATTTCATTCTTGCAGCATGCAATTGTTACCACTTTCAACCTAGTGATGGAAAAACATCATTGCACATTGCGATCCTTGTGTTGTGATAAAATATAGGCTAATGAGTTTACACTGAAGTGGAAAAAGAAAGTTTGAAGTGCAAGTGGAAAATAAATGATTTTTCTAATACAGTATCATTAGTTGTTCTTGCAGATGCAATTTTAATGATACAGAGTCGTGATTAAATTACAAGCTCTTCAGTTTGTGATAAGGATAAGTCTAGCAATGTTCTGTAATGACTTTTCCAAATTGCATTATTTCTCTTAAGAGAAGACAGAGCTTAGTATTATGTGTTTATTCATGTTACTAAACTATACCCAGGGTTTAAGTACATAAGCAACATCCCGGCTCTCAAGCTAATTGACTTTTTTTTATTATGTTGGTAAATCCATTATTTTCGACCAATTTTTCATGTTGTCCTTGTAAATTTGAAGGACCACATGAAAAAAAGGAATGAAGTCCCATTTATGTTTCTTGAACAAATAAAATACATGTTCCTCATAGACTAAAAAAGGCTGCATTAAAATTGAATATGAACATTTTATTAACCCTTTCCATTAAACGGATGTAACAGAACTGTGCTGTGGAAAGGGACTTCTCATGAACTGCAGTACTATTACATTACATGTTAGACTCTGCTTATGGCAGGATTTGACTGTAAACGTCAGCACCCCCTTGAATTATCAGTTATAATACAATGCAATACGTAAAATCTCATCACTTAGCTATAGATACTCGAAAATGATGTACCTGAAAAGTGTATCTTGTCCTACAAAAATAAGCCTCATTTCCACAATAAATAAAAAATGACTAGAGATGAGCGAGCACTAAAATACTCGAGCCGAACTTTTCCTGATGCTCGAGTGCTCGTATAACAAACCCCATTGAAGCCAATGGGAGACTCGAACATTTTTCAAGGGGACCAAGCCTCTGCAATAAAATGTGTCATTTTATTGAGAAATACGGAAGTCAGTCCTGTTTGTTCATTTTTTTTATTCAATGGAATATTCGTGGAACTTCAAAAAGGAGAATGACCCGTGTTAAACATCTGCAATGTGTTCTTCACACATATTGTTCTTCACATACTATTGTGAAGAACACCGTTTGGCACTCGTGTCTTCGGATAAGTTAGCAGATGTACAGAAACATCTGCAATGTGTTCTTCACTGTGTTCTTCATTTAAATGATCCTGTGTTCACTGTTATCTCTGTGTTCTTCACTGTTATTCACTGTGTTTCCTCAAGTAAAAGTAAAGCCTACTGGCTCTAAAATCCCCCCACTAGTAAAACAATGGATGTATTGTGCTGTCTGCACCAGAATTCTGTTCTAGAGTAAAAGAAAACTTTCTGAAATGCCTTGCACCACATTTATTAAGGGTTTTAGAGCATTTTTAGGCAATTCTGCCATTTTTAATTTTATGAAAAAGTTTGTCTGCCAAAACATGAGGTGCACCAAAAAAAAAATTACTATTGTGGCAAGTAAACTAGATCAACTAATAGGAGGTACAAGAAAATGACACAGTACTACTCCAGATTTCTCATCCAGAAATAAATCTGATAAATCTGGCACTGCAGAGAACTGTCTAATCCTACTCTGCACTGATTTAACCCCCTCCCGACATGTGACATAATAGTATGTCACATGTCGGGTCTAGGTGCATGAAAAGGGCTCACAAGCTGAACCCTCTCCATAGCTTGTAAGTGTTTGCTGCATATTGCAGCAAAAGCTTACTAGTAACACCCACGCCTGGTGCCATTCCTCCACGTGAAATCATTGGGGGGGGCAGCGATCGGTCAACATGACTTCCTTGGGTCTTCTGAAGACCAAGGTTATCTTGTTTTAACCCATGATTACAAAGTGAGATTAGCACATTGTAATAAATGAGGAGGAAAATCCCCATATACTGCCATACTGTAGTATGGCAATATATGGAAGGATCGATCAGACAACCTTGATGTAAAGTACACTAGGAGGTATGAAAAATAATAAAAATAAAAAAAATTCAAATCACCCCCCTTTCCCTAGAATTGATTTAAATAATTGATTTTAAATATAAATAAACATTAAAAATCATAAACACATTAGGTGTCCCTGCATCTGAAACAATCAATCAAAATATAATAACCTTTTTTTTACTGTGTTTAACTCTGTAACAGAAAATAGTGTCCAAGGTCGAAAATGACACTTTTTTGCTATTTTGAAAATTTAAAAAAATCTATAAAAAGTTATCAAAAGGACATACAGTCCTTAAATGGTAGCATTGAAAACATCATCAAAGTTGGAGAAAATAACACCACCCACATCTTTGTATACTGAAGTATGAAAAAGTTATTAGCGCCAGAAAATGGAAAACATTTTATTTTGCATCCCCCCCATTGTGTGGGGACCTTATAAGCTTTAAGACTTACTGTGCCTTTCCTGTTTCTAAATTATGTGTCATTGTAGAGAAAATTCTATTTTTATTCTGATGCTATTTATCACACTATTTCTTTTTTGGTATTGCTGAGCAGCTTAGAAAGAACAAGTGCACAAGCAGTCATGACTGTAAATTTTCATAAAGATAAAAACTTATATTTAGTAAGATGATCAATCTCTGGGAACCAGGAAAGATGTGTATGGAAAGTTTAAAGGAAATCTGCCATAAAAATCTATTATTATAAACCAAGGGGTACTTAGTCATAGATCCAAGCACTGTTATTGGGATAATCTTAATTTTTGTTATCCACCGTCTCCTTATTCTAAAATCAACTTCTAAAATTATACTTATGAGCCAGAAGGGCTTTGAGGGACATCACCAGAGCTCTTCTGGCATTTACGCTGTGCAGGAGGAGGTCTTCCATTCCCCGTGCTCCATAAGTAATACCCCCTCCCTGTGCCTACTGTAGACTCACAAAGTGGAAAGGGGGAAGTGCTCCTGAACACTATTATAGCTGGTGAAGCTACAATGCAGAGGATTTCTGGTAGTGCCCCTCTAAGCCATTTTTGTTCATTAGCAAAATTTTAAAAATCATTTTAGCAGGAAGGAGGCCATAAATATAAGACACAACTATAAAAAGATTTCCACATTCACTGTGCCTATGAGTAAGTGTCCCTTGTTTATCCATGCTTGATTTTAATGGTAGATTTCCTTCAATCGTAGAATAAATTGTCTGTTTGAAGATTCTTTTTAATTGGCTTTGTTAGAATTTGAGGAAAAGGTAAGAGTAAATGAATGATGTCCTTCTTGACTGACAAACCAAGACCAAACATAAGAATACAGTAAGCAACAAAGAATCACTGACTTCAGTACATTGTATTAGAAACATTAAGCAATTCAGAAACTATTGTAGTTACATGAAAAACCACTAAAGGGTTTTTTTTTTTACCTGAGAGTGGTAACTGGCACAGGGAATAAATAAATAAAAAGTGAAGAGGATATTGCCTGATACTGAATGCATTTCCCGATACTGCACATACCCTTACAGAGGATTGCTTCTTTAATAAACATTACTAAGATATAGCTAATACATCTGAAAGAGAAGCACCGAAATAATTTGGTCATTATTTGAATACAGAAAACTATATTATTATTCAAATCAGTTTTATTCTAGTTATTGTTCCATATCCTAAAGAGTGCCATATTAGAAATTTGTGTCTAGTAAAACTACAGGGGCTCTGGATGTTACATTGATGGTACTGAGATATAAACGTCATATCATAATGGCTGGCTAAACCATAACAAGCAATACAATGGTAGCCTATTTCAACAATCTTGTATCAATTTCTTATGAGTTTTTTTAAAGAAAAGTGGTGAAGCCATTGGGTTCCTGAGTGGGCTTCTTCATGAGTATGGCATAAAATGGCTACAATTTAAACTGTACAAGATATCTATTCACAAGAAAACACAGACCCGGCTTGGAGTCTTGCTTTCTGAAATATTCAATTATAATGGTTAATGGGTAACTGAATCAAACTGGCAAAGGTCAAGATCAGGAAACATATGTTCTAGAAAGGTTACACAAGACCATAGAAGGCCCGCATGATCTATTACTCAATTTGGCTTTACAATGAAAGCTTTCTTCTAACATCCTGTTAAAGGTGAATTGGTAAAATCAATATTTCCATTTGCTAACATGTATTCTTCCCAACATTTTATCGAAAGGCATCATGTAAATAATGAAAAACAGATCAGGCCTACTTTAGCAAGATGAAAGATTGTAGCATTTTGCT
Source organism: Engystomops pustulosus (assembly GCF_040894005.1). Taxonomy (NCBI): domain Eukaryota; kingdom Metazoa; phylum Chordata; class Amphibia; order Anura; family Leptodactylidae; genus Engystomops; species Engystomops pustulosus. Next base: position 149,794,257 of record NC_092415.1, read on the forward strand.
GAAGTTAGAATGTCTGAATTAAATAGGTTCAGATAGACTGCTGTGTTAACAAGGGATAAGCAAATGTGAATGAGACCAAATAATCTATAAGGTCGATTAAATTATTGATTCATATATCACTATTAATTAGTGAGCATATCTTAACCCCCCTTCCAAAAAAAAAGAAATGTAATACCGGAATACACACAATCAGCAGTTGTCATAAGTACAAGAGAGTCATTTCATCAGTACTTTCTATTTTTCAAGAGGAAGAACTAACAGGCGACAATTATGACTACTACTGTATGCAAATACAGTATGGAACAAATACGTTATTAAGGGATTTTGTATTGCTGTTAAACATTTAAATATCACTGATATTAAAGATGTACATGATATCAAATAATACAGATAATATATCTGATAATATATCATAATATTTTAGGCCAATAGTTCCAAGTTTACCCATGGTAGCAGATGAACTCTTTATATAGTCCTGTCATGCAGCCTTAAAAACGCTTACTCCCTGATCCCAGTCAAAAGCCTCTCACTTAGTTAAACTGCTTCCCTACCCTGTACTGAGGAGACCCAATCAGGTCGAAACAGTTATATTTACAGTTGGGAATCTGTTCCTTTGGAATAGATATACTAGTATGGTTTTAATCCTACAAAGTGTCATTAGGCTAAACGTCATGCTTGATGGTAAGGGGCTGCCTTTCACTGTAACAAAATAGGTGTGGTTTTCCTAGTCCCTTTCTGGATAACTCCTTTGCATATTTACAACATTTCATATACATCCACTTCAAGTAAAAATCAGCTTTAATTACTAATACTATCTTAATGAATGGGAATCCATTTTTTACAGGTTGCCCATTAAGTTAAAGGAAACCTACCATCAGGCATCCGATGGTAGATTGCTAATATCTAACTAAAGCCTATAGTGTCCCTATCACATATTTTTAATAATAATACTTTATTATCCCAAAGGGGAACTTAAAGTGTCACATCCGCAATACACCAATTCAACAGAGACATCACATATATAAAACTCAAATAAAACCACATATACCATAGAACCGGAAGAGAACACAGGTAAAAATAGTTAAATGAATTATTAAAAAGTAGTTAAATAGTACCCTCCATTTCTTGAAGTCGTACAGCAAGATCCTTACATATTCTACCCCTGATTGCTGTTTTTGACAGCTCGAGAATTGCCGGTATAAGCAGGCAGAAGCAGAGAAAAAGCAGAGGCCAATCCCACCTACCAGCGCATCCTTAGCATGCTACTTATGTTCATTCCTTTCACTCTCTTGTTCTGAAGACAGAGATCTGCACATATGCAGGAGCTCCAGCTATTTGACCAAAGAGAGCGCCACTTTGCACTCTCCATTGACTGTCTATGTGGAGTGCACAGTCATGAGCAGATCTTCAGCTTTGGGACCACAGAGCGAAGGGAACAAATGTAAATAGTGTGCCAAGGACCTTTGGTAGGCAGGATCAGCAGAGGCTACTTGGGCATCCAGTAGCATTTGCTCCATGCCCCAATAGCCTCTGCTGGTCATTTGCATAAAAATAAGATATGCTTTTTCTCTGCTTCTGCCTGCTAAAAAGATTAGATAGGGATATTATAGGCATGAGTTAGATAGTAGCAACCTATAATAATAATTCCTTTATTTATATAGCACACACAGATTCCACAGCAATGCACAGAGCATGGCAAATCAGTCCCTGTCCCCATGGGGCTCACAATCTAATCAACCTACCTGTATGTTTTCGATTGTGGGAGGAAATCGTAGGACCTGGAGGAAACACGAACAAACAGAGAACATACATACAAACTCTTGCAGATGTTGACCTGGGACTGGAACCCAGGACCCCAGTGCTGCAAGACTCAAGTGCTAACCACTGAGCCACTGTGCTGCCTACCATTGGATCTACCTCTTTAGGAAGATACCTGATAATTTCCTTTTAGTAAATTTAAACTAAGCCTGCCTGCACAAAAACAGAAGACGTGTCAGCAGCATGTGTTAAAATGAACTGAAAACCAAAAAGAGCCAGCTGGTATAGCAACCTCCTTCGGAAAATAAAGGATAAAATTTGTTTAGTTTGAAAGAAAAAACAATAGCGCCTGACCAATAGTCTAATGTTATTACCAAAATAAAAAAATAGTAGAAAATTATTGCTTTAGGCTACATGCACACAAACATATCTTTAAGGTGTGTGCTAGCTGCTGTTTCAGTGGCTAGCACACAGTTCATTTCTGCTATGGACTCACATGGTTGTGTTACCACAGCAAATTTTGGAGCAGTTCCTATTCGTACCCAAGTTTGTGTCTCATTCAGTCTTTCTCCACGATCATGAGTGCATGAGGGGACCTCACATGCTAATGAAACACAAGTCATAAAACAACAGACCATGGGTCTTTTGTTTATGGCCAAATATTGCGCACATAGCCTAACTGTGTATAACGTATGCTAAAAATTATTAAATGTTAAAACTGTCACCTAGTTCAAAAGGTAAAATGGCAATTATTTGCTCCTGTGCTACACATAAATGTGTTCTTTCATTAAATATCTAAATATGTCTAGTCAATCAAAATATGTAGCTCCCAGGGGTTTCGATTTGGTTTAGGGGTGGTAAGCTCTTATTCTTATCCAGCAAACAAAGATCGAGCCCTAGAGAAAATAAACATTACTGCCCCCTTGGTTAGATGAGTAATTAAATTTGTTAGGTTATGGGAACCTTATCTTTTGAAATAGTGGTTGGAATTAAACGGTGAAAACATACAGTAATTGATCAGCAGCAGATTTGGGATAAAATGATTTATGTTAGTCAGCAATTTGTACGTTGTGATTGGTCTTTTATAAAGCGGACACAGCAATTTCATAAACTAATGGGTTAAAGAAGAAATACTGTAAACAATGTACAGCCAATCCTCTACTTCAAAAAAAGCAACTTACAGACGATCCCTAGTTACAAATGGATCTCTGGATGTTGGTAATTTACTGTACTTTAGCCTCAGGTGACAATAAACTGCTATAACAGTTATCAAAGGTGTCTGCAATTAATCTTTATTGTTAATCCTGGTTCTTATTACAATCCAACATTTTTAAAATCCAATTGCCACAGAGACCAAAAAAAATTTTGGCCGGGGTTACAATTATTAAGTATACAGTTCTGACTTCCATATAAACTCAACTTAAAAAAAACCTACAGAACCTATCTTGTACGTAACCCGGGGACTGCCTGTATTTGTTTATATTATCTGAATTAGGAGGTTACATAATTTACATTGCTTTATTTACATTGCTATATTTGTTTGGATACCATATACTTTGCATTTCTAGCAGTCTATGTTTTATTATTTAGTATGCAGCGTATGTCTAACTCTCACAGTTAAAATGCTGTGCATGCCTTGCCATATTTTGCTTTAGACAGCTATATATCTTCTTGGTTCTGAAGATTTTTATAGAAAGTTGTTAGTGTAGTACAGGATTTAATATGTGGTTTTGTATTCTAACACACAATAATATAATGTTAAATATTACACTAAATATCTTTGATCTATTGTGAAATACACTCCTTGTGACCAGTGGCTGAGCTCACATCTGGATATTGTGCTTTTCCTCTATGTAATGTAGTAATAATTGTTGAAAGTTTCTCAAAATGAAGCAAGAAATGCTTCTATTTTTCTATTCTCATAGCACTATAAAACATGAAGGATATTAGCTAACTGATTTGTTTGAATTGTTGCAAAAATCCTCTTTTATGCACTATACACAATCACTTCCTTTGTTATAGGTAATAGGATATTTTATTGTGGCATAAGTTACAGTTTTACTTCTTACAATTCAGTTCTTGTAAGTACACCATTTTGTAGCTTACAATAATTACCGACGCCTTCATGCCAAATGTTACAATGGTAACAATCACATACAATCCCTGAAATAATCACAATTCCTGACGCACTTCCAGGAATTGCAATTATTTCCCCTTATATGCCACCTCCTCACCAAGATGGATGGGCGCAGCTGCTCACCAAGAACTTCAGGAGCCTGAATGCACCTGTGTATGAGAAATCTCTAAGGGGTCAATGAAACTTTCCTTTTTGTTAAAAAAAAAATGCCAAAGCAGAAGTTTATATTAAATTTCACACTCTGAGCCCAACTCTTCCATCTTAGGCTACAATATATTTACTATAACATTTGTGATTTTATAAGGTACACATTGTATAGCCATCTATGCATTTAAAAAAAAGTCATTAGGTAGCATGAATTTATAGAGCAATACTTCTAAGGGTTTTATTCTATGAACAACCCTTAACAAATATTTGTAGAAACTAAGCCCAGAGTGAAATGCCATGGATGTGTACAAAGTAAGCAGCAAGTACATGTAAGCATAGTACAGAAGTAGAATAAATAAACGTGATATGATATCTAACCTACACATATACACTGGAGACCACTTGCTTTATCTGTTAGAAATAATGTAATCTCCATTGATCAACATTTGATGGATTTTTTAAGGGGTACACCATGCCACTAGTACAGGGGTTTGCTAAAATAACCAAAGTATATCAACATAAAACCTTTAAATAGCAAAAAAACATAATGATTATTATAAGAGAAAAGCAATGACTCTAGCACAGCGAAAGAAGTGTACAGGCCTTTTTTCTCTGAATAACCACAACACATTACTAGTCTCTGATATGGCTCTGGTGGGATTTTGATCCAATCTTTCTCCAGTCTCTTCCACAGTTCTGTGACTGTTGTGGGTTTCTTAGCCATAAGTCTTGGCAGGCCAATTCAATGTTTTAAGAGGACCTGTCACCCAGAAATTCAGCTCTAGGAGTTGCTTACTAGTGTAAAGTAAGCAACTCCTAGTGTTAAAACAAATGGAGCAGTGTTACAATGATAGTGTTATCGGAAACCGCCGATCATGCTATCTAACACCGCTGGGGAGTACAATAGAAACGCCCGACCGCTCTAAAAGGGGGGCCCATTATCTTGCTTAAAAATTGCTGGCTGATTAAGTGAAGAACAAAAAGAAGGAACCACATGTTGTTGAAGAAGGTTCTGATACATACTTATCCTATACTCTCCTGCATTTGTCTTCAAAGGGCAGCAAGCATTCTTGGGGACTTGAATGAGCCGTCAAGATGCAGTATTCTAAAAATCACACACTTGGAACAACCAACTTCCCTTACCATGGCTGATACGATCACTTATGTGGCCTTCATCTGGACAACCTGCTGCCAAAGTGTTACAGACACCTTGGAATGAAACACCATTTTTGTATAGTCAAAACTGGAAAGTTAGGCTAGTTAAATATGGGTTTTTCAGATAATTAAGGAAATGACCTGCAGGTGCCAGATTAACATCAATAATTTACAGGTATCTGAAAGAGTCCTCTTATTTTGATAATTGTTCTTTTGCCAAATAATCATTTACATTTTTTTCTGTGCTTTCAAATATATTCAATTTATGAAATAATCTTTACTTATTTACTAATGTTATTATATATTTACAGAAGATTACACAATGACCAAGACATTTAGGAAAGTGGGTGTTGTTCTCTAATTTTGTTTTAATTGGGGAATTTATCACCACTTTGTCTGGTTTCTTTTGAGACATTTTTGTCAAAAGTGAAACAAAAAAGTCTAAACAGCAACAAAAAAGAAGTCTCGAAAAATACACATAACAACTAGGTTATAAATTCCCCCTTATGTGTAGCCACCCAGTCATAATTAATGGCAGCCATTAAAGGGTATTGTTCACAAGTAACTTTATCACCTTTGACAGTTGATTGTTTTGATGATCTATTTTAAGAAGAAACAATAAGTCATGGCCAACTTCTTTGAATTAGCACATATATGTACTTTTTTATTTGAAGCTGATGGCACTCTACTGTTGATCGTGAAGTGGCAATAGTTATAGAATAGAGAAATATAATAAGAATTATTCTTCTTATTTCTGTAATGGATTGGGTTGTGGGTTATAGCTATGGATGTCCTATTGGACAGTTCCTCTCCAAAATAATCTGCTAAATTACATATTAAAATTACAGATTAAAATAGACTGGAAGATCTTTGAGACTACATACAACACTTAACCACTAGAAATAAGGTGCATTTTACTATTTTACATTGTTCTGCTCTTAGTATTAGTCATAAATAGAGATAAGCGAGTATACTCGTCCGAGCTTGATGCTCGTTCGAGTATTAAGGTACTCGAAACAGCTCGTTGCTCGGATGAGTATTTCCCCTGCTCGAGATCGAGCATTTAATTAAAAAAACACAGTGAAGAATAGAATAAAAACAGTGAGCACAGTGAACACAGGATCATTTAAGTGAAAAACACAGTGAAGAATAGATTTCAGATGCTTACTTGTCGGAGATACGCGCGGAACGGTGCAAACAAAATAGTATGTGAAGAACAAAATATATGTGTGAAGAACACATTTAAGAACACGGGGAGCAGCAAAGAGACACCGGGGAGCAGCACAGAGACACCAGGGAGCAGCACAGAGACACCGGGGAGCAGCACAGAGACACCGGGGAGCAGCAGCACGGAGACACTGGGGAGCAGCAGCACGGAGACACCGGGGCAGCAGTACGGAGACACTGGGGCAGCAGCACGGAGACACCGGGGCAGCAGCACAGAGACACCGGGGCAGCAGCACGGAGAGACATCGGAGCTGCAGCACGGAGAGACATCAGGGCAGCAGCATGGAGAGACATCGGGGCAGCAGCACGGCGAGACATCGGGGCAGCAGCACGGAGAGACATTGGGGCAGCAGCGCAGAGAGACATCGGGGCAGCAGCGCAGAGAGATCGGGGAGACTTCAGTGGAAGAAGAGGAGCAGATCCCGGGACAGCATATCTCCGACAAGTAAGCAGATGTGCCGAACATCTGCAATCTATTCTTCACTGTGTTTTTCACTGCGTTTTTCACTTAAATGACCCTGTGTTCACTGTGTTCACTGTTTTTATTCTATTCTCCACTGTTCTTCACATCTGCTAACTTGTCGGGAGATAATATAAGCGCGGAACAGTGAAGAATAGATTGCAGATGTTTGCATACATCTGCTAACTTATGAGAAGACATTCTTTTTCAATTAAATAACACATTTTATTCCCGAACCATGGTCCCCTTGAAAAATGCTCGAGTCCCCGTTGTTCGAGACGAGCCCTGGAGCATCAGGAAAAGTTTGTCTCGAATAACGAGCACTCAAGCATTTTAGTGCTCGCTCATCTCTAGTCATAAAAAGTTCACTTCAAACACCCAAAAGTACAAAATCAAAGGTGCAACTCCTAAAAGGGCTTAACAATAAAACCTCCTTGAGATATCCTTATAGGAAATACAAGAACGTTTTCCTCTCTAAGGAAACCATTACATGAACTTTCAAGAATTTAATTTTTGCACTTAAATATAGAGTATCAGTTATGCCTTATTGAGTGGTGATTTTTCAAGTTCTAAAATGACATTGTCATTATTATGAGTCAACCTCTGCTAAAGTGATATTAAATTGCTCTCACGGGTAAAAGGATGGAACAACAATGCTGACACGTTATTCTTCATGATTATACTTTGGAACTGTCTCAAACAGCTGTTTCAAGTGTTTTAATGGTGGTAATGGAATGTGTCATCATTTTCAGCAAGTTTATTACCTGTCTTATCACGTATTTAATACTCAAGTCAATAGATATATGATGTACTGTGGCAAATTTATGGACTACTAAGAAATGACTGCATTGTTGCATAGGATGCACCGACTTGATTTACCATTGGGACCCAAACATAAGATATCAAATATGCATGAATTCATTAGAGGCTGGTTTAATATTCATTTAAATTGGTTATTTTGTGAATTTAACAGTTTAAGACAACTGTATTAAAATAAGGTCCTAAAACTCCCCCAAGCGCTACCCCCAAAAAACTGGTAATGTCACCTAGTAAATCCTTTCCAGCTGCACAGCTGCTTTTCTGGTGATCTCTGGTACCATACATGTGAATATAGTGCTTCAATCGTTGGACTTAGAACTCAGGCCTGCATGTATGGCATTGTATCCGTGAGACCACTGGTAGGTTACTGTTTGAGAGTGGGCAGTTAAGAGTTGAATAACTTTTAGTTTCGGCTCTATGGGGACATGTATCTTAGCTCTTTTTTTGTTTGTTTAATAGAGACTCTTGGTCATTTTTGTGCCTTATGTATGGCCATAATGTTTTCTTCTTGTTAGGGGGGTGGGGGTGATTAGACCTATTGTTGCAAATCCACATGGACACAAGCCGCGGGAGGGGGTTTATGTACAGAAGTGGACAATACTGTAAATTTTGCATATATGCATTTGAGGCGATGGCCTGCATTTTTAAGCTCTGTAGCCACATCCCAGGGAGATGGTGATATATGAAATTGACTAAATCTGAAAATGACACAAGACAATACAAATGATTCAAAGCAACCGAAGTTAGAAGTAAATACCGTAATCAATGTCAATAAGCTGTGATGCAAAAGGTTTTAAATTAAAAATAAAGGTGCAGCCCAAAATTGTAAAGGCCATCAGGTTTATATGCACAAGTGTAAACATTTAATGCATGTAAACTAATTCCAATTTACATTTTAAAACAAGGTTGAAGGAAAAAAACTATGCCATATCCTGCCATACACAGTATAATGCCCTTACGTGGCAAGTAGCTCAGCAGCTGTACTTCAAGAGCGCATACAATTCTTTACAATCCTAAAAAGTCACAAATATTAAGAAAAAAGTGATGACAATTGCCACATGTAACATCTGGAAAATAAAGATACATAACACACTGCCCAAAGTGCAGACCAGGATATACTAGATAAATGACAGCTAAAGCGCCCACTGGCGTGAAGGTGGCAGAAAATAATCTCAAGTACTAGCAATAAGTTAGCATTAGCAATTATTTCAGGGCTTCTACATCACTGTCGTGGCACAGAGGCCCTGATAAATATCCCCCTGTTTTTCTACAGCTGTCACTAAACTATGGGGAACACTTATGAATCTGTCTTTTCCAGAATCCTGGAGTAATTTGCCCTTGCAATGGCTTGCACCACATTTATTAAGGGTTTTCTATAATTTTCCAACAGTTTTACCGTCTTGCCCAAAAAAGGACGTGGCCTGAGTAAAATGGCTGGTCTAGAGGAGACTCCACAGCCGTAAACTACTCCATATAAAATGTCTAGCACTGGTCTATTCACCGAGACTTTCATAAATCTCCCCCTTAATTTCTAATTGTGCCTTAAGAGCTGAAGGCTCATTCTAGGAGGTGAAAAGACAAAGGGGTACATTTACTTACCCGGTCTATTCGCGTTCCAGCAGCGGCTTCTCGGACGAGCGTTCGGGTCTTCCGGCAATTCATGAAGGTCCTGCGTCCGATGTCCACCAGGTGTCGCTGCTGCGCCGAGGTCCGCCGAGTTGCGTCGGAGTTCACTGATCTCTTCCTGGTGCATGTGAGAATGGCCCGTGCGATCAATTTTTTGTTTTAAATGCGGCGGTTTTTCCGAATCCGTCGGGTTTTCGTTCGGCCATGCCCCCGATTTCCGCCGCGTGCATGCCAGCGCCGATGCGCCACAATCCGATCGCGTGCGCCAAAAACCCGGGGCAATTCATGGAAAATCGGCGCAAATCGGAAATATTCGGGTAACAGGCCGGGAAAACGCGAATCGGGCCCTTAGTAAATGACCCCCAATGACTGGAAATACATGCACAGAGTAAAGTTGTACATGTAACATATATATAGTATTGTGAGGTCAAGAGAATTGAAAGTGTTTTAGAGCACATTATTATTGATGGATGGATGCATAGATAGATAGACAGGCATCATTAATTCCATGTTTCTGAATATTTGATTAGAGGTTTGTATTAATTACAGTTAGATGAAAAAATAAGTAAAAAAGGCACAGAGCAACAATGGTTTGGCTCAAGTGGACCCTATCTGTGTCGGATCACTATGTATATGATGATAGCATCACCATCTATATACCACTAGATATATTTTAAGATGATAGGGTATATTGGAAAAGAAGAAGTTGTCAAATATACACTTAGCATTCATGTGCGGATCAATAGCAATACATGATATATATACCTGAATGATCACCGAGTGATTGTTTATTTAAGTAGCCGTCAACTCTGATACAAATGAACACTTTGTGAAGTAGGTGAAATACAATCTCTTGTTGGCGAGCATCACCTCGCATAGGAAATGCAATTTTGAACCTGACTATTAATGCCCTGTAGTCAAAGAGAGAAGCATTTTCTTTCAATTTATGTAATAGAAGTAACTTGCTGCTGATTGGGGCCTTTAGAAAAGCCATATCCCTCGTAATAAATGGCGCTTAATAAATTGAAAAGCATTGTGCTGTGCTGTGGCTTTATCAGGAGAGCACAATGTAATAAGGGAGATTTGAAAACCTAATCCATTAGAACAGCAGAAAGAGGCAATGCCTGCGATTTTCTTGGAGAAATCCAAGACTTGTCCTTATAACTAATCATTGCTTGTTTTTGCCTTATTAAAACATTTGTCTTAAGTCATCGCCTGCTTAGAATCTCACAGCATTTAAATTGCCTGGCTTTTTCATCGGCAGGATAGGAAGCTGTTGCAGTAATAAAACAACGGCTTGTTATTAATTGTAGGTTAATTGTGGATCATGTCCTGAGTTTCTTATTGACTCAAGAGTAATGAACCGATCCAGCTAGATGGACAGGCCTGAAAAATATTCCAAGGAGATAAAGTTTTGGTCAAGCATTGGAATTCTATTAATGATGTTGGTGAAGCATACATTGGTAGTATTGCAGTATATGGTAGGAAAGTTCAGACCATCTAGGGTTAATGTTCAAATCACCCCCCTTTTCCGATAACTGATATAAAACATAATAAACAGTAAAAGTCACAGGGACGATAGATATCACTGGGTTTCATAATGCCTGATCTATCAAAATATAAAGAATTTAGAAGTACATGCTATGGAATAATTACACCACGGAGAAGTAAAATTTGCTATGCACAAAATAAGCCCTTATACAGCTCTGTACACGGAAAAATGAAAAAGTTATGTATTCTTGGTGGTGGCGAGTGAGAAATGAGCAAAAAAAAGCCATGTGTCCTTACGGAGTTAATAAATAACTGATAACTATAGGATCAATTTTAGGCTAAGTTCACAATACCACTCAAAGCTTTGTTTCTTAACTCGGTTAAAAAAGTAAAGAACGGAGGATTAACATCAATGGAAATTTTTGTCATCCAGTATGGTAAGTTAGGCAGGTGTCTGTTATGCATGCGTCTCTTTCAAACAGATAAATAGTACTGTGCCTACAGTCATTTTTTTCCATCAAAAAATTCATGCATAACAGATGTTTGCTTAACTGACTATAAGAGATAGCATAACATTTAAATTGTTTTCAATAGGATTTTTAATTGATATGTTAAACCTCTGTTCTTTACTTTTTTTAACAGAGGTAAGGAATGAAGGTTTAACGGATGTGGGAACCTGGCCTTATTTCCATTGGTTTTATTGCACTTGTGATAATGTTGAATAGTATCTGTTTTATATAATCCATTTGGCCTTCCATTATTTGAACGGTTTGTTAGGTTGCAATCTTCTGCCTGTTTTTCTGCCTGAAGTACCATAAGCCTAATGGAAAACTCCTTTCCAACCTATTTTTAACATTGTTTTCTTTAGATGATGGATGGTCTTGATTTCAGTCTGTGCCACCTGTTAATACATGTGTTTTTTTTATACTGAGCATGCTATGATTTTACATTCCAAAGTTACAATACAACCTCCAGTGGTCAAAGAAGAGGATAGCTATATATGGGGGGCAGGGAGTGGCTACATACTGGGGAGCATGTGCTGGCTAGATACCTATGTACAGGGGAAAGGCTGTGACTAATGCAATTCCCACTCAAGGCTTAGACTTGAGTCAATAGGTTTTCCTGTTTTTTTATGTTAAAATCAGGTTCCCTCGGCTTATACTCGGGTCACCTGACTCGAGTATATATGGTAAACAAAGCATGACTGAGCAATATAGCATAAAATCTGCTGGTTAGCTAGTCCCGACAATATTTCCAGGTACAATATTATTATAATGTTTATGCAACTGAGGAGTGTACAAACAATAGTATTAACCCCTTAAGGACGCAGGGTTTTTTCTGCTCATTTTCCGCTCTCCACCTTCAAAAATCCATAACTCTTTCATTTTGCCATGTACAGAGCTGTGTGAGAGCTTATTTTGTGCGGAACAAATTTTACTTTTACGTGATTTAATTTATTATTCCATGCCATGTACTGGGAAGCTGGAAAAAATATTCTAAAAGTGGTAAAATTTAAAAAAAAAAACGCTTATGCTTGTGGGCTCAGTTTTTACGACCTTCACTGTGCACTCCAAATAACAGCTCTACTTTATTCTTTGGTTCACTACGATTGTGGTGATACCAAATTTTTACAGGTTTTTATTGCGTTTTCAAAAATTAAACAAATGTGTACAAAAAGAAAAAAAAATGTTGCGATCTTCTGACGTTAATTACTTTTTCATACTTTGGTGTAGGGAGCTGTGTGATGTGTCCATTTTTTGCGAAATGAGCTGAAGTTTTACCATTTTGAGGACTGTGCAACATTTCGATCACTTTTTATTCCATTTTTTATGTGATGTCAAATGGTGTAAAAGTATCCATTTCCTGTTACGGAGGCCACTGCCAGCAATAACCGTTTTTATATTTTGATGACGCTCGGGGGAGTGACGATCTCAAGAAAGATGGCAGCTTCCATAAGCCGTTATTTGCGGTGGGGGTTTGCTGCAATATGCAGCAAATACAGACCCAACCTGTGTACGAAGAGGGCTCATTCGTGAGCCCTTTTCATACATCCTCCGCTCCTCTGCGCCGTAGAGCTACAGTGCAGAATGTTAAGGGGTTAATGTGTTACACATTAAGTGTTACAAGTAAAGAGCATTGAATTGCATCTCTAAAACTCCCAAAGCAGATCAATGAGGACTTTAAAAAGTCTTCAAGCCATGTTTGACAATTAGAATTATTACTTATAGATGTCATGACAAATATGGTTAACATGATTAATACATTTTACATGTTATATTTCAAAGTGCTTTAATGTAGATGCAGAGTCAGCAGAAGGTTAAAGGTAATTGCATTGAATTAAACAAGACTGTGATGTAACTATCACATCCACATGGTCATCACCCAACCATAACTCTTCCAGATATTATACAGACCTATTAGCTGGTTATTGTTCTTTCAGCACAGGTAGAAGTTTGGAATTCCCTATGCTAAGGTGTCATTTACATCAATTATTTTAACTATTCCCATCATTCTTTGTTCTCCTTGTGTCTTAAAGTTGCATTATAAATGCAGTCAGCAGTCAAAATTCATTCAGTACAAGGTGAAAGTCATTTACATTCCTTCAAAGACCATTTAAAAGCTGGGGACCTTTAGGCCAATTTATGTTATGAGTTGTACAGGTGACATGATGAAAATGGATGGCCCCCAAAATGTAGCCTTTCTAGGAATATAACAAATTATAGAGAACTTTACTGTACATTTATAGAGAATGCAGGATTACTGACAGCTCTTTTGTCTTGCTTTGTGCCATGAAGACGTTATGGTATGAATGAGGCTCAGGTTCAAAATCACAAAAAGAGAAAATTATGGTAGACAAACTGTATACTTTTAGGTCAAGTACTTAAAAATGGTATTGTTAGATTGCTGCGAAAGTGCTGTGAATATTTCAACATCAACATCTACAGAATTTTAAAAGGAATCTAGATCCAGAAAAAGAGATTAATATATCCGTCAGTACACCACAAGAATGAAACCTCCACCAGGTATAGTTTATGGTGGAGACAACAGTAAATACGGTGTGCCAAAGAATTCATGGTCTTGCCTGTCCCACTCTCCTCCATGTCACGCCCACAGTGGCGTGCAGATCTGAAAACCTCAAAAATGTCCAGAATGGTGTGTTTTGCAAAAAAAAATTGGTGGACAAAGCATGTTAAAGGGGTTGTCAACATTCAGCATATTATTGATACTGTTTGCGTAAGGGAAAGTTGTAGAGATTTCCAATACACTTTTTGTATTAATTCCTCATGGTTTTCTAGATCTCTGCTCGCTGTCATTCTATAGGAATCTTCATTGCTTACTTCCAGTGGATAGAAATCGGTCTATGGTCATTTGATGTCACACAGGTGCACAGCTCATTATAATAACCAGCTCTGATTACTCTCTGGGATAAAAACAAACTGTAGACCTGCATGTTCATAACAAGACCATGGAAAGTTTTCTATCTACTGGAAGCAGGGGCGTCGCTAGGTCAAAACATCCAGGGCTCGTGCCCCAGATCTTTTGGCTGGAGCCCCGGATCTCCCCTGCGCATCCTCCTCTCTCTCATCACGATCTCCACATATCGTGATGAGAAGGAGTGCAGTCACTGTTTTCCTCAGCAGGGGCTGCAGCCTCTGGAGGAATAATACTCTAAAGAACCTGTGATGATGTCATGGATGGGGTTTCTGTGTGTGGGCACATTACTTACTGGGGGGGGGGCTGTGTGGGGGCAAATTACTTACTGGGGGGGCTGTGTGGGGGACATTAGCTACTGGGGGGCTGTGTGGGGGACATTACCTACTGGGGGGGCTGTGTGGGGGCACATTAGCTACTGAGGGGGCTGTGTGGGGGACATTAGCTACTGGGGGGGCTGTGTGGGGGAACATTAGCTACTGGGGGGGCTGTGTGGGGGACATTAGCTACTGGGGGGGCTGTGTGGGGGCACATTAGCTACTGGGGTAGCTGTGTGGGGGCACATTAGCTACTGAGGGTAGCTGTGTGGGGGCACATTAGCTACTGTGGGTAGCTGTGTGGGGAACATTTTGGGGTCGGTAGATGTATGGGGGTCATTGATTTGTGGCTGTGTGGGGCACGTTACTGGGGGGCTGTGTGGGGGACATTTTGGGGGTGGTAGATGTATGGGGGTCATTGATTTGTGGCTGTGTGGGGCACGTTACTGGGGGGCTGTGTGGGGGACATTTCTTGGGGCGCGTTCACACGTGGCACTAGAACAGGCCTCAGTTTGATCTCATTTGCGTTTCTAGTGATACCAGTGTGATGGGTAACAAGCTCCTGGTGTTTAAATGCAAGCCTTACAGTATTTGGGGGAGATTGTTGGGGGCAGCAGCCAGATAACACTCTCCAAGATGTAGGGCCAATGGGGAACATAAGATGTGGTGATGTCTAATGGAGAAGATGGAGGACGCGTCACCTGCAGTCACTGGAGGGAAAAAGTAGGGGTTTCTCCTGTGGTTTCTGCAGCTGTATACACTGTCAGGTTGTTATTGGCACAACCACATGTGAGGGGGTTATGTACAGGGGGGGCATTACTAAAAGTCTGATACACATGCATTGGGGCCCGTTCCCCGGATGTTTTTCCACCCTAGCAACGCCCCTGACTGGAAGTGAACATGGAAGATTTCTATAGAAGGACAGAAAGCAGAGATCTAGAAAACCATGAGGAATTGGTGCAGAAAGTTTATTGGAAATTGTTTAACAACATTGTGCTGGTTTAGGGACTTCATTTTCTTTGAGGGCTTATTGTTTATGTATTAAACATCTAACCATTTTCTTAAGCTCAGAGAGTTTTAGCTATTATCTTTAAAATTAAAAAAAAATCATGAAAAATAATCAAATAAATCTTATGTATCTTATGAATAACTTGGAAGTGCAGCCAAGTTCAGGTTTTGGAAAATGTTGTCAATAAGTTTCGTGATTGGCTCTTTTGAATTGTAGGAAAACAAACATAAACATTAGGGTTATTGACCATCATCTAATATATAAAGCTGAGTGTATGTGTGTGTGTATATATATTTATGTCCACTAATGGAATCTGCACCATCTTTTTTACAGTCACCAAATTTTGCAAAGCCGCTCTCTGTGAATTAGGGAACTTCATAGAATAGGTTTGGACCCAACATATTAACCTCATGCTTTCCAAAATCCACTTATTAACCACCATATACAGAAGCCATTGTCTGCTGCTGCTCCTGTGGCAGTTAGAAGCTGAGCGGTGATTGGTTTCTATTCTGCTACAGGTCATTAATATGAGCTCTGAGCTGTGATTGGTTACTAAAGGCAATGAGTAGAAGACAACTTATGTGTGAGGTAAGCTGGATAGGGATACAGAGATAGGAGCAGATTTATCAGAAGTGTCTGAGGTAAAACTGTTCCAGTTGCCCATGGAAACCAATCAGAGATCAGCTGTAATTTTATAAAAAGCTGTGTAAAATGAAACTTGAGCTCTGATTGGTTGCCTTGGCCAAATAGAGTAGTTTTGCTCTCAGACACTTCTGCTATATCTCTCCATAGACAAAGTGACAGTCAGAGACAGAGACGGTCACTGGAATGAGAGTGCCCGAGACAGACAATCATTGGAATGATAGTGCCCGAGTTAAACAGTCACTAGAATGAGAGTGCCCAAAACAGACAGTCACTGGAATGAGAGTGCCTGAGACAGACAATCATTGGAATGAGAGTGCCCGAGTCAGACAGTCACTGGAATGAGAGTGCCCAAAACAGACAGTCACTGGAATGAGAGTGCCCGAGACAGACAGTCACTGGAATGAGAGTGCCCGAGACAGACAGTCACTGAAATGAGAGTGCCCAAAACAGACAGTCACTGGAATGAGAGTGCCCGAGACAGACAGTCACTGGAATGAGAGTGCCCGAGACAGACAATCATTGGAATGATAGTGCCCGAGTTAAACAGTCACTAGAATGAGAGTGCCCAAAACAGACAGTCACTGGAATGAGAGTGCCTGAGACAGACAATCATTGGAATGAGAGTGCCCGAGTCAGACAGTCACTGGAATGAGAGTGCCCAAAACAGACAGTCACTGGAATGAGAGTGCCCGAGACAGACAGTCACTGGAATGAGAGTGCCCGAGACAGACAGTCACTGAAGTGAGAGTGCCCGAGAAAGACAGTCACTGAAGTGAGAGTGCCCGAGACAGACAGTCACAGGAATGAGAGTGCCCGAGACAGACAGTTACTGGAATGAGAGTGCCCGAGACAGGCAGTCACTGGAATGAGAGTGCCTGAAATAGACAGTCACTGGAATGAGAGTGCCCGAGACAGACAGTTACTGAAATGAGAGTGCCTGAGACAGACAGTCACTAGAATGAGAGTGCCTAAGACAAACAGTCACTGGAATGAAAGCGCCAGCTCATTGATTTATAAAATACTGAGAAGGCTGTAGAATGGTAAAAATAAGAGGCTGAGCATGGAATTGCCTTCACATAGCATTATATTTCTTGAGAAGATTGGGTTTAATCTGTTGGTTCTTGGCTAAAGTCTCTTGCACCTCAGGTTTCATGTCATGCTTTAGCTTGTCAGCTATGAGGGCAGCGAGCCACGGAGTGCAATAAAAGGTCAAGAATTAAGAGGGGCTTGTCATAAAGAATTAAAATGGGCCTGTCATAAAAAGTGGATATTCCAAATGAGAACTACGAACTGCAACAAAAAGGAGTCTATGTAACATTTTTCAATGACAAACCTTTTATAACCATTGCTAGATCTGCTTTATATGAACTGACAGAACTAAAAATGGTAATCTGCACTGCCTTTATTGCTTCTTTCAATCAGCTGAGTGGATCATAAACTATATATGGATCATTATTTATCCTACATTACAGTAATTTCCCAGTGCATGTATTATTTTATACCAGCTCCTATGAAGAGTATAGCATGAAAACTTTTACTCTAAAGGACTCATTTTCATTGTAAAATAGTTTGAAGCCGAAGCTTACAAATCCTAATTGGTATTTAATGGGTGGTATTCAGACATGTCAGCAAAAAAAAAAAAAGAAAATAGACAGTTTTTCTTTTTTTAATGTTGACATTGTTTCCAAGACTATTTTTGCAAATAATTGCATGGCCAGATCATTTACTTTTTTAACCAATTTTTTTTGTTAAACAAATTTATAAAAGGAAATGAAAGAGTCATTATATGTGTGTGACTGACTCACTGAAGAGATATCAGCTTCTCATTTATCCTTCCCGCAGTAATTCTCTTCAGCAAGCACTCTCTGAAACCTTTTATTCACTCCACCCTCAGGAGTTTACTGGAGGTGTGGCTCAGAAGGAAAAAAATAAATATAATGGACTTATAGGAAATATGATAATCAGACTCACATACGGTAATATGCATAGATTTTGAATCAACCTTATGAATGGACTGTGTAACATAAGAGTCATGAGAAGAATTAATATAGGGATAGTTGTACTGTTGTATAATAGCAGTTTTCAAATACACTCAGCGGCCACTTTATTAGGTACACCTGTCCAACTGCTCGTTAACACTTAATTTCTAATCAGCCAATCACATGGCGGCAACTCAGTGCATTTAGGCATGTAGACATGGTCAAGACAATCTCCTGCAGTTCGAACCGAGCATCAGTATGGGGAAGAAAGGTGATTTGAGTGCCTTTGAACGTGGCATGGTTGTTGGTGCCAGAAGGGCTGGTCTGAGTATTTCAGAAACTGCTGATCTACGGGGATTTTCACACACAACCATCTCTAGGGTTTACAGAGAATGGTCCAAAAAAGACAAAACATCCAGTGAGCGGCAGTCTGTGGGCGGAAAAGCCTTGTTGATGCCAGAGGTCAGATGAGAATGGGCAGACTGGTTCGAGCTGATAGAAAGGCAACAGTGACTCGAATTGCCACCCATTACAACCAAGGTAGGCAGAAAAGCATCTCTGAACGCACAGTACATCGAACTTTGAGGCAGATGGGCTACAGCAGCAGAAGACCACACCCGGTGCCACTCCTTTCAGCTAAGAACAGGAAACTGAGGCTACAATTTGCACAAGTTCATCGAAATTGGACAGTAGAAGATTGGAAAAACCTTGCCTGGTCTGATGAGTCTCGATTTCTGCTGCGACATTTGGATGGTAGGGTCAGAATTTGGCGTCAACAACATGAAAGCATGGATCCATCCTGCCTTGTATCAACGGTTCAGGCTGGTGGTGGTGGTGTCATGGTGTGGGGAATATTTTCTTAGCACTCTTTGGGCCCCTTGGTACCAATTGAGCATCGTTGCAACGCCACAGCCTACCTGAGTATTGTTGTTGACCATGTCCATCCCTTTATGACCGCAATGTACCCAACATCTGATGGCTACTTTCAGCAGGTTAATGCGCCATGTCATAAAGCTGGAATCATCTCAGACTGGTTTCTTGAACATGACAATGAGTTCACTGTACTCAAATGGCCTCCACAGTCACCAGATCTCAATCCAATAGAGCATCTTTGGGATGTGGTGGAACGGGAGATTCGCATCATGGATGTGCAGCCGACAAATCTGCGGCAACTGTGTGATGCCATCATGTCAATATGGACCAAAATCTCTGAGGAATGCTTCCAGCACCTTGTTGAATCTATGCCACAAAGAATTGAGGCAGTTCTGAAGGCAAAAGGGGGTCCAACTCGTTACTAGCATGGTGTACCTAATAAAGTGGCCGATGTGTGTATATGTTTAGTTAGTGTGGGTTAGTTTATCTGCCATTGAGGCAAATTTTTATTTCCCACATTATACTCCATAATAATATTATTATTTTCTGCAATTTTCAGTCCCACCTTTAAACCTTCATGGCCCCTATCTAAACTATTTGGATTTTATTACACTACTTCTAGAACTTAATTGGCATGCAGTTGTGTCCAATTTTCTAAATCTCCAATTATGGGACCAAACATCTGAGTGTTTTTTTTCTGAGATGGTCCATGGACAGCTGAAGCAGTCATAGCCAGTCAACATGACAACATGAGGAAACACTTGGATACAGTAATCAATTCTTTATCTGTTATCAAAAACATAATTCTTATACGTAGCTCAAGTTGCTATATTTTTATTTATATAATTGATTACCATTAGAATGTATAAGTTTATGCCTCTAGTCTCTAGATTTCAATGAAACTGTTGCTGCCTGTGGTCATTAGAGCTCAGGCAAGATGACAGTTCCCATAAGAAGAGTTTTAAAAAACATATAATGTGTTTTTTGAGCAGCTTGATAGCTAATAGGGCTGCTGCAGAAAGTATTATTATATCTATTTGTAATATGTTTGGTTTTTGAGTTAAATCTAGTCTATAGGGTAAATATGACATTTATTTTTGTTTAATTTGAATTATATTCATTTTATATAAATTATTATCCATACGTATTTCAATACCACTGGATACAAACAAAAGATTTTAATCAGCATCATTTTCTCATGCCAGTGGGCTCAAATGGGCCCACCAAATCATTATATGTGTCCCTCAAGGTCTTCTTCAAAGGTCAACCAATACTGGCCATGTCTGATATTTATTTTAGCTTATATTCCTGGCACTGCAACAGCCCTAGCACATGAAGCTAATGTTCCATCTGCACATCTAGGTTCCTCCTACACTTGCCCGCACCATAGTAACATTTCAGTGGTCCTCTTAAGGTAACCATAAGGATGATGTGGCCCTAGACAAAAATTAGCTCAAAACTCCTGTTCTACTGCACATTACATCTACAATTGTGTATTAAAAAGTTTTTTGTGTTACTTATTTTATGGATACCTTAACACTTTTATATACAATCTTCACATTTCTAATAATACATAACACAGGTGCTTAAAAGAATATCGGTGATATCAGAATATGGGTGATAATAGTTGAAACGTGTTCCCACATATGTTTAACATTTCTATTTAAAATGATTCCTGTGTTTCTGAATTTTATTTTTCAAGTCATCACCAGCTATTACACATCAATAGCTGAGAAATTCACACACTGAAGGCCTTTCAGTTATCAATAAAGGAAGAGAAAAGGGAGCCCCAAGGCTCATCCTCCTTTCTTCACAGTCCCTTTCTCCATTTACAGAATAAGGGTCTGGAATTTTCTTCATTCTGCTGCATTAGATTGTAACCTCAATAAATATGATATATCCACCTCTAGGAAATGCAATAGAAGTAAAATTGAGATCTGAATTTACAATACTATACCTACAAACCTCTCTGTTGACCTTAGTTAGTAATATTGGCACACAATATAATATAACTCTAAAGCCTTTGTAGGTAACATTTTGTTTGAATCTCCCAAGGTCTGAAGAGATGTTTGGATGCTATCAGTGACTCTTGTCAAGGTAGCTCCTAATCTTCTTCTGTTCACAATGCAGCTATATGTTTGATGAAAGCCATAATGGATATAATGGATTCATGTTGCAAAAAGCATCTGTAGTTTAATAGATTTAATAGATTATTTTGATATGGAATTGGATCTATTTGGTTATCATATGACAACTCCTTTCCCTGAAAAGAAAAGTGGCCTTCAAAGATAAATGGATGAAAGTGTAGATAATATTATTTTACATTATTGTACAAGGAATCTTAATAGCACTTCATGGATCCCCACAATGATTGAAAATAGGGTCAGTTGTTATTATTCTTCTGAGCTATTCTTTCATTCAAATGTAATTTAAATTATTGGTCAAATTCCTCAATTGAAACCCTGAACAGTAGTATGAACTTAGTCCATGTTAGTGTGTAATCATATTATCATATGATAATA
This sequence comes from Engystomops pustulosus, assembly GCF_040894005.1. Taxonomy (NCBI): domain Eukaryota; kingdom Metazoa; phylum Chordata; class Amphibia; order Anura; family Leptodactylidae; genus Engystomops; species Engystomops pustulosus. Next base: position 149,815,854 of record NC_092415.1, read on the forward strand.
TAAATGAAACCAATGAAAATGAAACCAATGTAACATATAATCTTGGCACTATTTCTGATATTATAGTTATGCATCATAGCATAAGCATGTCAATTAAAGAAGATAAATCTCAAGTATGTGAGTTCTGGGTCATGTTTATGTCTATCTAGCGATATAGATACCGCTTGAAAAATGTAAGAAATATGTAACATCGCAACAATGGGCTTGTCATGATTCTGTTTATGTTCTTGTTATAAGAACGATTGATCCAGGGTCAAAGAACAGTGGCTAACCTTTCCTAAAATTTTATTGGAATACAACTAAACTAAGCATGCATGATACAGCTCAACAACAAGATGAGAAAATGGAACAATTCCAAGACATACCCTTGAGGGAGCAGATACATTCATACAATGCTAATGATTTGGACACACAACATGTATCTGCAATCTTCCTATGAAACATGCGGCTTTGATTACTCTTTATATTGCTTAAATTAGAAGGAGTTACAAGGCAAATACTTAAAGAACTTGGGTGAACTATTGTTGGATACTATTATCAAGAAATAGTAGAATTTTGGTTCCCGAAGGTACAAATAAGGCAACTAAAACAAATGCATATCATGTCTATTAGAAAACCACCTGACAAGGATGAGCAAGAAAAGATTCATTTCTTCATTGTAACTTTTACTCATTATTTTCATATTTAGACTCATACATATATTTTGAGTCTGTCACATCTGTGTTTTTTTGCTGATGGGTCACCGGTCTAAAGGCATGGCACTGTTCCAGGCACGTCTGTTTTAGTATTTGAAACTGTACATTCAAATAGCAAGTTTTGAACTTTTTTGTTTTGTTGTTTATGTTGTCCTATTCCTATTATTTATTCTAGAAATAAATAAATTTACTACTGGGTGTAAATTACTCTTATCAAATGATTTTGTTTAGAGTTGAGCAAAACATTTAAGGTATAAATCAGTGAAGCTTTACCAATTTTTTTCAGACTCTGTTTGCAACTGAATCAAATCCATCTGAATAGATATTGGTATTTAAATTGGTATATAACTTTACCTAGTTCTCTAAAATGATGATTTTTGTAATAAAACTTGTCTTATCTCGTTCCTATAATTTTCTAATCCTAACCCTCAAGAACAAAATCATATAAAATGATCAACACATGATAGGACCATTTTGTAAAGATAAATAAAACTCTGTCTTTAAAAAGGACAACAGGGTGTTTTTAAAAAAAAAGTTTCTTGGACAAATTGGAAAAATCTAATTTGTTTTGCTGTTTTGTAGTGAATATACAAATCAATAAATCAATTTGCTCTATCTAGTTGTGTGTATTATTGTCAGCATTGATTGGACAATATTCAATATCCAAAGTATACGCTTTCAAATAGCAAGAAAAAAATGGTTCAAAATAGAAAAATGATTAACACATATTGTAGAATTTATTCAAGAGGAATACAAGTGCTTACTAAGAGAGACATGACATAAGTTGTACCAGGTCCTCTTCAAATAATAATCTTAAAGTACATTTTTAAAATCTGCATCTAAATGACAATGTAGTTCATTGAAGTAGTTTATCCTTGCATGAGTTTAATAGTAATAACGGGCACTTGCGTTTCAAGCAGTTTCAGAGCCTCTTCAGTAAAGAGAATATTGAGAATCAATGAAGTGTAGAAAACAAGGAACAATCTATCTAAAAAAACATGCAAAAATAACATTGAGATTGTACAAAATTTTACAGTTGCACCATCATGAAACCCTAGACAAAATGTGTAACCAAAGAAGAGGTTAAACTGGATTTGCCACAAGTACATAATGCTAAAGGACATACCTTATTTGTTTGCTGCTGTGCCCCTTATCAGTTTGATATTTTATTTCTTTAAAAAATATGAAGTGGAAACTTTTATTTTTTCAACATGTTCCCAAACTTTAAAGGGGTTGTCCACTTTCTGCAGTAATTGATATGGTTTGTATAAGGAAAAGTTATACCATTTTCCAATATGCTTTCTGCATCAATTTCTCACAGTTTGTTTTAGATCTCTGCTTGTTGTCCTGCTTTAGAAAGCTTCTTTGTTTACTTCCAGTGGATAGAAATCTGTCCATGGTCATGTGATGTCACACAGGTGCACGCTTCAATATATCAAACGGCTGATTACTCTCTTTGATAATAACAGCTCATACACCAGCATGTCCATCACAAGACCAAGGAGATTTCTATCCACTGGAAGCAGAGATCTCGGAAACCATGAGGAATTGATACAGAAAGAATATTGCAAAATTCTATAATTTTCCTTACACAAACCATATAAATTATTTGCTGGAAGTGGACAACCCTATTTACTTTATGCATCCATTAATAGATTCCAGATAGCAGGGGATTTCCACTGTAGCCACAACCATTCCCAGGCAGTCAGTCAGGTTTAGCACCAGACTGTCTGTGTGTCAGACAGGTGCTAGACTGTCTGCTCAAGTCCAAGACCTCCCACCAGACTGTAGAGAGCCTAATTAGCATACTGAGAGGTGAAAATAACATCATTCATTTCTCTCGAACAGTGGGAGCCAGAGTAAAACTTTCCAATATTCCACAATCAGTGGAGCTCTATGTGCAATTGTAAGTGCCTTTTATACAATTGTTTTATATAAGAGAGAAAATATAACATTTATTATAGAAATAAATTCAAACTAAATTACAATATGCCAATCTAATTTATGCCATCAATATCATAGATGAATATTTTTGATAATTTTTCTTTTTTTTTCGCTTTTCTATTCACAGGTTCTGTCCTCAATGATGGACAGTGGCATGAAGTGCGATTCATGGCTGAAGAGAACTCTGCAATGTTAACCATCGATGGGGATGAAGCTTCCTCAGTCAAGACAAATAGTCCTCTTCAATTCCGAACTGGAAGTCGATATTTTTTTGGAGGTAAGATTTAATTTATTATTTAGGGATTAGAGTAAAGAATTGTGGTTCTCACAATCCTGGGGGAATTTAGCTATGCCTATTCATGTCCTAAAAGAAACTGTGCTAGCTAATTTGGTTGTAGGCAGTGTGGTGGAGCCAAGTGGTTAGGACACAGGATTAAAAATTGGGAACCTAATCCCAACAATAAAACCCTAGTCAGGTAACATATACCATGGCTACCTTTTTCTAAATCGGCCTCAGAATCAGAAATTGGATACTTTTCAGTGGAATAGGGAGTAATCAAATAAAAGACATCTTTATGAATGATACTTCCTATTCCAAACTTTGTAAAGTATCCAATTTCTGTTTCTGGCTCCAATCCAGCACACAAAATCTGACTGTTGGGCAGTCAAATCTTTAAAAAAAAATCAAAGCTTTGTACATAGAGTACCTCAGATATGCCTACACCTTTAGGGTTTGGGTACAAGGGCTCTCATGTATCTAGTAAAGCTACCTTAGAGGGCATCATCTCACCTTGTATTTCCCTTCTCTTTTTTATAGTAACATTTATTTTTATACTATAAATTCATATTTCTTAACTATTAGAGATTGAAGTTTGAGGCCAAAAGGCTCCCATGGGTTCTTGTCTGTCAGTGGTTTGAGGAAACTATTTCCATAGATTATTTGTTCCCTAAGTGTATAAGCCAAGTTGGCTGAGAGATTACAAATTGTGCACAGTTCCTATTAATAATATGACCTAAAAAATTCAAGCATTTTTGTCATAATTGAATTTCAATTTATCTGTACTAGGCTGGTAAAGTCCTGGTGAGCAGTTCAGCAATATGTCCTTTACAAAATACACAATAGCAAATGATAATTTTAAATGTTAATGTATGAGCTATAGGCATGTTGTATTTTCCATAATTATGGGATATGCATGTCTAATGATAAAATTAATAAACTGACAATATGATTTAATGTGCTAAAAAAATGCTTAAAATGCCATGAAGACTTGAACACACATTAAAAAGTCATCAATGGTCATCAATGATTTTCTTAACAACTAACCAAATCATGAAAAGAATTATAATAATAACGTTAATATAAATATGTAATAGGAAATTTAAAAAAAAATAAATATATGCAACACAAAACTGTTTAAAGGTTTACACACATATATTAAGGGAGCTAGGAATGGACGAAGGAATTCATACATTTTTAATTTAATCCCCAGCGTTGGTTCTTTTAGTATGAAAAGGAATAAAACATTGAACATTTTCCCATGCTTAGAATATTTTGAGGCAGAAAAGAAACAGACAATATATTCCCAGATATACAAACCATATTTTCCATTCAAATACATAATAAAGTAAGGCCTGCCAGACTATTGTAATTTCTTTTTTGTGAAATATGTCTTAACTATTTCCTTAGATGAATGCTCTTCAGATTGGGGCACAGAAATAACAGCATTTACATGTAAATGAAAGCACCTGCAGAGTATGCAAAGAGATGAAATATTTTGTGACTGTCACTAAGTCTATTCTTGCTCAGTGTCCTGAAGAGAAAATTGACAACTACTTGTTTAAGCTTTGAAAAATGAATTAATAATTTAAAATGCCATAACACCCTATACGTCGTAGCACTCTACAGAAAAAGTACTTGACTAAAGGTTTTGAAAAGTTTGAATCAATATTCACTCTCAGGAGTCTTAAATCTAGACCATGTTGTACTTTCTTTTGTAGTTGAAGTTTGCGTTTAGCGGAACTGCGTGGCATTTAAAAGATATTTCCATATGAATTTTTAATTAATTTAATAAAATGTGGCCATGAATAAAATCTTTGTCTAAAGTTGAGCTCACTTGCTTCTTTCACATCTAGAAACATTCTTCATGCAGAGCTCGCTTGTGATGCTTCTTTTATATAAATTCTAACATGGTGTTCAACAATTATGTCCAGCTAAGCTCTTGTACATATGCATTGTGTATGATGGATTTTAGAAGGAAGCAAATAAAGCCCACTTTTTTATCCAAAATATTAACCCCTTTCTGCCAATTCCCTTTTTCCATTTTCTGCTCTCCATCTTTAAAAGTCCATTACTTTTTATATTATGCAGTGTACAGAGCTATGTGAGGGATTGTCTTTCATGTAATATTTTGTAGTACTTATATATCGTGCACTGGGAGTCTGGCAAAAAATTTCTAAATCCAGTGCAATTGACATTTACACCATTTTTTTATGTTCATTGTTTTACGGCTTTCCCTGTACATTCGAAATGATATCTACCCTTTATTCCTTGAGTTCGTATGGTCATGGAGATACCAAATTTATATAGATTTTATTAGGTTTTAATGGATTATTAAAATGAAGTGTAATTTTCTGTGACACGAGCAGATATTTTAATTGGGGACTTTATGACCTTCACTTTTTATTCAAAATTTGATGTATCATAAAATGATAAAGTACTGTCAATTCAAACATTTTGCCACTATTTTCCTCCAGAAGGTTCAAAACATGCAATAATCATTTATAGATTTTGATAGATTGGGATTTTAATATTTTAACCCTGGGGGTTTTATCTCTCCTAGCACAAACTGCATTATTACAGTATTGCATTGTATAGAGATATAGGTATTGATCTGTAACACCGGCACACTGTTTCAAATCATGTGCAGTGACCAGCCTTGGAGTCTCTTAGATAGTCTAGGCTGTCATGGGAATGGATTGCCTAATTTTATTATGCGGTTACTGGGGCGTGGAGTAGCCGCATCTGAAGTTACACGAGGCGGCTACTCCACACCCCAATAGCCTCTTTTCTCCTCCTACTCACCATCTTCGGCGCGCAGCTGCTCGTAGCTGTGCGCCCTCGTCCGACGATCCTGCAGTCTGTGCATGCGCAGAACAGCAGGCCCGCGCCTGCGCGGTCACTGCTCCGAAGCCGGGGCTGCACATGCATGGCGGCGGCGACATGGCGGCAGCATGGCGGCGACAGATGGGCCGAGTTCCATTATGTATCTGGGGAAACACCCGAAAATTCTGCCTGACACAGCTCGTTTGATAAGGGGACGATGTATGGAGGCAGTAAAGTAGTAGTAGATTAAAAGTGCTGCAGTTAAAACTATGTTAGTTGGAACTTAGGATGGAGCTGGGGGTCCGCTGCCAGGCGAGCTTTCTCCTGTCCAAGCCCCGGCCTCTCGGCTCCTCCCCACCCAAAATGGGCCTGGGGGCCAGAAGCGTTTACTTTGAAAAAATTATAATTCTAAGAACCTTTTGTATAAGATCAAGTATAGTACTGTTCTTATAAGTAATTGGCTTGGTTATGGCGGTTATTCAGGTTGAGCTTCTTTCACCTGGTGGAGAATGGAAATCCTGAGAAATCCAGGCTTTATTCATCTTGATAAGCGTCAGCCTGTCAGCGCTGTCAGTCGACATGTGTGTACGCTTATTGGTGATGATGTCACCAGCTGCACTGAAAACCCGCTCAGACAACACGCTAGAGGCAGGCTAGGCAAGAACCTCCAGTAGTTGTAGGGAGCTGTGTGATCATTTAGGACGATGGCATGGTCAGCTACGTACTCCATCACGATCTTTCTGTAAAGATCAGCCCTACTCTGCCGAGACTGGGGACAGGTGACAGTGTCTTGCTGGGGTGATATAAAACTGGCAAAAGCCTTGTAAAGCGTACCCCAGCCAGTGCTGGATAAGCTGCCTGCTCGCCTACTCTCCCTCGCTACTTGTCCCGCAGAAGTAAGCCCTCTGCCGCTAGCGTTGTCAGAAGGGAAATACTGTTTCAGCTTGTGCACCAGGGCCTGCTGGTATTCATGCATTCTCACACTCCTTTCCTCTCCAGGGATGAGAGTGGAAAGATTTTGCTTGTACCGTGGGTCCAGGAGAGTGAATACCCAGTAATCGGTGCTGGAATAAATTCTTTGAACGCGAGGGTCACGGAATAGGCAGCCTAGCATGAATAGGCACCAGAGTCCCAACACGCAAGAATTCACTCCCCTCACTGGCCTGACTGTCCATTTCCTCCTCCTCCAACTCCTCTTCTTCTGCCCATGCACGCTGAACAGTGAAGGACTGAGCAATGCTCCCCTCTTGTGTCTCGCCAACATTCTCCTCCTCTTCCGCCTCATCCTCCTCCACCTCCTCTGATATGCGCTGAGAAACAGACCTGAGGGTGCTTTGGCTATCAACAAGGGAATCTTTTTCCCCCATCTCTTGTGACGAGCGCAAAGCTTCCGACTTCATGCTGACCAGAGAGTTTTTCAACAGGCCAAGCAGCGGGATGGTGAGGCTGATGATGGCGGCATCGCCACTGACCATCTGTATTGACTCCTCAAAGTTACTCAGCACCTGACAGATATCAGACATCCACGTCCACTCCTCATTGTAGACTTAAGGAAGCTGACTGACCTGACTACCAGTTCTGGTGGAAGTTGACATCTGGCAGTCTACAGTCGCTCTGCGCTGCTGGTAAACTCTGAATAACATGGTTAATGTTAACAGTCGGTGAGCGGGCAGTTGGAGGCGGCGCTGTGCTGCCCTGAGAGTGGCAGCATCTGTGCTGGACTTCCTGAAATGCGCACAGATGCGGCGCACCTTCGTGAGCAAATCAGACAGATTGGGGTATGTCTTGAGGAACCGCTGAACTATGAGATTTAACACATGGGACAGGCACAGTCTGCATCGTGATGCCCTGTATTAGCTCTTGGGCGGTGTGCCTTTTATCGCCTAGGCTCAGCAGTTTGAGCACCGCCTGCTGTCGCTTAGCGACGGCACTGCTGCTGTGCCTAGAGCTACCGACTGATGGCACCATGCCCACGGATGGTAATTCAGAGGAGGAGGTGGAGGAAGGGTGGGAGGAGGAGGAGGCATAGTAGGCCTTTGAGACCTGGACTGAGGTAGGCCCCGCAATCCTCGGCATCGGCAGTATATGACCAGCCCTAAGGTCAGACTCGGTCCCAGCCTCCACCAAGTTAACCCAATGTGCCGTCAGCGATATATTGTGGCCCTGCCCAGCATCACTCGTCCACGTGTCCGTGGTCAGGTGGACCTGGTCAGAAACGCGGTTGGTCAGGGCACGGATGATGTTGTCTGACTCGTGCTGGTGCAGAGCTTGGACGGCACATCGGGAAAAGTAGTGGCTGCTGGGGACCGAATACTGAGGGACGGCCGCTGCCATGAGGTTGCGAAAGGCTTCGGTCTCTACCAGCCTATAGGGCAGCATCTCCAGGCTGAGTAATTTGGAGATGTGGACGTTGAGGGCTTGGCCGTGTGGGTGGCTTGCACTGTATTTTCTCTTGCGCTCCAGCGTCTGGGGTATAGACAACTGAACGCTGCGCATAGAGACATTGGTGGATGTTGTGGAGGATCGTGGAGGCGAAGGTGTGTTTTTCACATGGGAGCTGTTTGGGCTGGGGTCCTGGGCAGGGGCTAACTAGCAGAGGCAGCAGATGACACAGGGGAAGGAGCAGTGGTGTGCCCGCCCGGAGGTGAACGGCCTTGCTTCCATTGAGTAGGGTGTTTAGCATTCATATGCCTGCGCATACTGGTGGTGGTTAATCTGGTAGTGGTGGAACCCCTGCTGATCCTGGTGTGGCATAGGTTGCACACCACAGTCCGTCGGTCATCCGGTGTTTCTTTAAAGAACCTCCAGACTTCCAAAAATCTAGCCCTTGCCACAGGAGCTTCACTACGTGAAACATTTGGCACTGGTGCACCAGCTCTGGCCCTGCCTCTCCGTCTGGCCCCACCACTGCCTCTTCAAACCTGTTCTCGTCGAGGACTTGCCTCCGTCTCAGAAGCACTGTGTTCACCTGGTCTATCAACCCAGCTTGGGTCTGTCACCTCATCATCCTCCGATCCCTCAGTCTGCTCCTCCCTCGGACTTCCTGCCCTGACAACAACTTCATCACTGTCTGACAACCGTGTCTCCTCATCGTCGGACACCTCTTTACACACTTCTTCCACTACGTCAACAATGTCATCATCACCCACAAACTTCGACCGGTGGAAAACCTGGGCATCGGGAAAGAGCTCAGCAGCAACCGGACAAGTGGTTTTTGACTGTGGGAAGGGTCCAGAAAACAGTTCCTCAGAGTATGCCGGTTCAAATGTCAAATTTTCCTGGGAGGGGGCAGACTGGGGGGAAGGAGGCTGAGGTGGAGGAGCTGGAGGAGTGCTGATTTCGGTGACATGGGTGGACTGCGTGGAAGACTGACTGGTGGAAAAATGGCTAAAAGCATTGTCCGCAATCCACGACATCACCTGTTCGCACTGTTCTGGCCTCAACAGTGCTCTACCACGAGTCCCAGTAACTTGAGACATGAACCTAGAGAGTGTAGCTCTGCGGCGTTCCCCTGCTCACTCATCAGCAGGTGGTGTCTCACCCCGCCCAGGACCCGGCCTCTGAACCCTGGAGTAGTTGGACGCCCACGCCCTCGTCCAAACCCCTAATAAATTGTCCCACTTAGGTGTTTGAGATGGATATGTGTGTCACTAAGAACTTAATAGAACGTTTGCAAGTCTCCCCGCAAATTCGTCACAATATGGTACTAGCTACTAGTGCCAGCAAGCCCAGCCACAAGCAAAGAAAAAAATATTCTAGCCCTAACAAGGGCTGTTGGGTTCTTGTAGACTCACTCCTGCCTAACAGTAAGCTAATATAACACCCTAACGCTATCCCTGCAGCAGCAGCAGCTCTCTCAGCAACGGCATCCAGGCAGAGAATGATGTGAGCAGCGCGGGCAGAGGCCAGTCTATTCCAGGGTCACCTGATCTGGCCAGCCAACCACTGCTATCGACGTGTAAGTGTGCCACGTGATTCTGGGTGGAGTGCAAAGTCTCCTGGCTTGTGATTGGCTCTGTTCCTGGCCGCCAAAAATTAAAACGGCGGGAGATGCCATTTTCTTGAGCTGGCGAAATATTCGTCCGAGCAACGAGCAGTTTCGAGTACGCTAATGCTCGAACAAGCATCAAGCTCGGACGAGTGTGTTCACTCATCTCTAATCCAATCCCTTACCTTCTTTGGTTGAACTTAATAGACATGTGCCTTTTTTCAACCGTATAAACTATGATACATGAACCATATAGTTGGTTTCTTTATGGATTCCTTTGCTAATTACATGTTCGAGTTCTGAAACTGACACAAGGTCGACCCACAAAAGCTTGAGTATTTCTACTTAGGCTTAAAATAGCTACTATACATTTAATTCCCCTTTTAAGAAAAAGAGTAAAATGAACTTGTATATTTTGGCAGGAACATCTTATGTGTATAAAAGTCTTCTATGTCAGGAAGTCCAGATTACTCTGCCAACAGCTATTAAAGGTACAATATAAAAAAGAAGAGTAAACACTCAGGAAAACAATATGATAACGATATAATACCTATGATCAGTAGAATTTAATCATCACAATCCTAGGGACACATGTGATTCAATTATATGTCTTTAAATCTACCTTTCCAAGATCTATGATTAACTTCTTTGTAATTTTAAATCTATCTAAAATCTAGTATCAAATTCTGATGCAGGACATTCTTTTTTGGGTATAGTTTTAGATGTAGCAGCTGTGTGAGAGCGTTACTTTATAATTATCATTAGTGATGAGCGAGTATACTCGTCCGAGCTTGATGCTCGGTCGAGTATTAGCATACTCGGACCGGCTCGTTGCTCGGACGAGTATTTGCCCTGCTCGATAACGAGCATTTAATTAAAAAAAAAGAAGTGAAGAACAATAAAAAAATACAATTAAAACATTTAATTTAATCGTTTAATTGAAGAAAACAGTGAAATAACACAGTGCAGAATAGATTGCAGATGTTCGGGAACATCTGCGATCTGTTCCGGAGACACGCGTGCAGAACGGTGTTCTCCACAATAGTATTTGAAGAACAATATGTGTAGAGAACAACTTGCAGATGTTTGGCAACATCTGCAAGTTGTTCTCTACACATATTGTTCTTCAAATACTATTGCGGAGAACACCGTTCTGCACGGGTGTCTCCGGAGCAGATCGCAGATGTCCCGGAGACACGCGTGCAGAACGGTGTTCTCCGCAATAGTATTTGAAGAACAATATGTGTGAAGAACAACTTGCAGATGTTTCCAAACATCTGCAAGTTGTTCTCTACACATATTGTTCTTCAAATACTATTGTGGAGAACACCGTTCTGCACGCGTGTCTCCGGAACAGATTGCAGATGTTCCCGAACATCTGCAATCTGTTCTGCACTGTGTTATTTCACTGTGCTCGGTCAGTTTGTCATTTTACTGAAAAATGCTCGGGTCTCCCATTGATTTCAATGGGGCTCGTTACTCGAAACGAGCACTCGAGCATCGGGAAATGTTCGGTTCGAGTAACGAGCACCCGAGCATTTTAGTGCTCGCTCATCTCTAGTTATCATATATACTGTAGTTACATAGTGCACACAATCATTATTAAAAATTTAGTTCCGTTCTGTGAATATTTTACAAAGTGTGAAAGAACAAAAGCAAAGGCTTCCTTTTAAGCCACTAATTTCTTTCATCTCCTGTCACAACAATGTTCAGCACTGAGCTGTTATACATGGAGCTGAATGTGGAAGCTTGGATTGATAGTCGGGGACTTACATAAAGAATAAATAATGCTTCACAGGGGCAGAAGCTCTCTTCTATGGATGAGTTTATTTGTTTATTCAGCTATACTGTGATTGGTAGTGGATTTCCTTATAAGTCAGTTTACTCTTCATTTCACCTAATGAATATTACAGAATGTGTACTGGCTGGAAAATCATTCTTCATTGTAATATACAAATAATGTAATTTTAATTCTCCTGCCCAAGACATAGGCATCAAATGATCAATCAAAATTTACCTGACCGTACTTTAGTCTTGGAAGCACGATGCCCAGAACTAATAGTTATATTTTCATGATAACAAGTATTGTTTAATTTTAAACATCTTGAAAGGTGTGGCAAAGATATTTTAGAATTTTTTTTCAATGTATTTGTAATAATGGCTCGGGGATACAGGGGCAACAAACCAGACAGTGAGCCCTAAGTCTGAGCCCCCCAATGCTGTCACCTGCCTACTTGCCTCCGGTATCCTATTGATACGGGACAACCACGAAGACGATCCCTTCCTAGGCCACAGTGCAGACAAAGAACACGACAAACAAACAATACACACAGGTAGCGAAGTCAGGTAAACCGGGTCACAACGGAGAGAGCAATATATAAGCAGAATCAGAAAGCGAAAGCCGAGGTAAGTAACGAAAGCCAAAGTCAGAATGCCAGAGAAGTCAATATAAGAACAAAACGCTGAAAGGACTGGGGAGCTGAGAATACGAGTATTACCAGCGCTGGGAACCCTGTGCTGGGAAGTAATATAGGTGACTGGGGAACCTCCCCTCAAGGTGACTGGAGGAGAGATCTGTCATTCACAGCAGGCTAACTGTTGCTAGACTGCAGGGAAACGGGTGTGGTGCAACAATCAACCCTGCAGCAATCTCAGTCCCAGTTCACACACAGGAACACTGAACAACCTCAACGCCTTCTAAGCCGCATACCGCGGACAGAAGACGATACAGGCAAAGACGTAACAGTACCCCCCCTTTTATGAGGGGCCACTGGACCCTCACTATTCCCACCTGGTTTAGAAGGATTTTGGCAGTGGTATGTGTTGAGGAGACGTGAAGCATGGAGATCTTTACCAGAGACCCAGGTACGATGTTCCGGGCCATAACCCTTCCAATGGACCAGATATTGGACAGAGTTTTGTACCCTGCGGGAATCCAAAATCTTTTCTACCTCAAACTCTAGTTCACCTTGGACCACCACAGGAGCTGGTGGTTTAGTCACGGGTAACACGGGAGGGATATATTTTTTCAGAAGAGATTTGTGAAAAACATTATGAATGCGAAGAGAGCTAGGTAATTGTAACCTAAAAGAGACGGGATTAATAATTTCGTTAATCGTGTATGGCCCAATAAATCGAGGAGCAAATTTCCCAGATGGCACTCTGAGACGCAAATTTCTTGTAGATAGCCACACTCGTTCCCCCACATTATATTCAGGACCGGGAGATCGTTTTTTATTAGCCTGACGCCGTTGGGTATCTTGGGCTTTCACCAGGTTCGACAGAACCCGTGCCCAGACTGAGCTCAGCCTTTGGAACGTTGCTTCAGCGGAAGGGTTAACAGACTCAATGTCTTGGCAGGACGAAAACTTTGGGTTGAACCCGTAATTACAAAAGAACGGCGACATTTTAGATGAGGTACTAACCCTGTTGTTTAAGGCAAATTTGGCGATCGGGAGAAAGGATCTCCATTTCTCCTGGTTATCGGAAATAAAGCATCTTAAAAACTGTTCAAGCGATTGGTTGAGTCTCTCTGTCTGCCCATTAGTCTCAGGATGGAAAGCGGAAGAAAACGAAAGAGAGATTCCCAATTGACCACAAAATTCTCTCCAGAATTTAGAGACAAACTGTACCCCCCGATCAGAGACAATATTTTCTGGTATACCATGAAGACGCAAAATATTGTTTATGAACAATGAGGCCAATAATTTAGCACTGGGTAATTTCCTGAGGGGTACTAAATGACACATTTTCGAGAATCGGTCACAAACCACCCAAATGACAGTTTTCCCTTGAGAGACAGGTAAGTCAGTTATAAAGTCCATGGAGATATGAGTCCAGGGTTTTTTAGGCAGAGGGAGAGGTTGGAGAAGTCCCTCTGGTACTCTTCTGGGCACCTTAGACCTGGCACATATATCACATGCTGCTACGAACTCCTGAACGTCACGTGACCACGAGGGCCACCAGTACAACCTTTCTAAGAGATACTTAGTGCCGGCAATACCAGGATGTCCGGCGAGCACAGAACAATGGATCTCCTCCAAGACCCGGAGCCGAAGATTATATGGCACAAACAATTTACCCATAGGAAGATTACTAGGCGCAAGATCTTGAAAGTTCGAGATAGCGGTGGCGAGGTCATGGTCAATAGCAGATAACACAATACCAGGCGATAGAATCTTATCTGGGACAACCTCTGGGGTATTGTCGTTACCAAAGCTACGTGATAGAGCATCAGCTTTGATATTCTTAGTGCCTGGACGGTAAGTAACAACAAAATTAAAACGAGTAAAGAAGAGTGCCCAGCGAGCTTGTCTGGGGGACAGTCGTTTAGCATTATCTAAGTATAACAGGTTCTTATGGTCAGTAATCACAGTTATGGGATCTTTAGCTCCTTCTAGGAAGTGTCTCCATTCCTCGAATGCCCATTTTATGGCCAAAAGCTCTCTGTTACCCACATCATAATTATGTTCGGCAGAGGAGAACTTCCTGGAGAAGAAAGCTACAGGTTTTAGGTTAGTGAGAGACTTTGATCCCTGAGATAACACTGCTCCCACCCCTACTTCGGATGCATCAACTTCAACTACAAAAGGGTGATTCAAATCAGGTTGAGTCAAAACTGGCGCGGTTACAAAACATCTTTTAAGCTGTGCAAATGCTTGCTCCGCCTCTGGAGTCCAATTGGTCAGATCAGCACCCTTTTTAGTGAGATCCGTCAACGGCTTAGCCACAACAGAAAAATTCTTAATAAATTTGCGGTAATAGTTGGCAAACCCTAAAAACCGCTGAAGGGCTTTAAGAGTGTTGGGATGTTCCCATTTCTCGATAGCCGTGACCTTGAGTGGATCCATACAAAAAGATTTAGGGGTGATGATATAACCCAAAAAAGTAATCTTTTGGACCCCAAACAGACATTTAGACAACTTAGCACATAAGGAATTCTTACGTAATCTAGAGAGAACATCCCTGATCTGTCGGATATGGGTTGACCAGTCAGGGGAAAAAATCAGAATATCATCCAGATAGACTACCACATAATGACCCAGGATATCACGAAAAATATCATTCACAAATTCTTGAAATACTGCTGGTGCATTACACAACCCGAAGGGCATCACACAATATTCAAAGTGTCCTTCGGGGGTATTAAAAGCAGTTTTCCACTCGTCCCCCTTTTTGATGCGAATCAGGTTGTAGGCCCCACGGAGGTCAATTTTGGAGAACCAGCGGGCACCCACCACCTGGTTAAGCAAATCAGGGATAAGAGGAAGTGGGTATTGGTTTTTGACAGTGATGTTATTCAGTTCACGGTAATCAATACAGGGTCTAAGTCCACCATCTTTTTTCCCAACAAAGAAAAAACCAGCCCCCATAGGGGAATTCGAGGATCGTATATGACCCTTTTGAAGGCTCTCTTGTATATACTCTCGCATAGCCTCTCGTTCTGGGGAAGACAAATTAAAAATCCTTCCCTTGGGATATTTAGACCCGGGAATGAGATCGATCCCACAGTCATAAGGCCTATGTGGAGGCAGGGACTCGGCAGTCTTTTTATCAAAAACATCAGAGAAATCAGAGATAAATTCAGGCAGAGTTTCTTCCTCTGACTGACATTCAGAGAGGACCAGCGTATAACAATGGGAGGAACACAGCGGATCCCATTTAACCAGTTCTCCAGTGGTCCAATTAAATACAGGATTGTGTACAGACAACCATGGAAACCCCAAAATGACATCAGCGGACAAGTTTTTTAAAACAAAAAACACTACCCGTTCGGTGTGGATAGCACCAACCTGCATGGTTATCTGTGGAGTTCTGAAACAAACTCTACCCCCCCTTAAAGGGGTAGAATCTGCCCCCACAACCAGGACAGGAGGATTCTGGTTAACCAACTCCAGCCCTAGGGCTGAAACAAAAGCAGAGTCAATAAAATTAGCAACGGATCCAGAATCAACCATAGCTTGTCCAAATATAGACTTATCTTTAGCAAACAGAGACACTGGCAACAAAATTTTAGATACAGAGTCGGAAGATACCTGTGCGCCTAAGTGACACTCCCCATTACCACTCAGGCGCTGAAGTTTTCCGCCTGTGGCCTGGGTCTGGTAGGGCAGCCTCTCAGGAAGTGTCCAGATTCACCGCAGTAAAAGCAAAGACGATTCTTCTGGCGATGCTCTTTCCGGGTTTTGGCTCTCGCCGTGCCCAACTGCATAGGTTCTTGTTCAGATATAGGAGAGACAGAGTTTTTAGGAGAAAGTAAAGGTGACCCGGAGGAGTGACTCGCATCTACTCTATCTTTTCGTCTGTCCCGTAGGCGACGATCAATGCGGACTGCTAAGGCCATGGTTTGCTCCAGTGAGTTTGGATCAGGATGACCAATCCAGGCATCCTTTACAGGTTCTGACAGGCCTTTTCTGAAGAGGGCTTTCAAGGACGGTTCACACCAGTTCAAGGTTACGCAGTGTTTGCGGAATTCCATGCAGTATTCCTCCGCAGAGCGGGTACCCTGCGAAAGAGACAGCAAACTGGACTCCGCAAGCCCAACATGATCGGGTTCTGAGTATATGGCCCCCAAGGATTGAAAAAAGCGTTCCAAAGAGGACCACTCCTCTGCGGCTGGAGGTAGTTTCAGGGCCCATGCCTGGGGATCCCCCTGGAGTAAGGAAATAACCACCCCTACCATTTGAGTTTGGGAGTATAACGGGTTAACCCGAAAATAAAGCAAACAGGATTCCCTGAAAGTCTCAAATTTCTCTCTATCACCTGAGAATCGATCCGGGAGTAACATTTTTACCTTGCTAATACTGGGGAGTGGAGGTTGCGGAGCAGCAGGAGACGTGGCAGGGGTCTCTGCTCTAAACTGAGTTAGAACATGGACCTGGTTAGCCAGATCAGCCACAATGCCTGCTAGGCCTTCCATGCGATGCACAAGATCCGGGACGGAGCTCATCCTGGCGGGTCCGGGAGACGTAGCAAACTAAGGATTTTTAATGGGCTGGTAATAATGTAATAATGGCTCGGGGATACAGGGGCAACAAACCAGACAGTGAGCCCTAAGTCTGAGCCCCCCAATGCTGTCACCTGTCTACTTGCCTCCGGTATCCTATTGATACGGGACAACCACGAAGACGATCCCTTCCTAGGCCACAGTGCAGACAAAGAACACGACAAACAAACAATACACACAGGTAGCGAAGTCAGGTAAACCGGGTCACAACGGAGAGAGCAATATATAAGCAGAATCAGAAAGCGAAAGCCAAAGTCAGAATGCCAGAGAAGTCAATATAAGAACAAAACGCTGAAAGGACTGGGGAGCTGAGAATACGAGTATTACCAGCGCTGGGAACCCTGTGCTGGGAAGTAATATAGGTGACTGGGGAACCTCCCCTCAAGGTGACTGGAGGAGAGATCTGTCATTCACAGCAGGCTAACTGTTGCTAGACTGCAGGGAAGCGGGTGTGGTGCAACAATCAACCCTGTAGCAATCTCAGTCCCAGTTCACACACAGGAACACTGAACAACCTCAACGCCTTCTAAGCCGCATACCGCGGACAGAAGACGATACAGGCAAAGACGTAACAGTATTTATATTAAAGAAGATCGGCAACCTTATTTCTCAACACAATTTCACATATGGAAACTCCATATACTTTATTAAATGTATCTCCTAAAGACTTATTGGGGCACACTTACTTACCCCTCCACTGGAGTTCACCAAAAGTGAATTGTCTAACCATAATCCACTGTTCCACAATTCACCAAGATCGTGTGCCCGGTTCACCATCTTTTAAACGATGCAAAGTGCATGGGGCTTTCAACACAATTTGAAAGCCCCACACTCAGTTCGAATCAGTCGGATTGTCCGACGACATGCCCCCCAATTTGTGTCGCATGGAAGCCAGCCCAGCTGCGCCAAAAATGATTGCGTGCACCATAATCCCAGCGGAGACACCAGTTAAATACCTGTCCAAGCCATACAGTCCCCGAAAAAGGCAAACAGTCCGACAAAAATGAGCAGTGCGACCCTTATTAAATGAGCCCGATTGTGTGTGTAGAGTATTTGAAAATCCATGTCCAAATGGCAGCTTTTAGAGTCAAATTATGAATGAGAAAGTTTAGCAACCAAAAATATTCCTAAGAGTTTTGGCAGGCTCTGACTTGCTTGACTCTGTGACTCTGTGATTCTATCGTCAGTCCTTTTTCAACAGACAAAAAGGACTTCAGCACACACCAGGGTTTGCTGATTAAAAACGTTTTTAACCCCTTAAGGACCAAGCCACTTGAGGGCTTTCTGGCCAAGTCTGATTTTTTAAAATTTGCCTTGTGTCACTATAAGGCCCATTCTACACTTGCGAGTGTGATGCAGGACGTGCTGCCGGGAACTGAACTCAGCATATAACCTTTGAATGTTTTAACAAATCCAGGGGGTTTTGCAATTGTTTTCTTGTGACACATTGTACTTCAAATTAGTTGAATAATTTGGATTATATCTTTTGCGTTTCATTATGAAATAAATTGTAAAATTTTCAAACATTTTGAAAGCTTGACAATTTTCAAACTTCTAAATTCTTAGCTTTTCAGGCAGATAGTCATACTACCCAAATAACTTCCTATCTAACATTTCCCAGATGTATACTTTATGTAAGCATGTTTTTTTATGCATCCTCTCATTTTTCTAGTATGTTATAGGCTTAGAATTTTGAGTCCTGTTTTTCACATCATTATGAAATTGGCTAAGCCTATATTTAGAAAGACCTGCTCAGTTTTAAAGAACTTTGAAAGGCATAAATAATAGCAATGCCCCTTACGTTATCCCATTATAGAAACCACACCCCTATATATACGAAAAAAAAACTTTAAGAAGTTTGTCAATGTTTTAGGAATTAAAACAAAATGGATGTGGAATTTACAATTTGTCATTTTTCTTGGAAGTATACCAATTTCTCCCCTTCTCCCCAGTATGCCAATATATGTGTTTATATATATGTATATATATATATATATATATATATATATATATATATATATATATATAGTATAAACTCGAGTATAAGCCGACCCGAGTATAAGCCGAGACCCCTGATTTTACCACAAAAAAATGGGAAAACCTATTGACTTGAGTATAAGCCAAGGGTGTAGTATACAGCCAGCTAGCCCCCTGTAGTATACAACCAGCCAGCCCCTGTAGTATACAACCAGCCAGCCCCTGTAGTATACAGCCTGTCCCAAGTAGTATTCAATCAGCCTGCCCCCAAGAAGTATACTGCCTGCCCCCATGAAGTATACAGCCTGCCCCCATGAAGTATACAGCCTGCTCCCATGAAGTTTCAGAATTTGGCGTCAACAACATGAAAGCATGGATCCATCCTGCCTTGTATCAACGGTTCAAGCTGGTGGTGGTGGTGTCATGGTGTGGGGAATATTTTCTTGGCACTCTTTGGGCCCTTTGGTACCAATTGAGCATCGTTGCAACGCCACAGCCTACCTGAGTATTGTTGCTGACCATGTCCATCCCTTTATGACCACAATGTACCCAACATCTGATGGCTACTTTCAGCAGGATAATGCGCCATGTCATAAAGCTGGAATCATCTCAGACTGGTTTCTTGAACATGACAATGAGTTCACTGTACTCAAATGGCCAGATCTCAATCCAATAGAGCATCTTTGGGATGTGGTGGAACGGGAGATTCGCATCATGGATGTGCAGCTGACAAGTCTGCGGCAACTGTGTGATGCCATCATGTCAATATGGACCAAAATCTCTGAGGAATGCTTCCAGCACCTTGTTGTATCTATGCCACGAAGAATTGAGGCAGTTCTGAAGGCAAAAGGGGGTCCAACCCGTTACTAACATGGTGTACCTAATAAAGTGGCTGGTGAGTGTATATGTATATATACATTGATGCAGAACTTGTGCCACAATTCATGAATCTGTCACACGCTGCACACTTAACAGACAAACTGCAGTTTGCCCTGTTTTTAGTAAATGTACCCTACTGAGTAAAATGCAGCTCACATAATCATGATATTAATTGTGTGCAAATATTTAGGTACATGGTCTTTGCTTCATTCTCTTAAATACTAAAATACTTTATTTTATTTTTTTTAAGATTGAATAAATCCCTTTAAGTATAGCGTTATCGACTGGAATCAATAAGTAAAATCTCTTCAACTATATTTTGATATACTTTCTTGTTTTGATATTTTCTTTTTTTCATTTTTTTATTCTCAGTGCATACTTTTCTGCGGCAACACTGGCCATGGCTTTATGAACCTTTAGTGTATTGTGTGATTGGTTTTCACTGCCAAGCTATTATATCAGAGTTTATTGATGTACAGTAATTCAACTTTGTGGTATGAATGGCTTGCCAATTCATTGTCACGTTATTGTCCATATCCTACCCATCTTTTTTTGACTTGTTAAACTTTCATAGAAACTTAAAAAAGAAAGAATATGGAAAAGCTGTTCAATTCTACTGTTATTTTCTTTGAAGCCAGATGACATGTTGTCATTTAATGAACTGAATAGTTATGTATATGATTAAACTATAATAATCTAGTAGAATGGTGTTTTTGTTCCTAGCCAACTGAAGGATCAACAAGCATCTTGTTAAATAACCAGAGGCTTTATATGCAGATTGAAAGACAGATGGCTGTGTCTAGCAGTAAGCCCTTTAAGATACTGCCCAGCATCAATTTATGTTTTTAAATTGCTTGGGATGATATTAAAAAGAGAGCCAAAGAATAAGAAATAGTCAAGAATATTATGAAATGGTAGACCAAATCTGTTCTTCTATTTATTTGCTTGTAATATTTCCTTATTGGTCACTCTTATTATACGAAACATACTGTAGTATTTATTTCCCTTAAGTCACTGTAAAATTATTGCTATTTTATACCATGAAAATGACATGAGAATTGCTTAATGTATATGTTTTAAATTGCAGTAATTCAAATCTGTATCAAACTTGATCAATGGTCATTGGTACCTGAATGTCCAGAAAAATATTTGCAGCTCTGTTATGCTCTTAAAATATCTTTGGACATATTCACATATTATCTTTACATAGTTAATTAATGACATTTGAGACTTTAACCTGATAGGATAGTATTAATTACATTTGTTTTGTTTATAAAATTATTCGGAAAATGAATACAATGTTGAATTCTTACATTTTTTACCTTTTTTCCAGTAAAGTTTTTTAATATACAATGAAATGGATTAAATCTTTACTTTGGTATATAAAGTTGTTTCATTCTTTTCTCTTCAGGAATATTTATGAACTTCAATATCTTAAGGTGTAGCTGGGAGTTGAACACATGTGTTTAACTTTCAGCTTTTACTTGCATTACCTCCAATCCCCCATTTTCCAGTACATGCATGCACCATGGTCTGCAATTATGTTTTGTTAATTGCAGGGACTCAAAAACTGAGCTCCTTCAATTGAAACAGGAAGCCAGTACATACTGACATCTAGGGTCCTATCACTTTACTAGTCTTGGTGTTTGATCCCAAACGTTTAACCCCTTATCAGTAGTGACCACAGAGTTTGGGGTGTTTTAAGTGCCAATCCCAAGAATCTTCTAGTCCCCTTCTAAGACAAAAGGTTAAAATATTGTAAAAATGTAAAAAAAAATCTAAATTAAAAACTAAACTCATTACCTTCCTTATTAAAAAAAACAATGAAATATTTTAAAAAAATAATTAAAAACCTCCTATATTTGGCTTCTTTTGAAACACCCTGATATGAAAAAAAGCTCTTAACTAGCTCCATCTTCAGAAAAATAAAAGGTATTGTTGGAATCATATTAGTGAAAATGTTATTGAAATGTTTGAATCTCCACAAACACAGATCCTCCTTGCTGTGGGGTATAAATCTGAACACAAAGAGAAATCCATGGATCCATCTTCTTAGCAAAGTAAAACCGCCTTTACTGGTCATTTCATGGCATCCAAAAGCAATATACAGGTATATAGGTCATTGACTTGTATACCTGTATATTGCTTTTGGATGCCATGAAATGACCAATAAAGTCATTGACCTGTATATTGCTTTTGAATGCCATGCAATGACCAATAAAGGCGGTTTTACTTTGCTAAGAAGCTGGATCCGTGGATTTCTCTTTCTGTTCATTGGAATCATACCCGCAGAATAAAGGTATTATGTTTATGCTAATTTATAGGCAACCCAAATCAACACTAGAAAAATGTGCAATTTGTCTGGCAAAAAATATGCCCTGAACTGGCAACATACTGTACATGAAAAAAAGGAAAGTTATGTTTTTTATAGATGGTCAAAAAAAGGATAAAGGGGCCTGAAAGGCAAAACTAACTATGTCCTTTATATTTAAATGCATTAGGATTATTTGTACATTGTTCTTTTTAATCTATAAAAAACTATATGTAATACCCTTCAAAAGCCAGTTTAATCTAAAGCTTTACCTTCATCTTTAAGAGGAGATTACTTAATTACGGTGCAATCTAGTAACCTAATACACACAAGCGGAAGTGCTTTTTATATTACAGTTCCATGTAAAGAGAAGGAAACCTTGTTTTTCTGTCATACACAAGCATGCTTACATTGACCTCTGCTTGTTTATATATATTTTGGTTTTCCGCAGCACATCTCTAGACGTAATGCTATAATCATTGATTTCATTGCAAGTCAATTTAACTGCAGTAGATGTCAAAGAACCAAATAAACAGATCACAGTAAGATTGACAGTTCTAAATATTAGTAAGTCAACAAAAGAAATTGTGTCTCTAATGTTATCAATACCTGAAGTAGACCAACAACAATATATAATTTTGCAGGTCCCACCTTAACTATGGTGATAGTGCTTGAAGTCAGCAAAAATATTTGCATCTTATACTTCCGATATGTTCTTCCTAACCTTTCCTTTTGGCTGGACATGTCAACACTAGTAGTTAATATTAGTCAGTTTTACCTTTAATGCATATTATTGCATCGAGCTCTGGAAATGATAGGACCTCATGCAGAGAAGTAGGATAGGATAAATAAAAAATAAATAAAATCATAAATATTTAGAATATATAAGGTTAGAAACCTCAAAAATTATAAAGGAAACAAAAGTACACTACGGTGTGTTACAGGTGAGGACATTTTTCTATGGCTCTTCTCTTCTGTGTTGTAGGAAAGAGAAAAATCAGCCATCAAAAATGATTTAGAAAGACAAGGCTAAGAAATTGGAGCAGCAGGCAAGTCACTTGCATCTAACATAATAAAGATCAGTGGATAATTATTTAGTTGGGTTTTGGCAAGCTACAAACAAACAGGGGCCAGTTGGCTGGCAAAATTCGGTTCTAAAGTCAGGTTCTTAAGAACTTCAATGCAGCCAAGCTTTTTAGTCATAGTTTGAATGTCAGGCCCAGAACATATAAAATAGAGCAGCATTAGCCTACTCAATAAAAAGGTTGTAATAAGAATCTATATTGCCATGCAATTATAAATCATTTTTACTGCTAAAAATGATTATAGTTGTAAAAAAATCAACGTAAACATTATACAGGGGACAACTGACCGCATCTCCCTCCTTTAAAATATACCAAAATTGTGTCACCATTCAAGGTGACATGAGGGAGGAAAAACGTTTTATTTAACAGGATTGGCCTAATCTATCAATAAGCTTGAGCCACTATTGAGGCATCCTGGTGTAGCTTTAAAGGACATCTAGTTTTAATGATAGTAGATATGTTCCTCAGGACCTCTTTTATTATAAGTCTTTTCAGTGCGATTGCTCCAATAAAGAGTCACAACAATTATGCTAATTATTCTGGGGCACTATGGCTGCATCATCAGAGAGCCTAAGACCACATGGTGTTTTAACTTATTCACTGCCCCGTTCCAAAACAAGTCCTTCTAGTACCGTCTGTCAGCTGCTCCATGCACTGTGGACAGGTGAGACTTGTATCGAAACGTAGGAGTACATAAATTAAAAGACGAGGCACTCTGAGGTGCTTTGGTGACGTAGCTAGAGCGCCTCAGACTAATTAGCACAATTTTTATAACTCTATATTGCCACAAATGCAGAGAATAGAGTTATAATACAAGCAGTCCTACTTAGAACTAATGGTAGATGGCCTTTAAGCTTTTACTATTTTTATGACAAAGAATTGAAAAAGAGTCTTACTGTATCTCTTAGTTTCTTCTTTGAATACGTATTTAAAGCTCTTTGCACTAAAAAAAAAAAGTCTTTGTTTTCTGTAATTCTAATTTTAATCAATTCTAATAGAAAGAAATCTGTAAAAGTTTTGTTAAGTTTTGTTTTAGAAGTACAATATATAAATATAGGACTGCCAGTAACAAAAATGTCACATCAAAAAAAGTAGGATTTATAAAATTAATACCGTATGTAATACTATGGTATGTTCAAAAAGTGTATGCTGATAAACTCCATCCATATGTCCCATGGAGAGGACATTGTGGCAAGTAGAAGTAAATTTAGCTTTTACTAGACATAACAGTTTTGAACATATTATATAGGTAAAAGAGTGGAAGAGACATCTGACATGTCTGGTACCCATGAAATCATATTTTTTGTTTGTTCCTATGACATTTACGTATATATTTCCAGTTTGGAAATGAAGTGATATGATGAGAACCTGTGTTCTGACTATTTCTGATTACATCAAGGACTGGAAAATTTGTTAAGCTGCAGAAACTTTTTCCAAAGGTTAAAACCATTTTTAATTATAGGTTTGAAAGTCATAAATATTCCTTGATGACATTTTAGTAATTTTTTGTTCATTTGTTAGTATGTAGTATCCTTCTAGAAATTTAATCAGTATGTTTCCACATAGAGGGGCGTTTTCACTTTCAGTAAGATGGTAGAGTGGGCTTTGGTTTAGTTCTTATTTTAAAGTGAGAATAATATTGGATATTTAGCAATGTTTTATATAAATTACAATACATTGTACTACATCATAAAATGATAATACATCATTGTAAATGGCCAATATTAAGATGGATATGTGTTATATATTTATAGTTTTAAATAATAATTGTTATCTTCTTGTATTATATTATTTACTAAAATGACAGCACTTGTTAAACACAAAGGTCATGTATAAGTGCTTTAAAATAGGGAAGTAATTTCTGATGTAAAGTATTTCATTTATCTCTTAATTTATCATTAACTAATTTTAATGAATTATACTAAAATAATTATTCACTTTTGTCTTCATGCTTCACCATTATTTCTTATAATATATTATTTATGTTAAGAGCAAATAAGTAACAAACATCATCCAAAAATAAATAAAAAAATAAACAATCATTTATTTGTTAAAGGGGTATCTCAGCATTCACATTTAATTACATTGATTTGCCATCTGTAATTGGATGTCATTAAAAAAAAATGTTCCTTTGTGGAGATAACTTCTCATAAATGTTGCCATGTTGACCCTTAGAAACGAGATAGCTTCCTCGGATACGACCACCTCACATTTTGCCAGCAGACGGCTGTGGGACTTGCAGTAACTCCTCGGACATTTCATTTTCAGAAACTTTTTGTTTCCTTGTGCAATGACTCCAGCAGAGGTGGCCGTATCAAAGGACACAATCTTGTTTCTAAGGGACCATATTATTTTCATACAGGAACATTTTTTAATAATATGTGGCAGATCAATAAAACTAAATGTGAATGCCCACATGAGAATTGAACTTTATTAACCAGTACCACTGCCATTGACATCCATGTGTCCTTCAGGAGAGATGGTTTGTGACCTCTGTTAAAGTGGCCTTCTCCAGTGACTTGACCCACTAATTTGCTTGTTACGTGAAAGTTAATTTCCAGAATAATGCCTTCACACTGGACCATGAAAGAAAGATGATCTGGAAGGTGTCAATCTGCTTGATTAGGTACTAGTGGTGTTTTATTGGGTTTGCATTTGTTTCGATTCAGATAGATCCTACTTTGGTTCCATTTGTCTTCATTTTTTTAGGATATTTCATTGTAAGTTCTGTATATGGAATAGTAAAGCTGATTTTTTTTCAGCCATGAACAGCAGAGCACAATCCGCATTTCTTTTTCATAAGATACTTTCTCAGTGTTAATAAACCTTCATCGCCTGTATCATCTCTCTCCTTTCACTATTAAAAGACAACATGCTATCTCTCAATCACAGGAAGAAATGGATCATCCCTGTCGTTGCATGCTATTTGGAGCATAAACAGAGTAGTGACTATTTGTCTTGTGTCTGAATGCAAAGCAGGCTATATCACCTAGCTTGCCGGGGGAGGCTGAAGGATGGGAGCACTGATAGGTTTATCATGAATTTTCATCTGCTGAGCTAAATGAAAACATAGAGCTTCTGAGATAGAGATAGGTACGAACTGATAGTGTATTATTTCTGGTAATGTGATCAACACTAAATTGCTTACTACCATGAGGACAGTTTAGCTTTGCAATCGTTGGAAATGATTTCTTGAAATACCTTAAAGAACTGTTGCAGCAAAAATGGACTTCATTACAGAAAACTACAATCACTATGAGATAAATTCAGAGGTGTAATACATAGCTAGGATTTTGAACCAGATAAATTAATATTGTGTATTAAAAATTATATACAGTCGACTAGCCATTAATGGCATATATTTGGCCTAAGTCCATGCTTCCGGGTTCGTGATTAAAGAGACTTGATGTCTATTTGTATGTATTGTAGAAGACACTTTCACCTACAAAAGCCATCCAGGGTAGGGATTGAGGGAGAACGAGCATCAAGAATTCCAGGGCCTGTTTTAGACAAAGTGGGGCCCTGACCAAAACTAAAGGTGTGGCCCAAAAATTAAACTATTTTATGAAAAGCCACATTCCTTCACATTGCGCCCTTTAACCCTGCACAATAATAGGTAAGAAAATCTGTAATATTGGACTGTAGGAGCATTTTATAGGAGGTGGACAAATTGATGATACAAGATCATAAAGATTTATAGATAGATGATAGATTTATACAAATATAAAGTAGATTATATAAATCGAGATGATAGAAGATAGATAGATGATAGAAAATAGATAGATATGAGAGATAGAAGATCAAATAATATATTGATTGATAAAAGATAGGAGATAGATAGGTGGATGGAAAACATATAAAGATAGGAAATAGACAAGTTATTGGAGATAGATAACTAGACAGATAGATGGTTGATAAATAGACAGGAGATAGATAATAAGCATCTTCACCCAGACATTCAACCAAGGGGTATTAACTGGTTCGCGACCGCCCGCTGTGTATTCATGGCGGCGGCAGGGTCGCGCTGCATGGAGAGGGCTCACAAGCTGAGCCCTCTCCATAGCCGGTAAGTCTTTGCTGCATATAGCACCGATCGCGGGTGTTATCACAGCGATGGCTGCCGGCAAAGCTGCCGGCAACCTCAAAAAGATAGCGTCTTGCCTAGGATCGTCGCTCCCCGTGACATCATCGGGGAGCGGCGATCCATCTCCATGGTAGCCTCGGAGGCTATTTCGTTTTAACCCCTTCATTACAATGTGCTGATAGCACATTGTAATGAATGAGGAGGAAAATCCCCATATACTGCCATACTGTAGTATGGCAGTATATGATAGGATCGATCAGACAACCTAGGGTTAAAGTACCCTAGGGAGTCTGAAAAATAGTAAAAATAAAAATAAAAGTAAAGGTTAAAAAAAAAATTAGAATAAAAAACCTAAAAATTCACATTACCCCCCCCCCCCCTTTCCCTAGAACTGGCATAAATATAAATAAACAGTAAAAATAAAAAACACATTAGGTATTGACACGTTCGAAAATGCCCAATGTATCAAAATATATTAACGTTTTTTCAATGTGTTTAATCCTGTAACGGAAAATAGCAGCCAAAGTCGAAAATGGCACTTTTTTGCCATTTTGAAAAATATAAAAAAATCTATAAAAAGTGATCAAAAGGTCGTACAGTCCAAAAAAGGATATAATTGAAAATATTATCAAATGTCACAAAAAATGAAAACACCAACAGCTCCGTACACCAAAGTATAAAAAAGGTATTAACACCAGAAGATGGAAAAATCAAAAAAAGAACTTTTGTACAGGAGGTTCTAATTTTTGTAAATGTATGAAAACATTATAAAACCTATACAAATTTGGTATCCCCTTAATCATACCAACCCAAAGAATAAAGTAGACCTGTCATTTGGGGAGCTCAGTGAAAGACGTAATATCCAAGCCCACAAGAAAATGGCGCAAATGTGTTTTCCCACCATTTTCACTGCATTTGGAATTTTTTTCCCGCTTCCGAGTACATGGCATGGAATATTTAATACCATCACTATGAAGTGCAGTTTGTTACGCAGAAAACAAGCCATCACACAGCTCTTTACGTGTAAAAATAAAAAAGTTATAGATTTTTAAGAGTGGGGAGTGAAAAATGGACATTAAAAAACAGGAAAGGGCCCGGTCCTTAACCGGTTAAAAGGGCATTACAGCCTCTGCTCACAAAAGTCTACATGCAGGGTGCCCCATTAGGATAAGGGACCCTGGACAAATGCCCAGTGTGCCGCCTACAAACACCGACCCTGAACAATCCATTTTGCGGAGAGCTACATTTGCTCACATATGCTCAGTTTGATGCGTTTTTGATGTGTCCACTCTACCTTACCATCAGTTTCTTGAAAGGCTCCTGCTACCATTTGTCTCAGCTGCCCCTGCTTCACTACTCCTACTACATTTAGCTCCCACATTAAAGAATGTGCAGATGATGTGGGCAATTTCTGTGCATTCAGTGTCCACAATGAATTTTTGTATGCGGAGATTAGGCTTTCAGGTACATCAAAATAAAAAAAAAAGTATGATCACTTGATTTTTTTTAGTAAATAACGTTATCTCCTTTGATATATTATTATTTGATGAATTTGAAGCATTATATAGAACAGTGTTTATAAAATAACCATAGTATATCAACAAAAAAATCTTTATTTTGCAATAAAAGTGATGATCATAATTAGAGATCAGTAATGACTGTAGCAGAGAGAAAGATTCTAACTAATTTTTCTAAAGGTTACAACAGCCAACAATCAATATGAAGTGTGTGGGCTTTTGCTTTGTATGACTTCAGCAAACCTGCAGCATCACTAGTCTCACACTGGTGGCATTTTGGTCCACTCTTCTTCTAGCTCCTTCCACAGTACTGCGGGCGTCTTGGCTATAATTTTGTCACCAAGGATTCTTCAGAGGTTTTCTTTTGTGGTTAGATCTGGACTCTGCACTGGGCATTTCATTCTTTCAATGTTTTCTTTTTCAAGGAACTACTTTACCTGTTTTGCTGAGTGACAGGGACATTGTTACACATTAATAAATTGGTGGCTGATAGAGTGAAGAATGCAAGGAAGGAGCCATGTGTTTTTGAAGAATGCTCTCTCTGATACATGCTGCATACATTTATTGCATACTTACTCTGCCATATCCAACTCCTGCTACAGAAAACATTCCAAAAATCATGACACTTTCTCCACCACCTTTCACTGACTCCTTTATATACTTTAGGTTCAGTCTTTCCCCAGTTCGTCTTTCTACTGATGATAGGCTTGATCACTGCAGAGGAGGCTTTTAGTCCGAATGCTCTTAAACGTTGTGACCCAGTATGACTAGACAGATCCTTACCCTGTTCAGCGCTAAACTAGTGATCAATTCCAGCTTTTCATCAATGTTCATTTTCATTTATCTCAATGACATTTTCATTCTGTGCTTTAGAAGATATACAGTGTATGTAATAAGCATAAAATACTGCTATTTACTCATGTTAGGATATATATACATAGGACTACACAATGATGTCAAATTGTTAGCAAATTGTGTGTTGTTCTCTAATTGTGATATAATATCAATTCCACTAATTAATGAACTTCTACAGATTGCGAACAGTTATTGTATCATAGAACGTTCATTGGCTTCATTTCATGGCACTTTCCAAGCCTTGACTTTTAGGTAGGAGTAATGGATACAGTCTCTGTTCTGCCAAGTTCCTATTCAGCCTTATGTTTTGATGACTCTTGTTAACTTTTTACTTTAAAACTATGTTGATCTTTAAGTTGCACTATAGAAAAATTGGTATTTAATGTAAATACCTTATATTTCTACTGTGTATGCTTTTTGGATGAATTTAGATCATGAACGTAATAAAAGGAAATAATGTATATGGAGGGGAGTTACTGTTTGATTGGCTTCACTATAGAAAAAAATGTGGGCTAGATTAAAGGTGTCTAAATAGTATGTTAGGACTTTACAAATGCCGATCTACAAACCATTATATTAGGTGCCTGAATCTAAATATCTGATTATTGTAATTAATTATTTCTATTAGGGTGAAATTACCAGCAGAAGAAGTCAGTAGGATAATATCTGCGGCTCAATAGGATAATATCTGCGGCTCAAATGAAAGAGCCAGTGGAAAATTATGGGTAACATGGGCCCTGGGCTGTGTGAAAAGTGGGGCCCCTTATGTCCCTAAATTTTAAAATTGCTGCAATGAGGGAGATTTTTCATTTCTGGGATAGAAAAGGTTGCAAAGAACTGATTTGTGCTAAAAACTTTACATACCGTATATATACTCGTGTATAAGCCGAGTTTTTCAGCACAAAAAATGTCAAAAAGAGTTAACACGAGTTAAAAAATACTTAAAAAAATAATAAACTTATATACTCATCCTCTGGTGGCCCCGGTGTGCCGCGCTGCTCCCCTGATGTCCGCACGGATCGTCTTCAGGCTTCCGCGCCCGTCTTCTTTCTTCTGCAGGGCGCCGCCATGTTCTTCCAGCGGGCGGCGCCTAGTATGACGTCAGCAGCGGCGCGTCATACTAGGCGCCGGCCGGGACAGATCAATGGCAGTGCCCTGAAGAAGAAAGAAGACGAGCCTGAAGATGAGCTGCGCGGGAGCAGCATTGCACATCGGGGCCACCCGAGGGTGAGTATGTAAGTTTTTTTTTTTTTAATGCTGGGGCAAGCTGTATACTACTGGGGGCAGTGCTGTATACTACTGGGGCAGTGCTGTATACTACTGGGGGCAGTGCTGTATACTACTGGGGGCAGGGCTGTATACTTCTGGGGGCAGGGCTGTATACTTCTGTGGGCAGGCTGTATACTTCTGGGGGCAGGCTGTATACTTCTGGGGGCAGGCTGTATACTACTGGGGGCAAGCTGTATACTACTGGGGGCAAACTGTATACTACTGGGGGCAGACTGTATACTACTGGGGGAAGACTGTATACTACTGGGGGCAGGCTGTATACTACTGGGGGCAGGCTGTATACTACTGGGGGCAGGCTGTATACTACTGGGGGCAAGCTGTATACTACTGGGGGCAAGCTGTATACTACTGGGGGCAGGCTGTATACTACTGGGGGCAAGCTGTATACTACTGTTGGCAGGATGTATACTACTGGGGGTAGGATGTATACTACTGGGGGCAAACTGAGCAGGCTGTATACTACTGGGGGCAAGCTGTATACTACTGGGGGCAGGCTGTATACTACTGGGGGCAGGCTGTATACTACTGGGGGCAGGCTGACTGTATACTACTGAAGGCAAGCTGTATACTACTGGGGGCAGGCTGGGCTGGCTGTATACTACTGGGGGGCAAGCTGGGCTTGCTGTATACTATAGGGGGCTGGTTGGCTATATACTGGGGGGTCTGTGACCAATGCATTTCCCACCCTCGGCTTATACTCGAGTCAATATGTTTTCCCAATTTTTGGTGGTAAAATTAGGGGTCTAGGCTTATACTCGGGTCGGCTTATACTCGAATATATACGGTAAATAGTGTTTTTCTGCACCCTCCACACTTTCTGAAATTGTTGAGTAAAGAGGGTGCGTGTAGGGCTATGATATCATCACATTCGTCATGCACTTACATGCATACATCACACATACGTCATGCACTTACATCTGTGTGTGTATATATTATATATATATATATATATATATATATATATATATATATATATATTATTTACACACACATATGCACAACTATATATATATACACTTTCATACACAAATGAATATGCTTCCACATACATACAAACATGCATATGCTAATACTGAAACACAGGCACACATCATGCACTTGCATACACATACACTACCACATATATACATACATGCACACATACAAGCATGCATATACAGACAGACATTAGACACATACAGACTACACATATATAAATATATATTTTTACAATATGAAGATGGTATAGAAACACATCTGATAATCAGCTTCTGCAGGAGAGGAGGGAAAACAAATTATCAGCCTACTTACAACTTGCTGCTGCTTATGTGCTCGTGTCTGAGCTTATGCTGCCAGCTTCCCCTCCACCCTCCCCTCTCCTGCCCCTCAACCAAGATAGATCTGCCTGCTAATATTATAAGATTGGGAGGCAGATTCTCCAACTATGTAAGTGTTTTGGGCCCCCAGGAGTGTGCGGTCTCAGACTGCCACCAATAATTACCCTATTGGGATCAGTAAAATCTATACTCACTATCCATCCCTTGACTTACTATTCTGCTGTTAGAAGGTTTGCAAATGTAGTCATACTATTGAACTTTTCTTAATTTTTAAACAATACAGCATAAATGTTTTGTGATAATATTTTTATGACAGAGCAATACAAATTATTGAAAAAATGATATGTACTTTATCAAGATTTTGTAAAGAAAGTGTTGTATGAATATGTATTAATCTCCCTGTACTCTGATACCCCCAAAATAAAATCCAGTATGTCCAATTGTCTTATGAAGTTGTCCTAATAGGAAATAGAGAATATCTGTGTGATTTTTTTCCTTAAGACCTTAGATGTTTGCTAGAGAACCTTAGTGAACAAACAGCATAATGAAACCCAAGCACTGCTTGGGGTAAAGCTATGGTGAAGTGTATAAACTGATTTAAAAACACTATCCCATCTCATGTAGCACTATTCAATCGATGGTATGACTATGGCACATCTGCCAATCTACCCAAATATGTCCATCCATCTAAACTGAAGTAGAGAGCCTTAAGTAGAGAAGCAGCCAAGACAACGTAACAATAACGTGGCTACAAGCAAATTTTTAAAGCAAGCAAAGTTAGCTATGGAGGGGGCACAGCAAGCATGTGGAAGACATGCTCTATAGAGATGAGATGAAAAATGAACTTTGAAGACTATGTTTGGAAGAAAACAAACAAACATCACCCTAAACAAAATATCCTCACTGTGAAGCATGGTGGTAACATCATTGTGATGTGGGGATGCTAGATTTTAGTAGGGACTGGAATGCAGACCAGAGTTGATTGGAAGATAGTTTGAGTTAAAAACAGGCAAATCCCAGAAAAAAACCTTCCTGGCACTACAAAAGACTTGTGGCTGGGATCGACTGAAAGTCATCTATGCACTCCACACTTTTAAGAGATTCATTTGTAAAAATCTGCACAAGTAATCAGCATTTTCTTTACAGCTCACATAGGAAAAGTTCAAGGGATATGAATACTATTACAAGCCACTGTAGTCAGGGATGTGTCAATCGCCTGACAGGTTAACTTTAATATTAACCTTTATTTCTAAAATGAAGTATTTAACATATTATTTCCCAGGCTTCTTCCCATCTCAATGCTTTTAATCTGTATAACACAATTTGCTTGTACAAACTTTTGTCTGATAAATGCAATAACCTTCACCACATTTTCTCAAATTTTTTTTATAGCTATAAGAATTTGAATGCCAATGTGAATGCTAAGTACATATGATAGACAATGCCGAGATTCCTTAAACATAAGGCTGCTTTCGTGCCTCAGTTTGTGGGCTTTTAGGTGACATTTGTCCTTGTCTGTCAGAACGCTTGCCTCTTGTTTGGAAAGTTAACTAATATGACCAGGCAATTATGGAAAATTTTCATCTGCCAGTGAGTGAATGCTGTAGTTGTGCTGTCCAATATTATCCCTGTGGATTGATAATAAATGCTGCCCTGTTGTATGTAAATGTCCCCATTATGAATGCATTGGAGAAATGGGCGTTACATTTTAGAATAAAGAGAGCATGGGGGAAGGCATCTCTCTACTAACAAACTTCATCACAGTTAATAGGTTCTACATGAATATTTTAAGAGGTTTCCAATTAAGTAATACATTAAGGCTATTAATCAGGATTTTCCTTTCTGTTTCTTTTCAATAAGTTTAAACAGGAATAGAAGTTTACAATTATTTCTGTAGAAAATCCTGGGAGGTCTAGTCCACAAGAAAGTGTATAATTAAGGGAATGCTTGATAAAGAGGTTCTGCCAGACGGGAGTTGAACTAATGTACATAATTGAAAAGGAAAACACCTGTAGCTACACAACACTAAACAGAAATTAGAATTTGCTAGATGAAAATTACATGCTGATAAGAAAATGAATAGCGATAAGATTAGTCTGGGTACTTTTGTACCTACTGATGGCTATGCATTGGGCTCTGCAGAACACACGCAGGTCCAGTGGCAAAACAGATTTTTAATATAACATATTATAAAAGACATAACTTTGTCTGTTCATTTCTTTTATGATATGGCATAATCTGCAGCGGTCCTGTACAAAGTGTTATGAAACAGTATGGAACACAATGGCACAAGGGCACAGTAGGCAAAAAGTCACACCCATGCTAATTTATTAAATCAAAATCTTTATATTGGGGGTCATTTACTAAGGGCCCGATTTGCGCTTTCCCGACGTGTTACCCGAATATTTCCGATTTGCGCCGATTTCCCCTGAATTGCCCCGGGATTTTGGCGCACACAATCGGATTGTGGCGCATCGGCGCCGGCATGCACGCGACGGAAATTGGGGGCGTGGCCAAACGAAAACCCGACGGATTCGGAAAAACCGCCGCATTTAAAAAAAAAAAATGTGTCACGGAGCTTGCACTTACCTTCACTCAGCCTGGCTCAGTGTATTCCAGTGCGTTCTGGGGAACTTCAGCGCAGCAGCGCCACCTGGTGGACGTCGGAGGAACTGCCTTAATAAATCCCAGCCGGACCCGAATCCAGCGCAGAGAACGCGCCGCTGGAACGAGAATGGACCGGGTAAGTGAATCTGCCCCCTTGTGTTAGATTATGTAGAAGAATATAGTCAGAAGGATCGCACTGTCCTCCCAGCATGCAGAGATGTTACAAACCGAAGTTTCCCATGTGATGCTCTCCTTATACGTCATTTGGAACATAGAAGACAGCATAGAGGAAGAGAAATGTAACTGACATGACTGTGTCTGATGAGAGCAAATGAGGCTGCACTGCAGGGAAATAATAATAATAATTCCTTTATTTATATGGCACACAGATTACGCAGCGCTGCACAGAGCTTGCCAAATCAGTTCCTGTCCCCAATGGAGTTCACAAACTAATAAACCTACCAGTATGTTTTGGTGTGTGGGAAGAAACCTGAGGCCCCGGATGAAAGCCACGGAAACATGGGGAGAACATACAAACTCTTTGCAGATGTTGACCGTGGGACTTGGTGTAACTTTTTGGCACCAGAACACATAAGATCACCATCTAATGTCTGAGGCATCCAAACTCTGCTCTAATGGAAGAAGTTAGGAAAGATAAGGATCAGATGCCTCGTCCTTTCTTTCTAAGAGGAGTGTGGCAGTGGCTTTTTCCAGTTATTGCACAACATAATATAATAACACCAAGCAGATATTTAGAAAACTGTAAGGAACTGATACAGAAAGTATGTTGGGAAATTGTGTAATTTTTGATTATGCAAACAGTACCAATTATTGCCTGGAACTGAAGAACCCCTTTAAAGTTTTCCATCTCACATGTTTCTTTTTTGGAAAATGGTATTAACTAGTTGGAATTTGCAAGTAAATTTCTATAACCCTTCATAGTCTCCAGTATTTTGGGTTGTTCTGGAAACCCTAGGAGTTCAATCTTCTTTCTGTAGCTTACTCAGCCAATATTATTGTAAAAAAAATGTATGTTCATGTTAACAGAATAAGTCAGGGTTTAACTGATGGATCTTGGGATCTGATGCATCCAGTAGGGACTCTACAATATGCAGGCTTGAATGGAAAGCCTCTTAAGTAGAGATGAGCGAGCACTAAAATGCTCGGGTACTCGTTATTCGAGACAAACTTTTCCCGATGCTCGAGTGCTCGTTTCGAGTAACGAGCCCCATTGAAGTCAATGGGAGACTCGAGCATTTTTCAAGGGGACCAAGGCTCTGCACAGGGAAGCTTGGCCAAACACCTGGGAACCTCAGAAAAGGATGGAAACACCACGGAAATGGACAGGAAACAGCAGGGGCAGCATGCATGGATGCCTCTGAGGCTGCTTAAATGCACCATTATGCCAAAATTATGGCCAACAGCATGGCCATGACAGAGTGACAGAATGAAGCTAGATAGCATCTAAAACATCCAATAATTGACCCTGACACTATAGGGGACGGCATGCAGAGGCAGCGGCAGCAGCGGAAGGCTAGAGAGTGGCATGGCGACATACCCTAAATGGACTCAGGCTTCAAACCAATGGGTAGCAGAGAGGAACCAAAGGAGGTGAGCAAGAAGCGCTCAAATAATATTGGTACATGATAAAAGTTTGCCAGTATATTTTGTGGATTACACAGCAGGGTGGCGACAAAGTTAACATGGAAGCCATGAAAACAATCCAAAATTCTGCCTGACACAGCTCGTTTGATAAGGGGACGATGTATGGAGGCAGTGAACTAGTAGTAGATTAAAGGTGCTGCAGTTAAAACTATGTTAGTTGGTTCTTGGCATGGAGCTGGCGCTCCGCTGCCAGGCGAGCTTTCGCCAATCCAAGCCCCTGTCTCTAGGCTACTCCCCAAACAGCACTTCTAAGAACCTTTCGGATAAGATCAAGTGTAGTAGCGTTCTTATAAGTTTAGGATATGGCGGGTGAGGGGAATGTAAACATCTGCGCAAGAAGCGCTGAAATAATATCCGTAAATGAAAAAAGTTTGCCAGTATATTTTGTGGCTTACACAGCAGGGTGGCGACAAAGTTAACAAGTTTGATGTGGAATGCCCTGCAATAGCTCTTGGGCGGTGTGCCTTTTATCACCTAGGCTCAGCAGTTTGAGCACCGCCTGCTGTCGCTTAGCAACGGCACTGCTGCTGTGCCTAGAGCTACCGACTGATGGCGCCATGCCCACGGATGGTAATTCGGAGGAGGAGGAGGTGGAGGAGGGGTGGGAGGATTTGGAGGTATAGTAGGCCTTTGAGACCTGGACCGAGGTAGGCCCCGCAATCCTCTGCGTCGGCAGTATATGACCAGCCCCAGGGTCAGACTCGGTCCCAGCCTGCACCAAGTTAAGTGTAGTAGCGTTCTTATAAGTTTGGGATATGGCGGGTGAGGGGAATGTAAACAGATGCGCAAGAAGCGCATGATGCGCATGGAGCTGGCGCTCCGCTGCTAGGCGAGCTTTCGCCAATCCAAGCCCCTGTCTCTAGGCTACTCCCCAAACAGCACTTCTAAGAACCTTTTGTATAAGATCAAGTGTAGTAGCGTTCTTATAAGTTTAGGATATGGCGGGTGAGGGGAATGTAAACAGATGCGCAAGAAGCGCTGAAATAATATCCGTAAATGGTAAAAGTTTGCCAGTGTATTTTGTGGATAACACAGCAGGGTGGCGACAAAGTTAACAACTTTGATGTGGAATCCATGAAAACAACCCAAATTTCGGCCTGACAAACCTCGTTTGATAAAGGGACGATGTATGGAGGCAGCTATATGGACGACTTTTGGAGGTAGCAATGGAGACAACGTGTGGAGGCTGCTATGGAGACAATTCAATTTGGATAGTGCCTGTATGTGGCAGTCCAAAAAATTTTTCAAACCAGAGGAGCAGGTAGGTGGCCCTCCAGAAAAATGGAATAGATTGAGTGCCTGTATGTAGCAGTCCAAAAAATTTTTCAAACCAGAAGAGCAGGTAGGTGGCCCTCCAGAAAAATGGAATAGATTGAGTGCCTGTATGTGGCAGTCCAAAAAAGTTTTCAAACCAGAGGAGCAGGTAGGTAACCCTCCAGAAAAATGGAATAGATTGAGTGCCTGTATGTGGCAGTCCAAAAAAGTTTTTAAACCAGAGGAGCAGGTAGGTGGCCCTCCAGAAAAATGGAATAGATTGAGTGCCTGTATGTGGCAGTCCAAAAAAGTTTTTAAACCAGAGGAGCAGGTAGGTGGCCCTCCAGAAAAATGGAATAGATTGAGTGCCTGTATGTGGCAGTCCCAAAAAATTGTTTAAAACAGAGGACCGGAAAGGTGGCCCTCCAGAAAAATTGAATAGATTGAGTGCCTGTATGTGGCACTCCCAAAAATTGTTTAAAACAGAGGACCGTGTCGGTGGCCCTCCAGAAAAATTAAATGCATAAAGTACTATACCTAGAGCCAGTGGGCCCTGTCAAAAAACAGCCAGTTTCCTCTGCTTTACTGTAGAAAGAGGAGGAGAAGGAGGAAAATGAGGAGGAGGAGGAGTGGATAAATTATTCAGGTTGAGCTTCCTTCACCTGCTGGAGATTTGAAATTAGGAGAAATCCATGCTTTATTCATCTTGATAAGCGTCAGCCTGTCAGCGCTGTCAGTCGACAGGCGTGTACGCTTATCGGTGATGATGCCACCAGCTGCACTGAAAACCCGCTCTGACAAGACGCTAGCGGCAGGGCAGGCAAGAACCTCCAAGGCGTAGAGCGCCAGTTCGTGCCACATGTCCAGCTTTGAAACCCAGTAGTTGTAGGGAGCTGTGTGATCATTTAGGACGATGGTATGGTCAGCTACGTACTCCCTCACCATCTTTCTGTAAAGATCAGCCCTACTCTGCCGAGACTGGGGACAGGTGACAGTGTCTTGCTGGGGTGACATAAAGCTGGCAAAAGCCTTGTAAAGCGTACCCTTGCCAGTGCTGGACAAGCTGCCTGCTCGCCTACTCTCCCTCGCTACTTGTCCCGCAGAACTACGCACTCTGCCGCTAGCGCTGTCAGAAGGGAAATACTGTTTCAGCTTGTGCACCAGGGCCTGCTGGTATTCATGCATTCTCACACTCCTTTCCTCTCCAGGGATGAGAGTGGAAAGATTTTGCTTGTACCGTGGGTCCAGGAGAGTGAACACCCAGTAATCGGTGCTGGAATAAATTCTTTGAACGCGAGGGTCACGGGATAGGCAGCCTAGCATGAAATCTGCCATATGCGCCAGAGTACCAACGCGTAAGAATTCACTCCCCTCACTGGCCTGACTGTCCATTTCCTCCTCCTCCAACTCCTCCAACTCCTCTTCTTCTGCCCATACACGCTCAACAGTGTAGGACTCAACAATGGTCCCCTCTTGTGTCTCGCCAACATTCTCCTCCTCTTCCTCCTCATCCTCCTCCACCTCCACCTCCTCCGATATGCGCTGAGAAACAGACCTAAGGGTGCTTTGGCTATCAACAAGGGAATCTTCTTCCCCTGTCTCTTGTGAGGAGCGCAAAGCTTCCGACTTCATGCTGACCAGAGAGTTTTTCAACAGGCCAAGCAGCGGGATCTGTGTTGACTCCTCAAAGTTACTCAGCACCTGACAGATATCAGACATCCACGTCCACTCCTCATTGTAGACTTGAGGAAGCTGACTGACCTGACTACCAGTTCTGGTGGAAGTTGACATCT
Organism: Engystomops pustulosus; assembly: GCF_040894005.1. Classification (NCBI taxonomy): domain Eukaryota; kingdom Metazoa; phylum Chordata; class Amphibia; order Anura; family Leptodactylidae; genus Engystomops; species Engystomops pustulosus. Next base: position 149,855,223 of record NC_092415.1, read on the forward strand.
GGCAGTCTACAATCGCTCGGCGCTGCTGGTAAACTCTGGATAACATGGTCAGTGTTGAAATCCACCTCGTGGGCACGTCGCACAACAGTCGGTGAGCGGGCAGTTGGAGGCGGCGCTGCGCTGCCCTGAGAGTGGCAGCATCTGTGCTGGACTTCCTGAAATGCGCACAGATGCGGCGCACCTTCATGAGCAAATCAGACAGATTGGGGTATGTCTTGAGGAAACGCTGAACTATCAGATTTAACACATGGGCCAGGCATGGCACATGTGTCAGTCTGCCGAGTTGCAGAGCCGCCACCAGGTTACGGCCGTTGTCACACACAACCATGCCTGGCTTCAGGTTCAGCGGTGCCAGCCACAGATCAGTCTGCGCCGTGATGCCCTGTAATAGTTCTTGGGCGGTGTGCCTTTTATCGCCTAGGCTCAGCAGTTTGAGCACCGCCTGCTGTCGCTTAGCGACGGCACTGCTGCTGTGCCTAGAGCTACCGACTGATGGCGCCATGCCCACGGATGGTCGTTCGGAGGAGGAGGTGGAGGAGGGGTGGGAGGAGGAGGAGGCATAGTAGGCCTCAAACACCTGGACCGAGGTAGGCCCCGCAATCCTCGGCGTCGGCAGTATATGACCAGCCGCAGGGTCACACTCGGTCCCAGCCTCCACCAAGTTAACCCAATGTGCCGTCAGAGATATATAGTGGCCCTGCCCGGCAGCACTCGTCCACGTGTCCGTGGTCAGGTGGACCTTGTCAGAAACGGCGTTGGTCAGGGCACGGATTATGTTGTCTGACACGTGCTGGTGCAGGGCTGGGACGGCACATTGGGAAAAGTAGTGGCGGCTGGGGACCGAATACCGAGGGGCGGCCGCCGCCATGAGGCTGCGAAAGGCCTCGGTCTCTACTAGCCTATAGGGCAGCATCTCCAGGCTTAGCAATCTGGAGATGTGCACATTAAGGGCTTGGGCGTGCGGGTGGGTTGCACTATATTTGCGTTTCCGCTCCAGCGTCTGGGGTATGGAGAGCTGAACGCTGGTGGATGCTGTGGAGGATCGTGGAGGTGACGATGGGGTTTTTGTGGCAGGGTCCTGGGCAGGGGGCTGACTATCAGCTGACACAGGGGAAGGAGCAGTGGTGTGCACGGCCGGAGGTGAACGCGCTTGTTGCCACTGAGTGGGGTGTTTAGCATTCATATGCCTGCGCATACTGGTGGTAGTTAAGCTAGTAGTGGTGGAACCCCTGCTGATCCTGGTTTGGCAAATGTGGCACACCACAGTCCGTCGGTCATCCGGTGTTTCCTTAAAGAACCTCCAGACTTCTGAAAATCTAGCCCTCGCCGCAGGAGCCCTCGCCACGGGAGCTTCACTAGTTGACACATTTGGCGCTGATGCACCAGCTCTGGCCCTGCCTCTCCGTCTGGCCCCACCACTGCCTCTTCCAACCTGTTCTGGTTGAGGACTCTCCTCCGTCTCAGAAGCACTGTGTTCACCCGGCCTCTCAACCCAGCTTGGGTCTGTCACCTCATCATCCTCCGATCCCTCAGTCTGCTCCCCCCTCGGACTTCCTGCCCTGACAACAACTTCCCCACTGTCTGACAACCGTGTCTCCTCATCGTCGGACACCTCTTTACACACTTCTTCCACTACGTCAACAAGGTCATCATCACCCACAGACTGCGACTGGTGGAAAACCTGGGCATCGGAAAATTGCTCATCAGCAACCGGACAAGTGGTTTGTGACTGTGGGAAGGGTCCAGAAAACAGTTCCTCAGAGTATGCCGGTTCAAATGGCAAATTTTGCTGGGAGGGGGCAGACTGGGGGGGAGGAGGCTGAGGTGCAGGAGCTGGAGGAGTGCCGATTTCGGTGACATGGGTGGACTGCGTGGAAGACTGACTGGTGGACAAATTGCTCGAAGCATTGTCGGCAATCCACGACATCACCTGTTCGCACTGTTCTGGCCTCAACAGTGCTCTACCACGAGTCCCAGTAACTTCAGACATGAACCTAGGGAGTGTAGCTCTGCGGCGTTCCCCTGCTCCCTCATAAGCAGGTGGTGTCTCACCCCGCCCAGGACCACGGCCTCTGACCCCTGCAGTAGTTGGACGCCCACGTCCCCGCCCTCGTCCTCTACCCCTAGCCCTCGGGTTAAACATTTTGAAAATGAGAGTTATAACTTGTATTTTTTTATTTACTTTTTTTTTTTTTTTGTTTTTTTTTTGTGTTTTTTAGTTTTTAAAACCAAACGATGCTATCCTATTGCTATGGCTATTTTCTAGCCAAGTATTACAGCACACTACTATGCCAGATGAGATGACGCTGAGTTATGAAAAAAATAAACGTAAAATAAAAAAGGAAATGGCAGACTGTGCCTAGTTGAAATACAACCCCGGGCCCTAATAAATTTTCCCACTTCGGTCTTTGCGATGGATATGTGCGTCACTAAAACACAGTGGTCGCAAGTCTGACTCCAAATTGCTCCCAATTTGATAGTAGATGCACTGCAGCAAGTACAGCCACCAGCAGATCAACCAGAAATCAAATATATATAACGCTACTGTAGGCGTAATTAAGACGTTTGTATTCTCCTATGGCTATTTTCTAGCCAAATATTACAGCACACTACTATGCCAGATGAGATGACGCTGAGTTATGAAAAAAATAAACGTAAAATAAAAAGAAACTGGCAGACTGTGCCTAATTGAAATACAACCCCGGGCCCTAATAAATTTTCCCACTTCGGTCTTTGCGATGGATATGTGCGTCACTAAAACACAGTGGTCGCAAGTCTGACTCCAAATTGCTCCCAATTTGATAGTAGATGCACTGCAGCAAGTACAGCCACCAGCAGATCAACCAGAAATCAAATATATATAACGCTACTGTAGGCGTAATTAAGACGTTTGTATTCTCCTATGGCTATTTTCTAGCCAAGTATTACAGCACACTACTATGCCAGATGAGATGACGCTGAGTTATGAAAAAAATAAACGTAAAATAAAAAGAAACTGGCAGACTGTGCCTAATTGAAATACAACCCCGGGCCCTAATAAATTTTCCCACTTCGGTCTTTGCGATGGATATGTGCGTCACTAACACACAGTGGTCGCAAGTCTGACTCCAAATTGCTCCCAATTTGATAGTAGATGCACTGCAGCAAGTACAGCCACCAGCAGATCAACCAGAAATCAAATATATATAACGCTACTGTAGGCGTAATTAAGACGTTTGTATTCTCCTATGGCTATTTTCTAGCCAAGTATTACAGCACACTACTATGCCAGATGAGATGACGCTGAGTTATGAAAAAAATAAACGTAAAATAAAAAGAAACTGGCAGACTGTGCCTAATTTAAATACAACCCCGGGCCCTAATAAATTTTCCCACTTCGGTCTTTGCGATGGATATGTGCGTCACTAAAACACAGTGGTCGCAAGTCTGACTCCAAATTGCTCCCAATTTGATAGTAGATGCACTGCAGCAAGTACAGCCACCAGCAGATCAACCAGAAATCAAATATATATAACGCTACTGTAGGCGTAATTAAGACGTTTGTATTCTCCTATGGCTATTTTCTAGCCAAGTATTACAGCACACTACTATGCCAGATGAGATGACGATGTCACCTGATCTGGCCAGCCAACCACTGCTATCTACGTGTAAGGGTACCACGTCATGCTGGGTGGAGTGCAGAGTCTCCTGGCTTGTGATTGGCTCTGTTTCTGGCCGCCAAAAAGCAAAACGGCGGGAGCTGCCATTTTCTCGAGCGGGCGAAATACTCGTCCGAGCAACGAGCAGTTACGAGTACGCTAATGCTCGATCGAGCATCAAGCTCGGACGAGTATGTTCGCTCATCTCTACTCTTAAGGGAACAATAGTTTATAATTAATTTAGTGATAACAGATTGGTAAGCAAGCTGTTAACAAAGGTTCTTAGCAGTTCATGTTTTAGACAACTCTGTAATTTGCCATATTTTTTATGACATACAGTATACACCATATGCTGAGGACATCTGTTGTAAAATAGATCTGAGTCAGGTGTACGAAAAGTCCAAAACATATGGACTTCAGCTCAAAATGGAATGTTTTGATGAGAAACTGCATATTATGGATTATGATGTAAAATTGGTGAAATGAGAAACTGTCTCTGTCTCCAACTAACGATATTGTAGTTATTTGGTACTTTTGCTTCATACTTATAAACAAGCGGAATAACTTATACAATAATATTGTTTTGACAGCTTATTCCTTATTCAACCAACCTGTCAAGCCTGATACTAGCCAACTCTTGTACATACAGCTGGCATGAGAGATTCAGCCGAAAAAAGTAAAATGTATCACAATTTCTTCCTTTTGACTTTACATGTGACTACATCACTATGTAGTTGTGTTGCTCACCATAAGGCCACCATAAAAAAAAACCTTGATTGGTTACTAAAGATGATACAGCTGTAGTACTTAGCAGTCCAAGTTTTTTTGTGCCTTGAAAACTAAAGCTCATATTGGTGGAAGCATCTCTCAAATTTACATATCCAGATACATTTCCTATTATGAACCATACCTGGTTTTGGCTCCATAAACTGCATCAGTAAGCCTGAATATAGAAACACAACCTTAGACCAGTAGCGCATGACCATGATTGGTGAGCGAATCACAGACCCTGTTCTGGCCACATTTCACTGGCTAAATACAGAGTCATGGATGGGACTGCAATTCATAGTGAAATATAATGCATAAAGTCATTGCTTCCCCATGGAATAGATGGAGAAAGAGAACAGGAAGGGGACACTTTGCATCATATATCACTATGATGCATGGAGACCCATCCTTATCATTGTGATAGATCCATGAAATCTGTGGCTAGCCATAATCTGTATTTCACGGACAGATCACAATCTTGTGTTTTTTAACATAAAATATAAGTGTCTGACAGCACAATTCTTCGACTTAGCTTCTGGAAATGACGTGTGTAATGATGATGTCGCTATGTGTGTGTGTCATATGTGAACAGAGTGTGCTGTGTGCATGTAGAATGTGTGATGTGTTGTATATATGTAATATGTGAACAGCAGGGAAGAGCGCACCTGAACCACAATGTTCTGTCTCTGAACCCTGACTTCAACCAGGGGTTTGGCCTGCAGACTCACCCCCGTTGGTAAAACCTGTGATCGGTGCTGGCAACGATCAGATTTATTAACCTTTTAAATGCTGCTGGCAAAACCGCCGCTGGCATTTAAATGCTTTTAAAGGGTTAACACCCGAAATCAGTACTAGCACCAATTGCAAGTGTTAGGGGTCCTTTTTGGAACCAAACCAAGGTTCAGTCGAACTTACCAAACCTGATTGGGCCTGCACATTCCAAATGAACATTATGCACACAATGTGCAGTTTGCCTGTAGAGGGTGCAGTGTGCAACAGATTCATGAAATGTGTCACACATTCTTCATGGATATGGCACCCCCTGCTCTTCTCCAGCAGAATGCACGAGTGGTGCAAAACTGGTGAAAACACTTTAGAAATACATGTGGAAACAGTTTGCACGTTCTTTCTAGTGAAAAGTAAGACAGAAAACCAGTGCAAACACTAATAAATGTCTTTTATACATGTAATATGTGAATGCCGTGTTTTTCCTGCTTGTTATATCTGAGCAATGTTTGTTTTATGCAATGAATGTCTTAGTATTGTATGCAGGTAATATGTAGGTGACATGTGTAGTGTATGTATAACAGGAAAGGGATCCCATAAAAACTCGCAGATAAAACTTGCACATCCATGAAGGTGAAACTCACTCTGACAATTTTTCCTGTAGAAAGTAATTCTACTTTCTGCAGTTTCTAGTGGTGAGACAGGCAGCCTTGTTTTATACACTGGAGAGATGAAAATGGGATCAGAGATTAGAGTTATATTTCTAGAATTGCAAATGTAGCTTTTAGTAATCAAAGGATCAGAGATCAGGACTGAAGTAGATTCATAAAGAACTGTCTGGTATTTTGCCTCAGTTTAGTGAACAATTCCAATGGATAATGTAATGGAAACCAAGGCATTATTAGATGATATGCAATAGCAAAATCAATGGAATGCAATAGCTACAATAAACTGAAAGGTTTGGCCTTCCTATGTCCTTTGACAGGACTTTACATTTTTAAAAATAGATTTGATACTTGTAATAGATTTATAAATACCAGCAGAGTAGCCAGCATATCAAATTAAATAATAATATATTTGATTGTGGAATCTAAATAAATATTATTCTATGTTGGAATATTTTTTATAAATGGTTCAAATTTCCATGACCCCTATCCACAAGCAAACGCTTTAAATTGGTTTCATATATGAGTACACATTTACCACACTGACTGTATTACACACAGTCTTTATTCATGGGTATTAGCATGTGGGTGACACATGCAGATTCTTTCAGTAATCAATCAGAAAGTCCTCTCATATATGTTTGTTTCCATCTGTTGTCACCATGGAGCAGGGGTGCAGCGGGGGCGTGTGTTATTTTTGTAGGTTTCCACATACATTTACGTAAATGCATCTTTGGCCCATCCATTTCTATACTTGCATCTTTTGGTCAGGCTTCATTATATGATGTATGCATTGTGACGACATTATTCTAACACAGATACAGTGCCAAAAAGATGGACAGAAAGATGAGCAGGGTTCTTCTTCATTGTTTCCATGGCTCATAAATAGAGTTGAAACCAGAGCATAACGTTCCTTGCTGATTCCTCAGACTACAGGCCCAGAAGATCAAAGAAGAAGCCCCCCCCCCCACTATGTTAAAAATGTTCCTTAACAACCTCAACAAAATGCAACAGCAGAGACATTTTATTAATTGTTTGCTGATATCTCCCTTGTTTCCCCAGGGTTCTCTGCTATTTAGACCAATCATATTAGGAATAGTTGTTCTTTCCATTGTGACAGCCTTTGACACTCAAAATAGAATACTCTGGCTTTATATTCTTCTTCAACTGCTTGAGAAAGACCTTTGAGCTAGAATCAGCTCCATTACCGCAGGCTGCACATCCCTGTATGTGTTACAGACTAATACCGTATATACTCGTGTATAAGCCGAGTTTTTCAGCACAAAAAATGTGCTGAAAAACGTCCCCTCGGCTTATACACGAGTCAATACTGACTAAAATTGACTAAAAAAATAATAAACTTATATACTCACCCTCCGGTGGCCCCGATGCGCAGCGCTGCTCCCCCGATGTCATCGCGGCTCCTCTTCTGGCTTCCCGGCTGTTCTTCTTCCTTCAGCGTGCTGGGCGCCGCCATGCTCTTCTCGCGGGCGGCGCCTAGTATGACGTCAGCAGCGGCGCGTCATACTAGGCGCCGCCCGCGAGAAGAACATGACGGCGCCCAGCAAGCTGAAGCAAGAATAGGAGCCGCGATGCCATCGGGGGAGCAGCGCTGCGCATCGGGGCGCACGGTGAGTATATAACTTTATTTTTTTATTCTGCTGGGGGCAGGCTGTGCTGTATACTACTGGGGGCAGGCTGTGCTGTATACTACTGGGGGTAGGCTGTGCTGTATACTACTGGGGGCAGGCTGTGCTGTATACTACTGGGGGCAGGCTTTGCTGTATACTACTGGGGGCAGGCTTTGCTGTATACTACTGGGGGCAGGCTGTGCTGTATACTACTGGGGGCAGGCTGGGCTGTATACTACTGGGGGCAGGCTGGGCTGTATACTACTGGGGGCAGGCTGGGCTGTATACTACTGGGGGCAGGCTGGGCTGTATACTACTGGGGGCAGGCTGGGCTGTATACTACTGGGGGCAGGCTGGGCTGTATACTACTGGGGGCAGGCTGGGCTGTATACTACTGGGGGCAGGCTGGGCTGTATACTACTGGGGGCAGGCTGGGCTGTATACTACTGGGGGCAGGCTGGGCTGTATACTACTGGGGGCAGGCTGGGCTGTATACTGGGCGGTCTGTGACCAATGCATTTCCCACCCTCGGCTTATACTCGAGTCAATAGGTTTTCCCGTTTTTTTATGGTAAAATTAGGGGTCTCGGCTTATACTCGGGTCGGCTTATACTCGAGTATATACGGTAAATAAGTTTGCACAAAAGTTGGTGAGTGTCGTGCACCAGGAATTGCAACTGTTTCATGCCTTGCACATCAGAAAACTGCTGGAGACAATACTGGTGGGATGTAGTCAATTCTCCCAGAATAGGTATCAAACAGGAGGTATGCTTACCAGACATTCTCCCTATCCTTATGCAGTTTTAAACAACTACAGATTTACAAATTGTAGCAGAATTACTCATTAAGAGGGCTGCCATAAAAGACTATACTTAGGTCCACAGAAATAGCAAGTCTGCCAATGGTGAAGATATTCCCTCCAGAACTTCCCTCGATGAGCTGTTCTGTCTATGTAAACTAAAGAATGGATGTAGAACTCAGAGTAGCTCCCAGTCTTAACATTGTGGTGTATAATAGCGGTCCTAGCAGCTGGCCTGGATTCTTGACATCTAAATTCATAAGCCATCGTGATTTTACTCTTGGAAATCAATTTGAAGCTCTGTAGACAATCAGATTTTGACTTTGCCATTTTTCTTTTGCTTTTATCAATTACAAACTTTATTAAAAGGTGTTATGCATATCGCAAAACTATAAGGACACAAAGACAAAGAGAGAAACCCCATATTGTGTCCCGCCACCACTCTAAACTAAGGTATAGTGTACAGCTTTCAATAAATTTTGCAGAATTCAGTAATCTGATGTATATACAGGAGGAATAAAATGTTTCTTGTTGTTACTTGCAATCTATATATATATCTTGGCAGTCTCTATTTGTAAGTGTTCTATCCTCTCTCAGCTGACGGGTGGGGGTCTATCTGATGTAATTCACTACCCGCTCAGAGCTGCTGTGTAATCTGATGCCCATGTAAACTTCTGTTTGTCTTGTTAACAAGAGGAAATTCAGCAGAGATTACAGAGCCAAAAGTATATGAGGAGGGAAAAAAGGAGCATAATAAAAGCCAAAGGAAGTGGAGAATTACTAATAAGATTTATTACAGAGTTTCTTGTCTTCACTGTACTGTTGATTCAAAGCTTTCTGTTACAATGTATGCAAGGAAATAAAACAAAATTAAATCCCAACAAGCTGAGTAACAAACTTATGGAGAAAAATAGAGAAATAGACACATTATTAACAATTAATAAACAAAGGTTGTTCAGCTCTAGTCATTTTTGGCATTAGAGAAAAAGCCCAAATAGCAGGACACAAGGTTTGCTACCTCTGTGCCTCTCAGTCCCAATAACCTTAAGGGAAATAAAATACAGACTTTACATTTCCTCAATCTGGGGAACAAGCCAAAAGTAGTTTATACAGAACAGCTGCAAAGTGGATGCAGTAAGCTGAGCATATCGGAACGTTACATGATCTGGGTAGCACATTTGGTTTGAATTGACATCCTACTAGGAAGAAGCCTAAACTTATTAAAGCAGGTGATTTCATTAGCATCTTCGAGCATTCGACTGCAGAAAGTAAGAGCAAATTGAAGATAACGACAAGTCATTGCAGCAGGTAATTTCAATGTGGTAGAACATAAATATGTTTATAGCAGGTTCTGATCTACCGAGGCTGAGTCACAAAATCCACAGGGTTTCATGCAGGTAACATTGTGCTTTATACTCAATACTGGACCAAGCATCATCAATTACACTGCTCTCTTTACCTTAAAGGCATGAGGCTCTACTTTCATGGAATGCATTGTGTTTCCCCATGTACCGCTGTGAAATCTAATTGCAGTGTTTATCAGAAGCCTGTGCTATTGTTTTTTTATAACCAGTCATATTTCAAAACCAGCGTAGTAGGAGGAACGTAGAAAAATTTTCAAGTTTGCACAATGAAAACAATGGAAATAGAGAGAACATCTTTGTGTGGCTCGATAGAAGTCTTTTAATGTAGTCATTTGTTTGAAACAGAAAAAAACAATAATCCCCCCCTTAGGGGGCTTAGCATAGAAACAACACAATGTGAACCTAGTCTTGTGTGTAGAGGGGTTTCTGGGTTCTGGTCTAACGGCAGCTTTTGGTAGAACGAAACCTGTTCCGGAAGGTGTCTGGCAGTGATTATTTCCCTTTGTATGTGGCAGCTCTTGCATGTTTAGGTGACTGTTCCAATTTCTTAAGTGAGAAATTACAAGGAGCAATCGTCAGTGATTGGAGCTACAGCTGTAAAAAGGAATTTATAGTGCAGCTTCCACATAACAAGCTGTAAAAAATTTGGATCAACTGGGCTGGTGCTGGTTTAATAACTGGAATTTGTCTACCTATTGAGTCCTAGATTTTCATCAGAATTTTATGGTCTCAGAAACTCTTCTGCTCAAGAACTCTGGGGGCATTACCTGAGCCCTACAGTGCTGCCTGCAGATTCACATGCTGTTACAATGAGCAGAGCAAGTCTCCCCTGCACTTCTTGCTGCTGCTAGATTACACAGGCAGAGGGAGAACGGTGAGAGACATGTTCTGCTCATTATAAGAGCCTGTGAATCTTCAGCACTGCGGGACCCCCAGAGGCTAATTAGCATCATTTTAAAAGTTGATTTAATAAGGACAGAGGCTATAGACAATGAATATGAGAATATCCCCATAGACATAGTGCCTGGATCTACGAGTAGATATCCCTGGTTTATTATGATGATAGATTTCCTTTAATATCTCAAACTGTATTGTATATGTAAAAATGTTATTTAATTCATTAAAAACAAATATAAGTTATAAACATATTAGAGTATAAAATGATAATGTATTTAAGAAGTTGTTGTATTACAAGGTTTCTATACAGTCTATGTACATTAGGAGTCACAAAAGTATAAACAATAAAAGGATTAATGAATCATTAATAGATATCACTTCAACATGAGTCACTTTAAATGAATACAAATGTATAATCAATCATTTCTAAGATATCTCCTCTCCATACTTGGCCTCCCATTAACTTGGTGACAAGAAAGGTAACTGCAGATCTGTGCATATAGTTTTTCTGAATGCTTATGTTTCTTAATAAATCCACTTCTAAAAATAATTTTCTGAAAAGATAGCCAACATGAAAGCTATTATAATGAAATACACAGTGCTATTGATCTGAAATCTGAAGAGTGCAATGCAGAGCTGCTCTTCTCAGCTAAAATCCCTTGAGTGGACAAAACATGGAATTTGTGACTTGCAATAAACTCAAATAGCTTTAAGAGTATTCCATTTACCTGTAGGGAATCATAGTAATATCTATACAGGGAAGTGTTAAGTGACTTTGTATTATGGTTTGAATTGACTGAATGTTTACAAAGATGCACTAGAGCTACTTCTAAATTGTATACTTTAGATGCAAAAATACTTTGTACAAACATAAAGTTGTTCTAGATGCACCCAAAACCTGAAACATTCCATTTGGAAACATTACAGATAACTACTGTAACATTACGCAGAGAAACCTCTCAAAAAAATGTACTTTAGAAAACTACCTCCACTTCCAGATCACATTTTGCGCAAAAGATTTTTACCACCGCCATAAATCATGCATACTGACCACTCTTTTTATAGTGGTCAGCATGCATGACCCATTTAGACCCATATAATGTAGCTTGAAACTTAGTTTCCTTATTGTCAGATGGGTGGTCCACAACTGGAAGAGACAGGCTGGCTCCAGCTACCTATTATATTGATCACTCAATATCTTACCTAAAATGAAATCCTCTCTTTAAGTATTAAGTATCTATTGTTTTTAAAGTGTAACTCCAATTTCATAATGAATTTTACAAAATTTTCATATGTGAGTCTCCATTCCAAAACAACCATGTGCCCATAGTGTGTTCCTTAACTTTATCTTTTCAGAATTATGACATTTTTTGTTCTAAAACTACTTGTCAGAAATCTTCCTTAGCAGCAGTAAGGTAGGAAGAAACTGAAGTGGGACGAGAATTAAAATACATGCTCTGGCAGCATTACATTATGTCCAACAATATAATTTTTCATTTGCACCAAAAAAGGTCCGTGAGCCAAGGGTTTAAGACAGCTTTTACAACTAGTTCGACAAAAGGTCATAGCTTTGTGGGGAAATAGTCATTGCACAAAATTATGCTATGAAGGCACAGTTTTGGTGCAGTTTTCTGGAGAAAACTAAGCCTACTAATAGGTAATGCAAACAATAATTAGAAAATCTTAAACTATGCAAGATTGATAATCCCGTGTCAGACTGATGTGACACAGAAAGAAAGGTTGTCCACTATCTCCCAAACAGCTTTCCAAAAAATACATACCTAGGGGCACAGACTATATGTAGTAGGGAGCCTTCAGCAGAGCAACAATACTCAGAAGACATCCTTGGAAACATAGAAAGGAGAAGAGGAGGTGCAGAGCACCATCTAGTCAATAATTTATAGCGTGCTTCTTGAGTATGATTCAAGATCAGAGAACTGTGTAAGATCATAAATCCTAACAACCTTATCATCATTGAGGGACAGATGTGAATCAGGGCGCTCTCACTAGGGAAGAGATATCAATATTACATGGTTCTTGGAAGGTGAATATGAAGTAGGACCATTGCCTAAACTATCTAACTCAAATTGTCTGGAACATTACAATATGACTTATGTGTAATGTGAAACACATATAAAAAGCATATTTAACTTAAATATCAACATTCATAGACTATAAGGGCCCTCATCTTTATTGTATCATTTGACTATGTTATTATTCTGTAATGTTATATTTTATTGTAATGTAAATAATATATACATATAATCATAAAAACTGTAAAGCACTGCAGAGCAGGATTGTGCTATATAAACAAATATAGCTGATTATATTATGGCTGATTATACCTGATAAAATGGCATTAGGCTCACAACAAATCATTCAGTGTTTAGTTTTTCATTTTCTTCTCTGGTTACTTTTACTATGATATATTTGGTTTATAGTATACCTGGTGTATGGAAGATAAGTTTGTATACTGAGACTACAGGTATTTCATAACAGTAGCATGTGATCTCCCCAGCAATAAGCAATATATGAGCAAACAATACAATAGACATGTTTATACCTGAATTTACAGTATGTAAACAGTGGCTCTAAGTGTCACAGTGCCTCTAAGGTGTAGTCATGGTGTTTTATACTGTGCACTGTAGACTGCAATACATATTTTCTGTATTCTTCAAAATACATAGCTTCTCCGTTAAGAACCAATGTGTTGAATGTCTGCACAATGTTTAATACAATATATTCGAAACATAAAAATAAACAAAGAATATCATTTAAACAATTGCATAACCTGCAAAATGTAATACAAGTTTCCACAGCATGAACTCACAAAGCAGATATAAAAAGCTACAAGAATGCATTTCACAGTCAGCTTACTAGTATATATGAGGTACTCAAGGAGAATTATTGTCAAGGTTCTAGAAGTGATGCACCAGTGCCGCATGACCTCCGTATAGTCGTTGATAAAAAAAGCTATAAATACTATGTTCCTCTGCAGACTTGCCAGAACAGGTAAACCAAAGGAAGAACACATTCATCACAGAGCTAAAGGGATATTTCAATGTTACTATTAACATATTGGAGCTTAATAGTAACAAAATTAGTACAATATGATCTGTTTATCGGAAAATACATTGCATTTCAACAATGTAATATATGGCAAGGACTAATGTAACAGTGGAAGCGGTGTAATTTATGTACCCGCCATGAATTCCCCTCCGTATTTTTCATTTAACTTATAGCAATACATATATCTTCATTTATTTTCACTTATCTTAATTTTATTTCATGCTTTGGGCAACAGGAATACAGTGCTTGTTCTTTGTCCCCCATATACTATGAACATTCATTTATATGGTCACAATACACCTGTTTTAGCAAATAACATTTCCAAAATAAAATATGTGCATAAATTCTGCATATGTTTATAGAAATTGATTAATTTAATGAGAATTATGCCAGAAAAACTAGTTTAGTATATGATCCCTTGGTACATTTGGGCTCTTGTGGATTTCCTCTTCCATCTTGCATGTATGAGATTCTAGAAAATATCAATGAATTTACACCAACCCCTTCTCCCAGCCCCTTCCCCGTCTGTCCGGCTTATCTGGTAACTATAAAGATCACCAACATTGCATGATTCTTTGCTGCGGGGCTGTACAATTGTTGGCATTTATTATTTTGCTAGACAGGCTCAGAGTGTGGGGCTGGGTAGGGAGGTGTCTCTCTGGGGCCTTATCATGTGCCCGACCCTCCCTTGGGTTTAAGTATATAGGATTTTTTTCCTTTTTTAATGTTTTTATTGGTCTTTGGTTTGGTGTATATGTTATTTGTTGTCCATATTAAATAAAGATTGTTATTCTGGTATAGTACATGGTTGTTTTGTATTTCTGCTTAGCTTGCTTTTTTCATGTGCTCAACTTTCAACTTCATGTGTAGTTCTTACTTGAGATTTTGAATTTACACCAATGGCCATACCAAGAAGGAAGAGTTATTTGTCATTTATCAGGAGAGTCCAATGCACCACTGCTCATGGAGATGCCTAGAGCATGTGGCACTTGCTATTTTATTTACATATCACAATATACTGTTTTTCCTCTGCATTTTACACAATAATCATGCTGGCGATATGAGGCTGATGTGCAGGCAGGAATTAAAACCATGAGACCTGCCATTTACCTGTCTCCAGCTGATTACTGATTGGTACCAATCAGTGGGTGTCAGAGGCAGGTGTCAGCTGTAATATACAGCTGATACTGGCAACCTCTGGCCCCAGCTCCACTTGGCAGCAGGTTTCAGCAACTTGATGTAATACTACTGCATGGGTCAGCTAGTCACCTTGATCCATGCAGTACTATTACGTCCTGCGTCGGCAATAATAATAATAATTCCTTTATTTGTATAGCACACACAGATTATGCAGCACTATACAGAATTTGCCAAATTGTTCCGGAAGGAGTTAATCCTGTTGTGACTTTTGCCATTGGATTTGGATTCTCGTTTGGCTAGTGATTTGGATCTCCCTGGTACATTTCTGGTACTGACTTTTGCTTGCTGACTCTTTAAAGGAAACCTACCACTTCGGATAGGGCTTCTAAGCAGCACATGCCGTGCACCAGCTCAGGGTGAGCTGGTGCCGGCACTTATCTTCGTTATGTTTTTAAACGTTTTTAAAGAGTTTTAACACTTTATTAATCTTTATATCTGAACTAGCTTCCCCGCACCGTGGTCCGCGCTTGGCGAACCATGCGTGTGACCACTTCCTATTCAGGTGCACGCACAGTGGCGTGCATGGTGCCCCGAGCGCGAACCACGGTGCGCGGAAGCTAGTTCAGATATAAAGATTAATAAAGTGTTCAATCTTTATTCCAAGGTGCTAAAAAGTCTTAGAATTAACTTTTAAAACAAACGGTGAGTGCCAGCTCTCTCTTTTTCTATTTTTAAAATATACTAACATAGGAATATATATATATCTTTTTTTTTTTTAAATAATAGATGTTTAGCAAATGTTATTTGTATCCCTTTTCCTTCTTTTCCTTACAACAAAAATAAAGTACAGAAAAAGGATTATGTAGTATATAAATGAATAAACTTTGAGAAGTGATTTTTCAAATAAAAATAAACTAATACACCACACTGCACAATGCTAATCAGTCAGGAGTAAGCGACAATATGGATGGCTAGAAGACATTTTTCTTTAAGTAAAAGACACTGATAGATCATTTCTGAACTATTTCATGGTACATTGAGAGGCTTTATGGTCATTGAGCAGAAAAAGAATGACCCAGTAGAACAAGACTTAAATAGTAAATGAAAATTTACATAGTTTCAGCTGTGGGCCAAGATCAATCACTAGTTTACAAGCTCTGTTTTTAGCCATCGGGGAATCATTAGTCATTGGATGCAGATATACCCTAATAAATAATTTAAAATGGACCTTATTTTGTGTGTGCTTTGTCACATGGCAACTCCTACTTATTCCAAGTTGAAGAAAAGTATATTTGTAAGTGTATAGCAGAAAAGCAGGCTTTTGCTCCAGTCTTTGAGATTGTCATAGGAGTTTTTTAGTTGTCAGATTTATAATAGTAGCTTATACTGCTTGATGAATGTGGCATATGAGGAGGTAATGTCTGCACTGGTTTTAGGACTTTATGGAGAGAGTGAATTTGCACCTAAATTGCACAATTTTCCACAATTGGATTCATGAGAGAAATTTGGCGTAATTAGACTAAAATAAATGGAATAGGTTGGACAAATGTAGCAAAAAGTCACACATTTATGTTTCAATGATAAATTCCCCAATTGTGTGTATGGTAAGAAACAGTATATAATGAGTTAATGCATATAACTCACTTTGTCAAAATAGCTCTCACCTATCGAGATATGACCCTGGATTATGCTGTGCTCAATGTACTTTCTGTTTTGACACCTTGCCATGAGTAAAGTAACAATAATTTTTAATTACACTGATTACACTATATTAATTGATGCAGTGTAATGAAACAAACTGGGCGAACTGGATAGACAGTGAGCCATGAGCATAAACAACTTCCTAGCTGTTCCTGCCTAATTTCCCTACCTACCCTAAGTGGTACAAGACAACTACTTTACATTACCCTCTTGTACCAAAGAGCAAATGCAGTGGAAATTTTGTCTCAAAGTCTATGGCATTTCCTGAGTTGTGTATGTAATTATTTCTTAATTTTCTTTTTTTTTTCATGAAACATTGAGCATTTGCCTCCACTGTGACTTATGCATCCCAGTATGTAACAAATAGACGGGTAGACTGTGGCAGAGGATAGCCCCCAGAAATTCACTGCAGCATTAAAGCTATTTACAGTCATTTACTGCAATTCACTTGCAGGGTCATGACTTGAGTTGGTGATCTGCAATATTTAAACTATATATTACACCTGCAGTGACTAAGGGTAATACCTTAATTGTAGGGTGAAATTTATGGGAAACACCAGCAACCAATCCTATTAATTCATCAAGAAAGCCAAACGAGAAGATACAAAATCCACCACAATGATTGGCTGGCTAACAAGGTTGCAAATATTTTTTTAACCCCCTCCTACCATAGAAAGCAAGTGAAATCTTCTAAACCTAATTAACAGTAGCAGAATACAGATTTTTGCTGTAATGTAGAGTGTGCGGAGTATCAGATACATGTATGCTTCTGCAGTTTACAACAGTTTCATCCACTTGATGTAGCCCAAAATAATCCAAGGTTTCAGCAGTTCAACTGTAACAGATGGTCATTCACAGGCATTTGGAGAGTCCAGCTGAACTTTACAGGAAGCTCCTGCCGGTAGCTAATCCACTGGAAATAAAGACCTTCGAGTGACATCACAAGAGTAGGGAAGGTTAAAAGAGTTGCAATTCTTCCAATGCATGTGAACAGCTGTGTTTTGTCTTATATATCTTCCATCTCAAGCAAGGTATCAGTGACCGGAGTCGGGGTACCAGCCAACACCAGTGCAAACCTTCCTATCTATTTGTCTTCTGTGTTTCCACCTTCTGTGCCCCAGTGGTTACATATCTAACATTTGATCTGCATTATGTTTTTCAGTGTTATGTATAGATGAGGATTCTAAATACTTCTGACCAGACAATAATATTTGTATGTGAGAAGGAGTTGCTAATGGACACTCTTCTACGACACATACTGTATACATTAGGCAAAAAAAACTTCACTTCCCTGCTGGCTTAGGAAAAAGATTAAATAGATTGCTTGTTTTAAAAAAAAAGTCACAGAAAATGGATTCTGGCTCATACATGTGCATGTTAGCAGCGCTAGCAGAACTCCAAACATAACAGAATATGCACAATGGAAATGAATACAATAGTAAAACTAGCACACATCCTGATTCGTGTATTCACTTAATGACATAACTAAATCTTGTAAATGAAATCATTTTAATTTGATTTATGAGGTGAATAAAACTGAAATGAGGTTAATGACACCAGGGAGTGCTATAATCATATTAAGGCTATAATTGGGAGAATAGGAAGTGGTTTGGGGTATCTTATTAAATGATGGATATTGTTCTACATCCAGTTAATTTTAACTGCAATGTGGAATTCACAGCCTACAGCAGCATTCTCACTGACAGTCATGGTAGCTTTAACCCTTGATTAAACAATGTATTGTAATTTATAAGCCCTAGCTTAATCTGGTGTTGATCAAGCACAGAAACTGAACATATACCAGACGGTCAGAATAGAAGCTATTTTTTACTTTATACTTTTGTGAGTATAATTTTGTTTGGATAACTGCATGAGTTCCAATTGTTAGAATGGGGATTTATGTTCTTCAGAACCAAACTTTTATTTATCCAACCTTCCTGGCACTACACATTTAACCATAACACTCCCTTGACATCTTTTAGAGGATACCTCTAGTTTGAAATAGTGATTCTCATGGTGAAGCCTTAGATTATGGATAGATGTCCTGCATTATTACCTTTTGTCTTTTTAACTGGTTCACGACCGCCCACTGCAAGGAGAAGGCTCAAGGGATGAGCCCTCTCCATAGCCAGTAAGTCTTTGCTGCACATTGGGACTTTCATGGTACACAAATGGGGGGGCATGTCGGACAAACCGACTGATTCAGACTAAGCGTGGGATTTAATGTTCAAAATTGTGTCACAAGCCATGCACTTACATGCAGTGGGAAGAAGATGGTGAACTCCGGCGGACCTGAGCGGGGAAGCGACACATGCAGGAAATTGGACACACGATCTTAGTGAATCGCGGCAGCTCCGAATCCTCGTCGGACAACGCACCTCGGGGATCGCGATGGAATGGGTAAGAAAATGTGCCTCATAGAGTAATATTTATCAGGACTTTTACCGCGGTTTTCTGACATACAAGCCCTGAAATAATCTTATTTCCTGGAATTACATTAATTCTCCCACTTATGCCACCTCCACGCCATGTGCATCTGGAGTGGTGTGAAGAGGGGTACCATCTGGGCAGAGAGAGTCGGCAGAGGAAATTCCTGGCCCAGCGCCTGCGCATACAGGCCTGAATGGGTGAAGGTTAATACATATTCTACGCCAGGGACCTGGTGTAGAATTGTATGATGGGTGCAGCCACCCACCGAATACATAAATATACATGTATATTTGGTGAAGCAGATGGGTGCAGGGAGCACCATGTGCCAGCATATGATAAATACCCCCCATATTGCCTATCCCGTCCTAATACATTATTTCATTCGATGGTCTGATATTTGTTTCTGGTACAAGACTGAATTAAGTGTAGTTTAGTTAATAGTTTCATTAAAAGATGATGTGAAGATAATTATAATAAAAGACAATATGAAGAAAATTGCATTAAGATAATTTGTATATTTTAGTCCCAATGTGGTACAGGACTGGTTAATATGAGAATCCTCTAAAAGAACATTTTTTGCCTCTATAAACTGAGAAAAGAAAGTGTAGTTGCACATTTTGTAAGAAGCCTGTTAAGTTGTTCACAGCCAAGTTGATTGATTGATAAATACTGGTAATACAATAGATATATCCTTGGGAAACAATTGCACTGGCTCACTTTTCAGAGACATTACCTGCGGCTGCTATATCACATCTCACAGTACTTTAACCTTAAGACCTGAGTGTCTTATAGTTCAAACAAATAAGGCTGCTGGAAGACTCTAAAGTACTACAATAATTTTCTTTGAACATGTATTGCTATCAGGCACACTTTCCTTTTCTATTCTCTGTTACATGTAATTAGCCTTTAAGCATTTACTGTTTCATTCTACTCACTTAAGACTAGATTTCAGCTTTACCGGTACATCTTGATAGGTTTGTTGATCAAGAGCAAAGATACATTGTCTAAAGAGTATTTCATTTTATCCACCTGACATTTAACTCACTTAACTGGCACTTTCAATATCTATAGCATCTCTTCCTTGGTATGAAATGTGTTGAGTGAATGAAATACTGAATACCTTTTAAAGTAACAAGGACCTTTCACCATTGTCACCAACTTCACAACTTACTGATGCTCTCCCTATACACAGCGGGTGTCTGCTTTAGTTTACAGTAGACACCTACTGCTAATACCCGCAATTATTGCTGCCACTTTTTGTGGCTTCTCACCTGTTGAATGCCGTAGCAAATCTGACCATTTATTGTAAAAAGCAGCAGTGCATTGAATTTATAAGTTAGGAGGCCATGGATAACATAGAAGATTCACAGTCACAGTGCCTGGATCTATGAGTAAGTGTCCCTGGTTTATTTTGATGGATTTTGATGGTAGATTTCCTTTAAGGGGCTAAAAAATATAAGAAAAACATTTCAAAAAATCTAAAATAGTTTAAAATATGTAAATATAAAAAATGATATACTCCCCCACCTTTTCCTAGAAAGCATAGAAAATATTTCCCATGCCCAATGTAACACTGAATATCTTTTTGCACAGATATCATAATTGTTATAATGTTAGTGCTATGCCTATGTAAATTATACTGCGACTATGACTTTAACTGTATGCAATACTTTACTTTGTTACCCCTTAAAATATCTTCCAATTGCACAAATGCCAAATCTAGTAAAAAAAAAAATTATTATTGCAATTGTGAAAACCTCATTGGAAAAAGGCCACAGGTTCAAATCCCTGTTTTTGACAATATGCTACCCATAAATATTTGAGTGAAAAGTGATGAAAATGTTGTACAGTTCCAAATATGGTATTATTAAAATCAGCAGATTGTGCCACAAAAATATTTAACTCAAAAAGCCTTTTTTTTCAAAAAGTCTTCATTTTTAAATGTATTAAACGTAACAAAACAATATAAATTGAAAAGGATGTACAGTCCCAAATATGATATTAATAAAATCAGTAGATTGTCCCAAAAGAATAGCTTGCATAGCTTTTTTTCCAAAATGTCTTCATTTTAAAATGGATTAAACATAACATAACTACAGGCAGTCCCCGGGTTACATACAAGATAGGGTCTGTAGGTTTGTTCTTAAGTTGAGTTTGTATGTAAGTCGGAACTATGTATTTTATCATTGTAATCCCAGCTAGAATTTTTTTGGTCTCTCTGACAATTGGATTTTAAAAATGTTGGGTTGTCATAAGAATCAGGATTAACAATAAAGCTTCATTACAGACGCCTGTGATAACTGTTATAGCTGATTATTGTAGCCTAGGACTAAAGTACAATAAATTACCAATATCCAGAGGTCCGTTTGTAACTAGGGGTCGTATGTAAGTCGAGTGTCCTTAAGTAGGGGACTGCCTGTATATTAATTGCTGATCTATGCAGAAATCAGTACAGCAGAGCTTGTTGAAGGTGGAGACTTTCTGACTCAGAGATGAGTCAGGCTCAGAAGGTGGAGGGGATTTATATAATGGGCTCTACAGCAGCAAAAACCTACCTAATATTATGAATTTTCAAAAGATCATAAGTTCTATTATTATGTCCTGATATGTAAAGTTAAAGATTTCAAAGACGGTGTTCTTTTCTTTTCTTATGTTTGTAAATTAGAACATAGGTACAAGTAGATGCTGTTGGTTACTGCTAGTCCATGGCTAAATGCAATACATCATGAATCACAAACATCAATTGTAATGTGATAAGAACTATTATCATGATGCATGACAGGCCGCAAGGATAAATCACCTATAATGAGAATGGATTCATGTTTTCCAGATTTATGACTCTGCTTTTCCTGGACAGCCCAGTTGTTTAGTGTAAGCATCTGTGTATAAAAATATTTTGATTTAATTATGATTGACAAACTTCCAACATAATATAATAATAGCCACAGTTTGAAGATGACTTGTCAAAGAAAGTGAAGCCAAAA
Source organism: Engystomops pustulosus (assembly GCF_040894005.1). NCBI lineage: Eukaryota > Metazoa > Chordata > Amphibia > Anura > Leptodactylidae > Engystomops > Engystomops pustulosus. The sequence goes on from NC_092415.1 coordinate 149,877,034, forward strand.
TGAAAGAAAATCCTTCAGGCTCAGGATTTTTAGAACCCTAGGTCTGGTTGATCGTAACTTATCCTGCAATTTTATTACTAATCTATAATAGGCTACAAAATGTGGTTCAGAGTACAGGCTCAGATACAGGTTTGGTATTCTGTAAAACACTGCGGTTGGTTCTGGATTTTGGATCAGGTAGGTTACAAGGTTAATGCCCAAAGCATTTAAATACAGACAGCGCATGGATGCCATTATCTTGGACCGGATCGTCACTAACTTTCCATTGCTGTGACAACCAAGAGTTTATGTGAGACTCAACAGGCCGGTCATTAAGAACAATCTAGTGTAGTAATTTGGGTGTGTGTAGATAAGTATTTATATTCAATTAAACCCTCACCTTATTGCTCTCCTATTGTGCTTGTAGTATAAACCTCATGAGAGACAGCCAGCATTTCCTCTTCCTAGCGGCTATTCTCTCCAGAGGCAGGTAGCCGCTAATCAAATGGACTTGAAAGACCCAGAAGTATATTGGAAGGAATGGATCTTGCTGGTGCCCATACACAGAGTTCTCAAGAAATAAATCTCAACCATGTATCTTCTTAAAACTGAAAAATAAGCATCACGTTTAAGTTCGTGAACCAGCAAAGTCTTGGTTCCTGAACCAAAACGCGTTACTTATTTAATAAACAAGTTTTTAAGAGGATACACTGTTGAGAAGTATTTCTTAAGAACTATACACTGCTGGGTCTTTCAAATCCATTTAAATTGCTGTGTTGGCACTTTCCGATAAATATATGGGTTTTGGGTTGCAGTTTGGGAACTTGATCTTTAATAAGTTCCCCATCACTGGTTTACACCCTTACCATTTATAAATGATCATACAGTATGTAGTAAGCTTCCATGGTCCCAGTTGGTTACCTTTAAAATCTATGTTTTATTGATTTGTAGTTATGTATCAGATACATGGTGTTTTAACTGTTACATAATAGATACAGATGTGGACATGATAAGTATTTCACAACAGCGTAATTTATCAATATTATTTCAATCCTGCATGTGTTCGTACATAGCTCCCAGTGTTGTAGTTGTTAGCCCTAAAGGATTTTTCTGACATGCTATGATATTATTCTGAATTGGATTTATGAATTTGTGGTTCTTAATCGAATTCTAGCTACAGCTGTAGCTGTATATAAGACATGTTAAAATCCTTCATCAGAGAATTGTGATGATACAAGGTAGAAATTCTCTGGTTACATCGAATCTGGTGTGCTAATACATACCTTACTGTGTTTAGAGGGGTTGTCCACTTTCAGAAAATAATTGTTTTTGTAAGGAAAAGTTATATAATTTCCCAATATTCTTTGTGTATCAATTCCTCATGGTTTTCTAGATCTCTGCTTGCTGTGCTGCTATAGAAAGCTTCTATGTTTACATTCAGTGGATAAAAATCTGTCCACGGTCATGTGGTGGACACACAGGTGAGGGAGCCATTATTATCACAGAAAGTAATCAGAGCTCTATGATAATAATGGTTCCTGTGTCCATCACATGACCATGGACAGATTTCTATCCACTGGAAGTAAACATAAAAGCTCTATATTGCAGGACAGCAAGCAGAGATCTAGAAAACAATGAGGAACTGATAGAGAAAGTATATTGGAAAAGTGTATAACTTTTCCATACACAAAAAATTTAGATTATTTACTGAACGTGGAAAACCCCTTTTAGTCCGTTCTTTGCGATAAAATGTCAAGCTTTATTACAGACAAAATAAACTGTTATTTAGTCGGCCAGTGACAGAATCCAAAATTAATAGTTGGTTCTTGTGATGGTAAAATAACTTACATTTGTGTTGAGCCCTTGATATTATACAGTAAATAAAAAGTAATAACATGATTTAAATACAAATGGAATGAAGTAACCTTCTATGAAAGCTGAAATCATAGCAGGAGTATCCACGTTTATATTCCAGACATATGCATCCGGCTTGTTTTGCCTTACAGATGAGCCACTATCTGTTATTTCTGTGCAGATATGAAAAATGGCCACCCTGAAAAAACTCTCCGCACTTCACTTACCTGCCAGATGGCTAGGAGCTAAATCATCAGGATGGCACATTGATTTCTTGAATAGATAGCCTTGTGGCTCTTCAGAATAATGACACCGCAAGTTTTCTTATATGAAGTTACCTTTCAAATCTTACGGAGGTGTCAGGAATCCTCCAAATTGATCCAGCACTGTATTCCATGAATGAGCAAAGAAGTAATTAAAAAAATATGATTTTGCCTTTTAATATTTTAGGTAAAATAATGATGCAGTACTTTGTTAATTTGAGTAGATTACATCTGAGACATTTGCAGGCAGGGAAGGAATAGGCCATTACTGCCGGTGTCTCACAGCTGGGGGTTAGTGATAGGGCCTCAGTGATGCTCATTACAAGTCACATCTCCTCCGATATTGTGTCTTTACTGCTCACACTACAGGCTCTGTATTTGTTCTAATAAAGGAACAGAAATAGTCAAAAGTAACATAAATAATCACCAGCCCATAACCACATATATATATATGACTAAATCTCATTACTTTCTCCTTATTCTTGTTGTTGATCATACGGAGAACAAGAAGAGGTCACTTTTGATGGATGAAAGAAATGCAATCTCATCAGAAAGTTGTTTTGTTACAGATCATGCATTTTTCACAAATTATTTTTTTGTACTTGTTTTATGTTATTTGCCCATGCTTTTATTTGCCTTTGGCCAGATATGTCCAGATATGTGTCAGTGAAAAATATAATTTCAAGACAATAATGTTTTGTGATACAAAGCGATATCATAATTTTGGCTTGGCAATAGTCAATAAAAGGATGTTTAAGTTTCAGAAACTAAATGTTACAGTTTGTGTGATGAAAAGTTATATTTTTCTATTATACTTTCAATTTCAATCGCTCACAGTTTTCTAGATCTCTGCTTGCTGTCATTTTATAGGAAGCAATATTGTTTACTTCCTGTGGATACATATCTGTCCCTGGTCATGTTATGTCACACAGGTGCCTGTTACATCCCTGGTCATGTGATGTCACACAGGTGCCTGTAACATCCCTGGTCATGTGATGTCCGTTACATTTACAGTTACACTGGTTACATTTACACTGGTGAATGACTCGCTAGTACCACAGAGAGTAATCAGGGGAGTGTGATATAATAAGCTGTGCACCTGTGTGACATCACAAAATCACAAAACCTTGGGCAGATTTCTGTCCACTTGAAATAAACCTAAAAGCTAGTCTATAGAAGGACAGCAAGTAGAGATCTGGAAAAGACATAAGGAACTAAAAATATATAAATTTTCATTTTCCAAAATTAACATTTATCTGAAGAACTTTAACCAAATGAAATTAAGTTAAAAGTGGACAACTCCAACTCCAGTAACAGTTGCCCCAATATCCTGTTCATATTCACCAGCTCTGTAACATGATTATCAGGACTACTAGAAACATTTGGCTATTATGCATGAACAGTGACCATATCTTGTATCCTCTAGACTGCACCAGGTGCCTCCATGGATTTATTCACCTCATCCATCATAACTCTTAAATTGGCCATTGATCTGTGTAGGGAGGAAGCTTGTAAGTCACAGACATCTCCCCCTCCACTGCCCTGAATAAATGGCAAAAGAAGGTGGCATGTCAGTGACTTGCAAACAACTGCCGTGCAGTTACAAGAAAAAAAGTTCCAAAAATGGACATAATTTAAAATGTTGTAGAGTAATATGTGAAGACTGATAAAAAGATGCACAGAAATTGTCAAACACTTTCTAAGTCTATAAGTCAACATAATTAGCAAAAACAGGTTTAGAATGCTGCAAGCTAATAGGTTCCCCCAAAAATGTTTGAGTTTGTTGCAGTCTCTGGGTTTCTGTGGGTGTCATTGTATATCAACATGCTGTAGCTATAATGGAAGGCATTAAAGGGGTATTCCCATCTGGGCATTTACATTTAACTAAATTCATTTGCCTTATGTAAACATTTCTTCAATTGGATGTTAACAAAATAATGTTCCTGTGTGAAGATAATTTCTCATAAATGTTGCCATGTTGTCCCTTAGAAACGAGATAGCTTCCTCGGATATGACCACGTCATACTCTGGCAGCGGTGGCCAGACTTGCGCTATAAAGTCCTCCCTGACCACCAGGATTCAGCAATCATTACCACAGGAAGGCTGTGCGACATGTAGTAACTCCCGGACATTTCATTTACAATCACCTTTTGTTTCTTTGTGCAGTCAATCCATCAGAGGTGGCCGTATCCGAGGAAGCTATCTCGTTTCTAAGGGACAACATGACGACATTTCTGAGAAATTATCTTCACACAGGAACATTTTTTTTAATAACATCTAATTGAAAAAAAGTTTATATATGTCAGATTAATGAAACTGAATGTGAATGCCCAGATGAGAATACCCCTTTAATTATTCACTTTCCACCAGTTATTTTGTTTCTGCTCCCTGTACGGTATTTTTATGATCTCTTGGGACCACAATTTAGCTTCTTTTCCGAAACTCCCGCCTTTTGTTTATTGCACATGGATGCAGCTCTTCAATCCTGAAGCTTTTCCTGCTAGTTTGCAGAAACTTTTTGGGCACATAATTAGACAAGCAAAAATGTTGAGAAAATTCTAAACCCTTTTATAAATGTGGTTTGTGATTTCTGATGTTCATTTGTTGTTCTTATGGTGCGTTAAATACATTAAGACCGTACGCCACACTGTAGCATCACATTGCAATTCACAGCTAAAATTGGGCTCCAAAAGACAACACCTAGCTACTCGTTGGCTTAGGGGTTATCACTACAGCCTTGCAGCGCTAGGGACCTGGGTTCAAATCTGCAAAGCGTTTGTATGTAATCTCCGTGTTTGCGTGGATTTCCTCCAGGTCTTCCGGTTTCCTCCAACACACCAAAACATACTGGTAGGTTGTTTAGATTGTGAGCCCCATTGGAGACAGGGACTGATTTGGCAAGCTCTGTGCAGCGCTGCGGAATCCGTGTGCGCTATATAAGTAAAGAATTATTATTATTATTTTCAGTGGCATAAATAATGAATGCCCTTAATATGTTTCAAGATAGTTTTGGCGTTTGGTTAAACAATGGATATATGCAGGTGTATAAAAGAGTCACAACATACCTTTACAAATTGCAAAATATAAAACAGACAAACAAGATAGAACAACGTGTTCTTTCCTGGCATTAAACTTTATATTTTGTGAACACAGATTATAAACCTTCTAACCCCAGTGATAAAATAATGATTTTTTGCTATGTGTTGATCTCATAGCGACCTTTCTCTGGTTGTTATTTTATATATTCTGACATATGCTCAGTGCTTTTTAGACTTTCTGGATGAGAAATGTGTACTGCTTCTACGTTTTTAGCATTTTAACTTAAAGCAGATTTTCCTTCTCATTGTCAGTTGTGATTAGCACTTAAAGTATTTGCTCTAAAGAAGATCTCTTATTATGATTGTATAGTAGTTTATATAGCTGGATTAAAATCTAACATGGATCAGTAAGCAGTTTAGGATATTACCGTTGTTTATGTGACCTTTTTTGTGTCTTCAGGTTTCTACTCCAAATCAAACAGCTCTTTACACCCTATGTATGAGAATTCCTTCCAAGGATGCATGCAGCTTCTCCATGTGGACAACCAGCTGGCTGACCTGCACGCAGTAGAGCAAGGAAAACAAGGGAGCTTTGCAAACATCAGTATTGACATGTGTGCAATTATTGACAGGTAAGTAAACTTTAAAATACATGTAAGATATAAAACTTTATTGATTTGGTACAATGTGAAAAAAGAACATTCACTTCCTTGCTTATTCTTAGGCTAATATTCACAAACACACGTATGGGGGACATATGGCATATATACGTCCCCAATAGCCAGCATTGGGCATGCGACACTGTACCAGTGCAGCACACGTAGCCAGGAGAAAAGCCGTGCATCATATATTACTATGGAGAGGGGCGAGGGTCAGTGCAGCTCACCCCCTCCTGCTCTCCCCGGCACCGATGTGTGCCCGCCGTGCTTAGTTGATGATATCTTTTATTCAATAACCAAAGAAGGTGATAACCATTTTAAGCTGTTGAGACTACTCAGGTCTCTACATCAGGCATAGTAAAAGACAACATCTGAATAGAAAACAAATTTATACACAAAGCGACAAAGAAAGGTTACGATTGATGAAACTAGTGATAAGAAACAGGACAATCAATGGATGAAGAAAGGTAAACTAATGGCCTGCAGTGGTATTGGAGCATATGTGTTTTTTCTTATTGCCTGACTGTATACAATTTTAGTTTTTTATGTGTTTGGGATGGAAACTATTCCATCTGAGGTATGTTGGGCGGTCAATTCGTTTGTGGTACAGTGATGTTTCAATATGATTGTTCTGTATTTTGATGACCATATCTATAACATTGATTTCAGTGAATGAGTAGTTGAAGGTGCAATTGATGGTGGGATGAAACTCATTAAAGCGCTCATGAAACTTTTTTAGCTGGTGTTCAGAATGAGCCCAGATAATTAGGATGTCATCGATGAACCAATAGTAGCTGGACAGAGAGCCACTCTCTAGTTTAGCTATGAAAATATTGGCATATTGTGGTGTTATTTTACTCTTATTTTTCATCTTTTTAACCACTGGCCAACACGGTACAGGGTTGGTCCTCAATGGTCCTCAGGGTTGGTCCTCAATAGTCTTCACCAATTTAGCTGCAGTAATTATGTATTCATATATGTATGTCTACCACTTAAGTCAACCACTCTTGTATTGTACATGGAAGAAGCCAGTCATGGCTGTAGTGGTAATAGACAGGCATCTAATCAGTGCAGAGGAGAATTGAATGAGTGAGAATAACTTATTCTATTATTTTATGCCATTCACCATTTTGGTCGAACTATCTTAAGATTTTGGAAAACAATTTAAAATGTGCATTACTTATAATACAGATATTACTTCTTTTTTCACTTTTATTAATGCTCTTAGAAAATATTGAAAATGTAATTATTAGACTCAAAGTACAAACTTAAACTCATATTTTAATGCTGTATATTTTAGCAGCATTAATCCATTTCCTTTTTAGCACTTCAGCAAAAGTGAGATCACAAGGACATGGCTGTTATTCTCACTGTTGCTGTTTACTCACCTTTACTAGTATGTTTAACTGCTATTTGGATAAAGTTTTCTCACCCTACTGAAACAGACAATCTGAGCTAAAAATGTGTTAACACATGAATAAACTGATAAAGAGCAATGCAAGCTAAATTACCTTTTGTGCTATAGCAGTAAAAAGGGGAATTATCTGATGCATAACGCTATAAGGAAATGACTTGCTACATAATCTTGCGTTAAATTAGAGCTGTGAAATAATATCATGTAGCACATGAGCATAGTGTAACACTGCTATATTGCAAAGTCATCTTATGTGTAAACTTCTATGTTTAAAAGAGTCTCTACATAGTCAAGGAATAATTTCCCACTGACATATACAGCTAATACTTAGCTAATAATGTTATACAAGCTTGTTGAAGTCCCGATGGCCACCATTCATATTGTTGGAGATTTATTAATCTGTGTACAACAGAATTCTGTCATACTTTGCACCAAAAAACTGTCTGCACCACCTTTAGAATTTTTTAGACAGCTTTTTGGCTCTCCTACAACTAGCTGGACAAAAGAGGCATGACCAATGAAAAGGGGGCGTGGTATTGCTCTAAAAAGGGCCATACGCCAAAAATACTGCTCACCCGACAGAATTCTGTCCTTGTTTGCTGCCGTAAAGTAAGCCAACCAATAGCAGGTGCAGAGTACTAGACCAGACACTCTTATCCTAGAACAGATGTATAATCCAGCATTAGACACTTTTATAAATCTGGTACAGAATAAGACTGTCTAGTCTAACTCTGCATTGTCTAACCTTAGGACACTTTTTATAAATCTGCCCTAGTGTTATCACTCTTCTGACAGATTAAACAAGATAAAGTGAAGGTAAAGGTAAATTCTGAAAAATTAAAACTAAAAAATACTCTTTCTCAATGATCACAAGGTGGTCTCCTAGAGGGCAAAAATACCACAGGTATGATCTGGCATAATTTTGCATAAAAGCATAAGTGTGCAGGTTTTTACAAAGTACAAAGCTACAGTGCCGGAACATCCCATGCTGGCCCACTCCAATTGCAGCTTTGCTCCTATGCACCATGTGGTGTAGGTGCAAAATCATCACAATGTCTTGCTCCGCAGAAAACTGTCAGAAAAGCACTTATAATTGTCACTTTATGTGTTCATTCACTAATACATCAGCTTTTAAGGGGTATTCCCGTCTGATCTAAGATAAGAAAACAATAGCTTCTTCTATCCACCAGGTCAGGAGTTGCCAAGACAGTTGTTTTAGCAACCTCTAATAGCCTCAGATAGTTGGAAATGAGGTTATTCGAATTTTAGCTGTCTCACCTTTTAATGTTTAAGAGTACAGAATTTTTGATCCGCTTCTGATTACATTATAGCCTTATTAGAAGAAAAAGGTATCTATTTAAGTTATTTTAATCACTTTACAAAGTTTATTTTCGTTACATGCTCTGTAGATGTATGGGAAAAAGTTTAACCAAGAAACTTTAAATGTATTATTTTGTGTTGGCTTATTCTTTCATCTTCTTAAGGGTAGTTGCATCTTTCCCAGGATGAAGTCCCAAGGAATTTCTAAATGAAATCAGTTTTGGCACAATGGCATAGAAACAAGTGCTATCAGCAGAAATGTTGAAGGAAAAGGAAGTAGTGTGCCAATTTTCTAGTAGCTATGTTCAGTTTCTAATACAATATGTACAGGAGCTTGTTTACACAAGCTCTTTCATTTTACCACTTGTGGATAGCATTCTTTAGAATATGTTTTAGAGAGATGAACATCAAGAATACTGTCAGAACTCAATGAATGAAATACAAGTGCTGTTCTTATAGATGTATCTGGTTGCTACAGTGAAATATACTGACAATATTTAGTAGATATTGAATACTAGAATTTCCATTTAGGATTTAACCCCTTAACGCTCTGCGCCGTAGCTCTACGGCGCAGAGGTATAAGGGATGTATGAAGAGGGCTCACGGGCTGAGTCCTCTTCATACAGAGGTGGGGGTTTTTACATTTTGCACAAAACCCCCACCGCTAATAACCGCGGTCGGTGCTTGCACCGATCGCGGCTATTAACCCTCTAAACGCCGCCGGCAAAGTCGCCGGCGGCGTTTAAAAGACAGCGGCGCGCGGGCGCCGCCATCTTTTTTCCGATCGTCACGCCCCCGAACGTCATCGGGGGGGCGGCGATTGGTTACCATGGTAGCCTCGGGTCTTCTTTTGACACGAGGCTACATGGTTTATGCAAGTTCGTTACAATGAGCCAGTGGCTCATTGTAATGTATGACCTGCAAAAATGCCATATATTGCAATACTGTAGTATTGCAGTATATGGTAGGAGCGATCTGACCATCTAGGGTTAATGTACCCGAGATGGTCTAAAAAATAGTGAAAAAAAAAAGAAAAAAAAAGTTTAAAAAATAAAAAAAATTAATAAAATATTAAAAGTTCAAATCACCCCCCTTTCCCTAGAACGGATATAAAACATAACAAACAGTAAAAATCACAGACATATTAGGTATCGCCGCGTCCCAAAATGCCCGATATATCAAAATATAAAAACGGTTACGGCCGGCGGTGACCTCCGAGGCGGGAAATGGCGCCCAAATGTCCGAAATGCGACTTTTACACCTTTTTAGATAACATAAAAAATGAAATAAAAATGATCAAAATGTCGCACAGACCTCAAAATGGTAGCAATGAAAACGTCGCCGCATTTCGCAAAAAATGACCCCTCACACATCTCCGTGCACCAAAGTATGAAAAAGTTATTAGCGTCAGAAGATGGCAAAAAATTTTTTTTCTTTTTTGTACACATTCGTTTAATTTTTGAAAATGTATTAAAACACAATAAAACCTATATAAATTTGGTATCACCGCGATCGAAACGAACCTAAGAATAAAGTAGGTATGTTATTTGGAGCGAAGAGTGAAAGTCGTAAAAACTGAGCCCACAAGAACGTGACGCACGTGCGGTTTTTTTCAATTTTTCCACATTTGGAATTTTTTTTCAGCTTCGCAGTACACGGCATGTTAAAATAATTAACATCACGGGAAAGTAAAATTTGTTACGCACAAAATAAGCCCTCACACAGGTCTGTACACGTAAAAATGAAAAAGTTATGGATTTTTGAAGTTGGATAGCGAGAAATCAGCCGAAAAACCCTGCGTCCTTAAGGGGTTAATATATTTTCTGTTCAATAAATTGTATTGAAGTTTTGACAATGAAAGACATGTGAGTGGTTACAACAATTCGTTATTGTAAAAGGTTATTCTACTTGTACCTGCACCTGTAATAACGAAGGTAAATATATATCACAGCCAATAATTTCAGCTAACAAAATAGAGGAGAAATTCAAAATGATGAAATTCAAAAGATCAAACGGAGACTATCCCTCACTATAAGTAACTAATAACACAAGTGTCAAAATTTATGCTTGTTGGTTAACATTCAGTGTACCACAAATACCACAATAAAGATCAAAGAAGAGAGAAACATAAGAAAAAAAACATAGGGCAGGGCGGGATTGAGAGGGAGGGAGCACATAAGGGAGAACACAATGGGGAAAGGGGGGGGGGAGGATGAGAATATAGTGATCCATCACATCAGTCATGTCGAGTAAGGTAGGGGTGAGAGAAGAGTCATTAACCTGCCACCCAGGAAGCAAACTCCAAGAAGGTATGGAAGTCTATCCAGGGGGACCAGATCTTAGTGAATATAGAGATCTGCAAGTCTGCCAGACCCTCTGTGGTAGATCTCTTCCATTCTCATTATATAGTTCAGGGCTTCCACCCACTGGGCTCAAGTAGGGCACGTAGTTGATTTCCAAAGTTTGGGGATGATCTGGATGTTACTACATCCAGGGAGATGCCCTTAAAGCCCCCCCTGAATCCAACAAGTGTTGACTGTAAGCGCTTATATAGAGATGCTTCCTTTACCAATGGCAATAAAACCACCTAGATGTCAATTTGTCCATAAATTGCTTGGAAAAATGACACAACAAGGAGTTTAACCTTTTATCAACACACACTGTACTTGATCATTAATGCAGTGTGGAGAGAGTTCAGAAGTTGAAGTCTCTTCATACAAGCTGGGTGACAACCATTGTTAACACATATCGTGAATGTCAACAGTTTAAATATTAAGGTCAAACCTGACTGTAGATCTCTGAGGCTTCCAGACCTGCCATGCTAAGTGTCCCATTACACCCTGCCAGAGGCAGTATACTGCAATATAATTGTATCTCAGTATAGTGTATGAGCGATCCAACCTCCATTGATGTTCAAACCCTTGGGGTCCTATAATGTTATCAATAGAAATGTCTGATGGCCCTGCAAAAATGATGGTACTGCCATAAAAAGTGTCATAATAGGACAATACAAATAACTTTTATTTAAAATATTACAATATCAAATAAAACCAAAAAAATATTCTATTATCTGTGAGCACTGACTCAAATCATGAAGGGGATGTGTCAACAATGAGACAAAACAGTGGAGGTGGAAATTTTTCCCACCTTGTCAGTAAATTCCACGGAAATTTGAATTCTGCCACTAGGAAGTATAATGTCAAACCATCACATGGGTTTGCAAAGAAAAAATATAGTAGGTTATGACTTTTGGAAAGAGGAGGGTTGAAAAAAACTAAAAGCTAAAAACATGGAAAGAACTGAGCCTTTAATGAATAAAATAAAAAGTTGAAAAACCGTTAAAACAGTGTGTAAGATATATAAGAATTTACTAACATAGTCAAGTAAAGAGGCATTTACATGTTTAGGAAAGCCTCAAACACTGAGGTCACTGCTGACAATTCTTGGAATCTCTTTATATAATTATATAATGATTGCTTGAAAAGAGGGTAATTGGTGTTAGGTGTCAGATCAATAAAGGTGTGGGATTGTTCTGTTTTAGTACATTAGCTACTTGCTACTCAGTATAGAACTTTACTCTTAGCATTTAATCATAATTAAAAAAAAAAAAATACTTATGACAGAAAGAGAGGATTCTTCAAAAGAATAAATGTGGTCCAAAATCAAATCGCTGCTCTAATGGTTCTAGAAATAATATGTATATATATATAACCTCCTTTAATCCTCTGAAACAAGTTTTCAATTAAAAAAAAATTCCTATGTTTCATTAATTTTTAAGAGTAGTTTCATGAGGGATAGCATTAGGGTTAGGGTTACAGCAAGTATTATGATTAGTGTTATTTTAACAGGTGTTGATGCACTTCTGTATTTACAAAAAAAAAAATCCTTAAAAATTTATGTGCTTTTTTTTAATAAAAAAAATCTGATGTTTAAAATTCGTTTCATACAGAACCGTTTGCAGTCAGTGTTAGTCAAAGCAAATTCTTTCACAAAAACCTGCTAATGTTGTTGTTTTTTGCAGTAAGCAAATCCACTGCTTTTGTCTTCATGTGTCTTGGCAGCCCCCCTTTGTATGTACATGTGCCCCAACCTAAAGCTGGAAGAACTATCAACTGATCTCTGCTAGTTCAGCCTCAGCATGTCCTATGATAAGCTATAATTGCCAGGAAGGGTTCCTGGGTCCAAAAATGTGCAGGAGCATTTGGACCTTTTTATTGTTAGGATTATGGAGGAAGGATCAAAATGGAGAAAAGAGTACATGGAAAAAATATTCTGGGGCCAGGTAATATGGATTTAAAATTTAATGGCCCACATTTACTAAAAACACTATGTGCAGTTTGCCTGTGTAGTGTACAGGGTGCGCCAGATTCAGCATTTGTGGCGTCTATTCTTCATGAATCTGGTGCTCCCTGCACTGCCCTGACAGATTGCACCACTTATTTTGGTGCACCTTTACCTTGGGGCGTGCAACATATTCCTGTCAGACTTACATAAATGTGGCACAAGGTCTGACTGTGCACATTAACACCCATTTCAGGGAAGAATTTTGTGATGCGTCGGTTATCGTGCAGAGTATGCCAAGTAGTTTGCACAGAAAAGAATGTGAAGTCTGACAGAAAACTGGTGCAGGGACTTTATTAAATGTGGGCCATTGTATTTAACTTGTGGACTTCTACACGTTTTTTCAGGAATGTGGAAAACCTCCTTGAGGTGGAATGTGCAGAAAAAATAATGTATACTCATCATGCCCCAACTCCAAGTTCCTCTACCACTCCAGTATTCATAGTTCTCAAGCCTGCAGCTGACTAAAAGTTTCAGCCAAAAAATGGCCTCCTTGGACCTTGGGAAATCAATTCTGTTTTTCAGGTGACTTCACATCCTGTCTTATTTATTGGTTTGTGTTATAGAAGAAAGGAGGCCTTTAATAACAAATATAATATTGCCACAGTCACAGTGCCTGGATTTTATGACTTAGTGTCTGTGGTTTATCATGCTTGATTTTGATGGTAGATTTCCTTTAAAAATATCACTGTTATAGATTAGTGAGAACATTTTTTACAGTATTGTAGTAAAATTGTGTGGAATTAAGGGGTAGAAGCTTCAGTGTATTCAATACATCTAAGGTCTCATGCACATGAACAAGGTTCTTTGGGCATTAGCCTCAGATGCAGCAGCTAACTCATGACCCCATTGACTTTCATTGGGCACGGTGTGGTGCATGTACTACGAGGAACTATGCATCACCACATCGGGAACACGCCAACTGCCCGCACCATGAAACATAGGGCAAGGTCCACATTTAACATGTAATGTACAGGTTATACATATAGGTATTTGATGATTAAACATTTGCACATTCATGGCTATAACTAGTTAAAATAATCTTTTTTATTGGACAAACCAATAAAACAGAAAAGAAAGGAAAGAAGTAGGTGGAAAGAATTGAAGTAATTATCATAATAAAAAGTTTCATATACCTAAATTTGTTTAACAGTAAGGAATGAATTTCATTTTCTATTTAGAGACTTAGTGACACCCATGAGATTGCTTTAGTGAAAATATGAAGCAGATTGCAGTGCCGAGAGATGATACATGCAACTATTACAAATTAAATGTTAAATGTTGCCCAGTAGGCGAACAGGTGGCTGAAGTTATGCTCCAGACATAGAAAGGTTTTAAAAACACAACAATTTATAGGGAAAGGAACAATGTTAGTCAAAGAGTTGATACACTCCTACGTTAAGTTATCTATTTAATCGTAGTGCAAGTCCATATATTACATTTGTTCTAGTTCAGCTGTCTGTTACTGCCATCTACAGTGTGGCACGTGATGTCCGTGTCTAAACACAATTTTTTAGTATAGGATAAAATACTGTAAGATAGCCCATCCACAGAATGTAAAGATGATGTATGCTATATCTGTACTTCATGGTTACTATGTGGCATCTGCTTCGAAATTAAATGACCTTGAGGTTATCTCTGTACATGATGGTTTAAAAGTGCAATGATAAAGAGGTTTGATGCTTGAGATTTGGAAGTGAAGCTCCTGTCATGTGAATGATCGAAGTTCTCTCACAGCCGGATGGTATTGTATTGAAAATAATGGATGACTGATGCCGTTTGACCACATGGCAACCTTCTATTTCCATCAGCTGCACACAATATATTTAGAAAGCTGGTTAGATGAAAGAGATGACATCTTTAAAACCGTCACTACTTGCTTATGTTACACTAAAAAACATTAGTACTTGCTACAATAAAATAAAAAACAACAAATGTACAATGTTATCCTGAACATATTCTTTTAAATGCAAAGAATAATTTATTCCATGAATTCCTTATCCAAATGTAAAGCTCCATCCTGGTTTACTTAAACAGTCACTTCACTGAACACCTAAAGTATTTAGATTTGACTATAGTTCAGATATCTCCAGTATGTTCTCATCACTCATTGTTACATTCACAGTCAAAGCACTAAACACTTAAATTAGTCTTGTTTGGTTCAATACATTTGCAGTTTTGGAGTCTGCCAAGAAAAATATTAGAATATTGGGATCATTATTAATTTTTGTTTTTGTCTAGGGATCAGCGGACCAGTTCAGGTCCGGAAATGGAACACAGAACTACACTGGTAACATTGGGGGTGTTACCCTTAAAATGGCACCTGGTACCACCATTTTCACAAAGATTGTCACTCCACATGACATCATCAGGAGTGATGACCCCAAAGCAAATGGCAGTGTCCATGTATTGCTGGCACCTAATAGAATTTAATTGTCGATGGTGCCTCCGTACCAATTGTGGGTTATCAGCCGAGAGAAGACTTCTGGCTGAATTCTTGGTTTGGGGAACCAAAACATGCAATTTTCAGCATGAACCAAACATTGAGGTTCGGGTCAGCTTATTACTAGTTTACTTATAGTAGACTGTCCACAATTTCATGCTCATTACCTGGCATAGGGGATATTACCTTCATTACCTAGTTCTGGAGTTCTTTTATTGCTGAGAAATCAACTTTATTAAAATATGTAAATGAGCCAGAGGAGCTCAGGCGCAACGCACTGTCCGGCTGTCTGCAAGTCTTGTGCATGTGCGAGAGCAACTTTTTAGGGAGTGTTCTTGCATGCCACAGGCAACATCGCACGGGACATGTGGGACTCCCTGCAGCTTGCTGCAGTGACCCCCGTCGGACATTAGAAGACCCCTTCAGAAGACAAGCTTTATTGTAGGGGACAGAGATAACCACTTCCACTGCTGGGCTCACTGTGTCAAGGTTAAGTAGAAGCATTATCATCGTTTCCATAAGTTGTTTTTCTGCTCTGGGGAGTGAAGGAAAGTGAACAGAGAGGGAAGGGTTAACCCCTACAACACCGAAATTCAAACTACTTCCTCTGAGAACACCAACATTCAAACTCTTTCCTCTGAGATCCACATACTATAAGCTGGAGGCACTTTTATCCTGAGCTGAATTCATCCTAGACTGTGCCAATAGGCTAAACTTTTGGCATATATAGCCAAACAGAGCTCCTCCTCTCCACCCATCCTAACAGTGAGCTATAGTTAATAGGTTCACACAATTTTACACTGTCCTTCACTGTAAATAATTCACCTGGAGAAACTTAGGCATACATGGGAGACATAGGGGCACACATGTGATAGGTCTGGCTTTCTCCATCTGTTTTTGGGACTTTTTGGGATTTTCTGCAGGTCTGATGTATTTTAGAGTTTTATCCATAATACATGTGGAGCTTGGTCATTTTGTGATTTTTTAAAAACGTCAAATGAACACACGCACCATGAAATGTCTCAGAAAATTTAAGAAAAAGGCAAGTCAAAGGTTTGATACTTGTCCTCCACAGAGCCTCCTTTAGACATTCCCATATCAGTGGAGGAAGCATTGGCAATCCAAAATAATAACAAAGCCCCAGGGCCAGATGGCCTTCCTAAAGAAGTATATGATCAGTATAAAGAGCTACTACTTCCCAACTTTTTAGGGATGTACAATACCGCCTTCCAAGAAATGTCACTTCCCGACTCCTTGTCGGAGACTTCTTTAGTTTTACTCCTAAAACCTGGAAAAAAACCCTCGACTGTAGCCCCTACAGGCATATTGCCTGTATGATTACAAACTGCTGACTTGCAGTCTAGCATTTTTTCTCTAAAACGCGCTGATCAATTGGAATTTATGCCTGGCAGATCCAGCAGATAATATCAGGTGGGTTAAGGTGGTAACACAGATAGGCCAGCATTACAGGGTGGACTGGGATTTAGCCTCTGTGGATACAGCAAAGGCCTTTGACTCAGTCGCATGGCCTTTTCTCAGGAATTGTTCACAAAAATTTAAATGTTTCCGCCACTAGATTTCTCCTCGGTATGAGTCCCCTAAGAGCAAATGACTGATCAGCAGAAAACTCTCCCTGCAATTTCCTCTGCACAGAGGCACCTGGCAGGGCTGTCCCCTTTCAGCTTTGCTTTTTGCATTGGTGATTCATATCCTTGCAATAAAACTCTGCAGGTACTCTACTTAAACAGATATATCCATGGGCTCCAGGGAGGATAGAGTAGGGCTATATGTAGATGATATGATACTGTTTATCTCAAACCCCTCTATTTATATAGCGTACACAGATTATACAGCGCTGCACCAAACATGTCAAATTGTTCCCTGTCCCCACGGGGCTCACAATCAAAACAATCTACCAGTATGTTTTTTGGCACGTGGGAGGAAACCAGAGTACCTGGAGAAAACCCACAAAAACACAGAGAGAACATACAAACTCTTTGCAGATGGTGACCTGTGTGGGACTAGAATATGATATGATACTGTTTATCTCCAACCTACTAAGAGCCATTACTATCATTGATGAATTTGTCTCTTTCTCAGGCCTCCAGGTGAACTGGACTAAATCAGGTTACATGTCACTGGGTGCTTTATCTTGGAAAGGACCTGCACATATGTTGGGATTAAAGGTGGTCACATCCTTTAAATATCTAGTAATACTTATATCCAAACTATACCAGCACTGACTGCAACAGATTATCGAAATAATATTGACATTTGTCAGAACAAAGTTTAAAACCTGCTAGTCCATCCTGCTATAGACTGCAAATAGAAAAAAACCTAGTTAAAATGATAATACACTCTAAGTGTTTATACCTACTGCAATATTCAGCATTTCCTATCTCTAAAAAATTCTTTGCACTGCACTCCTGCACAGGCAGATTTATATGCAGGATTTCCAGGTCCAAATTTCGCCTAGCAACCCTGCAACATCCCGAAACACAAGCTGGCATGGCTCTTATAGTATCTAGCAGGACAACTGCAATATCTATTTCAGTGGGTACTAGATGGACAACTTCCCAATCCAAAACGCCATGTAACTAGTCCTAGTGGTCTGTACTAAAGGATTCCTTTCATCTTCCACGCCCTACCACTGGTGATGCATAGAGTGGCAGGTACAGGTATGGAAAGCAGCTAGCTTAATCACGCATTTTAATGACACCATAGCCGTTATGTACTTTTGGCCTCATATTCATACCCATAGACGGCAATGGCGGCACGGCAGCGGTACAGTGCCACACATGTGTGGCACTGTTCCACTCCGCACACCAGGAAAAGATAGAGCATGCTCTATCTTTTCCCTAGTGTGCGGCCGTGCACTGAACAGGAGGAGGTGGCAGCGGGCACATGGCCGCACACTAGGGAAAAGATAGTGCATGGAAACTTTTTTTAACTTATTGAAAAAACTAAACATATACTAACTAAACATATACTAATGTGTTTACCATTTGTTAGCTGAACACTTGGCTTTAAATTGAGAAACTATTGTTGTGCTCTACAACTTAATAGGTAAAGTAACAGGTAACATTTCACATCTCCAGTTTCTCATTGTGTCTCAGCAATATACTGTAGCAGCAAATATATCTGTCAACTTAATGCTAATAGTAATCAGTACGAGCAACAAAGGAATGCTGGGTTGTAAATTTGTTGTCTCTGAAATCCCCACTTAAGAATAACATATGTAAAATAGTTTTCAGTGGGATTTATAGATAAGCCTAATGAGGATCTGGGTAATTCTTAATTCCTTCCTTAATAAAATTCCGAAAGGAGAATATGTTTAAGCAAACAGAAAGCATTTGATTCTAATTCCAGCTATTAGTTCACGTGAAAGCAACAAGCAACCATAGCAAGCAGCCAATCAATATATATCCTTCTCCCCCAAATGAGAGTTTCTAAAGTATCCATAACAGAATATTCTGCAGCTGGTTTTAAAGAATGTGATCTTCGGGTTAAGTTTCTGTGCTCTACAGTTCCAAGGCCCATAGGTAGGATTGCGTCATCCACCACATCGATTCACAATCCTTTTTTATTTATTCAGCACAAACAGGCATAAGATCAGTGAGATAGAACACTTGCTACTAAGGCATTGGTCGTTTTGCATAGCATCACACCTCCTCAGGCCTCCTAGTTCAAAAAGTATATGTTCACCGAGAAGGGACCAGATACATTCTTCACTATCCAAGAAAGGTGTAATCTTGGTTTTAATGTATCCTTACTTTTAAATACTTGCAGTTTTCATGCCAATGTATACCTCTAAGGGGGAATGTGCATTGTTTCATGTAGTTTGCAATGTACTGCAGTTTTTGTGAGCCAAAGCCAAGAAAGGCTTGAAAAAGAAGGTGAAGTTTAAAGAAAGAAGCAATACTCCTTATGCTTTGCATTCCTTTATTTATATAAAAACAACTTTAATAAATGTATGAGAATCCTTTCTTAACCCTTTCCCTCTAAGTGCTGTAGTTTCATTTATACAATGTACTACAATGCTATTGTGTTAAAGTGTATTGTGAATACAATGCTCCTGTTTACAGGATGCCGAATGACAGCCTTGGGAGCCTTTAAAAGCTGTCATGGTAACTAATCAGAGTCTTCCTATGATGTCAGGGAGTGGCAATTGATCCAAGATGCCAATGGCAGAATTTAAGTGCCATCAGCATTTGGTGCCGCTTTTTAAATGCTAGTGGCACTTGCATGCGGGCCTCTGGGCACAAAATGTGGTTGGGGCCCACAATGAATGTAGCCCAGACAGTGGTACACATTGCTATTCTAAATTATCCATAATATTCTAAACGTTCTCCTACTAACATGTTTATATAGCTGCTGGCCTAGCTGGCACATTGGCATTAGTACTGATTACTAGTCCTAGTTGCCATGCCAGTCTCACATGCCACTGTTTCTCTGAGAGTTCACTTGGCTGGCAACCAGTTCAGCCAACAAGTGTTAGGTGCTAAGTGGGGGGATCAGATGTCACTCTGCATTCAGTACAGCTCTTGAAAAGCATGCTGCATGCAGAATGTGATTGAGATGGGCACGTTTCCACTGACAGAGCCAGTGAATCATTGTCACAGCTTGGAGGCAGGTACTCGTGTGGTGCGATGGAACTGCTGCTGTGTATCACTCCTAGAGACAGTCAGCTCACAGCTGTGAGATGATTGTCAGACATTGCTGGTGGGGGCCACTTAATGAGAAAAGTGGTGGGGGACCTGGGGCACATGCCCTGGAGCTCTCCCTATAATCCAGCCTTGCCCATACCCAAACCTGATTAGAACCTTTAGTCGAACTGCTCGGGTCTGCTCATCCCTAATTTCATAGTTTCATAGTTTATACGGTTGAAAAAAAGACACTTGTCCATCAAGTTCAACCAAGGAAGGGTAGGGATTGGATGAGGAAGGGATATATATAGCATAACAATCTATGTTATTTGGGTGTAAAAAGGCATTTAGAACCTTCTTGAAGCTCTCCGCTGTCCCTGCTGTGACCAGGCAGGAGGCAGGATATTCCACAGACAGTGCCCCCTCATCTTTTGATTTGATTTAATCTGGAACAACTTACCACCATATTTTTTGTATGGACCATTCATATATTTATATAAATTAATCATGTCCCCTCGTAGTCGTCTCTTTTCCAGACTAAATAAATCTAGTTGTTTTAATCTTTCCTCATAACTAAGACCCTCCATACCCCTTATCAGTTTTGTGGCTCTACGTTGAACCCTCTCCAGCTCCAGGGTATCCTTTTTATGGACCGGTGCCCAGAACTGGACAGCATATTCCAGGTGTGGCCGAACCAGTGCCTTGTATAGTGGTAATATTACATCCCTATCACGAGAGTCCATTCCACTTTTGATACATGACATGATCCTTCTAGCTTTAGAGGCAGCTGATTGACATTACATGCTGTTATTCAATTTATGATCTACTAGTACCCCCAGGTCCTTCTCAACAAGGGACTTTCCCAGATTTACTCCCCCAAGGACATATTTTGCCTTTGGATTATTGGCCCCCAGGTGCATAACGTTACATTTATCCACATTAAACCTCATTTGCCAAGTGGATGACCAAACATGCAGTTTGTCCAAGTCACCCTGCATAATTTCTTTTAGAAAATGTCCTCCTTACTCTTCTGAAACTAAAGGGCACAAAGTGGTTAATTGTTCTGTTTTTTCAGAAGCTAAATTTTCTGCAATACTTGTAGGGAATAAATTATACTATAATAAGTAATACTTCTTCAAGCTTAGACACTTCACAAACAAAACTTGCTGTCTAGCAAATATAACAGATGGCTGTTATTCCCCTTAGGAAAATTCAATTAGGGCTAACTTTGATATCTTTGATGAAATCCATGTCATCTTTATTAAAGTGAATGCAAATACAACATAACAAACAGAGGAATAAAAATATTTAAATATTCACATTTTCTTCTTTCAAACTTGACAGAATTTATTGTTAAATTACTTTGGTACACTAAGAATTCAAGGTTACTTTTCAGTTGCCTAGATACATCCGAGGCATAAAGAAAATGTATCAATGTATAAGTTATTTCTTGAGCTCATCATTTGGTTAATGCTAATTTATTTCATAAACTACCAAGACCTTGAAAAAAATTTAACTTAAATTGTCTTGAAAATTAATTGTAAATATAATTAGTGTAATTAGTTTTTATTATGCTCAAAAACAACTTCTTAAACTATCCTCCTATATCCAATCAGTTACATGGCCAATCATTTACATGGCCAGTGACTGATGAGTGTGGTTATTGGGATACCCTAAAGAAATCACACTGGAAGAGAAACTTCTTTAAAGTACATAGCATACAGCAGTGGTGGTGAACCTATGGCACGGGTGCCAGGGGTGGCACTCAGAGCCCTCACTGTGGGCACCCAGGCCATCACCCAGCACAAAGGTCACCATTCACCTCCTCCTGCTGTCAAAGGAATCCCAAGAAGTGCCACGTTCAGTGCTGTTTTAAAGTGACTTGAAGTGCAGGAGGACCAAGGAGGTGCGACAGAGCTGGATTATTATTGTAGCCCCTTCTCCAGACCTGTGATTCATCCTGTTAAGGGGACCTTAGAGGGAAACTACAATAATAATCTGAATTTCTCCTTCTTTCTACTGTAATGGTGTCCTCAGGATGCCAATATGTTTGAAACCTGTGAGTTAATTTAAATTGGCCATCGACACTTAGTGAAAAATATGTGGCTTTTTCTTGTAGTTTCGGCACTCACTCCCTAAGAGGTTCGCCATCACTGGCATACAGTATGCTGCATATTAATGTGAACACATAAAAAGAATAGCAATGTTATGAAAGGATTAAGGTGTGAACCATGTACTTCCCACAACCTCAAATGACAACTGGGTGACTGACAGACCAATAGCAAGGTCAGGCAAAGTGGGACAAAATAAAGATGATGGCGAGGTACAAAACTCACAGGTGATTATAAGTGCTGTGCCTGTGCACTAAACCAGTAGATGATTGGTTTACTCCAATTGGCACCAACAGCACACCAAGGCAGCAAGAAGTCAATCACTCAAACCTCTCAGTGCATACAATTGGGTGAAGTGCTCATGCAGTAATTTGCTTTAGTACAGTCGATGCTAGAGGTATAGCTAGGAGTTCAGTATAGCTAGGGGGGCAAAACCCCAACCCAGTTGTATCAGTATTCCACCACACAGTGACCATACAGTATATGGGGACATATAGGGGACATCTCTGTAATCGTACACATTTCTTCCTGTCTCTTCTGTATGAGGAGTGCCACTCTGATTTCTACCAGTGGGATCTTGGAATTGTTAAAGAGAACTTTTCAGGGGGATTTGGGACACTAAACCGCCCACAGGTCCTTGAGGGGCGTTTATACTTATCTACATGTGAGTCGATGAGGCACAGAGGACTCGCATATGGAACAGGATAGGAGTAGTAGTATTGATGTGTGCTCATACATACATGATAGTTTAGTAGTACTGATCTGTGCCCATATATACTGAAAAGGAGTAGTAGTACTGAGCTGTGCCCATATGTACAGGATAGGGGTAGCAGTACTGAGCTGTGCACATATATACAGGATAGGAGGGGTAGTGCAGCACTGTTCCCAAATATATACAGAATGGGAGGAGTAGTACAGTGTTGTGTCCATATATATAGAGGATGTGAGTAGTAGTGAGTGTCTCACACCGAGCCGAAACGTTGCTGTATTGGGATATGAAATAAAGAGGACTCTCATGTTTTACTGAAATCTTGGAGTGCTGCCTTTTCTCTGCATATATATATATATATATATAAAGTAAAGAAATGGCAGCACTCCGAGATTTCAATGTGGTCAAAAACGTACTATTTTATTCCAGCATGTGCCGTGCAACGTTTCAGCTCCCAAAGCCTGGAGCCTTTTTCAAGCCTTGAAAAAGGCTCCAGGCTTTGGGAGCTGAAACGTTGCACGGCACATGCTGGAATAAAATAGTACGTTTTTGACCACATTGAAATCTCGGAGTGCTGCCATTTCTTTACTTTATACGTTGGATGAACTGTGATCCCGGTTCTGGGAGTGTGCACCTGAGTAATATCTTTCATTTTTTGAGTGCTGCTATATTTTCTTTTTTATTATATATATATATATATATATATATATATATATATATATATATATATATATACACACTCACCGGCCACTTTATTAGGTACACCATGCTAGTAACGGGACCCCCTTTTGCCTTCAGAACTGCCTCAATTCTTTGTGGCATAGATTCAACAAGGTGCTGGAAGCATTCCTCAGAGGTTTTGGTCCATATTGACATGATGGCATCACACAGTTGCTACAGATTTGTCGGCTGCACATCCATGATGCGAATCTCCCATTCCACCACATCCCAAAGATGCTCTATTGGATTGAGATCTGGTGACTGTGGAGGCCATTTGAGTACAGTGAACTCATTGTCATGTTCAAGAAACCAGTCTGAGATGATTCCCGCTTTATGACATGGCGCATTATCCTGCTGAAAGTAGCCATCAGATGGTGGGTACATTGTGGTCATAAAGAAATGGACATGGTCAGCAACAATACTCAGGTAGGCTGTGGCGTTGCAACGATGCTCAATTGGTACCAAGGGGCCCAAAGAGTGCCAAGAAAATATTCCCCACACCATGACACCACCACTAGCCTGAACCATTGATACAAGGCAGGATGGATCCATGCTTTCATGTTGTTGACGACAAATTCTGACCCTACCATCCGAATGTCGCAGCAGAAATCGAGACTCATCAGACCAGGCAACGTTTTTCCAATCTTCTACTGTCCAATTTCGATGAGCTTGTGCAAATTGTAGCCTCAGTTTCGTGTTCTTAGCTGAAAGGAGTGGCACCCGGTGTGGTCTTCTGCTGCTGTAGCCCATCTGTCTCAAAGTTCGACGTACTGTGCGTTCAGAGATGCTCTTCTGCCTACCTTGGTTGTAATGGGTGGCGATTTGAGTCACTGTTGCATTTCTATCAGCTCGAACCAGTCTGCCCATTCTCCTCTGACCTCTGGCATCAACAAGGCATTTCCGCCCACAGAACTACCGCTCACTGGATGTTTTTTCTTTTTTGGACCATTCTATGTAAACCTTAGAGGTGGTTGTGCGTGAAAATCCCAGTAGATCAGCAGTTTCTGAAATACTCAGACCACAAATACAGGTGGGAATCCCCTTATAGTTTATTTAATCCCTCCTGCAGAATAACTAAAGCCCACTGTAAATCAGTGATGGGAATAAAGGACAGTGCAGTCTAAGTCTCTCTAAAATGAGAGATCTTGAGGGACCTCCGCTACTGCCCAGTGTGGCACCGCTGCGTGCATGTACCGGCTGTCCGGATACAGCTTTATCTGTGTTCCTCCTAGGGACACAGATAGAGACGAAAGCTCCTCAGTGGGCCCTTTAAGGTCCAGGATCCGGAGCCACTGCTCCCTTTGCCCCCTCTTCCTCCCATCCAGGCTTAAATGAACTCTCTGATTCCAATTTCATTATGTGAATGTAAGGATGGTAATCATGGTTAACCCTTCCCTCTCCTGTCCTGATGATAGTGCCCATAGAATTCAATAATATCACCCTTTTTACAACTCTTTGGGCTTTTTTATAGCCTTTTCTTTAAAAAAAAATCAATACAATGTTGCCCCTTTCAATGCCTTTTTAATGGCTGTTATTGTCTTTTGAGCTAAGATATTTCATTGTAGAATCACAACCTCAGGATAAAGTTTTCTTCGCCTGTATATAAAGTCATAGCAAAGTTTAACACTAACAAAAAGATGTAAACTACTTTAAACAAAAGGATTAATTTAATGACCTCGGTCTTTTTGTGACAGCCTTTTCATATAAAGAATAACTTACTATATTACCTTTTTTTAATTAAATATGTATAAGGATGGATGACAGATATCTGTCAATTGCATCCCTTTAACATATATGTGGTGGGTAGTGCAGACATAGTAGGAGAGGGCAGATTTTTTATTGCTTTTGTATGTGACCCTCACCTTCTAGTTTATTATTCTATTTATTCTATAGTGGACAAAATGTTTATGTTTCATTGGTCTATGGTTCAATGGAATATTCCATAGGTGTGACAGTCTTTACTGAAATTTATATAAATGATATTTTCAGAGATACCTCTTTTCTCTCGTTACTGTTTATCCTGAAGTGCTAACATTCTAGTTGGGTCAGCATAACATGAAGGTAATACAGACAATCCAATATTCGTACATAATCATACAATGAAACATGCACATTTTTATTTTAAATATCTATATTTGCTAGCAACATGACAAAATCTATTCCTCATTTTAAAACATTTAACACAATAGTAAATGTAAAATCAATGTGCATTGTAAACATGTGTTCTCTACTTTTAATCTTTAATTTAGTCATTTACCTGTACTCTTCCTTTTCTAAAAACTGAAGTGCAAATAAAAAGACAAAAGAAGATGTTATAGAAATTAATAATATGTTTTCATCTCTGCAACTTACAGATTTAGATAGAATCTCTATGGGTAAATAAAGGTTTTTATCTTGTCCGTGGTGCTTTAGTCAAATTTCACCATGAATTTTATGGTAGACATAAAGGAGGGGATTTATCAAGGCCTCCTTTACGACTATTTTCCCCATATGCCACCTTTCACAAGGAGTGGACTGTGTTGGTCCACTCCATGTGCTCCATCTTAATGCCCCTTCTTATTATGCCCCCATTCATAATACCGCCTATTATTATTCCCGCATCTATAATCCCCCTTCTCATTATGTCCCTTTTTATAGTGTCCTTTCTCCTTATGTTCCCTTTGATATTGCCATCTTCCTTACGCCCTCATTTATAATCTCCTCTCCTTTGTTCTCCATTGTTCTCCATGCAAGGTTTTAAAAACAAAAAAAGAAAAAACTCACCTTTCCTCTGGCGTCTTCTGTCCTGCTGTAAGGTCACCAGTGCCGGTGGCACTGTGATGTTATTGCTCTCTGGTCAGCAGTCATGCCAATGGCTCATGCACTGCTGCAAGTGTCGTCCCATTCTCCCTGCATGAAGGCTTACTATTTTTGTCTGACCCATGTGATTGCCTGCAAGGGATGTGACTGCGATTGTGACAGGTGGTCATGCAGGCCTGTCAAAAATTCTCAGGGGGCCGTATGTAATACCCAGCTTTGAGCTATAGCCTCCACCTGTCTGGTTACGTGGACAGTCGTCGGATATACTAAAAGACTGGATCCTCTTGGAAATTATATAATATGACCTATGGTGCAGGGTTAACATCAAGTAAATGTTTTATTATAATATGAAATATTACTGATAATTTTCATTATTATTTTTGTGACATATAATCACTCTTCACTGTAGGACAATAACTGGCATTTCCAGTTTTCTTCGGCTCAGTTGTCTGCTCGTCTGTGCAGTCTGGAGCAAGTTTAACAGAATCACACTTTCAATGTGGGATAATAACACTACATTGCTGCATTGTACATCTAGAGGACAAATGGGGCAAGAGAACAGCATTATACTGTTAATATCATTGAGGCACTGTATGCATTTCTCTTTATAGCTTGCAAGCAGCTATAAAAATATTTTCCATACCTCCTAATCTTTGAAGCAAAGGGTGTATTTCATCTCATTCCCCCTTTATTAATCTGCTGATACAACTGCAATCATTAACAATTATTAGTCTCATAAAGCACTTTAAAAAGGTAGCGGTTCAGATGAATACAACCAAAATGTGTCTCAAATATGGCAGCTTCAAGATCATATGAAAATAAATAGCCGTGGCATGATTAAATTATTATTTACACTTACATACAGTACTTGATTTTCTTGATTCAATATTTTGATTTAAGTAAATTGTTCTTTTTGAATTATATTTTCACAATGAAAACAACTACTATCAAACAGTGAGTATTTACAACTTGTAGAATCATGTGTAATTTTCAATCATTGATCTAATGTGTCTTCCATATTGGTAGTTCTGCAGTGTATCATTGTCACTTACACGTACTTGCAATTCATGTAGGGACAATATCACTCGAAAACCACACGGATGATGCGACCCGAGAGATCTGCAGTCTTTGTATGCCCTTGTGAAGTTTGGAAGTCTCATCACAGACAAATGTGTGAATTCGTCTTGGTTTTCTGCATTCAGAAAACTTGTTTCCACAGGAAAGAGAACACCTTTCCCTTTCCAAAGGGAGCCTTTGGAACAGTTTCATTATATATGATTTATTTTCCCTTGTCACACCTCAGTGAAAGTGTTCATAAGCTTCTAGCTGATAAAAATGAAAAATATAGTTGGAATAAACTTATTGGCCATTTTTTATAGTAAGGAAAAAAGACTTCCGAGGTGTGGATTTAGGAAGACATGCTTTAAATACACCCACTGGACCAAACTATTTTCTTTTCTAGAGTGACTGTATGTAACAATCACTGTAACTTCTTTTATAGTGTGGATGAATAGCTCGATGTCAGCTCTTTCCTTTTTCTCTACTGAACATTTGAAAAATAACAATAATGTTTATATCTATGCGTTACGGGAAATGACTTATAACATCAGGCAAGTCTATATCAAGTATCTCACGTCTATAGATTTGTATTACAATAAAGAAACCTTTAGGCTATTGTACTTTTTACTTGTGTGGGACAGAAAGTTAGTCAGATTAAATCAAAAAGAAATGTAGATGCCTCAAAGATTTTATAGTGTTATTGCTACAAATTGATGTTGTTTTTATGCCAATATCATTGTTTCTAGTTTGGATGAGAATTATTGTTTATGCCAGTGGTATATATAATACAGGGTTTAGGAATGAACTGGGTGAACTGGAAGGGCAGACAAAAACAACATGCCCTAAGAGTCAACCCCCTTTCCAACTGTCCCTGTCAAATTCCCATAATTACCCTTCCCTTCTGCCACAATACACACATGGAGACAAAATAAAGACAAACTGAGGATAGTTGCCAAATATGGGTAGGAACCAATAGGACAATGAAGTACAAAATCTCTAGCCAACAAATAGTCAGAGGATAAGGTAAAAGGGTTAAATATATCAGAATACAGAATAGAGATGTGCAATACTATAGCAGGCAAAGAGCTCTAGTCCACAAAATTTTATATGAGGAATGCAGAATTGAAAATTTTTAGGTTAAAGTTCTGGGAATGCAGAATTAAAACATGTACAGTTGCATGGTATCCATGTCTAGTTCAGCTTAATGCACGTTAGGATGTCCATGTTGGGTGTAGAGAGACTGATCCTCTTGGGAGAGATGACACCACTGGTTGTTCTAAACACCCCCTCTGACAGCACACGAGCCACAGAGCAAGCTAGCACCTGCAAGGCATGGAGGGCAAGATCTGGCCATGTGTCCAAATTTCAGACCCGTAAATGAAGGATGGACCCATCCTTCAGTACCAAGAGATGTGTGGACAGTCGTATTCTGCCTCCTTGTACTACACACTCACCTAATGTTGGTGGAGATTAAGGAGAAGGGAGCATCTTCTTTGTGCTGCCATTGAGCTGTCAATGTCATAAGTGAACTCCCCCAGAAATGCCTGCATTAAAATGAAGCATGGATTCAGCAGGGTGGCCACTCAGTATTTATCAATGTTTAGTATCTGTATAACTTGATTGTCAAAGCACAGGCACAGAGCACAAAGCTCTGTGGGCCAGTATGCCCAGAGGCAAGGGCAATCTGTCCTCAGTGGAAGGTGTCTCCTCCTCTTCTGTATCTCCCCAGCCACTCTCTGTGAGCTGCTTGGGGTGTCTCCCAACTCATCTTCCTGCTTCAAAACTGTTTCCTGACTGCTCCTCCTTTTCTTCCTTGACCATTAAGACCATTACTTCCTCCTTCATGACTTGAAGAGCAGTCAAAAGATGTGGAAGATAGAGCTGACTATGGCATCATCGGCTGAAATATTTAAAGCAATGATGCTTGACAAAGATTCAAGGTGAAGCGAAATGTTGCTGCTTCTTTCATGCCCATGTGAATAAAGGCGTCTAGCCTTTTTTTAAACTGCATTGGATGCTGTGGCCTTTCCTTATTTTGGAAGTGCTGATGATCACTACATTGATTCACTCTGGCAATCTGAAGCTAGAATTCCACAATTGTCATTTGCTGCTCACACACCCTTTCCAGGATATGTAAAGTGGAATTCCACCTAATTCATACATCACATATGAGGCAGTTGGCAGCCTGAAGTTCCTCTGCAGTGCAGCAGCATCATGGTGTGAATGCTGGAAATGCAAACACATGGCACAAACCCTAAGCAGCAGCTCTGTCAGGTCTGTATAACTATACAGACCTAACTATACAGATCATGCATTATCAAGAAAATGCATGATACATAAGACGGCCAAATGATACATGCTTGCCCCGGCCAAATTGATGCCCTTAGCTACTAGGCATAGCCTAGATTGGCAGGTGGGCACCCCTGGAAAATCACAGCCATGGCTAGTTGCTAGGAGAATCAAATTGCTGGATTGGCTGTGCGGCAACCAATCCATCAATATGTCTAGATCACGTGGGACACACCTGGACCCGAACTTGAAGTTAAATGTGCTCATCTTTACTAATAATGCTAAAAAAACAGTTTTTTTCTCAAAATTCATGAAAAAATACTAATATACTGTCTATTGTTGATCTAAATTTAAATAATATGGGTCCATAAAGTATCGATATCAGTTTTCATGTATACCGTAATATAAAATTAGCTCTGAGAAACAAGTACTTTTCTTTTTGCGACACACATTGAAGCCAGCAAGGAAGTTACCTAAACAGCCAAAAGTTTTTAAAAACATAGAGATGTTTAATATTTTTCACAGATGGTTAATTGCCCTTTCTTTCCTTTACCCTACTACTTCCATATGGTGTAGTCTTGATGCCACATAGATATATGATCTTGCATGATACATGTTAGCCTGTTTGCTGTCTTTAACCCCTTAAGGACGCAGGGTTTTTCCGCTCATTTCTCGCTCTCCACCTTCAAAAATCCATAACTTTTTCATTTTTACTTGTACAGACCTGTGTGAGGGCTTATTTTGTGCGCAACAAATTTTACTTTCCCGTAATGTTATTTATTTTAACATGCCGTGTACTGCGAAGCTGAAAAAAAATTCCAAATGTGGAAAAATTTTAAAAAAAATTCACGTTCTTGTGGGCTGTTTGACTGTGCACTCAAAATAACACCTCAGCTTTATTCTTTGGTTCGGTGTGATCGCGGTGATACCAAATTTATATAGGTTTTATTGTGTTTTAATACATTTTCAAAAATTAAACGAATGTGTACAAAAAAGAAAAAAAAAATTGCCATCTTCTGACACTAATAACTTTTTCATACTTTGGCGCACGGAGATGTGTGAGGTGTCAATTTTTGCCAAATGAGCCGACGTTTTCATTGCTACCATTTTGAGGTCTGTGCAACATTTTGATCATTTTTATTTCATTTTTTATGTGATGTAAAAAGGTGTAAAAGTCGCATTTCGGACATTTGGGCGCTATTTTCCACCTCAGAGGTTTTTATATTTTGATTGATCAGGCATTTTGGGATGTGGCGATACCTAATGTGTCTTTGATTTTTACTGTTTATTATGTTTTATATCAGTTCTAGGGAAAGGGGGGTGATTTGAATTTTTAATATTTTATTAATTTTTTTATTTTTTAAATTTTTTTTTTCTTTTTTTTCCCCACTATTTCTTAGACCATCTAGGGTACATTAACCCTAGATGGTCAGATCGCTCCTACCATATACTGCAATACTTCTGTATTGCAAAATATGGCATTTTTGCAGCTCATTCATTACAATGAGCCACTGTAACGAATCTGCAGCTGCCAGATAGCTTCGGGTCAAACGAATACCCGAGGCTACCATGGCAACCTATCGCTGCCCCCCGATGATGTTCGGGGGCACGGCGATCGTAATAAAGATGGCGGCACCCGTGCGCCGCCATCTTTTAAATGCCGCCGGCGACTTTGCCGGCGGCAACGGAAAGGTTAATAGCCGCGATCAGTGCAAGCACCAACCCCGGTTATTAGCGGTGGGGGTTTGCTGCAATATGCAACAACCCCTACCTTTGTATGAAGAGGACTCAGCCCGTGAGCCCTCTTCATACATTCCCTATACCTCTGCGCCGTAGAGCTACGTCGCAGAGCGTTAAGGGGTTAATTTGAAATAGTTTGTCCTGCTACCTCAACACCAGCAGAGCACTAAAGTACTTTTGAGACAAATTGTGTATATAAACAGAAACTCTCAGGTTATAAATCTGGCACAAAGCAATAAAGAAATAAGAATGGCAAAGTTGAATTTGTCGCAGCATAAAAAATTTATGTATAAAAAATATATATAAAAAATTTATGTAAAAAAAATCTATGACAATATTGTGCCAAGACAACACCAAAATAAGAACAGAAATAAAATCTCCCCAAGCACTTGTATGCCATCCATGGCAAAGATTATTTTAGATGGCATGTATCGGGTGGGTTCCAAGAGGCCATTCTTCTCCCTAATATTATATAGTACTGGTGAAAACAATACTTTAAAATATAAAATAGTACTGGTGAAAAAAGAAATCACTTAAATTACTGTGATTATTTTGGAAGAGATCAATTTTACGCTTTCAAAATGGAATGTTAAAAACCAGTTGCTTACAGCTGTACAACTACATACATCATACAGCAGTAAGGGGAGTATGGAGAGGGGTCAAGGCCTGAGCCCTCTCGATACACAGCAGGTGTCAGCTGTATTACACAGCTAACACCAATCAGTAACTACCGTGGTCGGTAAAGGCACTGTTTGCAGCAATTAAACTGTTAGGTTCCATGGTCAAATCCAACAGCGGCACTTATAGTGCTTCCAATGGGTGCTGCCATCTTGGATTGCCAATCTGTGCCCTTTGTGACGTTATCAGTGGGCGCCGACTGGTTGTCTAGACAGCTGGAAGCCTGGTTAAGGCACCCATGGCTGTCATTCATCGATCTGTATTACAGTCTGTCAGAGACAGACTCTGATACAGAAGCAATGTTTCTGCAATAATTGTATTATGTGTGATTAAAAATATAAAAATATGATATAAAAATGTAAATCCCCCCTTTCCCTAGAACACATAGAAAAATAAATAAATAGGTAGAATCATAAACATGTTAGGTATCGCTGCATCCCAAAATGTCCTATCTATCATAATATAAAAATGATTAACTGAATATGGGGCCCAAATGCCTGAATCACCACTTCTTTGCTATTTAGCAACACATAAAAAATTTTATACAAAGTGATCAAAAGGTTGTACATTCCTCAAAATGGTTTCAATGAAAACATTAGCTTGTCCCATGAAAAATCACACCTTACACAGCCCCATACACCATAGTATGAAAAAGTAATTTCTGTCAGAATATGGCAAAACTAAGAATTTTTTTTTTCACAAAAGACTTTTTTTAGTATTAAAACTTAATAAATCCTATATAAATTTGGTATCACTGTGATCCTACCAACCCAGCAAATAAAGGTGAGGTAATATTTGGACCGCACAGAAAAAGATGTTAAAAAACGCCTGTAGGAATACGGTGCACCTGTGTTTTTTTGGAAATTCTACCACATTTGGAATTTTGTTTAAGCTTTCTTATACAATGAACAAAATTAAAAATGATGCCACTAGAAAATACAATTTGTCTCGCTGATAACAAGCCCTCCTATGCTCTATAAAAAAGATATGGCTGGTGGAAAGAGGGCAATAAAAAACAAAAAATGAAAAACAGGAAAATTTCATTTGTAATGAAATGGTTAAAATATGTGCACATTAATTATTATTTCCTAATTGATTTTCAGAGATAATTGATATCGGAAAAATCGGAAAGTTACACAATTTTGGTTTTTAGATCTCTGCTTGCTGTCACTCTATAGAAAGCTTCATTGTTTACTACCAGTTGATAGAAATCTGTCCATGAACACGCAGTTCCACAAGACGTTATTTTCACAAAGAGTAATCAGAGCCATGTGATAATAGCGGCTGGTGAAATCACATGACCATGGAAGGATTTCTATCCAATGGAAGTAAGCAATAAAGAATCCTATAATGACGGCAAGCAGAGATCTAGAAAAACACGAAAAATTGGTGCAGAAAGTATATTGGAAAATAATATAACGTTTCCTTCTCCCCAACAATATCAATTATTTGCTGAAAGTGCTCAACCCCTTTAAGTAAGCCAACATCCATTGCAATTTTCCAAACATTTATTTATAAACAACAACAAAAAATAACAACAGATAAAACATTTAAAAAATCCATAAGCTTCAGCAAGTTCCACAAATGTGCAATACCAATGTAAGAAGTTTGTTGTTTCTAAAAATGTGAGACAAGAGTCATAGGGCAAAATCCCAAGGTTATTAAAACACCAGAAGCAGAAAACAAATCTGCAGGCGGTGACACAAATACATAGTGCTGTACATGTCAAAACACTTACATCTAACATGTGGACGGACTATTCCCAGTAATATATTTATGCCTCACAGGAACTGCTTCTCTGTAACTTTGGGGATTTCAGAACTTAACTTTATTTCACTACCACATTGACCCTTTATCAGCCTTTATCAGCAATGTTGTACTTTCTTCACCTTTATAAGAACTAAAACTCAGCATAAATTTATTATACTTCTGTCAAGAGAAGAACAATTGCAATGTTTTAACCCACTCTAACATATAATTCTTTATAGCATACCTTATAAAGGCCCATGTATAATAAACGCAGAATATTGCAGTTATGATCTATATAATGTCCGAGTTAGGAAGGATATTGTCATGTTCATCATTTTCACAATGATCTGTTGCAATGAGAACCATCCTATAGTAGACACATGGGCCCACGTTCATTAAAGTGTTTGGGACAGTTCTCTGTCTGACTTTGCACTGACAAGAACATGCATACAGCTTGTACATGTGTTTATGAATTTTTTTTGCCAGGTTTGTGGCTGCACAATGTCCTCTGCGCCACAAAATTCTGCACCTAAATGGGCGTTCCTGTGGAGAGTCGCACCATATGAAACATTAATTGCTGCGACTTGTCAGAATTGTGTCATAAGCTTAGTGTTAAAGGTGCACCAAAAAAAGTTGGCGCACTCTTCCAGAGCAGTGCAGGGGGTGTCTTTTTAATGAAGACCATGCACCACTTTTGAATAATAGGGTGCACTGCACACTGCACAGGCAAATTGCACATAGTACAGACTGCACTACTTTGGTAAATGTGGCCCATTGTGTATAAGGAACGACACTGGTGTATAGTCATGTATGTAGAGCTGGACATACACTATTTTCTTACTCTAAATGTTTGGCTCTTTAGATATTACACTGTCTTGGTATTTGTTAGAAGAAGAGTCATGGTTCCAAAAGATATTTTGCAATCTATTGTCCCAAATACGTTGGGGGGAGGGGATATATCACTATTCTGCCTGGCTTACAGGCCGCCTTTTTGTGACTCTCCAGATGCAAGGCAGCAATGTGCAACTTTTTGGATGCACTCCACTGCTGTGCAATTTCACAGACGGAAGCCACTGTCGTGGGGACTTTTTAGGTGCAAGGACAAAAAAGAGAAAAAAAAATGAGAAAAAAAGAATGTCTGTACAGTGCCCATAAAAAAACGCACAGCAATGGCTTGCCCATGAAAAGTCACACAGCAGTCTGGAAAGGTATCACCTGATAAGTTGCAAAAAGACAGCAAGCAATCCAGACAGAATAGAGATGGTGGGGTACATTTGCTAAGGGTCCGCGGACTGCATTTCTATCGGGTTTCCCGACGATTTCCGATTTGCGCTTCATTTAACAGGGGATTTTGGCGCACAGATTTTATATGACAAAAATCGGGGGGGGCATGGCCATCGGACGATCCAACTGATTCGGACAAACCGCGGGATTTAATATTAACTTAAGATGATTCAGGTTGGGTGCAGTAGGACAGTGAGGGTCTAGTGTCTGTAATGTACAATGTCCTATTTAACTTTAATAATATAAGGAATTGCATAAATGACTCATTACTAAATTATTGATTACTTTCATAAAATGACCTAGTAAATCAGGCTATTTCTTAGATGCTCTGCCCTCTCTTGTGCTCCTGCTTCATTTCTACATACAGATAATACAAAGTGCATTTCACACATCATTTTCTGCATGTTGCTCATAAAAATGAAGGATGTTTAGCTCTGAATAACATAACAAAACAGAAAATCCAGTCTAAACTCATATCCTTTGGCCTGTAATAGACTGAAAGAATTGTGATAGCAATGAATTAATGAGTTATTGAACTGGTGAGATGGAAGAGCTCTTAAAGGTCATACTGACTATTTGCTAGTCTCCCCTAAGATCATGTAGAGTCAGCAATCAAGTACTACATGACATAACAGATAAGCATCTTTAGATGGCTCCAAGGAATAAACAGAACCACAAGTAAAATCTCTTGTTATCTCTCGTCAGAGGTAAAGTTAAAACTGCAACTGGTTGTATGGTATCAATGAATGATCAAGAAATTGTAAGCCAGCACTGTATTCCTTTACATGTTATATGATCCAAGGGTAGACTTAGAATCTCATAAGTTTAGATTCATGCGCAAAGCTATGTCTGAGCTCAATGGATAACTTTTGGACCAACCAGTAACTGCTCTGAGGTGTTCTTCTCAGTCTTATGGATAACTAAGATAACTAAGCTGGACAGGAGACTAAAATATTCATTAAACATTACATTTGAATCTTACAGAGAAATGCTTTGTACAAGATATAGTACAATCAGGGGTGTCACAGGGGTAGCAGCTGCTATGGGGTCCACAGTGTCAGGGGGCCTGGCCACTAGACCTGCCACTCTAAAGAATGGAGGATGCACCATTATATACATATTATGCTGCACACTGTACAGCTTAGAATGTATATAACAGAGCACATCTTTCCCAGTATACAGCTGTATATGAGTGCATAGATATGTGTGTATATGTGCATACATGTATGTATGAGTGTAAGAATTTATAGATGTGTGTTTGAGTTTAGAACCTTATGAGGGGTTTTATAAGTATATACATGTGTGCGATTGTATAAATGTGTGTGTGTACAAATTTTTAAGCAGAAGTCTGCTAAGGGGCCCAGTCTCTTCTAGTTACACCCATGTGTACAATAAAATGGAGAATTCATAGATTTCTCCATTAAGATAAATCAAAAGCATTAGGATAAATCAACAACTCTACTATTATGTCATTTACATAGATCATCTCTTGTTTCTATCTGTTTTAAATCTACATTACTCTGCTCTTACGATTCAGTCAACGGAATCCTCCAGATTATCTTCTTCCAGTTACCAAAGCCTTACATTTACCAGCTCATCAAGCTAAACCTAAAATATATGTTTAGGAACTCCTTCATATTTGCTCAGAAAAATAACTTTGGCACAGCAGAAGAGAGCCTTTGATAACAATTCCAACAATACCTGTATCTTGCTGCTTGCTTCTTTGTAGCCTGAGATATATCTAGTATATTAAACATTATTTATTATTAAATCAGAATCATCTATTCCTGATTTGGGTGGGCACTTCCAGGTCATGACATCAGTTCAGGGCAATGAAGCCAGAACAGGACAGCATGTTTGTAATTGGCCGATCTAAAGCATTTGATGAGTCACATGCTTTTGACATAACTGAAGGTCTTTTGCCAGAACACTAATGACTTTCAAATGATGCTGGACATGTCTGTAAGTGGATGACTTGAAGCATGTTATGAGTCACATGCTTATGACTTCACTACAGGTCCTACAGCCACTCTCAACAAGCCTCTTGTCATCTCTAGTTGTCCTATATGGTTTCCCATGGTTACCAAAAAGCTTGGCAAATGGAGATTATCCTAGGGGGTAAGGTAAAACCTTTAGCTTCCAAACACCTGCAGATAACCAATTAGAGTAAATTGACCTATTTTTGCTTAGTGCTGAAGTTTTTATACTTCACAGTTGTACTTTGAGGATGTGCTAAAGTCAAAGAAAAGAAGAAAAAAAATGAGGAAGAATTATGCAGGAAAACAAACAGCTGTGACAAGTAGAAAAGAGCAAGAAAGCCACCGGGAACATAACATGTACAAGTAAGCAGTAAAACTGTGAAGCAGTAAGGTTGGGCAAAAGGTGATACAATAAGAAAGCTTTTGCGTAGTTATGAAAAGGGCATTTACTTCTGTGCTGTTATCTGCCTGACATAAGAACCCTTGTGTTCATGTCAAACAGCCAGCAAAGACAATACAGAGTAAATGAGAATAACAGAAACTCAACACAGAATATTATGTTCCATACATATTGTAGATATAAGTTTTACTGTCCAGAATCTCACATTAATTGCAACATACATATTGTATATAAACTCCTGTTTATGTTTTTCTAAAGTCTCATTGAAATAATTAGCATTTGATCTGCGGTTTACTAGCTAAAATTCAATAGAAACTTAAGATTAAAGGAATTTTCTAATATTTTATATACATGGCCTATATACTGCAAAGGCCATCGATAATCCTGATTTAGCATTTTGGCAGGTGATTTTCTTGTAAAAATAAAAACTTTGTTATGGTATAATTAGGGCAACATTCCCAACCGGGACCTAGCCTTTTCTTGGGGTCTGGTGGCAGGTGGGGTGCAAAATACTGGAGTGGCTAGCTAGTGCAGCCTTGGACACGCTGTGGTCATGCTGCTTGATATGGGGACTGGAGGGCTGACCTATAGCCTGGCAGGTCTCCAGCAGGTGGTGTGTGCAAGAAATAAGGAGGGAGAGCTCCTTGAGCACCCCTGAGTGTCTGTAGGATGAGTCCCTGGGTAATGGATGGGGAAGCCCATGGTGGTAAGTAGCCGTATCCAGGGATCAGCTGGAGGCAAAGTTGTGCAAATCAACTTACAGTTCTTTTTTGAACAACAGGTAACAGCCCAAAACCGATAACACAGCAGATTCTGGTTGCTGGGGTGGTCATGGAGAGTGGTTCCTCAGGTATAGAGCACACAGCTTGATAATAGAAGCAAGCTGGGATAGTTGAGGTACAGCTGTGTCCAAGTTCTGGAAGCTGCAGCTCTGGGGTAGAGTCTCCAACCTGACCTAAGTGTCAGACAGTAGGCCTGAAACACTGGTAGTTCCTGGGATTAGTATCTGTGGCAGTACTGTAGGTGTGCTGCAGACACTGGCTCCTCACTGAGAATCTGCAGTTTGACCATGTGCTCTCACTGAGCAGGGTTTTTTTATACTCCCCCTGGTCAGGTGGTAGCAGCTCTCCAATCACACTCCAGCTAACAATGTAGCCACATAGTTGGATGGTTACTTACACAATTAACAGTTGCCTTACCAGGCAGTAACTTCACACTGCAATTACTAAATTTCCCATGTTACATGGAGAGGGAAATTTTTGAAACACCTACCTTACCCTTTGCATCTTCAGGGATTTTGCATTTGTAAAATTAACATTGTCTGTAAGATTGGCAACCAAGGGGGTTTTCTTTATCACATTTGGGGGTCATTTATCTTATCTCTGTTTGTTTTGGCTAGTTTTTGCCCGTCTTTTCTTCGGTAATTTATCAATCTCATTGTTTGCTTGTTTTACTTTCAAAGATCTTTCAAAGATCTTTTTTTGAGACATTTGTTACAAATGTCGCACAAATGTCTAAAGTCACTTCTTTCCATTTTATAAGTTTTCCTAAAGTATGCTTTAGTCTGGAGTTTTTGCACCAAAAAATGTTGCACATTTGAGACAATTTGAAATAATAAATGTCATTTGCGATGATAAATGTGTCTTTCTGATGAGAAATAAATGTCCGGCAGACATTTCAGAATTTCCCCAAAAAGGTGCAAAAAAATCATATCCAGATCAATGGGATCAGAAAAAGCCTTTTAAGGAAGGTTTTGGCCAAAGTTTTAATCCTATTTGATTTCACAGAGTGGTTCTCGCACAGAGTAGTATTATCTGACGCAAAGCTATGTTCACATTTGCTGTATTTTATCACAGTAAGCTTATTTTACCAGAATATGCCAACTTAGAAATGCAAATTGTATACAATTTTCATTTGTAGATTTATCTGCCAAATGAGCTACAAACCCTCTCAAAGCAGTAATGTTTGATAGTTTAAGGCCTCATGCAGGCAAACCAATTACAGAGCTGGCAGGTTGTATCTGTAGTACAGCACCAATAGATGGCTATAATCCCCAAATTCATCTAACTTGGCCTTGAATTCTGATAGAGTACACTGTTCCTTCTAATTTCTCTATGAACGCTTCATTTGATACTAATAATAAAAAGCATTCTTCTATTGTGTGAATGTTACAGTAACACAGTGTTCATTGAAAACATAGAGTCATAAAGTTATATTTATTCTTGATGACCAATGTAGTATATCATTACACTGTCAAGCCAAGTTTTATCATCTTTTGTTCAGTTTAGAATTTTTTTTATTGAATTGCAACCTGACATTTTATTTACAAATCAATAGCTCTTAGGATGGAGAACAACTTTGCATATTATATTGAATACTTATGTGCTACAGTTTCTTTGCTACAGATTCTGTATATATATATAACATGTAAATATCTCTATGGACTCACAAAGGGGAGATGCCGCTTACTCTGGAGAGAGGAGGCGGAGGTCATGCAATGATCTCTTTGTGTAACTGAGTGTGTTCAGACCTGTGGATGAAGAATCCACAAAGAATCCTATACAGAATAGTGAGGTACAAGGTCTCCCCATTTATAATCAGTCCCATCATCCTCATTTGTTATTCTGCAGAACTCTCTCTGCACCTCATACACTCCTGTGTAGCCACCACCTTCTGCTCTATGGACTGTTTCTGCATTTTCAAGAAGCTGTTAGCTCTTAGTGTTCACACAACACAGACTATACACTTAATGTAACTATTTTACTGCTGGTTTCTACTATTTATTGCATTCTCCATGCTCCTTCATGTGATAAAAGTTGCCAAGCTAGTCACTGTATAGAACATGTCTACACAATAAACAGTGTTCAGTGAATTTACTTGAAGGGGTCTTATTGAATTTACTGATAAACTAATTTTTACTGATAAACAAAGCATCATGTGAACTGTGGCATCCTAAATTTGTCTCACATTCAGGACAGACAC
The DNA here is from genome assembly GCF_040894005.1 of Engystomops pustulosus. Taxonomy (NCBI): domain Eukaryota; kingdom Metazoa; phylum Chordata; class Amphibia; order Anura; family Leptodactylidae; genus Engystomops; species Engystomops pustulosus. The sequence goes on from NC_092415.1 coordinate 149,917,490, forward strand.
AGGAAGAGGTTAGAGGTTACTTTACTTCTGCTCTGGAAGATTTTTGGTAAGCAGCTTCAGAACAGAAAATTGCAAGCAGCACAATTTGAACATTGTTCTCTTTGTTTTAGTATTAGGAATCACATATGACAATTTAGTAAAAAGTCATTATGAAATCAGAGTTGAGTTTTTACCTTTATTGATTCAGTGCTTTAAATATCACATACTACAGAACAAGAAAAAGCAAAACAAATAGAGCATCATTTGGTATCTGACGGCATTGAAACTTGGATTTTAGTGCAGTATAACAAAGTTTTTTCCCAAGCTTTTAGGGTAGTCGTGTATTTATAAATACTGTATGACTAATTAAGTGGGACTTTCTTGATACCATACTACATGGGTGCTCCAGAATTGTGTACCAACATTTTGTTTTACATTGTGGCATTTGTACTCATGCCCCAACAACAGAGTGATAACAGTGTCTCAAACACAAGGTAAAGGAAGTAAAGAAAATTCCCAGGTTAACATGTATTATCAATAAAGCTTCATTACAGACACCTTACAGCTGATCATTGCAGCCTGGGACTAAAGTAAAGCATCTATAGAGCTTCACCAGAGGTCACAGTGGGGAGAAGGTCTGTTTGTAACAAGTGGTCATCTGGAAGTCAGGTTCTTGTGGACTTCCTGTACACAGTATGTAGGCCAAATAACAGTGTTAAATATTTCTGTGATTATCTCCTGCCCCAATATTAGTGTTGGAGCTTGAAAAACTCTGCATTTGTACATTTAACTATGAAGTGCAGTTTGTTACACAGAAAACAAGCCCTCACACAGCACAAGATATGGAAAAATAAAAAAAGTCAAAATTGAAAAGGGGATTTGGTGTTAAAGAGGACTTGTCACCCATAACAAACGCTAGAAGCTGCTTACTAAAGACGTGGCGGGGCTAGGGGCTGTGACTGTCCAATGAAGCTCGGCAGTTACTGCGGGCCTATGGACTGGGTGGAGTGGTCTGGGGAAGAGACAGTGCCTTCAGTTTTTAAATATGTCATATTTTGATATATTTTGACAAATGCTAGTGTGAACATTTTCATTGCATCTTATTTCTATTATCCGTGTCAAATATTTAGTAATATCTATTTTCTTACCTTTTATAAGAGATTTTATGTCCTATTATACATTTTCAATTCAAACCTGGCAATAGCTTCTTTCTATTGCTTTTTTTATATCTTACTAAACTCAAATATTTTTTTGTGTAATCGTGTTAACAGAAGCTCCAACATAGGGCATATGCTGAAATACAGCCAGAAACCAAATATGTGTTTTATTTCTATTAACTTTTATTAACTGGTAAACCCCCTTTCTTTTTCAATTGTCAGATATTAGATCATATATTTTTTTTCTTATATCAGCCTCTTTGAATATAATGAAGTACAATAGTGGTGAATAGACTCTTTTTATATGTGTATATGAATACAGATGTGATCTCATGCCTTGATTTGCAGTATTCCTATATGTACGGTAGCAATGCAAACACAATTTTACTTTTTTTTTCGGAAGAAAAATATGCAATATTTGACTATGCTCGGTTACTCTTTGTTTGGGATATGAATTGAAGCATGTCAAGGATATTTTCATGAAAGTTGTGATCATATATTGAATTTGTATTTTAAGAAACAAAATGTTTTAAAGCAAATTTATTCTCTGTTTCATATCTCCTATAGCAGCATCACATACTGAATCCTTTCCGTATCCTGAGACAGGATCTGACCTTGTAACAATTTAACTTTTCTTTAAAATTCAGTTTTAAAATATGAGCTGCCAATGCCTCCTCACATTAGCTACCTGTACTATACTATACAGTATGTATGTGATCACATGAAATCACAGCAGCCTCCATAGAGGATGGAGAGGATTATTAGTCCATGGAGGTAGCTGTGATTTCATTTAATCGCATACATGCACAGGGTACATTTTGTAAAATGATTTATATGGATAGGAAGGAAACCATTTTAGCTAAAAGAAGGGTATCAGTTAGTTAATAAGGCTCTATAGGAACCTGTCACTAGCTGTATATGTACAAATTTGATGACAGTTTCCATTTAACAGATTTCTAAGTATGGGACCAATCTGTATCATCTTTACATGTGCTATAGAGATCAGCGATGAAGCAGCACTCCAGGATGAAAAAAATCATTTACTAAGGATCCGCAGTCCGCACTATCGTCGGAATACCAAACGATTTCCGATTTGCACCGCATTTAGAAAAGGCTTTTGGCGCACGCGATCGGTTTTTGGTGCATCGGAGCCGGCTTACACGCGACCCAAATCAGTGGGCAGCCGTCGGACGATCCGCCTTACTCGTACAATGCACTGGATTTAACAAAGCAATTTGTGTTGCGAGACATGCACTTACAAGCACTGGGAAGAAGAAGGTGAACTCCGGCGGACTTCAGTAGGGAAGCGGCAGATGCAGGAAATCGGGCACACAAGCTACATGAATCGTGCCGGACTTCATCTTTTGTTGGACCGTCCGGATCGGGGATCGCATCAGGACTGGGAAAGTAAATTTGCCCCATTGTCTTTATACCACCATTAGTATGCAACGTTTCACCTTTTCCATAAAAGCATGCTTAATAATGCCTTTATGGAAAAAGGGGAAACTTTGTATACTAATAGTGGAATAAAGACACTATTTTTTTCATCATGGAGTAATGCTTCATTGCTGATTTCTATAGTATATTGTGATTTCTGTCAGAACCCCTACAAAGACCTGCACCCGGCATCTCTTCTTACACGTTGATACTTCTTGTCCTGCTATGCTTACATGTACTGAGGTATGTACAGTATGAACATTGTGACATAACAATAATTCTCAAAAAAAAAGAAAAAAGACAGCAACCCATGCAATTACCAAAAGCTGTTTTGTTTGATGCACGCAGCCCAGGGTCCTAGTGTGCAGGATCCATAGTCCAAGACAAAAAAAGAGAGTGGGCCACAGCATCCAATATGATGAAACCTGTCAAGCTGAAACAAGCTTGACAAAGATTCATGGTGAATCGAAACTTTGCAGTTTTTTCTATGCCTGTTTGAATAAAGTTTTAACCTTTTTTCATCATATTGGATGCTGTGGCCTTCTCTCTTTTTTATCTATAACAATAATTCTCCTTATGACAAGTTAGTGATCAATTTGCTGTTCTGGTTTAGGTTGGCGCCTCATTTGCATTTGACTTCTTATAGCAAACATCTTTATTTTTCTTCATCCATTGATATTCTCAGACTATACAGTAAGCTGCCATTAAATGATTAAAACTAAGGCTTCTCACCTCTCCAGGTCTATGTGCCCTGTATCTTAATCTCCATTATATTCTGTCCCTCTTGACCTGACAATGAGTTGCCAACTTTCACAGTAAGCTAAGTAATGGCTCCACGATGTCTCTTTAGTTTCTGTTAATGCAGCTGCCCTTCAAGACAATTGGAACAGCTAATCTCAGTGACCTGCTTTTAAAAAGGACTGTCGCTTTCCATTTGTTAAAATGTATACATTGTGCTGCAGGTAGGCTGCTTCATGAGAAATACAACTTCAAAGTAAGAAAATGTTAGTCATTAGACTGAAAGGAAAAGTGACATCAAAGTGTGCAATATTCTGAAGTGATGGAAAACATTTTAAACAGATTCTACAATATAATTAGAAGACATATAATCTCTAATGTATTTATTGTTATATAGAACGTTTTTAGCCAACTTTCAAATTACAAAGTATAGACGTGTCCTTGTTTACCTTTACACTTAGAACTTCAGGACCAGATATCTGTGTTTCCAAATAATTAGTTTTCTGGAAAGAGTTGTTGAGCAATATTGAGTCACACAGTGATTTCCTATCTACATCAATATGTGGCCACCCAGTGATTGTGTTGTAAATTACAAAATTGCAAGGTTTTTTTGCTTGTCACAATATTGTTTTGAATTGGTTGCATGACAACATGGAGTCCTTAAAGGGGTTGTTTCAGGTCTGCTTTTTTTTTAAATCAGTGGCCTTGGGTGGGGTAAAAGAAACAAAATAACTAATACTATTACCTCTCTCCTTCATTCCCCTCTAGAACTGCACCATCTTTCATACAGAGTTTCAGCTGTGACGTTGTGCGAAGGGCATGTAGCAGCTACAGAGAGGAACTGCCTACACTAGGCTATTATTGGTGCATGTCATTCATGTTATATCAAACCTGAGACAGGCTAGCGATGACGGGCTGTATGTTATTTTGGTTTTGCTCCAATTCAATTACACATCCCTAATATGATGGATGAAGTCTTCTGCCTTCAGGATCTGGGGGAAGCCAGAGCAACAAATCGGTCAGACTCTTATGAGTTAGAAACTGATCTGAGAACAGGTCATGAGAATTAAAATTGCCCAGGGTAAAAAAGTCCCTTATTATCACTAAGTGGCAATTAATGGCCATAATGTCTTACCTCACTCATGACTTGAACTTTTACAGTAGTTTAGCTTCCATTTGTCATTCCGGAAAAAAAAAATTGCTGTACTTATTCCCATCATGAAGCCAACCAGGTTGATTGTTCTGATGGTGATCTTTGACTACAATTAGTACCTCTTAGTACTTCAAGTGGCCTAGATACTCACTGACGAAGCATGACGAAGCATCAGTGCGAAACGCGCGTCGGGGTGTATCTTCTGGCCTCCCCTCTGACCGCCTCTTTGCCTACCTTTACCATGTCTGTGGGTAAGTGTGGCTTGCACTATTGACAGTTGTTTATACCGGACGGTACCTCCGGGCTTTTTGCAGTTACCTAGGTGCATTTGGGTCTATCTTCCCTTTACCTGTCTTATTTTTTGACGAACTATATATTTGAATAAACACATTTTTTGGCAGATTTTGGGGCACTTGGAGGAGGAGGGGTCATAGGTACTCTGTGGTGGTCCCATATTCCATCTGGGACAACTTGGTTCCCCTTATGTTTATACTTCTAGATATATTTACTGGAAGTAGTTTATCTGTATTATTATTTGTATGCTAATAAATAGAGATGAGCGAGCACTAAAATGCTCGGGTACTCGTTATTCGAGACGAACTTTTCCCGATGCTCGAGTGCTCGTTTCGAGTAACGAGCCCCATTGAAGTCAATGGGAGACTCGAGCATTTTTCAAGGGGACCAAGGCTCTGCACAGGGAAGCTTGGCCAAACACCTGGGAACCTCAGAAAAGGATGGAAACACCACGGAAATGGACAGGAAACAGCAGGGGCAGCATGCATGGATGCCTCTGAGGCTGCTTAATCGCACCATTATGCCAAAATTATGGGCAACAGCATGGCCATGACAGAGTGACCGAATGAGGCTAGATAGCATCTAAAACATGCAATAATTGACCCTGACACTATAGGGGACGGCATTCAGAGGCAGCGGCAGCAGCGGCAGGCTAGAGAGTGTCATGGCAACATACCCTAAATGGACTCAGGCTTCAAACCAATGGGTGGCAGAGAGGAACCAAAGGAGGTGAGCAAGAAGCGCTCAAATAATATCGGTACATGATAAAAGTTTGCCAGTATATTTTGTGGATTACACAGCAGGGTGGCAACAAAGTTAACATGGAAGCCATGAAAACAATCCAAAATTCTGCCTGACACAGCTCGTTTGATAAGGGGACCATGTATGGAGGCAGTGAACTAGTAGTAGATTAAAGGTGCTGCAGTTAAAACTATGTTAGTTGGATCTTGGCATGGAGCTGGCGCTCCGCTGCCAGGCGAGCTTTCGCCAATCCAAGCCCCTGTCTCTAGGCTACTCCCCAAACAGCACTTCTAAGAACCTTTTGTATAAGATCAAGTGCAGTAGCGTTCTTATAAGTTTGGGATATGGCGGGTGAGGGGAATGTAAACATCTGCGCAAGAAGCGCTGAAATAATATCCGTAAATGAAAAAAGTTTTCCAGTATATTTTGTGGCTTACACAGCACGGTGGCGACAAAGTTAACAAGTTTGATGTGGAATGCCCTGTAATAGCTCTTGGGCGGTGTGCCTTTTATCACCTAGGCTCAGCAGTTTGAGCACCGCCTGCTGTCGCTTAGCGACAGCACTGCTGCTGTGCCTAGAGCTACCGACTGATGGCGCCATGCCCACGGATGGTCGTTCGGAGGAGGAGGTGGAGGAGGGGTGGGAGGAGGAGGAGGCATAGTAGGCCTGAAACACCTGGACCGAGGTAGGCCCCGCAATCCTCTGCGTCCGCAGTATATGACCAGCCCCAGGGTCAGACTCGGTCCCAGCCTGCACCAAGTTAAGTGTAGTAGCGTTCTTATAAGTTTGGAATATGGCGGGTGAGGGGAATGTAAACAGATGCGCAAGAAGCGCTGAAATAATATCCGTAAATGGTAAAAGTTTGCCAGTATATTTTGAGGATTACACAGCAGGGTGGCGACAAAGTTAACAAGTTTGTTGTGGAAGCCATGAAAACAACCCAAAATTCTGCCTGACACAGCACGTTTGATAAGGCGGCCATGTATGGAGGCAGTGAACTAGTAGTAGATTAAAGGTGCTGCAGTTAAAACTATGTTAGTTGGTTCTTGGCATGGAGCTGGCGCTCCGCTGCCAGGCGAGCTTTCGCCAATCCAAGCCCCTGTCTCTAGGCTACTCCCCAAACAGCACTTCTAAGAACCTTTTGTATAAGATCAAGTGTAGTAGCGTTCTTATAAGTTTAGGATATGGCGGGTGAGGGGAATGTAAACAGATGCGCAAGAAGCGCTGAAATAATATTCGTAAATGGTAACAGTTTGCCAGTATATTTTGAGGATTACACAGCAGGGTGGCGACAAAGTTAACAAGTTTGTTGTGGAAGCCATGAAAACAACCCAAAATTCTGCCTGACACAGCACGTTTGATAAGGCGGCCATGTATGGAGGCAGTGAACTAGTAGTAGATTAAAGGTGCTGCAGTTAAAACTATGTTAGTTGGTTCTTGGCATGGAGCTGGCGCTCCGCTGCCAGGCGAGCTTTCGCCAATCCAAGCCCCTGTCTCTAGGCTACTCCCCAAACAGCACTTCTAAGAACCTTTTGTATAAGATCAAGTGTAGTAGCGTTCTTATAAGTTTAGGATATGGCGGGTGAGGGGAATGTAAACAGATGCGCAAGAAGCGCTGAAATAATATCCGTAAATGGTAAAAGTTTGCCAGTGTATTTTGTGGATAACACAGCAGGGTGGCGACAAAGTTAACAACTTTGATGTGGAATCCATGAAAACAACCCAAATTTCGGCCTGACACACCTCGTTTGATAAAGGGACGATGTATGGAGGCAGCTATATGGACGACTTTTGGAGGTAGCAATGGAGACAACGTGTGGAGGCTGCTATGGAGACAATTCAATTTGGATAGTGCCTGTATGTGGCAGTCCAAAAAAGTTTTCAAACCAGAGGAGCAGGTAGGTGGCCCTCCAGAAAAATGGAATAGATTGAGTGCCTGTATGTGGCAGTCCAAAAAACTTTTTAAACCAGAGGAGCAGGTAGGTGGCCCTCCAGAAAAATGGAATAGATTGAGTGCCTGTATGTGGCAGTCCAAAAAAGTTTTCAAACCAGAGGAGCAGGTAGGTGGCCCTCCAGAAAAATGGAACAGATTGAGTGCCTGTATGTGGCAGTCCAAAAAACTTTTTAAACCAGAGGAGCAGGTAGGTGGCCCTCCAGAAAAATGGAATAGATTGAGTGCCTGTATGTGGCAGTCCAAAAAACTTTTTAAACCAGAGGAGCAGGTAGGTGGCCCTCCAGAAAAATGGAATAGATTGAGTGCCTGTATGTGGCAGTCCAAAAAACTTTTCAAACCAGAGGAGCAGGTAGGTGGCCCTCCAGAAAAATGGAATAGATTGAGTGCCTGTATGTGGCAGTCCAAAAAACTTTTCAAACCAGAGGAGCAGGTAGGTGGCCCTCCAGAAAAATGGAATAGATTGAGTGCCTGTATGTGGCAGTCCAAAAAAGTTTTCAAACCAGAGGAGCAGGTAGGTGGCCCTCCAGAAAAATGGAATAGATTGAGTGCCTGTATGTGGCAGTCCAAAAAACTTTTTAAACCAGAGGAGCAGGTAGGTGGCCCTCCAGAAAAATGGAATAGATTGAGTGCCTGTATGTGGCAGTCCAAAAAACTTTTTAAACCAGAGGAGCAGGTAGGTGGCCCTCCAGAAAAATGGAATAGATTGAGTGCCTGTATGTGGCAGTCCAAAAAACTTTTCAAACCAGAGGAGCAGGTAGGTGGCCCTCCAGAAAAATGGAATAGATTGAGTGCCTGTATGTGGCAGTCCAAAAAACTTTTCAAACCAGAGGAGCAGGTAGGTGGCCCTCCAGAAAAATTGAATAGATTGAGTGCCTGTATGTGGCAGTCCAAAAAAGTTTTCAAACCAGAGGAGCAGGTAGGTGGCCCTCCAGAAAAATTGAATAGATTGAGTGCCTGTATGTGGCACTCCCAAAAATTGTTTAAAACAGAGGACCGGGTCGGTGGCCCTCCATAAAAATTAAATGCATAAAGTACTATAGCTAGAGCCAGTGGGCCCTGTCAAAAAATAGCCAGTTTCCTCTGCTTTACTGTACAAAGAGGAGGAGAAGGAGGAAAATGAGGAGGAGGAGGAGTGGATAAATTATTCAGGTTGAGCTTCCTTCACCTGGTGGAGATTGGAAATTAGGAGAAATCCAGGCTTTATTCATCTTGATAAGCGTCAGCCTGTCAGCGCTGTCAGTCGACAGGCGTGTACGCTTATCGGTGATGATGCCACCAGCTGCACTGAAAACCCGCTCGGACAAGACGCTAGCGGCAGGGCAGGCAAGAACCTCCAAGGCGTACAGCGCCAGTTCGTGCCACATGTCCAGCTTTGAAACCCAGTAGTTGTAGGGAGCTGTGTGATCATTTAGGACGATGGTATGGTCAGCTACGTACTCCCTCACCATCTTTCTGTAAAGATCAGCCCTACTCTGCCGAGACTGGGGACAGGTGACAGTGTCTTGCTGGGGTAACATAAAGCTGGCAAAAGCCTTGTAAAGCGTACCCTTGCCAGTGCTGGACAAGCTGCCTGCTCGCCTACTCTCCCTCGCTACTTGTCCCGCAGAACTACGCACTCTGCCGCTAGCGCTGTCAGAAGGGAAATACTGTTTCAGCTTGTGCACCAGGGCCTGCTGGTATTCATGCATTCTCACACTCCTTTCCTCTCCAGGGATGAGAGTGGAAAGATTTTGCTTGTACCGTGGGTCCAGGAGAGTGAACACCCAGTAATCGGTGCTGGAATAAATTCTTTGAACGCGAGGGTCACGGGATAGGCAGCCTAGCATAAAATCTGCCATATGCGCCAGAGTACCAACGCGTAAGAATTCACTCCCCTCACTGGCCTGACTGTCCATTTCCTCCTCCTCCAACTCCTCCAACTCCTCTTCTTCTGCCCATACACGCTCAACAGTGAAGGACTCAACAATGGTCCCCTCTTGTGTCTCGCCAACATTCTCCTCCTCTTCCTCCTCATCCTCCTCCACCTCCACCTCCTCCGATATGCGCTGAGAAACAGACCTAAGGGTGCTTTGGCTATCAACAAGGGAATCTTCTTCCCCCATCTCTTGTGAGGAGCGCAAAGCTTCCGACTTCATGCTGACCAGAGAGTTTTTCAACAGGCCAAGCAGCGGGATGGTGAGGCTGATGATGGCGGCATCGCCACTGACCATCTGTGTTGACTCCTCAAAGTTACTCAGCACCTGACAGATATCAGACATCCACGTCCACTCCTCATTGTAGACTTGAGGAAGCTGACTGACCTGACTACCAGTTCTGGTGGAAGTTGACATCTGGCAGTCTACAATCGCTCGGCGCTGCTGGTAAACTCTGGATAACATGGTCAGTGTTGAATTCCACCTCGTGGGCACGTCGCACAACAGTCGGTGAGCGGGCAGTTGGAGGCGGCACTGCGGTGCCCTGAGAGTGGCAGCATCTGTGCTGGACTTCCTGAAATGCGCACAGATGCGGCGCACCTTCGTGAGCAAATCAGACAGATTGGGGTATGTCTTGAGGAAACGCTGAACTATCAGATTTAACACATGGGCCAGGCATGGCACATGTGTCAGTCTGCCGAGTTGCAGAGCCGCCACCAGGTTACGGCCGTTGTCACACACAACCATGCCTGGCTTCAGGTTCAGCGGTGCCAGCCACAGATCAGTCTGCGCTGTGATGCCCTGTAATAGTTCTTGGGCGGTGTGCCTTTTATCGCCTAGGCTCAGCAGTTTGAGCACCGCCTGCTGTCGCTTAGCGACGGCACTGCTGCTGTGCCTAGAGCTACCGACTGATGGCGCCATGCCCACGGATGGTCGTTCGGAGGAGGAGGTGGAGGAGGGGTGGAAGGAGGAGGAGGCATAGTAGGCCTGAAAGACCTGGACCGAGGTAGGCCCCGCAATCCTCGGCGTCGGCAGTATATGACCAGCCGCAGGGTCAGACTCGGTCCCAGCCTCCACCAAGTTAACCCAATGTGCCGTCAGCGATATATAGTGGCCCTGCCCGGCAGCACTCGTCCACGTGTCCGTGGTCAGGTGGACCTTGTCAGAAACGGCGTTGGTCAGGGCACGGATTATGTTGTCTGACACGTGCTGGTGCAGGGCTGGGACGGCACATCGGGAAAAGTAGTGGCGGCTGGGGACCGAATACCGAGGGGCGGCCGCCGCCATGAGGCTGCGAAAGGCCTCGGTCTCTACTAGCCTATAGGGCAGCATCTCCAGGCTTAGCAATCTGGAGATGTGCACATTAAGGGCTTGGGCGTGCGGGTGGGTTGCACTATATTTGCGTTTCCGCTCCAGCGTCTGGGGTATGGAGAGCTGAACGCTGGTGGATGCTGTGGAGGATCGGGGAGGCGACGATGGGGTTTTTGTGGCAGGGTCCTGGGCAGGGGGCTGACTATCAGCTGACACAGGGGAAGGAGCAGTGGTGTGCACGGCCGGAGGTGAACGCGCTTGTTGCCACTGAGTGGGGTGTTTAGCATTCATATGCCTGCGCATACTGGTGGTAGTTAAGCTATTAGTGGTGGAACCCCTGCTGATCCTGGTTTGGCAAATGTGGCACACCACAGTCCGTCGGTCATCCGGTGTTTCCTTAAAGAACCTCCAGACTTCTGAAAATCTAGCCCTCGCCGCAGGAGCCCTCGCCACGGGAGCTTCACTAGTTGACACATTTGGCGCTGATGCACCTGCTCTGGCCCTGCCTCTCCGTCTGGCCCCACCACTGCCTCTTCCAACCTGTTCTGGTCGAGGACTCTCCTCCGTCTCAGAAGCACTGTGTTCACCCGGCCTCTCAACCCAGCTTGGGTCTGTCACCTCATCATCCTCCGATCCCTCAGTCTGCTCCCCCCTCGGACTTCCTGCCCTGACAACAACTTCCCCACTGTCTGACAACCGTGTCTCCTCATCGTCGGACACCTCTTTACACACTTCTTCCAGTACGTCATCAAGGTCATCATCACCCACAGACTGCGACTGGTGGAAAACCTGGGCATCGGAAAATTGCTCATCAGCAACCGGACAAGTGGTTTGTGACTGTGGGAAGGGTCCAGAAAACAGTTCCTCAGAGTATGCCGGTTCAAATGGCAAATTTTGCTGGGAGGGGGCAGACTGGGGGGGAGGAGGCTGAGGTGCAGGAGCTGGAGGAGTGCCGATTTCGGTGACATGGGTGGACTGCGTGGAAGACTGACTGGTGGACAAATTGCTCGAAGCATTGTCGGCAATCCACGACATCACCTGTTCGCACTGTTCTGGCCTCAACAGTGCTCTACCAGGAGTCCCAGTAACTTCAGACATGAACCTAGGGAGTGTAGCTCTGCGGCGTTCCCCTGCTCCCTCATAAGCAGGTGGTGTCTCACCCCGCCCAGGACCACGGCCTCTGACCCCTGCAGTAGTTGGACGCCCACGTCCCCGCCCTCGTCCTCTACCCCTAGCCCTCGGGTTAAACATTTTGAAAATGAGAGTTATAACTTTAATTTTTTTTTTAACTTTTTTTTGTGTTTTTTTTTTTTTTTTGTGTGTTTTTTAGTTTTTAAAACCAAACGATGCTATCCTATTGCTATGGCTATTTTCTAGCCAAGTATGAAAGCACACTGCTATGCCAGATGAGATGACGCTGAGTTATTAAAAAAATAAACGTAAAATAAAAAAGGAAATGGCAGACTGTGCCTAATTGAAATCCAACCCTGGGCCCTAATAAATTTTCCCACTTCGGTCTTTGCGATGGATATGTGCGTCACTAAGCGCAAAACACAGTGGTCGCAAGTCTCACTCCAAATTGCTCACAATTTGCTAGTAGATGCACTGCAGCAACTACAGCCACCAGCAGATCAACCAGAAATCAAATATATATAACGCTACTGTAGGCGTAAGTAAGCCGTTTGGATTCTCCTATGGCTATTTTCTAGCCAAGTATTAAAGCACACTACTATGCCAGATGAGATGACGCTGAGTTATGAAAAAAATAAACGTAAAATAAAAAAGGAAATGGCAGACTGTGCCTAATTGAAATACAACCCCGGGCCCTAATAAATTTTCCCACTTCGGTCTTTGCGATGGATATGTGCGTCACTAAGCGCAAAACACAGTGGTCGCAAGTCTCACTCCAAATTGCTCACAATTTGCTAGTAGATGCACTGCAGCAACTACAGCCACCAGCAGATCAACCAGAAATCAAATATATATAACGCTACTATAGGCGTAAGTAAGCCGTTTGGATTCTCCTATGGCTATTTTCTAGCCAAGTATTAAAGCACACTACTATGCCAGATGAGATGACGCTGAGTTATGAAAAAAATAAACGTAAAATAAAAAAGGAAATGGCAGACTGTGCCTAATTGAAATACAACCCCGGGCCCTAATAAATTTTCCCACTTCGGTCTTTGCGATGGATATGTGCGTCACTAAGCGCAAAACACAGTGGTCGCAAGTCTCACTCCAGATTGCTCACAATTTGCTAGTAGATGCACTGCAGCAACTACAGCCACCAGCAGATCAACCAGAAATCAAATATATATAACGCTACTGTAGGCGTAAGTAAGCCGTTTGGATTCTCCTATGGCTATTTTCTAGCCAAGTATTAAAGCACACTACTATGCAAGATGAGATGACGCTGAGTTATTAAAAAAATAAACGTAAAATAAAAAGAAACTGGCAGACTGTGCCTAATTGAAATCAAACCCCTAATAAATTTTCCCACTTTGGTGTTTGAGGTGGATATGTGTGTCACTAAGAGCTAAACACAACGGTAGCAAGTCCCCCTGCTAATTCCTCACAATATGGTACTAGCTGCACTACTAGTGCCAGCAAGCCCAGCCACAAGCAAATAAAAAAAAAAAGTATAACGTTATTGTAGCCCTAAGAAGGGCTGTTGGGTTGTTGTAGAATCACTTCTGCCTAACAGTAAGCTAATAGAACACCCTAACGCTTTCCCTGACCAGCAGCAGCTCTCTCCCTAGCGGCACCCAGACAGAGAATGATCCGAGCAGCGCGGGCAGCGGCTAGTCTATCCCAGGGTCACCTGATCTGGCCAGCCAACCACTGCTATCAACGTGTAAGGGTACCACATCATGCTGGGTGGAGTGCAGAGTCTCCTGGCTTGTGATTGGCTCTGTTTCTGGCCGCCAAAAAGCAAAACGGTGGGAGCTGCCATTTTCTCGAGCGGGCGAAATACTCGTCCGAGCAACGAGCAGTTACAAGTACGCTAATGCTCGATCGAGCATCAAGCTCGGACGAGTATGTTCGCTCATCTCTACTAATAAAGTACATTTATTATTCTTTAAGCTCTTTGTTTTTTGGTTTTGTCTGTAAAACATAGCATTGGCTAGGTCTTCAGGAGTAAGAAATCCTATTAGGTTACATTCACACGACGATGTGCCCGCCGTACCGTAGCATGGAACGGTACCGGGCGCCGGTAGAGAAGGTGGTGAGCACTGCTCAGCCCCGCCCCTCTCCACAGAAGTATATGGTGCACAGTGCCGTATTACGTGGAAAGATAGGACATGTCTTATCTTTCTCCCAGCTACGGAATGGTATAGTGCCGCACGTGTGGCACTGTATTGCTCCTGTACAGTGCCATTTGCCCATTGCCGTCTATAAGGGATGTATATACCTTGGCCATATACATGTTCCCCATACGGCCGAGTGAATGTAGCCCTACATGTAGCCAAGAATGGAGCCCTCTTATACTCTGTGTAGGAGCTGTACTTCTTCAAAAAATGTTGTTTTGCAACATAGGGTAAATGCCTATAACAATCTTGGTATGAACACTTTAGCATCTTCAGTAATGTTTGATTTTACAAATGTTTGGAATTTTTTGGGACCAACAGCTTTTGCATGCACAGAAACATAACTGAATGCTTTGCTGTTTTCTACTGTGTTCCTTGTTATTCAAGTTTAAATTCTCTGGTAGGAACTTGGCTGAGTAAAGGTGATGTTATCTGAAACTGCATTGTTACAGACAACATACGAGAAGCGGGCTTCTTGCCTAGTCCATGACAGCTAAGAAGGTCATTCTATTAAAGAAACAAAACAGTTTAATGCTGAATAAAAGAACAGTGTTGTTAGGTTAATAAATAATATAAATACTTTCTGTGTCTCAGGAGGTTATTATTAACGCCTTATGTATCTGCAAGTACAGATGGGGACAAGTGGAGACGCAGAAAAGAGCAGGTTGTTATTTGTAAGCATTCCATCTCAGTTCTGTATCTATACATAGAATGGAAATAGATGTATATTACTTAAATAATTTCACTGTTAACGACAACACGTTCCGAGATCTAAACATGCCTGCATTCATTTCTTTTTTTTGTGATTAGCTTTGTGATTTAAATAACTGTTAACCCTTACATGACTCAGCTCTTTTTCATTTTTGCAATTCTTTTACTCCCTGCATTGCAAAAGCTGTAACTATAAAAAAAAAATTTTTACAGGAGGTTTTAATTTTTTTAAATGTATGAAAACATTATAAAACCTATACAAATTTGGTATCCACATGATCGTACTGACCCACAGAATAAAGTAGACATGTCATTTGGGACGCAGAGTGAAAGCTGTAAAATCCAAGCCCACAAGAAAACGTCACAAATGTGGTTTTTCACCATTTTCACTGCATTTGGAATTTTTTTCCCGCTTCCCAGTACACGCCATAGAATATTAAATACCGTCACTATGAAGTGCAATTTGTTACGCAGAAAATAAGACATAACACAGCTCTTTATGTGGAAAAATAAAAAAGTTATAGATTTTTGAAGTTGGTGAGTGAAAAATGGAAGTGAAAAAACTAAAAAAGGCCAAGTCGTTAAGGGGTTAACAGGTTAACTGCCGCAATCAGTGAAAGCACTAACCTCAACAGTTGGAGGCAGGTGTCAGCTGTGTTATTTGCTATCTCCGTACACCCCTTCAGAACCACAATGTTATGGTGCACAAAGGGTTTAATATTAAATGGGTTGCCTTTCCACATGTTTTCAGAGGGATAACTTTTTGTAACATTTTTTTATGTTTCCACTTACAGAAACTTATAGAGGTTTGCTTTCTGCTACAAAAATGTTTCTTCCTATTGACACCATTTAATACTTGCTGCTAATTATTAAGAAAGGGGAAAACTTCTAAATGCAATCAAATTGACAAAACAATTCAGCAGTGCCATTTACTAATGGATTTAGTTTTTACAGCTTACACGTTAAGGTCCATAACCCCCCCTGACATTTATAGGTATTGTTTAACTAATGTTCTTTCCATTGAAAAGTGTAGAGTATTTTAATTACTTATTATTAAAGTTTTTTGGAAAAAGGCAAAAATAGTGTCAATTAGGAATTTTTTTCTGCTACATTAAACAAAATGGGACAATTATTTTAATATTTTAATAGATAGAGCATTTTAGACAGACACCTAATATCTTTATGATTTTTTTTTTCAATTTATTTTTATATGTATTTCATGAAATGAGAGGGATTATTAGAATGTTTATATTCTTTAGATTTAGTTGACACTTATATAAGAATGATGCTATTGAAGTTACAGAAAGATGAAATTGTCATTCTTGTCTCAAACTGTGGTAAAAATCACAATTAAAGTGAACCAGTGACAGAAGACATATAAAAAATATGTATGGTGACCTTTGTTCTTGGGTATTACAGTGGTGAGAGGTTTAGACAGAGTGTAAGTTTCTACTTTTTAAAATGTATTTTAATTTTATCAATGAATAATTAAATAAATAAATAGCATAAAAATATACATCATTGATAGCAAATCAAAAAGAAGGACCAGTGTGAATTTCTACATTTAGAAATATTCTTCTTTATTTTTGGTCGCTATGTAGCTCTCACCTGATATGAAAACCTAAAGATGGTTTCCCTTAAAGGAAATCTTTCATTAATGTTTATGTTAAACAATCAATAATGCTGCTGGATAGCTCCCAACAGTTTGAATACGGCAATATGTTTATTATATGCTTTGCTTCAGGGTATAACTATAAAATTAAATTTTATCTCTATTTACATGAAGCTAAAGTGCTTCAGGGGGTGTTACCACAGCACCTGTGTAAGCACTTCTACTTTGCCTTACTGCTCATTCTACTCTCCCACTGTATGCAAAAATCTCATGGCAGCAGTGAGTATAAGCTTCCCAGGGGTCTACGCCTTCCAAGGCTGTATGCAAAAATTGCGCAAGCATCAGGTTAAAAAAAGCACTTTGCTCATCTACGGCTTCTTCTCCCCACGTCTCAGTCATCTCCTCTTCCGGCTTGCGCTCAGCACTATGACGTGTCGGGGTTGCGGCCATAAGATGTCATAGTGTTTTGCGTGGGCCAGAAAAGAAAAAAAATGGAGCCACATGGAGAAGAAGCCGAAGGTGAGTGTAGCATTTTTTTTTTCAAGGGGCATTTCTGTGGACAATGTGGACATTTCCGTAAAGGGAGGAGCCCTGTGGGCATTTCATTTATGGGAGGGCTGTTTCTGCTGTGGCCATTCCATTAAAGGGGGCATCTGATGCAGCCATTTCATTAAAGGGGGCATCTGCTGTGGCCATTTCAATAAAGGGGGACATCTGCTTTAGACATTTCATTAAACAGGACCTCTGCAGTGGCCATTTCATCTTCAGAGGGCTCTGCAGTGACCATTTAATTTAAAGGAGGCTCTTCTGTGGGCATTTCTGTAAATGGGGTACTCTTCTGTGGATATTTCATTGATGTACTCTGTTGTGGACATTTAATTCACGGGGTGCTCTGCTGTGGACATTTCTGTAAAGAGGAGCTCTGCTCTGGACATTTCATAAAAGGGAGGCCAGTATGGGCTATGGTGGTGTTGTTAGGCAGAGAAGTTTAGGCCTGGGAGCACAAGGTTGGTTTGGACACTGTAGGGGCTCTAGTCATGTGAACAGTCAAGGGCCCATGGGACAATTAATCTGCCACTGCTACCCACAGCATTTATGCTTCATTTAAATAAATATGAAACACTTACAACCAAGAGGATATGTAAGAGAGGACACATTTGAATAAAGGTTAACCAAACTTTTCACAGGGCATATCACTCTATCCCATCACTCACATCAATTACTATTAAATGAGTACATCAAGCTTTGAGTATCACTTATTAAGAACTTCTCTTATTATTATTACACAATATAATATATGGCACCTCATAAGGCCATACATCACAGAATAGGTGCAAATAGGTGATAAATACTCTTTGGTGGCCTGACCACCCTCGACAGCTATATAAAAGCTGCAGCTTGCATTGAAAATAGTTTTGTAAAAGAACATAAATTTGAAAGCAATCTAAGCTGTGAAGCTGCTTTAAAGAGTTATGCATATTAGAACCAAGTAATGCTTAAGCTATTCATGAACCTTTGACATAATAAACATTCCATAAAATAAAGTGACTAAAAATGACTGTGCTACAAGAAAGGTACAAAAGAACAATTACACACGCATTGAATCCAATTAATTTGGAATGCTTTTTTTTTGTCAGTATACTCCAGTGATTCCGGTCACCAGAAATACATTTCTGCTTACTCTAGAGTCTTCAAACACTTTCAGTTCTCTAACTCGAGCAAATTGTAACACCTTTAGGAAATTACTGGCATAAGAGCAGGAAAATAATTAATTGCTCGGGCTTATTATTGCACCTCATTGCTGTCATAACCATAGGAAATACGGTAAGTTAAAGAGGTCTGAATTGTATGTGTGTGCATTTCATAGCTCAATGGAATATGAGCAACTTTTAACTGTAACTTTTATTCCACATTAAGGGTCAGTGCACACTAGAAGGATGGTGTATAACTGTTATTTCTTCATCAGACTCATCAGAAAGTGGTAAATTGTTGTTACCTGATGAGCCTTAGTAGGTAGATTCGGTATGAAGCATGACATCTGAAACACTTCTACTTTGCTTCAGATTAATCTTTTAATATGATGGCCAGATAGTGCCATAATTTATCCCAATAGAATAAATATTTAGCGAAATGAGTTAGGACCCCCCCTGTCTTTTAGAGGACTAGAAAAGGTAATTTATCAATTTCTAACACATTTGGAGCTGCTCTTGGATAATTCACTCATCTCTATTGGAGGTATAGAGTGCATTACCTCATAAACTTTATAAGTAATAACAAAGAAACTGTATAACAAGAAAAAATGCTCCAGAATTGCAATATAACAGAATTATTTACTTAAACAGACATGTCAGGAAAGGAGACATGTGCAGTGTAGGATATGTTGCAGCTAAATACAAAAGTAGCCAAGTTCAACATGGCATTTACAAAGTTACATAGACGGTCCCTGAAAACTTTAACTACCTACTTACCAACAGAAATTTTGAATACTTTCCTCCTAGTTTATGGTACACCAACATGAAAGTGTAAAATGCACTGCTTAAATAATAAAACTAAAATCCAGTTCTAGGTATAGACTATCATTGAATTTTAAGTTATTAAGACAAAAGAGCAGGACTGTGCTACTCCAATGTGCTACCCCTGGTACTCATCCTCATCCTGATTATCCATGGGTAGTAAATTAGACATCTAATCATTAAAAAAAGCAAAAATTCCTAGTAATAATAATATTCATAATTCTATATTTATATAGCGCCTACAGATTACACAGCGCTGCACAAAGCATGACAAATTGGCCCCTGTCCCCAATGGGGCTCACAATCTAAACAACCTACCAGTATGTGTATGTGGAGTGTGGGAGGAAACCGGAGTACCCGGAGTAAACCCACGCAAGCACGGAGAGAACATACAAACTCTTTGCAGATGATGTCCTGGGTGGGACTAGAACCCAGGACTCCATTGCTGCAAGGCAGAAGTGCTACCCACTCACAACCGTGCTGCCCTAGTAATATTGTAAGTATTTTATAGTTTTCATAGGGGCATTTACAATATCTACAAACTGTTTGTTAATGTGAAACAGTTAGAATACACACCCTTGGATAAATATTGGCAATGTTTACGGAAAAAAATTCTCATACCTTTAATGATCCTATCTTAAAGATTGGTCTAAAAGGTTGATATCTTTCCACTACACTTGAAATTATCTGCTTTCTAATCTGTGTGTAGGGGATGATGGTTTGTGGTGTTGGACTTAAACCAATTGAAGATGGAGGACCTTTCCCATAGATTATTAAGATTTTTTATCATACACAACTTTTTATACCTTATTCATGACATATAAAGGTTTTTTTGTATTATGGATATATATAGCATGTTCTCCTCTAATGTGCATCCTTGACCTAATGTCCCTAACGTCAATCCGTGTCTGATGAAAGTCTTATATGGACTGAAATGTAGCACTGTTTGCATTCCAGACATTATATCCAATGAAGAACCATTATCTTGCCAAGTTGTTTATGATAGTATTACTGATTGGCATCGTACTTCCAGCACCCTTACAATTCCTAGTGGAGTGACATGTAAATCAAATTTAAGGTTTTTTTTTCCTAGCTGCAAAAACCGTTTTAACAGATGTTGGCTTTAATTAGATTAAAATATTTTTCTTTACATTTTAAAGTAGTAGAGATTTATGAAAATACTTAATAAAAACACTACAATAAGCAATCTTCCAACATAAGAGCCAGAACACCATTCTAGAACATTTAACAAGGGCTGGTTTATAGACAATATGCTTTGTGCTCTGGCACAAAAATGTCACTTTGCCATGTGGGACCAATTTTTCACATCACATTGGCAGACAATTCTCTTGAGTCATCTTCTAAAATAGCTTTTGTTAAGGTTTGCTAAACACTCAGTAAGGTAAAACAGCATCATAGAGCCACAGGTGAGAACTGCAGATTGTCAAGGAGTGGAATTACCTATAATGGGAAAAAGTGCAAATCTATTTATATGTAAACAATTTATGTCAATTTCAACATTTATTACATGGGATGTGAACAATTTAGCATAAAAGGTAAGGTAAAAAAATAAGTCCAATGGGTGAAGAAAAAAACAATATCACATACTATATACCAGTGGTGGCGAACCTATGGCACTGGTGCCAGAGGCGGCACTCCAAGCCCTCTCTGTGGGCACTCGGGCCACCACCCCAACAGGACCTTCTGCTGGCCCCACAATTTTCAGAGTATGGAGGAACACTGGAAAGAAGCTAAAATGATGCAAATTATCCATCTTGTCCTCAGGAGGCCAATATGATTGAACGTTGTTGAGGAACAGGGAGCAATAAGTTACTGCTTTAATTTTTGGTTGGCACCTTGCAATAAAAAAGGGGGTTTTGGGTTGCAGTTTGGGCACTCGGCCGCTTAAAGGTTCGCCATCACTGCTATATACAGTAATAAAAAGATTATTACACAAGTAGAAATTATTTACTTTGGATAAAAACCTTACCATTTTGAGACTTTTTCATTATTTTCAAAATTGCAATATAAATATCTAAACAGTTTAATAAGGTTTCCATTTTCCTGAATCTATATTTAAATTTGTATAGAAAATGAAATAAAATATTTATATGTATGCATTCGCTTAAAAAAATCTAATGTGTTGAATTCAACTTTGCATATTTTTATCGCAAAATGAACATTTACATATTTTCTTTAAAGTTAATAGAAAAACATTAAATTATTAAACTGTTAGATTTGAGTAACTACTGTAGTGCAATGTAGAAAACATTTGACTATTTATACAATAGGTAGAGTAGAGGTAAGAGTTTTGCTGGGACAATAGTACATGTGGAGGACACATGTTACACAAAAGGGATAGTGTGCACAGTGTTGCCCTTCAACCTATAACTTCTACTTAATGGGGCAGATTTACTTACCCGGCCCATTCGCGATCCAGCTGCGCGTTCTCTGCGGTGGATTCGAGTCTTCCGGCGATTCACTAAGGCAGTTCCTCCGACGTCCACCAGGTGTCGCTGCTGCGCTGAAGTCCGCCGAGGCCCACCGGAGTGCACGATGCTATACTTGGTGAAGGTAAGTGCGTGTCCCGCAACACTTTTTTTTTTTAATGCGACGGTTTCTCCGAATCCGTTGGGTTATCGTTCGACCACGGCCCCCGATTTCCATCGCGTGCATGCCGGTGCCGATGCGCCACAATCTGATCGCGTGCGCCAAAAACCCGGAGCAATACAGGGAAAATCGCCGCAAAACGGAAATATTCGGGTAACATGTCGGGAAAACGCAAATCGGCCCCTTAGTAAATGACCCCCAATGAGTTTGTAGCACAATCATTATACAAGGGTTTGTTATTTAACTTTATTTTTCTTCCTTTTTTTCTGTCGTTTTTGAGACTTTTTTTGGCGCATTGCAATTTTTATGACTTTTTGGGGACATTTTGAAATGTGCACTGCAGTCCCCCGTACATTTGTGTATCATCAGTAAGACACATTGGGGCAGATTTATCAAGCAGTCTGAAAGTCAGAATATTTCCAGTTGCCCATGGCAACCAATCACAGCTCCCCTTTAAAATATTCATGAGCACTGGTGAAATGAAAGCTGAGCTGTGATTGGTTGCCATGGGCAACTGGAAATATTCTGACTTTCAGAGTGTTTGATAAATCTGCCCCATTGATCTACTATTTCAGATGTTTTAAATGTTGCAAATAACACTTATCATTTCAAATCACTAACATTTGCAACATTTTTTGGCGCAAAAAACTCCAGACGAAACCATACTTAAGGAAAACTTAGAAAATGGAAAGAAGTGACTTGAAAAAATTTGTGTGACAAATTTGTTGTAAAAGAGATCTGAGAAAAAAAACAATTTAACACAAGAAAAAAATGAGGTTGATAAATGACCAAAGTAGGAAGTGGAAAAAAGATAGCAAAAACAAGCCAAAACAAACAAAGGATAGGATAAATGACCACCAATGAGTTGAGGGTGAAACACATAATGACAAAGAAAGACACGGAAAGAATGTACACCGATGTGGTCATCACAATATTTAAAAAATGCAGTTACTTGTTGTTGTATCTTTACAACAGCCATGCAAGGGAAGTTGCACATGTGTGGCAAAGGGAAACATTCCACATTTTCCACTTCCCTTCCGATAATCCCATCTCATCCATAGAAAGCAATAACAGCACCATGTCATTGACATTTGATTCCCTTAGGCCTTTGTACAGCTGCTCTATCTCTGTTTAGAGGAGGTTCCGATAAACAATTGCCATATATGTTATACCTGTGGTAGATCTGGATACCTGTTATGGTGGAGCCTTGCACTCCAACCAGTTTGGTACTAAAGATTATGAGATACAGAATTCAAGGGATCGTCACATTTTTCACTAGGATCCTTTGAATTAATTCCTTTATTTATATAGGGCACACAGATTCTGCAGCGCTGCACAGAACTTGCCAAATTGGTCCCTGTCCCCAATGGGACTAACAATCTAATCAATCTACCAGTATGTTTTGGAGTGTGGGAGGAAACCCACACAAACATGGAAAGAACATAAAAATTTTTTTGCAGATGTTGACTTGGATGGGACTAGAACCTAGGTCCCCAGCACTGCTTCTTGAAAGGAGGTTTGGAATAAACTGTTTAGTTCCTTAAATGGCAATTCTTAGATTTGAGAGACAATAAAATAAAAGGGATAAGACACAGAAGTCTCTGCCAGTGTCAGCCATGAGACAGAACCAGAACTGATGAGGTACAAGAAATGTTGAGTTCAAAAAGTATGGCAGACAGAATTTCTAGTGCTAGTTCAAACCCTGGACACGAACTGATGTTGACAAATCCAATCGGTTAGGCAATAAAACACAATGCATAAATTAATGCAGGCCAGAGGCAATATAAAGAGTGGGAAGCAGATACGGAGTCAGTAGGTCCTTACCAACATTAAGTAGGTCAGCAGCATAAATTACCATTTTGCTATCTTGACAGCCTGATACTAAGACAATGCTGTTTCCATAGAAGAATCACATACATGTAAATAGTTTGCTAAGAAGTACTGCTGAGGTGTGTAACACCAATAGTTACCAAAAGTCTTCTAAATAATTATACAAAATAACAATTACTTAATTAGAAGCCAGGGCTTAAAAAAATCAAGGATAGATTAGAAGAAACATGACTCGACGTTACTTTTCATCAGTGAGTTTAAATAAAGTTACTTTGTTTCAACAGGAAAACAACTTAGAAATTGACTTGTTTTAAGAGGATTAGCTTAGGCCTTTTTGACCTACAAAGCAGAACAGAAAATGGGATCATTTAAAAGTTTACTTAAACTTTGAGTTTTAGCTAACCTTTCTTTCGATAGGTTAGTTACTTCAGTTACTTCAGCCTAAGGCTGCCCTAGGTTTTAACTAGAACACAATGTGAGGCACCCACACAGCATCTAGGGAGAAGGTGTCCGATTGCAGGAGAATATGGAGTATCAACAGAGAGGTTATTTGTCTGAGGGAGAGAGGTTGTAGAGGGTCATGATATACAGCATTGGAAATAGAAGGGACTAGTCTACAAAAGTGGGGAAAGAGAGGTTTATATTACATTAGAGCAGAGCAGAAGAGATCATAGGGGCACATTTACTTACCTGTCCAGAGGAGTACACAGAAAGTGCATTGTCCAACGATCATGCACTCTGCCGCAATTCACTAAGATCGTGCGCCAGAGTTCCCCTTCTTCTTCCTGGTGTATGTAAGTGCATTGTCTTGCAACACAATTTGAAAGTTAAATCCTGTCTCAGTCGGAATCAGTCGGATCTTCCCACCCCCCATTTTTGTTGCATGAAAGCCAGAGCAGCAGTGCCACAATCCGATCACTTGCAACACAATCCCCAGTTAAATACCTGTCACAGCGACGCAAATCCCAAAAACGTCATAAAATCTGACTAAAGTACAGCCGCGGACCCTTAGTAAATAAGTCCCATAGTCTAAAAAGAATGGTAGATGCAAAAATAGTCTTTTAGGATGGGGTGTTACATTTGTGAGATACATGTGTCCCATATATTTTGACTTTACTCTTAATCGAAAGCTGAATATTATAGCAGTAAGAGCACCATGAGCACTATTTTACATGATACAAATATTCCAGAAGGGATCAGGAATAACAAACTGGTTAGAGGTGTCCAGTACTCAGGATTAGAAACATCAGTTTTTTCATGCCAGGCGTTTCACCTTGTCTCTCAAGTCTGTGTTATGCATATACAGTATGTGTGTATGTATATCTGTGTACTGCTGTGTATATGTCTGTATTTTGCATATATGTGTGTATATGTCTATCTTATACATATGTGTGTATATATGTATTATACGTATATATGTGTGTATGACTGTATCATATTCGTATATCTGTGATATACATATTTGTATTTGACTGTATTACACATATATGTTTATGACATACATGTATGTGTTGGTAATGTGGTTACGAACATGTGTTGCACAGGGGGGTCAATTTGCCTAGCAAGCCAACGTACCTGCCACTCTCAGGGGCATCCTAACAAATTTTTTTCCGTTTAAAAAAAAAAAGTAGGGCCACTGTTTAAAAAAAAAAGTGGACACTTGACATAAAAATAGGGGCCCCTTAAAAAAAAAAGGGGGGCATATCACAAAAAAGTGCTCTTGGCACTTGACGAAAAGAAGAGGGTGAATTCAGCAACAAAAAGGGTGCATTTATATAGTAAATTGTTTATCCCTTGGAACGTTCAGGAGTTCCCAGATAAAAGATTTACTTCTTATAAGTTACCATATTTTGATTATAATAAGAAGGGGCCCCAAAAGGAATTTTGCTCCGGGTCTGGAGAACTCAGGTTCCCAGGGGGGTAGCATTATTTATAGATTAAAATTTATAGATTAAAGAACATTGGTGTGTATCCCATTTCTATACAGGCGGTCCCCTACTTAAGAACACTCGACTTACATACGACCCCTAGTTACAAACGGACCTCTGGATATTGGTAATTTATTGTACTTTAGTCCTAGGCTACAATAATCAGCTATAACAGTTATCACCGGTGTCTGTAATGAGACATTAGTGTTAATATTGATTCTTATGACAACCCAACATTTTTAAAATCCAATTGTCACAGAGACCAAAAATGTTCTGGCTGGGATTACAATGATAAAATATACAGTTCCGACTTACATCCAAATTCAACTTAAGAACAAACCTACAGACCCTATCTTGTATGTAACCCGGGGACTGCCTGTATACAGCATATATTTCTGACCTGGATTGATCGAGACCTTAAGTAGTTTGTGATCCATATCTAGTATAGATGATGTTGTGGGTTAATGTAGGAAATAATAGGGCTATGGAGAATAACAATACATGAAGCAATCAAAATTGTTTTCAAAATATTTGTTTACCAAAGGCAGATTTTTATACTATGTTCTTAGCTGCCACTGGTTTTGGTTTGTGCATTCTGCCTCCAACCACAACTAATTATGCATCAAAAATCCAGACAAAAGCTGCACTTCAATAAAATATAAGCACAGACAATCTAATTGTTTCTCTAGTACACCTATGTCAGGGTGTAGGATGAAGGGAGCACAACTTTTAGACACACTTTTATTCTTTATTTATCTATCTAGTACTTTATGACAGATTTGTTTAAACCATAATAATAAAGGTGACATCTGCAGTTCTCCGCTTTCATTTACAAATTGAAATCTAGTTGTAAAATCTGGAATATCATTGGCTGTAGTAATGATCATGTCCACATGTTATATGTATGCTAGTATTTTGATTAGAGAGAAACTATCTTTAAAAAATTACTAGTATAACTTTTCGTCTTCCACACTTTTTCCTTTGCATTTTTTAATTTCTTTTTCCACTTCTTCTTTTTCACCACCACCTTGACTTTCTCCTCTTCTTATTTGGGCACTCCTTTTCCATTCCCTGCTTCCTAAGGATTTATAATTAAATAAAAAAGTAAAGTGGACTTATCTTGCTTTGGCTCCTATTACACAGGACCTTTTCCTGTCAATCAGAACAATCCACGTCACCAAGGTCTGTCACTGATTGGCTGCATTGCCCCTTCCCCCTCACAGCATAGAACTGTAGCAGTTCTTATGATAAAGGGGGAAAGAGGTAATAGAGAGTGAGTGAAGGCCGTGTCTTGTGAGTGGGTAAAGCTCCTATGTGTTGGAGGTTAGAGAATAGTTGTGTGTTGTGACTGGAGGGAGAAAAAAAGGGGGTAATTCTGTGTTAGTGGGGAAGAAGGGAGGGAGTGCCGTGTGTTATAAGTAGAGAATAGGTTTCATTAAAAGGATGTTTCTGAGACAGTAAGTGCCTACTCGCAGGAAGGGAACTTTTGTGTTGTAAAAATGCAACCAGAACCCCACCTCTAGAACCTGATTGGAGCTGGACAACTTCTGGGTATTAACCCCTCATGGTGCAACAACACAGCACAATCGTAGACACCATGCAGAGGTACCACAACTCCCAGCAGTCCAGAACACAACCCCTAAACAGCGCAAGGTCTTAGCAGCCGCTGCCCAGAGCATGCGCCAGAGACTGCTGGTAGCGGATGAGAGGTAGAGTCTGTGGGGAGACGCGCAGGAGGTCGGAGAACGCTGCTAGCACCACCAGAAGCATTGGAGGAAGGACCAGAAGTCTGAGCATTTTCCCCTGCAAACCTAACACAACAGTTGTTCTCGTGCTATTAGTGTACTGAATTCATGGTTCATTAATGCAAATCTCCCAAATTTTAGGACAGTGAAAGAGGGAGTGTGCGTAACCATGTCTTTTGCTCCTAGTGGAGCAATTTATAATGTTCCCTTTATTGGCCCCCTTATCATATAATACTCTCTTTAGTTATTATAACCCTTTTCTGGGCATTTAAATTTAATTAAATTCATTTGCCATATGTAAACATTTCTTCGATTGGATGCTATTAAAAATAATAGTCCTGTGTGAAGATAATCTCTCATAAATCTGATATGGAATCCAGTCACACTGATTGTTAGTCTTAGATAAGTGGTAGTTAATTTTGGCAAACAGATAAGTGTAACGTTTCGGTCAGACAATGACCTTCGTCAGACACAGTCTGTGTTAGATTCTATTAATTAGGGCTGCTATGCAGATGTTCAGCGCTTAGTAGGAATAGCGGAACCTCCGCTTTGTGGTCAGCGCGCCCAGACCACAAAGCGGAGGTTCCGCTATTCCTACTAAGCGCTGAACATCTGCATAGCAGACGTAATTAATAGAATCTAACACAGACTGTGTCTGACGAAGGTCATTGTTTGACCGAAACGTTACACTTATCTGTTTGCCAAAATAAACTACCACTTATCTAAGACTAACAATCAGTGTGACTGGATTCCATATCAGATGTATTAATGGGATTGGGCCCCTATCCAGAGCACCTGAACAAGCAAACTGGTGTGCAGTACGACTCCTTTACACTAAATCTCTCAGAAATGTCGCCATGTTGTCCCTTAGAAACGAGATAGCTTCCTCGGATACGACCACCACACATTTTGGCAGCGGTGGCCAGATACGTGCTATTAAGTCCTGCCTGACTCCTGAATTTAGTGTACATTACCACAGGACGGCTGTATGATATACAGTAACTCCCGGACATTTAATATTCAGAAACTGTTTGTTTCCTTGTGCAATCACTCCAGCAGAGGTGGCCGTATCCGAGGACATAGTCTTGTTTCTGAGGTACCATAATACTACATTTATGAGAAATTATCTTCACACAGGAACATTTTTTTAAATAACATCTAATTGAAGAAATGTTTATAAATGGCAGATTAATGAAACGAAATGTAAATTCCCAGACGAGAAGACCCCTTTAAATTATGAAACCTGACATTGCTAATGATAATTAAATATTCTTCAATTTAACTATAGAAGCAGCTCTACTGACAAAACATATCATTTGATCAAGAAAAGAAATAGCATTTTAACAACATAAACATTTATATTTTGTTTCCAGACTTTTTGCTAGTATCACTTATAATAAATATAATGTTGCTAATAATGATGCTACCAGTGATTTTTGTTATCTAACAATAGATGACTAAATATACAAGTGAACATAAGATCATGGCAGAATAAACTGATACCTGTCAGTTTCTGCCGAAATAATTGTCAGATGCTGAGGGATGGAGTCTAAATTTTATTCACCAGCCTCACGCTAATTTGATCAAGTACACTAAATCTTCAAAACCAACTAAAACTATATCATGACACCCCATCAAAATTCTGGACAAGCTAAAATTTACAACACAAAGACTAAGATATTACACAAAGACACATCAAGGACAGTCTATTAATTAGTGATAGCATGTGTGGAAAAGCTGCTTTTTTATTAGTGATATAGATATCAGGGTATTTCCAACCCAGAGGGGAAGGCACAAATATTTGTAAATGCATGTAACATTGTAAAACTTTTTTTGGTATTTTCTTTACTCTCCAGGTAAATATGTAAATCTTAAAATATTCCAATTTCAACATGGGGAGAGAAAAAGGACTGGACCGCACTTCCACACATCACACAATGATCTACTACCGCTAGGCTACATTATATAACGAACTAGAGGTTCTTAGTTACATTTTGATCAAATTGTATAAGTCCACCAACCACTTCACGGTGACCTCTTTATGGTGGGTCCCTACGCTATTATGTGCAGCATTACATGGCGTCCACCACTGCTGCAGTACAGCGCCGGCAGAGTCCAAGACCCGTTTGCCCCCCAGCACCCATACTGGCAGGCATAGCCCCCATGGCTCCAGGCCCCGGGCTCCCACCAGCACCGCACCACAGAAGCGGCGGACGCCATGCAATATTGCACCATGTGAACAGGAAAAAAGGCTCACCATGTGTGAACAGGTGTTGAATACTCACTATTCCATGTGGTCTCAGACACTAGCTGAGAGGAAGTAGGTGGCCCCTATATGCAGTCTTCTGCTAAATTAAAAACACCTGGGTCGGAAGGGGTGGAGTGCTGGTACCAGTGCTGGTTGCACTTGCATACTGACCACTAAAGAAGTCCTAATAAACTGACTCCTATAGTTCACTAGTCAGTTATGTCTATAGACCGCGACATGAAGAACAGAGCAGAGAATTATGTAAGATGAGGCAGTACCGGAAGGAGATGGGAGAGCAAGGACTTTATAAAGCAGAGCTGTGCACTTTTTTAAATGAAACAGTGTTTTTGGAGGAAAAAGTTATGTTGTAAGTGTGGATGAGGGTCTCTGTGATACACTGGTAATAGCTAGAGAAGGCATATTTAGACAGCATACCCTTCAGAGTTTTATCTGATGAGGAGGGTACCCGCAGCTTGTTGACCTTGGTGGTGGTCCAAATGTCATCCAATAACTAGTAAAAGGACTGCATCATATTCCACTGAGTGTTTTATTCACCACACTGCAACATTTTGACTACATAATAGTCTTTGTCAAGCTTCTGCTGTACTACAGTCCTTTTACTAGTTATTGAAAGACACTGGCAATAGTCATATATTGGGTTTATTTATCATTATGCCGGCTCCTTGTAACAGTTCTATGTCTGTTTTTTGAGCACTTCTGTAAGTGTTCTAATTTAACCCCTTAACGACCTGGCCTTTTTTTGTTTTTTCATTTCTATTTTTCACTCCCCACCTTCAAAAATCCATAACTTTTAAATTTTTACACGTAAAGAGCTTTGTGATGGCTTATGTACTGCGTAACAAATTGCTATTAATAGTTATGGTATTTATTCTTCCATACCATATACTGGGAAACGGAAAAAATATTCCAAATGCAGTGGAAAAGGTGAAAAAACGCATTTGCGACGTTTTCTTGTGGGCTTGGATTTTACAGCTTTCTTTGTCCGCCACTAATGACATATGTACTTTATTCTTTGGGCCGGTATGATCATGGGGATACCAAATATGTATAGGTTTTATAATGTTTTCATACATTTACAAAACTTAAAACCTCCTGTACAAAAATATTTTTTTTTATTTTGCCATCTTCTGGCGCCAATAACTTGCAGTCATGCTTTACTGGGACATTCTGTCAATCCATAAAAACAGCTAACCAATACATTTTGAATGTGTTTAGGCTATGACTAAGAATGCCTGCTGCTTTTGAATTGTATTGGTAGGCTGAGCTGTTATGTTTCCTGTTCCTATACTTGTTTTTACGGATTGATGGAATGTCCGAATAGAGCAGGACTGCAGGTTTTTATTCAACACTGAACACTTTGTCCTAGATCATTCCCTATTATTACACATTGACACAAGTAAAGTAGCAGTTAAGTTTTCTTGAAAAAACTAAGATAATGAATAAATGTTGGTTCTATATAAATATATTTATATAGGTTCACACATATGGATTATCTAGCCCCTTATCTCCTTAAGGACACAGCCAGTTTGTACATTGAGGTTAAGCCCTTTTTTTAATCTGACCAGTGTCTTTTTCTGTAGAAATAACTTTTCAACACTTTAATTTATCCCAGTGATTTTGAGATTGTTTTCTTGTGAAACATTGTAGTTTAAGTTAGTAGTATCATTTTTCTGATTGGTTGGGTTTTCGCATTTGGGTTGGGTTTGTCATGCCACAAAACATTCTTTTTCCAGAAACTTTTTGCCATTTGTCGTCTTTATATTTCCATATTCCTTTTTTGCATTTGCTTATTTTTTATGGAAGTTAAATCTTTAATATTTTTGGTAACAAAATCTCAGATTTCCAATAGTTTTGAAAACCCACTACCGTATATACTCGAGTTTAAGCCGACCCGAGTATAAGCCGAGACCCCTATTTTCACCACCAAAAACTGGGAAAAACTATTGACTCGAGTATAAGCCGAGGGTGGGAAATGCATTGGTCACAGACCCCCCCCCCCGGTATATAGCCAACCAGCCCCCTATAGTATACAGCCAGCCCAGCCTTCCCCCAGTAGTATACAGCCTGCCCCCAGTAGTATACAGTCTGCCCCCAGTAGTATACAGCCTGCCTCCAGTAGTATACAGCTTGCCCCCAGTAGTATACAGCTTGCCCCCAGTAGAATACAGCCTGCCCCCAGTAGTATACAGCTTGCCCCCAGTAGTATACAGCTTGCCCCCAGTAGTATACAGCCTTCCCCCAGTAGTATACAGCCTGCCCCCAGTAGTATACAGTCTGCCCCCAGTAGTATACAGCCTGCCTCCAGTAGTATACAGCTTGCCCCCAGTAGTATACAGCTTGCCCCCAGTAGAATACAGCCTGCCCCCAGTGGTATACAGCTTGCCCCCAGTAGTATACAGCCTTCCCCCAGTAGTATACAGTTTGCCCCCAGTAGTATACAGCCTTCCCCCAGTAGTATACAGTTTGCCCCCAGTAGTATACAGTTTGCCCCCAGTAGTATACAGCTTGCCCCCAGTAGTATACAGCTTGCCCCCAGGAGTATACAGCTTGCCCCCAGTAGTATACAGCCTTCCCCCAGTAGTATACAGTTTGCCCCCAGTAGTATACAGTTTGCCCCCAGTAGTATACAGCCTGCCCCCAGTGGTATACAGCCTGCCCCCAGTGGTATACAGCTTGCCCCCAGTGGTATACAGCTTGCCCCCAGTAGTATACAGCTTGCCCCCAGCATTAAAAAAAATAAACTTATATACTCAGCCTCCGGTGGCCCTGATGTGCAGCGCTGCTCCCCCGATGTCCGCGCCACTTGTCTTCAGGCTTCCGCGCTGCTTGTCTTCAGGCTTCCGCGCCCCTCTTCTTTCTTCTGCTGGGCGCCGCCATTGCTCTCTCCCGGCCGGCGCCTAGTATGACGCGCCACTGCTGACGACGTACAAGGTGCCGCTCAGGGGAAAGACATGGCGGCGTCCAGCAGAAGAAAGAAGACGGACGCGAAAGCCTGAAGACAAGCGGCGCGGACGTCTGAAGACAAACGTCGCGGACATCGGGGGAGCAGCGCTGCACATCGGGGCCACCGAAGGGTGAGTATATAAGTTTATTATTTTTTAAGTATTTTTTACTCTTTATAGCTGGATATTGACTCGTGTATAAGCCGAGGGGACGTTTTCAGCACATATTTTGTGCTGAAAAACTCGGCTTATACATGAGTATATACAGTATATTTTTGGTGACCAATTTAGTTTGGAAGTGCCCTATAAAGGCTTATAAACGCCCACAAGTAACATCATTTTAGAAACTTAACATCTCAAATGATTCAAATCCACATTTGAGAAGTCTGCTAACCCTTACATTCTTTCTCTGGAATCAAACAAACATGCATTGTACATTTCAATTTTTGTATAAGAATATTTTCATTTAGCTCTAAAATGTACACATTTAGAAGGTCTTAGAGGTAAAAAATACATGCCGAAATCTTTGTCCGCTTTCATGTGCAGTGCTACCTGCTCCACAGATGGCGTGCACTACTACCTTCTCCATGCACGGCATACACTACTACCTCCTCCCCTGATGGAATGGACTACTATCTCCTCCACACTACTACCTCCTCCACAGACGGCGTGCACTATTACCTCCTTCTCACGTTGCATCCTACTACTACTATCATAACACACAAGGGTAGAGGCAGATTGGGGAGAGAAATCGTGTTTTTGGGAATAGTTATGGGGACAGATTGCTACCACTCAGCTCTCCAACACCACCAAATGCAGAATGGCGACATTTGAGAGTGGGGGGATAGTATGATTTGCCCCCCCCCCCCCCACCCCTTGTTGTCATGGATCACTGTCATTGGCCAGTCTGTATTGAGTGGCCAATGGCAGCGATCGATATTGTAGGTCCAATCAAATCGGTCCTGTGATGCCATAGGGGGAATTCCCCTGTTAATCCCGGCTCCTCCCACCAATGCAACTCCCTGTCGCAAGACAGGATGACATCAAATGCATAAAGAAAGCGTCTATGTCCGATATATCAGACGCTGAGCACTAAGGTGTTAAAAAAACACCACCATTATTAATTGTGAGAGGCTTGATTTAAGGACAGCATCTCTCTCCTCCTTCCTAGCTTGGTTATTTTCATCCTTTAAATCTCTAAGAGGAGCCTGTGCCTGCGGCTGCCATGAATGAGCTTGAAAAGGAAGAAAGTATCAAAGATTGAATCATTCCAAGTTCTGTTATAAGATTTGCTGTTTAATGCCTTTTCTCCTTAGTCGAATGCCCATGCTTTGCAATGCAGGCTGATTATTTTCTGTTAAAGCCAGCAGGCACACAGCCACCTCATTACCCTTTTACTGATGAGAAGTAGCCTCTGAAAATCATTGCAATCTCTCTGTACGCTGTTAAACCTGCCTGATATGTTACAAGACTAGGGCCCAACCATTGAACAGTAAAGGTTCGCAAACATGTCTCTTCTTGTTCTTTTCTAATGTCTGCACTCGTGTTTCTGCCAATTATGGAGTTTGGAGAAGTAATCTAGCCCATCAGCCTGTGCCCTGATGTGCTTCCTGGATTAAGATGGCTGTTATTAGTCTTGCCATGCCTCACCTTTTTGTACAATTGGCACATGCCGTCACATTTCATTATGATCTGTTTGTGCTAATGAGGATTAATTACTACTGTGTATAAAATCTGCCAAAGGTATTTGCTCTGATATACTAAGTGGGCAGCTTGAAATGTGGTCACGCAAAATGCTAATTTATGTCTTATTTATCTAAAATTTGTCCAATTTTCTCTGACAGATGTGTCCCTAATAATTGTGAACATGGAGGCAAGTGCACCCAAACATGGGACACTATAACTTGCAACTGCGAAGGAACTGGATATACTGGGGCCACCTGTCATAACTGTGAGTATGCAAATATTCATAGAAAGATCTGTACAATCTGTAAGATCTGTAATTTATATATATATATGTAAAAAATATCAATCACCCAGGGGAAAAAATACTGGTTCACAAACCTCCAGACTCTCTGTCCTGAAAGTTATAGCTGTGCGTACAAACAACATACATGGTTTTTAGTTTACTTACAGAAGAAAATATTACATAAAACATTTAAACTAACTTTCCTTTATCTTGCATAAAGTTTTCCTAATAATACAGAGGACATATGCTTAGATATCTACATAGGTTATTCTTGTCACACAGAAGGAGAAACTGTTAAGCCTCAGGTTATATGTCTAATTTTTCCTGGCTGAATGTAATGCATCTCTGGGGTCTGCCTCTGCAGTTAGATGATGACTATATAGGAAAATGATAATATCAAGTTCATTGTCATCAGAACTTGTACTGTGGGAATACATACAGAATTGTTAGCCCAATTATCTACTACACATGTCCCTCATATTAAAATATATCCGACCAACATATACAGCTGTTTAAATAACCAAATTAAAAAGGAGGGTTGTTCAGGTTCGGGTAACCTCTCTGTGAGCTGGACCTACAATTGGTCACAAAAAAAAAATTCTATCAAATATTCTTTTTAAATTGATTGCTGTTCCCAATACACAGACCCACCAAAATAGCAGTTTCATGTGCAATATAAAAAATGAAATATTCCGTAATACCAAATCACATTGTGCCCAGGAGACAATAAGCATCCTAAATTTGAGCCTCATTATTGTTATATCTGCAAAATAGTTAAGGGAATTATTTCCAGAAACAAAAGAAGTCATAGATGAAGACCATCAGAAAAATACCAAGGCTGGGAAATGATGCTATAAGACAACTGGCTGCAGCAGCAACTTTCCTGCCCCCCCCCCCCTCTTATCCAGTGGATAGACCCTTCCCCTATTTATTTACTTGTTGTAAATGAAAGAGGTCCGTATTTTAAGTGTGTGTCATCTGTAGTTAGTTCAGCAAGTCTGTTAGTTGTAGATGTTTGAATAAAACCCTCTACACTGACAAACACTGGGAGCAAAGTCCTTCGATTTTACTGTTATCAAACCTATTTCTAATGTATGAGTACAAAATAAAGTATTAAACAATTTTATAAGCATACAGTTATAGTGTTCATTCAAGGTGAACCCTTTGAATTTCACACATTTTCCGATTGTTGGTTTTTTTAAGGCAAATATCTAGACCTCAGTTTTTTTAGCCACCTTTGTGTCTGTTATATGTTGATACATTTGCTGAAGTCAATGGTACAAAAATACTGTCCCTCCTTAATTTCAGTTATTTTATGCTATACTTGTAGGCAGTCAAGCCACCAAGGGCAGAGATGGACTGCAGCAGCCATGAGTACATGTATGTCATCGCTTTAGGAAAAGTTAACAATACCATCGCGTTCTGCTAGTTGCAAAGGCTGAAAGTGCAAACTTGTAAAGCAGTAGAACACCCATGATTCTGCAATGGCTATGACCAGTTATCTGTGGGTGTGAGAATTAGACAAACAGACAGGATGACAGGGAGAATAGAACCATCCCCCTTGCTTGGGTAGTTGTGGGGGTAGAGACAGACACAGCTGCTCCATCTTACCCTCAGAGAGAATTCAAGCTACTTCTTTATTTATAATGAAATCCTGGAGCTTCCCCTCACAGGCTAAGAACATATGACAGATGACATATCAGTATGCATGTTGCCATACAAGTCCTTTAATGATAAAGCTAGAATGATCAACTAATTATAAAGATAGCAAGTAAGGGGGAAGTGTCTTGCCTAAGAGTCCAGCTACATCTGTCATTCACACAGTTGTACAATGTCTATTCTTAGGCAAAGGTCATTGACCTAGCAGGGACACATGGCAATAACTGTGTTCCAAGACACTCATTACAATTATTAAAGGATATCTACCTGATTGTAGATGTTTATACTCACTTCCCCGTCCCATCCCAAATGGTAATAAGCTTCTTTTGTCACATCTTAAATTCCCGAGTTACGTAGAAATAGAGCTTTATAACATATTCAAATGAGCAGAATATGCCATGACCGCGAGAACAACAGAGGGAGATATGGTGACGTCACCGGCTCTCTTAGCATAGTGTCAGTGTGTCAATCGGCCGGGGGTTCGTGCATACATTAATTATCGACAGAGCCATGGCAGAGCCAGGCTTTTTTGCATATGTTATAAAGATCTATTTCTACGAAACATAGTAATTCTAAAATTTTATAAAAGCAACTTATTGCCATTCGGGATGCGACGGGCAGGTGAGTAAGCCCTCTATGAGGGCATACTCTTTATGAAGTAACCTGCGAACTACTACTACAAACTACTTTTAAACATTACCATACAATGATAACGATATGTCAGCATGAATTTTAGTGAATTAACAAGAAAACCACATATAAATAAATGGAATGATGAGACTGCCAGACTTTGTGTTAAGGCTTGGCTTTGGGTCAAATCCCAACAGATGAGAAATTGGCCTTCAACTGCAGTCAGCTTCTGGAAAACACCTTCATTAAAATCAGAAAAGCTAATCCTTGTATTCTTGTACATTTTCTCTTAGCTTTATTCTCAGACACCTAGTATAATACCAGGCTGCTGTAAAACTGCTGTACCTGTTCAATGGTATCAAAGAGGATTTATTATATCTTGTTCTGTCTCCCATCTAACAGTAGTATAAAGCTATTGGATTACAATAACACAGGTCATCGGGACACAAATGGCCCGAAGAATTTTGCCAGTATGATACAACATGGGTTTAGGAAGTAATCCGTCTCTTCTTGTATTGCTGTTTGAAGGAAGCTGAGATTAAAAATAAGATACTTAATTATAGGTTTACATTGACGTCTCTTGAAAATTGGCAGAGGAGTCTGTCTCAGTTTGATTGGCTTTAAGAATTAAAATTTGGGATCAACTTTTAGGTTGTAAAAAAATTACACCATATACTTTAAAGTTTCACTTCAGTGGCCGCTACAAAAGCATGTGTTGCACGATGAAATTCATGTGTTTCTTTATCCTTTGCAAACTATTTTGAGTGGATGCCTTTATAATAGAAGACAATACAGATTAGACAGTAGATGGAAAGCAGCTTTCACTCCACCCAACACCATTGTCAGTAAAGTGAATTTTCCTGTTTTTACTTATTTTCCAGTAATAGTTCTGTTTTGTCAATACTTTTGGAGGCTGTCAACTTACTTTTTTAACAGCATTTA
Source organism: Engystomops pustulosus (assembly GCF_040894005.1). Lineage (NCBI taxonomy): Eukaryota > Metazoa > Chordata > Amphibia > Anura > Leptodactylidae > Engystomops > Engystomops pustulosus. The sequence continues at coordinate 149,954,836 of NC_092415.1, forward strand.
GTGACATGCTTTAGAGCAGCCTCATAGCCATAGACAGCAATACACTAGAAGAACGTAATTAAAGGGAACCTGTCACCAGGGACCTAATTTACACTTAAGACAGGTTGCAGAAGTCCATGAAACCTGCATTGGACATATACCCTTCTACTTTCCATAAGCATTTGCATTACAATATAAGTGTTATAACTTACCTTGTACAACATGGGACTTATCTGTGCTGCTCACTCCTCAGCTCTTGTCCCCAACCTTTGTGCTCCTGTAGAGCTCCTTCTTCCTGCTCCTTTACAGAGGTCACAGTCCGGTGTAGTAGGAGAGGGAGGAGCTGTACAGCAGCATAAAGGTAGGGGCCCAGAGCTGGGCAGTCTGTAGCACAGACAAGACATGTTGTTATTGGAAATACATCCAAACCATCCCCTGGAACTAAACAGAGGATTCTGTCAGAGTGCGATGTAAGTTATTACACACAATTATAGTGCAAAGCAAATGCTTATAGAAGAAGAAAGAAAGGCATATTTGCACTGCAGGCATGATGGGCTTCTGCAACCTGTCTTTAGTGTAAATGTGGTACCTGGTGACAGGTTCCCTTTAAGGTCCAAGGTTACTTGTACATGAACATGTGGAATATTATGCCACAAACTTGTGGTCTGTTGTTTATGGCCCTTGTGTTCTCAGCATGTGAGTTATACTCACACACCTATGAGAATAGAAGAATAATGCCCAAGAACTGAAACTTGATACTAATAGGACCTGAACTATAATTTTAGCTCAGGCAATGAGTTGACAGTTCATGATTGTATATGTGAGCCCACTAAAATACAAGGGGGTATGTGTTATATGTAAAAACAATGGCTATCATGCTCAAAAACAACATTCACGTAAATTTAGCATAAAGTAGTGTTTTTAGACTTGACCATTACAGAGTGGATTCCTCAAAAATTCTAACTCTTATCCAAATGTAGAACTACTATATGACAAATGTGTCCACTCTTTATTTGAATTGAAATCTTTATTTGAATTTGGATAAGGTCTGCAATTTTTCACAAAACATCAAAACACTTTTGTGAAATGCTAGGAATATCATGGCCAGGCTGCAATTTGTAACACTGGAGATCAAAATGAGAGAAAAACACACAATTTTCTAAATCATTGTGTAGTCCTTTGTAAAAGTATTCTGAAATGTGTAAAAGAGGAATATTTTAAGCTTTTTTGTTAACTGTATATATTCCAAAATAATGGAATAAAAATGTAAATTAGATAAATGAGAAAATACACTGATCAGAATTAGAGATCACTTTAAATACCTGCAAAGATTGTAGAAAGCAATCCTTCAGTTTAAAATCCACCCATATAAATGAAGATCTAATGTGGGTGATCTAGGCTGATAATCCAGGTGTTTGAATTAAATGTCAATCAATTTTAAAGAGGAAGCCACAGCACTCGCAGGGATGAAATATAGTTGTGTATTCTTTATTTACCAAATTTCCTTAACGGGGTATTCCCACAAAGACAAGTTTCTTAAATAAATAAATAAACGGTCTCTATCAGTCCTGGTGTACACAATTTGATTGTCCCTGGATCCGGCTGTAAATCTTTTGACTATGGTCAGGCAGATTCCTTTAGCCTATTTTTGGGTAGGAGGCAGAGAGCAAATTACAGACAGAGGCACTTTCTGGTTCAGTAGCACCCCCCACTAGCATGAAGAGGACACAGCAGCAACAAGACAAGCTCTGAATCCAAGGGGAGTGGGTGACATAGCAGTGCTGACTGTGTGTTTAATTGATTAGGTGAGGCAGCAGAACTGAGTATGTTATTGTGTCTTATATCTGCCTCATCACTTTTTTTTATGTGTCAGATATTAGTAACATTTTCAAAAGCTAGATGAAATTGTATAAACTTTGTACCCTGATAATTTGTCAGCACATTGTTAGCACACAGCATCTCATAGCACAGAGGAATAATGAAATGTCTGCTCAGCTAGTGCCTGCCTACACTGCTGAATTTTACACTGACTGGGTGATGCTAAAAACAGCAATACAACTGACTAAAATTGTAAATTAAGGGGGTCAAATATGATCTTCATTGTATAAACATAACTAGGGGATTAAAATTTGAGAATGAGCAAATTCCTTTAATTATCTGACAACCCCTATTAAACTGGTAGCCTAACATTCCAGTTTGCACTGACTTTGCAAGAATGTTGTGCCATTCCAAAGTGACTGAAACTCTCTAGCAGTAGGTTGTCCAGATGAATATTGGCTATTGCAAGAGAAGTTGGTTGTTCCAAGTCTGTGATTTCTAGACTGTTGCATTGTTACAACAAATTTGAAATCATAAGAATAAGCAGTGGTTGCTGTAAAACCCTCTTCCCTGTAATACTCGCACGATGCAATCAATTTCCTAGTATAATGTAAAGCATAAATAAATACAATCAAAGCTCTATATGCTGTGAAATGGCTAAATAAATGAAAAGATATCACTGGGATAACAGGAGGGGGGGGGCTGGCTCCCCACGCGTTGCGCCACCTAGATCTGTGGCCCTGTGAAGAAGCCACAGGGCTAAGTGGCGCAACGTGTGGGGAGCCAGCCCACCCTCCTGTTATCCCAGTGATATCTTTTCATTTATTTAGCCATTTCACAGCATATAGAGCTTTGATTGTATTTATTTATGCTTTATATTATACTAGGAAATTGATTGCATCGTGCAGGCATTACAGGGGAGAGGGTTTTACAGCAACCACTGCTTATTCTTTGCACATATCTACGTGGCTGCTATTAAATGCTATTTAACTTGTCTGTAGTATGAATTTAAATAAAGATATTTGATATTTTTTCAAAAACTATATATTGAGTCGGTACCTTTAACATGTCACTCTGTTTGTTTGCACTGAAATGCTTGTTTTTGACATGTGGTACCAACATTGGCCATTAACTGGTTTCATGATCTCTGTAAGGAGTTTAGTTTCTTCCCAGACTATTTGTGGTGATATGTGGTCACTAGTATAGTCATACCTGTCTGCACTTAGAATATACTGTATATAATTTTACATAAGACTCAACAGACTATATTCTGCAAAATAGATATAATAAGAGGAAATCTGCACACATTTCTTCTTTGTAATTATTACTTATTGTTTCTTGATCTTTAAAACTTTTCCTATGTCACCGAAATTCAATTTAAAATAACAACAGCTGCCTTGACTTCATCTCATGAATTTTATGTGAACACGTAAAATGGAAAATGTAGACTGAAATGTTAACTGCACTAACCCGATATCCTCCTACAAGCTTTTTTCTTTCTGTTAAGTGCAGTAATCGTATAAAAGTGAGTGAATGCATGGACTTATTCTGATTTAATTCTATTTCTCAGCTACGCCAAAAGACAAATTTTTTTTAAATACATAATTTCTTACTTTACTTTTCCAATAGAACTAAATTATTATTTGGACATTACTGTATATGGTAAAAAAACCCTCTTATTTTCTTAAATTTCAAACATTCTAAATTCGAAAAGTCTATGAATGCAAAGGCCAAAATCGGTGTGTTCCACATTATAATGCTCGAAGACAAGTATGTCCATAGCAAACAATAACACTTTATAAAACTTCATTAATTTTCTATGAGACAATTAATTGTGTGTTTGTCCTGGACATGGTTAGTAAGAACAAAAAAAAATCTAAATAATGAGATGTGAGGGTTAGTAGCTGATTTGGGAGTGTACTTTGTGAAGGTTCTGACTCTTTTCTGACTACACTGTGATCAGCTTTTATTGGGAATATCCATGTTGTATCCACATTTCCTTGCCTCTTTCCAAGAATATCTGTCAGTCCAAAAAGTTTTTTGGTTATTTTAAGTTATGCTGCCTCCACAGTTTATAGGATAACTTTCTTAGCAGGTGGAGTCATCAATACTCCCACCAATCATTAAGATAAGTCCCCCCATATACATTCTATAATGGAAAGTCTACAAGGTGGCACCATTAATTATTACAGTATACAACTTTTTTGAAGTGGAATTTTACTGTGTGTGGGGAATCCTTTTATATTTTTTTTGGTAGAATAGAGATTATGCAATTAGATAAGAGCACATTATTATTTCATAGCCGTGACCAATAACATAAAGTCATTTCCCCCTGACATTGTGTTTTTAGGCATTTGGTGTTGGTAGAAGAAGTGGCTTTACAACAAATATCTTGTATTGTGGAAAAAATCACATACATTTAGAGATGAGCGAGTATACTCGTCCGAGCTTGATGCTCGTTCGAGTATTAAGGTACTCGAAACGGCTCGTTGCTCGGACGAGTATTTCCCCTGCTCGAGATCGAGCATTTAATTAAAAAAACACAGTGAAGAACAATGAAGAATAGAATAAAAACAGTGAACACAGGATCATTTAAGTGAAAAAGACAGTGAAGAACACAGTGAAGAATAGATTACAGATGTTCGGCACATCTGCTTACTTGTCGGAAGATACGCGCGGATCGGCAGCATGGAGACCTCAAGCGGCAGGGAGACATCAAGCAGCACGGGGAGCACGGGGGAGACATCGGGCAGCACGGGGGAGACATCGGGCAGCACGGGGGAGACATCAAGCAGCAGGGAGACATCGGGCAGCGCGGGGAGACATCGGGCAGCACGGGGAGACATCAAGCAGCAGGGAGAAATCAAGCAGCAGGGAGACATCGGCCAGCACGGGGGAGACATCGGGCAGCACGGGGGAGACATCGGGCAGCACGGGGAGACATCGGGCAGCACGGGGGAGACATAGGCAGCACGGGGGAGACATTGGCCAGCACGGGGGAGACATCGGGCAGCACGGGGGAGACATAGGCAGCACGGGGAGACATCGGGCAGCACGGGGGAGACATAGGCAGCACGGGGAGACATCGGGCAGCACGGGGGAGACATCGGGCAGCACGGGGAGACATCGGGCAGCACGGGGGAGACATAGGCAGCACGGGGGAGACATCGGCCAGCACGGGGGAGACATCGGGCAGCACGGGGAGACATCGGGCAGCACGGGGGAGACATAGGCAGCACGGGGAGACATCGGGCAGCACGGGGGAGACATAGGCAGCACGGGGGAGACATCGAGCAGCACGGGGGAGACATCGGGCAGCACGGGGGAGACATCGGGCAGCACGTGGGAGACATCGGGCAGCACGGGGGAGACATCGGGCAGCACGGGGGAGACATCGGCCAGCACGGGGGAGACATCGGCCAGCACGGGGGAGACATCGGGCAGCACGGGGCAGACATCGGGCAGCACGGGGGAGACATCGGGCAGCACGGGGGTGACATCGGGCAGCACGGGGGAGACTTCGGGCAGCACGGGGGAGACATCGGGCAGCACGGGGGAGACATCGGGCAGCACGGGGAGACATCGGGCAGCACGGGGAGACTTCAGTGGAAGAAGAGGAGCGATCCCGGGACAGCGTATCACCCCGACAAGTAAGCAGATGTGCCGAACATCTGTAATCTATTCTTCACTCTGTTTTTCACTGCGTTTTTCACTTAAATGATCCTGTGTTCACTGTGGTCACTGTGTTCACTGTTTTTATTCTATTCTTCACTGTTCTTCACATCTGATAACTTGTCGGGAGATAATATACGCGCGGAGCAGTGAAGAATAGACTGCAGATGTTTGCACACATCTGCTAACTTATCAGAAGACATTCTTTTTCAATTAAATAACACATTTTATTCCTGAACCATGGTCCCTTTGAAAAATGCTCGAGTCTCCCATTGACTTCAATGGGGCTCGTTATTCGAGACGAGCACTCGAGCATCTGGAAAAGTTCGTCTCGAATAACGAGCACCCGAGCATTTTAGTGCTCGCTCATCTCTACATACATTTGCTTTATGTATTGTAATGTATTTTTTCGACAATACTTTTATGGTATCATTTTTAGAATAAAGAACATATGTTTTTAAATCTCTGCTTTTATGTTTGCATTTAGGAATTAAAACTGTTTTCCATTTAGAAATTTTAAGAGTTTTTCTGGAATTTAGAAATTGTTGGTAACTTGAGGTGACTTGACTTAAGCACTTCATCCCCCTCAAAGTTTTTTTCATGTATTTTTATACTGGTTTGTACTGTGCATGTTATTCTGTGCATTGGGGTAATGATAAAAAAACAATGGCATAAACTAGGGTGAAACCCAAAGTAAGAACAGTTACCGTATTTTTCGGACTATAAGGCGCACCAGATTATAAGGCACACCATCAATAAATGCCTGCTAAAACGTCTAGGTTCCAGCAGGTGGCAGACCTGTGCACAGTTCAAGGCAGCTGTTGTCTGTAAGTACGGTTCATATATAAGGTGCACTGGACTATAAGGTGCACCTTTGATTTCTGAGAAAATCAAAGTATTTTTTGTGCGCCTTTTATTCCGAAAAATACGGTATCATGATTACCAAAAGCTTCGGCACTTGTACTATATGCACAACAAGCTGGGAACAAGGCTGCACCGAGTACAATTATTTTAATTATACGGCATTCAAAGTAGTGAACATTGGACAAATGTTAAATTGTACTTTATGAAAACTACTGGAAAATTCTTTGGCTGTACTATAGTTATATGTTTCATTTTTGACGTCTTTTACAAATTACATCTGCTTGGAAAATTTTCCTAGTGATATTATTCATGCGAAAGAAAGAAAACCTTTCCCTTAATTGAGGCTATGTCCGCACCTTTAGTAGACATTAAGGAAAATATTATACTAAATGGGCCCTGATGACTTTAATATTGTGATTTTCTTATATCCCACAGAACTGTAATTTCATTTTAATTACTTGGGGATGGAAATTTAAATATAATTTGGGCGTCTTGTCTTTTGTTCTTATTACCATCATTTTAGCGAAGCAATAATATAATTATAGGGGATATTTGAGACATTTGTAAAAACCAAATTAATGTCAGATCATTTTCCTTTTAGACTGCTTGTATTTCTATTACAAGATCTCACAATCAGAGTTTGAGTTCCTGGTCTAAAATATCACTGTTAGTAGAACTGCGTTTTACTACAAATAATGCACAGACATGCTTTATATAAACATTATATATGTATAACTATAACAGTGTCAGGTGTCTATAGTGTAATTGGCTTATGTACATGCCCTGATGCTAGGTGCAAGCTAATGCACTAATGATCATTGCTTGGAAAGGTATTCTGATCCATAGAAACGCATGGGTAGTATAAGACTGGCAGTGGTGGCCCTGGATTGATTGTTCCAATAAGGTACAAGAATGTTGTTCCCTAGTTTGGAGGAAAATAGGTGATGGTTTTCCTGTTTATTTTGTACATCCCACTTTGTACAGAAGATGCAATTAACAAAGTAGGTATCTCAGTGGTCATCAATGCTTATAAAAATTGCAAAGCATTTTCTTGTCTAAAATTTAACCCCTTAACAAACTGACCCTATATCGTTTTTGTGTTTCCATTTTTAATCCTTCCTTTCAAAAATCTGTAACTTGTACTATTAGTGATGAGCGGACCTATTAACCCCTTACCGAAGTGTGACATATATGTACATAACATGTTGGCTGCGTGTGTATGGAGAGAGCTCACAGGCTGAGCCCCCTCCGTACACAGTGCCTGTTTGATACATATTGGCGGTAAAGAGCCGGCGGTGTGTAGGCGCTGACATTTTGGCTTCAATCCTGGCTTTGTAGGACCCGAGGCTGTATAGCTTCTGATCATTTGTTGCAATGTGCCAGTAAATTCCCCATATATATAGGATAAATGAGACAACTTAGGGTTAAAGTAAACTCGGGCATCTGAAAAAAAAAAAGCTTAAATAATAAATAAAACATAAAACTTCAAAGCAAATTTAAGACAATAGCAGTTTCAGAAAAGCAAAAGAATGGGAATTGCGCAATACTGTTAAACTTCCAATAAAAGGTCTGATTAAGTCATGTATGAAATTGAAAAATCAGAGCAAATTTCTGAGATCCATAGATAACACAGTATATTAAAGATGCTATTTTCTTTTAGTTTTGATTAAACTTTTCCTTTACATGTGTCACCATTAGATAGCAGCATATCATTCATAAACAGTATAATGTCTTTTCTATGCAAGCTAACAATCCTGGGCATCAGGGGATCCCGAGAAAGTGCTTTACAATTTGTTTCTGGCACAGCAATTACAGCAGACAGCATTCAAAGTGAATAGGAAATGTCACTGTGATGTCACAAGAGCATTGGCCGGCAAAACGTAGTCCCACTGCATTATAGAATAGACTCAAAACATGTATATTTGCCTGAAAATGTGTTTGCATTTGGTATAATAAAAAACATCTCTACTAGATCCAATTTATCCTTAATTCTTGAGAGAATTCTATCATTTTGCTAAAGAGTTGCATACAATACTAAGCTCAGTTCCTATTGCAATGTGTACTTGTGTTGGGTAGAAAGTAGGATGAGAATGGGAAAGACCCAACACCATCATCCAGCACCACTGTTTTTTATGTTGTAATGACAAGAGAAATACAACAAAAACGCAGTGCGTAAGCCATCTATTTTGGTCTCAGAGCTGCATTTGTCCTCTTCGTTCAACTTCTCTGCTATGTTTGTATTGTCCAGTTTGTCTCTGTGTTTGCACTTTGGCACAGAAAGGGAATGTGACCAGTTGTCACGTACTGCTTAGGGTAGGCTGGGAAATTTGGTTGAGATAGCTTATAAGGGGATTAAGCTTAGGTTTCACTCCCCTTGTTGGTCCAATCAGTCCATTTAAGCCATTCCATCACTGTCTAAATGGCACCCGGTTTTCACCAGAGCCCGCCCCAAAGCAGTTTGGACTTGCTGTGGCGTGGTACCACCAGGTCGCTCCACAGGCGCTACTGTCTGCCGTGGTGGCCAAGGTGAAGTATAGAATTGTGAGACAGTACTGTGGTTGGGGACAGGAAGGAGGTCAACAAACAGTCGCAAGGCATAGGGATAAAGCTTTCTCTAAGGCTATGAGACACAAAGATCCGGCAGGGGACACAGGAAGGAGCTGGGAATTTATCAGGGCAGGCGGCTAGCCAGTGCCAATTATCAGCGCAGGGACTGTGGAGACTGTTGCTGGAGCCGAGGTAAGTAATTGACAGTGCAGGCAGGCTCCAGGGGCACAGGGAGGCACAAGGGTGCAGGAGCACCCACGCTTGTGACAATAACTTTTTTGTCTTATAATAGCAAGTTTTAGTTACATGGGCTGTGCTCAGTCTAAAAATTCAGATTCATATGCCTAGTTGCAGAAACTCATTGATAATGTCATATACAGTAGCATGTGACTAGTGTTAATAGTTGAAGAAGCAACATTGCCAAAGAGCACTGTCTAGGACATTCTATGCAGAATGATAGCCTGAGAGCATAATCATTGGGATAGGAAACCCAGAGACCCAGCAACCCAATATAAGGTACAAATAGTTCATGTCTTTTGGCAGTAAAATAAATAACAGGAATTTCACAGCACTCCTTGTGTAGTAGATGGTGCCAAACTAGTCCCAGCCCCGTTCATGCATAGATAATGGAAGATGGCAATCAATCAAATTTGAATAATAATTGCTTTTTATTTTTGTACAAATCCACAGAATAGCATGACGTTTCGGTCAAAATGACCTTCTTCAGATGCTGTGAATAATACAGACAGTATGATTACTAACTGTAAAAAGATTAGACTTGGTACAATGTGATCAGATATGTAAATACAGGAAATACAAAGGGTGTCAAAAAACATAGGAAAATAATCTTGTTCAAATGTGCAGAAAGGACTTCTTTTTCCTATTTTCCTATGCAATTATTATTCAAATTTGAGTGCCATCTATTTTGGCAGTAAAAGACTGAATAAAGACTTTTTTTAAAATAGACTTGTCTAACATAGTTCTAACAGTAGATTCTTGTATTACTCATGAGAAAAACATTTCTTCTTCTTTTTTCTGTTACAATATTGTTCAATAAGTTTCCCCAGGAATGTAAGAATAAATAAGAAACTGTGTGCAGCCCTGGTACATGTGTTAGATGTGTTCCTGCACAGTCACGTAGCTAGTCAGTGCTGACAGTCTTGGATTATATAAGGACTCACCCCTTCATTCATATATGTGTTCATTCATATGATTTATAATTCTCAAAAGAAACAATACAACGCAGAGTTATATGTAAATTCATTCTCTATAAATGTCCCCCATAGAATATCAGAAGCAATTGCTTATCATTTTTAACAGTGCTTCAACACTTTAGACCACAAACTTTCAGTGTTTTTATCATTATAAACTCCTTAACATACTATAAATTAACTGGACAACAAGAAGTGCATATAATTAAGATACCATAATGTACAATTACACCATAATGATCACATACGCTCAGATGTGCGATTGCGAATGGTGATTTACAGCCATGCTCCTTCTCCATCGGCCATATTTGGTGATAATACTGACTGTGGCCATTTCAAAGTCGAAAACAACAACAGCATCTACATGGCCATCTTCCCCATCGTCTAGAAGGAGCCGTTGGTTTGCTACAGCTTCCATCTTGATCAACCCATTAGGCCTTGCAAGAGGCAAGGTCTCATAATATGCCTGGTAATCCCAGTCACAGTGTTGTTATACATCTCAATGTGTATATGTAATATGTGTAATCAGTGATGATATGGATAAATCCCACTAAAACCAAAAATTACAGGAAATCAACCATTTGAAAAAACAACTAGAAATACTCACCTCCCCTCCTCTTGATGTTGATCCTGGAGATATCCTTTGCTGGTCTTGACAGGATGGGATCACCTAAAAAAGAAAATTTTAATTAGCAGCCCGGAGCATGGAGATAAGCCTCTTGTGTTATGTCACATCTCTATCCCATGCTCCCACCACTACTATATAGTAACTATTGGATTGTAACAAATTTAATGCACACATAATATTTTGTAATAATCCCATCTATTAAACATAATTATAAAGAAAAATGGATATAATCTTACTGTTAATGGGGTTTCTGGGTTGTTATGGTGCACAGACTGGCCGAAAGCTGTTGGTCAGAACAATTTCTGCATAATAGAATCAGTTCCCCTTACAGAATATTTTTAGATATTTGTTGGCAGAAAGAAGTAAGTAAAATATAATTTATTTTCTGAATACCATGATTTTGGTGTTAAACAAGTAATTTACAGATCTTCAAATTATGTCATAAGTAATTAAAAGTGAAGTAAAGCTCACAAGAGTTGATGTATTTCACAAACTAGGATAATAAGATAACAACCGCAGCGTTGAAGTGTGTTATATCCCAAAATAAATAAAGCTTGATTAAGTTTTTATTGGACCCTTTTAACCACTGGACATTTTGTGTTTTATATATGAAGTAAAGATTTAAATGGAAACATCCATGGGGGAGTAATGGGGAGAGGTAAAATTATAAGGCATCTCAAAAGCTGTGATTGACAGCTGCCTTTCAGGATCTTTTCCTTTTGAAAAACTGGGTGTGTCATTTTGAGATAAGTTTGTGTTCAAATGTGGATTGAGTGATGGATGGCTGAACCAGTCAGTTACTGGGGGTGTCGTCCAGGAACTCCTTCATATATCTTCCCAGTTCTGATTGCTAGTTAATTCAATATTCTGACACATGTTTTCCACCTCTCTTGCCTTTTGCTACTGCTTACTATTTCTTTCTATGAATTAGACCCTTGCTAGGTTATTTGACTATTCACTTGCTATTTACCATCTTGGATTTGAGCTGGTTTGCTCTGACCTTGCTTGTTTGTCTATTATCTGTCTGTCCTTCTGTGACTTAGCACCTTATCTGTGCACTCATTTACTGTAAGGATTGTCATCCAGAAGTCCCTGACCATTGGAATTGTGGGAATTGTTAGGTAGTCGACAGGGGTTATGGGTGAAGACCTGTGTCCCATTTTCTACCTGTGACACTTTATATATTTTGTATCTCCCTAATAGTCTTCACACTGGCCTGTATAGAAAATAACATATTTGAATATTTTCTCTATATACCCAATAGCAAAAGATGTATTATACAGAAGATAATGGAAGAATATTCTCATTCCAACTTACGAGTTAACAAAAGTTAATCAATAAACTATTTGCACCCCACAATGGTGCACCAAAGTAATTAAACATATCCTGCAAAGCCCTCAATTAGCTTTATCAGAAGAACAATAAAAAATAACATTTTGGGCAAGTACAGTTTTATGTCAGTGATGCAAAAAAAAAAACAATTAAAATGGCAATTAGGCTGAAGAAGTGCAGTCCTCAAGAGGTTAAGCAAACAATTCTTTTCATATTAAAATTTGTTTCTGGAACCATAGACCCCTTTACTGCTGGAGATAGATTTAGATTAAAAATGTATAAATGCCAATTAACGTAGAACTAAAAATAATACTCTCTGAGCTCTGTGTGCCTAGCTTGTCCATATGAAGCGTATCCAGCTGCTTACTTGGTATAATTCTTAATTCAATTATGCAGCTCTGCAGTCCATGCAACACTTTCCACATGATTCTGTGAGACACAACTCTGGGTATCACACTGAGTAAAAGGCAATTCTGCTGCTCTCCATGGCACCTTATAATAAGTAGACTTGAGTTTACAAAGAGCCCAAACTTATATTTATATTACATACATATGAAAAGCAAAACTTTCTATTCTTGTGCCGTATGAATCGCAAACTGTAAGTTCAGGATGAAATCCAACATTTGGAAAAAGACAACTCACAAAAGTCTGCCTCTGAAAATTCTACATTTTTAGCACTATGTTCTGCAGATGGTTCACATTAAAAAATGTTCCATAACCTTTTGGCCCTTTCTTTCAAAACAGAAATTAAAGTGTACTTATAGCTGTGGTATTAAAATGTTTCAGCTTCTTAGAAAAGTCGAGAGAGCTAGTCGAAGCAACCTCCAAGGTACCAGTCTACTATGGAACTCATTTCACAGCTCATCCATTATCTGAATGAGATGTGGAAATGATTTCCCTGTTCCCATAATCTGCCAGAACACAGCAGTCACTTCTGTGCAATGTAATTATAGAGGATTACAAAAAATTAAATAAGAGGTTGTTTTTTCCCACTAAATCAATGTAAAGTGTTGCAGAAATATAAAAATGCACATACGCGTGTATGGTAAACAGATCACTCAAACCAATTGAGAAATATTTCTCGAATTGTAATAAAACTGCTTGAAATAGCAGTTACCTAGACCTTATAAATGGATGCGTCATATAGTATTCAGTGCTATAGTAAATGGAGTATAATGCATCATAAAAACAGCCATACAACCCCTAGTTTTATCAAAGCTGTAATATGGTGCCCATAAGAATATATTAATATCCTATAGTTATTAGATGACAACGTTATTCTATTTACATCATAAGGCAATGTGCACAAGGCCACATACTTAAACAGGGTGAAAACAGGGGCCCACCACACCATGAACGTACAAAATGGAACACAATGGTATTAGCTCACAGCTAATAAATACAATTGTGTGCACTTAACCTAAGGCTACATCACACTATTGGCGTACGGCTGGATGAACGGAGAAATATGGAACATGTTCTACCTTTTTCTCACGTACGGCACAGTTCGCTGTGGCACTGCACTGCCACCGGGAGCCTATTTCCATCAATGTGGACGTAGATATGGCTGCACGCTTGCTGCTGACTATACATTCCCACAATGGCATTACGAATGGGTTCTAACTTAAATTTACTTATTATAAGACCATTTTACATAATCCATGTCATACTGTACGTATATATGTACTGTAGGTAACAGAGGCTGGACAAAGAATTTTTACTCCAAGCCTTGAAATAATCAAAGTTTCTCACATACCGACAAGAATTATTATTTTTCCCCTTATGCCACCTCCACGATGAGCGGGCATGGAGGTGCATAAAGGTGGCCATGCCCGGTGGTGGAGTTGGTTGGGGTGAGCCTTTCCTGCCTTGATCTTGCACACTGGCTATAACCTGCACCTATTTTGGCTAAGTGAAGACTCCTGTGATAAGTGTAGTTACCAGGAGTGAAAATATACAACATATCAGCCCCGCCATGGATTCTTCAGTAGTGGTTTGCCGTAAAGCTAGGTTTGTTTGAGGTGTGCACCCTATCTCTAGACGGAGGTCCGTTGTTGTCACAGTGTTGCTCCTTCCTTATAATTGGTGATTTTTGTCCTGGAAGTTCGTAGCACAGAAAGGGTCTGGTGTAAAATTGTCTGCCACAGTAGCTGCCTGCTGAATGCATGAGAGGGCGGAGTTTATACCATACACTGATGCATGATGCTTCCTTTAGTTACAATAGATACAAGGCAGAGAACAGAGGTATGTACAGTATGAATGCTCACTGGGGAGCCACTAGGGACAAGCAATTGCTTTTATATTTATGTAAAGGAAATCTATCACCAGGATCGAGGACTGTAAACCAAGCACACTGATATACTGATGTGTGCCCCCCGGGCAGGATCCACATTTCTTTTAGCTTCAAATGCCCGTGTTGTTTACAAAAAAAGGTTTTAAAAATGATGAAAATGAGCATGAGGGGCTCCAGGCTCCATAGCTGTTAATTAACCCTGGAGCCCCTCAGGCTAATTTGCATCTTTTTTAAAGCCTTATTTTTGTAAAATCAAGGTCATAAGAAGCTAAAAGAAGAGCAGTTCCACCCAGTGGGGACACACGCCTGCGAGTAAGTGAGCTTGGTTTACAAACCTTGATCCTGGTAGTATATTTTCTTGAAATCAGAAACCCAGAATGAATGTCACAAATACAGATATAGATAGTCACAGTTACATCTGTAGTTGATGCATGTTGACTGAGTCTATCACAATCAGCAATTACCGCTAACAGCATCATGCTTACCAAAGTGGTGGCAAGGTACATCGGAAACCCTTGCCTTTGACACACAGAAAGGTTGATCCATTCAAGGGAGGTGGAATTTCATTCTCCAATATAGTTTTTGTATTATTCCAGACTTACAAATATAAGCAACAAATTCTAATGTACTATCTGTACATTTGTCATTTGTAGTCAAAAGCAATGTCGTTTTTCCATAGAAGTCTTACATTATTTGAGTTCCTTCCATTCTCAGCAACTGATTAGATGTATACAATGGAATAAGAAATGAATGGGGTCAAGGGATGCAGAAGTTTTATTCAAACATAGAGAAAAAGATCAAAAACTGGTTTTAAGCTCTTGATCTGAAGCACTAATACTTTAAGGAGGGCATTGCCGATATACTGTACATGCAGATCCGGTTTCTTTAATAGCTCTGCAGGCAAGTCAAAATATTATGTGCGCTATCTCATTTTGTGCTAGGATTCTCAAAATGAATATTACTTTTCTCCCTTTCCTTTATAACCCTCTAAAGTAGTTTTCTCGACCCCTGGGCTAGTCTTCTGCACACCTATCAATTCTTTGAATCCCCATGTTTGCTTGCACTAAGTATCAGTCTGGTAGTTTAAATTAATACCATATTGTCTGTATACTTTAAACTCCGATATCTTCCTGCAGGGCATACATGATAATTGAAATCCTTTAAAAGTTCATTAGTTAGCAGCAGGAGTGGGTACAATGGATTTTCAGAAATACCGGTGTATATCTAGCAGGAAAGGAAAATGTCTGAATTAACTTCTTTCTTGAACTCCTGGATGATCGTCTGCAAACAAATAGGTCAAGGTTTCACAGTAGACTTATTGGAAGGCATATTTAGAAGCAATTGTAATATCATGTTGGAATGTTTGAAACTTTTAGATTGCTAATAGATTTTAAAATGTTTCTTTGATATTTTTCACTAAATAAAAAAATCAATTGTTAAAGTGGACACAGTAGAGGCAGCCACTGGCATAAACCACAGCCAGTAGCCAATTATTCTGCAATCATGGAGCAATTACAAACTGCTTAACTGCTTTTCCTTTCTAAACCCTATGTTAATACAATTTCAGAAGCAAATTAGAAATTACAATTTTCTTTTCCCTGAGACAGAGTCTCTTGTCCTTGGATCGTCACTGATATTAGAGTTCATTTTTATGTACTTAAAAAGAACCTGTTAACAGCTTTAAAGCCACTAAAGTACCAACATCCTTGAGTAGGCTATAAAATATCCCCATATTTTATGTTAAAACTTACCTCTATTTTTAAAAAATTGTCTACGAATTCCTATGGAAATTAGCTGAAAAGAGTCACTTTTGCCGGGCTGATATGCTGGACTTCAAGTGGCCCTATGCTTTCAGTGTTATTTTGAAGGTAAGAATACTGTCTGTCGAGTCACGTCTGAAATATAGGCAGTTAAAGATCCAATTCTGAACAGCCTGATTCTCTAATTCAGCAGCACACAAACCTTAGATCTGTAATATGACAAAACCATTGTTTTATATGCTATAGATCATAATATATTATTGGCTCCTACTAGAGATGAGCGAACATACTCGTCCGAGCTTGATGCTCGTTCGAGCATTAGCGTACTCGAAACTGCTCAGTGCTCGGACGAATACTTCGCCCGCTCGAGCAAATGGCAGCTCCTGCCGTTTTGCTTTTTGGTGGCCAGAAACAGAGCCAATCACAAGCCAAGAGACTCTGCACTCCACCCAGCATGACGTGGTACCCTTACACGTCGATAGCAGTGGTTGGCTGGCCTGATCAGGTGACCCTGGAATAGACTAGCCCCTGCCCACGCTGCTCGGATCATTCTGTGTCTGGATGCCGCTAGGGAGAGAGGAAAGTCAGGGAAAGCGTTAGGGTGTTCTATTAGAATAGTGTTAGGCAGGAGTGATTCAACAAGAACCCAACAGCCCTTCTTAGGGCTACAATAACGTTATACATTTTTTTTTTTTATTTGCAGCTAGTACCATATTGTGAGGAATTTGCAGGGGGACTTGCTACCGTTGTGTTTAGCTCTTAGTGACACACATATCCACCTCAAACACCAAAGTGGGACAATTTATTAGGGGTTTGATTTCAATTAGGCACAGTCTGCCAATTTCTTTTTATTTTACGTTTATTTTTTGATAACTCAGCGTCATCTCATCTGGCATAGCAGTGTGGTTTCATACTTGGCTAGAAAATAGCCATTGGAGAATCCAAACGGCTTACTTAGGCCTACAATAGCGTTATATATTTTATTTCTGGTTGATCTGCTGGTGGCTGGCCTTGCTGTAGTGCATCTACTACCATATTGTGAGGAATTTGCAGTGAGACTTGCGACCGTTGTGTTTAGCGCTTAGTGACGCACATATCCATCGCAAAGACCGAAGTGGGACAATTTATTAGGGGTTGGATTTCAATTAGGCACAGTTTGCCATTTACTTTTTATTTTACGTTTATTTTTTCATAACTCAGCGTCATCTCATCTGGCATAGCAGTGTGCTTTCATACTTGGCTAGAAAATAGCCATAGGAGAATCCAAACGGCTTACTTAGGCCTACAATAGCGTTATATATTTTATTTCTGGTTGATCTGCTGGTGGCTGGCCTTGCTGTAGTGCATCTACTACCATACTGTGAGGAATTTGCAGTGAGACTTGCGACCGTTGTGTTTAGCGCTTAGTGACGCACATATCCATCGCAAAGACCGAAGTGGGACAATTTATTAGGGGTTGGATTTCAATTAGGCACAGTCTGCCATTTACTTTTTATTTTACGTTTATTTTTTGATAACTCAGCGTCATCTCATCTGGCATAGCAGTGTGCTTTCATAGTTGGCTAGAAAATAGCCATAGGAGAATCCAAACGGCTTACTTAGGCCTACAATAGCGTTTTATATTTTATTTCTGGTTGATCTGCTGGTGGCTGGCCTTGCTGTAGTGCATCTACTACCATATTGTGAGGAATTTGCAGTGAGACTTGCGACCGTTGTGTTTAGCGCTTAGTGACGCACATATCCATCGCAAAGACCGAAGTGGGACAATTTATTAGGGGTTGGATTTCAATTAGGCACAGTCTGCCATTTACTTTTTATTTTACGTTTATTTTTTCATAACTCAGCGTCCTCTCATCTGGCATAGCAGTGTGCTTTTATACTTGGCTAGAAAATAGCCATAGCAATAGGATAGCATTGTTTGGTTTTAAAAACTAAAAAACACCAAAAAAAAACACAAAAAAAAAGTAAAAAAAAAATTAAAGTTATGACTTTCATTTTCAAAATGTTTAACCCGAGGGCTAGGGGTAGAGGACGAGGGCGGGGACGTGGGCGTCCAACTACTGCAGGGGTCAGAGGCCGTGGTCCTGGGCGGGGTGAGACACCACCTGCTGATGAGGGAGCAGGGGAACGCCGCAGAGCTACACTCCCTAGGTTCATGTCTGAAGTTACTGGGACTCGTGGTAGAGCACTGTTGAGGCCAGAACAGTGCGAACAGGTGATGTCGTGGATTGCCGACAATGCTTCGAGCAATTTGTCCACCAGTCAGTCTTCCAAGCAGTCCACCCATGTCACCGAAATCGGCACTCCTCCAGCTCCTGCACCTCAGCCTCCTCCCCCCCAGTCTGCCCCCTCCCAGGAAAATTTGGCATTTGAACCGGCATACTCTGAGGAACTGTTTTCTGGACCCTTCCCACAGTCACAAACCACTTGTCCGGTTGCTGCTGAGCAATTTTCCGATGCCCAGGTTTTCCACCAGTCGCAGTCTGTGGGTGATGATGACCTTCTTGACGTACTGGAAGAAGTGTGTAAAGAGGTGTCGGACGATGAGGAGACACGGTTGTCAGACAGTGGTGAAGTTGTTGTCAGGTCAGGAAGTCCGAGGGGGGAGCAGACTGAGGGATCGGAGGATGATGAGGTGACAGACCCAAGCTGGGTTGAGAGGCCGGGTGAACACAGTGCTTCTGAGACGGAGGAGAGTCCTCGACCAGAACAGGTTGGAAGAGGCAGTGGTGGGGCCAGACGGAGAGGCAGGGCCAGAGCTGGTGCATCAGCGCCAAATGTGTCACGTAGTGAAGCTCAAGTGGCGAGGGCTCCCGCGGCGAGGTCTAGATTTTCAGAAGTCTGGAGGTTCTTTTAGGAAACACCGGATGACCGACGGACTGTGGTGTGCAACCTTTGCCAAACCAGGATCAGCAGGGGTTCCACCACTACTAGCTTAACTACCACCAGTATGCGCAGGCATATGAATGCTAAACACCCCACTCAGTGGCACCAAGCCCGTTCACCTCCGGCCGTGCACACCACTGCTCCTTCCCCTGTGTCAGCTGATAGTCAGCCCCCTGCCCAGGACCCTGGCCCAAAAACCCCATTGTCGCCTCCACGATCCTCCACAGCATCCACCAGCGTTCAGCTCTCCATACCCCAGACGCTGGAGCGGAAAAGGAAATATAGTGCAACCCACCCGCACGCCCAAGCCCTCAATGTTCACATCTCCAGATTGCTTAGCCTGGAGATGCTGCCCTATAGGCTGGTAGAGACCGAGGCCTTTCGCAACCTCATGGCGGCGGCCGCCCCTCGGTATTCGGTCCCCAGCCGCCACTACTTTTCCCGATGTGCCGTCCCAGCCCTGCACCAGCACGTGTCAGACAACATCATCCGTGCCCTGACCAATGCCATTTCTGACAAGGTCCACCTGACCACGGACACGTGGACGAGTGCTGCCGGGCAGGGCCACTATATATCGCTGACGGCACATTGGGTTAACTTGGTGGAGGCTGGGACCGAGTCTGACCCTGCGGCTGGTCATATACTGCCGACGCCGAGGATTGCGGGGCCTACCTCGGTCCAGATCTTTCAGGCCTACTATGCCTCCTCCTCCTCCCACCCCTCCTCCACCTCCTCCTCCGAACTACCATCCGTGGGCATGACGCCATCAGTCGCTAGCTCTAGGCACAGCAGCACACCGCCCAAGAACTATAACAGGGCATCACGGCGCAGACTGATCTGTGGCTGGCACCGCTGAACCTGAAGCCAGGCATGGTTGTGTGTGACAACGGCCGTAACCTGGTGGCGGCTGTGCAACTCGGCAGACTGACACATGTGCCATGCCTGGCCCATGTGTTAAATCTGATAGTTCAGCGTTTCCTCAAGACATACCCCAATCTGTCTGATTTGCTCACCAAGGTGCGCCGCATCTGTGCGCATTTCAGGAAGTCCAGCACAGATGCTGCCACTCTCAGGGCAGGGCAGCGCCGCCTCCAACTGCCCGCTCACCGACTGTTGTGCGACGTGCCCACGAGGTGGAATTCAACATTAACCATGTTATCCAGAGTTTACCAGCAGCGCAGAGCGATTGTAGACTGCCAGATGTCAACTTCCACCAGAACTGGTAGTCAGGTCAGTCAGCTTCCTCAAGTCTACAATGAGGAGTGGACGTGGATGTCTGATATCTGTCAGGTGCTGAGTAACTTCGAGGAGTCAACACAGATGGTCAGTGGCGATGCCACCATCATCAGCCTCACCATCCCGCTGCTTGGCCTGTTGAAAAACTCTCTGATCAGCATGAAGTCGGAAGCTTTGCGCTCGTCACAAGAGACGGGGGAAGAAGATTCCCTTGTTGATAGCCAAAGCACCCTCAGGTCTGTTTCTCAGCGCATATCGGAGGAGGTGGAGGAGGATGAGGAGGAAGAGGAGGAGAATGTTGGCGAGACACAAGAGGGGACCATTGTTCAGTCCTTCACTGTTCAGCGTGTATAGGCAGAAGAAGAGGAGTTGGAGGAGTTGGAGGAGGAGGAAATGGACAGTCAGGCCAGATGAGGGGAGTTAATTCTTGCTCGTTGGGACTCTGGCGCATATGGCATATTTCATGCTAGGCTCCCTATCCCGTGACCCTCGCGTTCAAAGAGTTTATTCCAGCACCGATTACTGGGTATTCACTCTCCTGGACCCACGGTACAAGCAAAATCTTTCCACTCTCATCCCTGGAGAGGAAAGGAGTGTGAGAATGCATGAATACCAGCAGGCCCTGGTTCACAAGCTGAAACAGTATTTCCCTTCTGACAGCGCTAGCGGCAGAGTGCGTATTTCTGCGGGACAAGTAGCGAGGGAGAGTAGGCGAGCAGGCAGCTTGTCCAGCACTGGCAAGGGTACGCTTTACAAGGCTTTTGCCAGCTTTATGTCACCCCAGCAAGACACTGTCACCTGTCCCCAGTCTCGGCAGAGTAGGGCTGATCTTTACAGAAAGATGGTGAGGGAGTACGTAGCTGACCATACCATCGTCCTAAATGATCACACAGCTCCCTACAACTACTGGGTTTCAAAGCTGGACATGTGGCACGAACTGGCGCTGTACGCCTTGGAGGTTCTTGCCTGCCCTGCCGCTAGCGTGTTGTCCGAGCGGGTTTTCAGTGCAGCTGGTGGCATCATCACCGATAAGCGTACACGCCTGTCGACTGACAGCGCGGACAGGCTGACGCTTATTAAGATGAATAAAGCCTGGATTTCTCATAATTTCCAATCTCCACCAGGTGAAGGAAGCTCAACCTGAATAATTTATGCACTCCTCCTCCTCATTTTCCTCCTTCTCCTCCTCTTTGTACACTAAAGCAGAGGAAACTGGCTATTTTTTGACAGGGCCCACTGGCTCTAGCTATAGTACTCTATGCATTTAATTTTTCTGGAGGGCCACCTACCCGGTCCTCTGTTTTAAACAATTTTTGGGACTGCCACATACAGGCACTCAATCTATTTCATTTTTCTGGAGGGCCACCTACCTGCTCCTCTGGTTTGAAAACTTTTTTGGACTGCCACATACAGGCACTCAATCTATTTCATTTTTCTGGAGGGCCACCTACCTGCTCCTCTGGTTTTAAAACTTTTTTGGACTGCCACATACAGGCACTCAATCTATTTCATTTTTCTGGAGGGCCACCTACCTGCTCCTCTGGTTTGAAAACTTTTTTGGACTGCCACATACAGGCACTCAATCTATTTCATTTTTCTGGAGGGCCACCTACCTGCTCCTCTGGTTTGAAAACTTTTTTGGACTGCCACATACAGGCACTCAATCTATTTCATTTTTCTGGAGGGCCACCTACCTGCTCCTCTGGTTTGAAAACTTTTTTGGACTGCCACATACAGGCACTCAATCTATTTCATTTTTCTGGAGGGCCACCTACCTGCTCCTCTGGTTTGAAAACTTTTTTGGACTGCCACATACAGGCACTCAATCTATTCAATTTTTCTGGAGGGCCACCTACCTGCTCCTCTGGTTTGAAAACTTTTTTGGACTGCCACATACAGGCACTATCCAAATTAAATTGTCTCCATAGCAGCCTCCACATGTTGTCTCCATTGCTACCTCCAAAAGTCGTCCATATAGCTGCCTCCATACATCGTCCCCTTATCAAACGAGGTGTGTCAGGCAGAAATTTGGGTTGTTTTCATGGATTCCACATCAAAGTTGTTAACTTTGTCGCCACCCTGCTGTGTTATCCACAAAATATACTGGCAAACTTTTATGATTAACCGATATTATTTCAGCGCTTCTTACGCATCTGTTTACATTCCCCTCACCCGCCATATCCCAAACTTATAAGAACGCTACTACACTTGATCTTATACAAAAGGTTCTTAGAAGTGCTGTTTGGGGAGTAGCCTAGAGACAGGGGCTTGGATTGGCGAAAGCTCGCCTGGCAGCGGAGCGCCAGCTCCATCCCAAGATCCAACTAACATAGTTTTAACTGCAGCACCTTTAATCTACTACTAGTTCACTGCCTCCATACATGGTCCCCTTATCAAACGAGCTGTGTCAGGCAGAATTTTCAGGTGTTTTACCACATACATAGTGGAACTTGGCGCGTCTGTCGCCGCCATGCTGGAGACCTGCAGTTGCAATCATAGAAGCGCAATATGGATGCCCCATACTGTCGCTCTTAATCATGGAAGTCCTCTCCATGGCTGCCTCCAAATGTCATCCCCTTATCAAACGAGCTGTGTCAGGCTCATTTTTCGGGTGTTTCACCAGATACGTTATGGAACTTGGTCACTATGTCGTCACCATGCTGTGTTATCGACTAAATATACCGTCAACCTTTTGTTCACAGAGGAAATAATTTCAGCGCTTCTTGCTCACCTCCTTTGGTTCCTCTCTGCCACCCATTGGTTTGAAGCCTGAGTCCATTTAGGGTATGTCGCCATGCCACTCTCTAGCCTGCCGCTGCAGCCGCTGCCTCTGCATGCCGTCCCCTATAGTGTCAGGGTCAATTATTGGATGTTTTAGATGCTATCTAGCTTCATTCTGTCACTCTGTCATGGCCATGCTGTTGCCCATAATTTTGGCATAATGGTGCGATTAAGCAGCCTCAGAGGCATCCATGCATGCTGCCCCTGCTGTTTCCTGTCCATTTCCGTGGTGTTTCCATCCTTTTCTGAGGTTCCCAGGTGTTTGGCCAAGCTTCCCTGTGCAGAGCCTTGGTCCCCTTGAAAAATGCTCGAGTCTCCCATTGAGCACTCGAGCATCAGGAAAAGTTTGTCTCGAATAACGAGTACCCGAGCATTTTAGTGCTCGCTCATCTCTAGCTCCTACTAATACTGACTCATCTCATGCAAAAAACATTCAGTTCATTTGCGTATGAGTTTGGAGAGGATTTTTTAACACAAAAGAGTAAATACAAAAAATAATATTTTATATCCACCTGAGGTTTGCTGTTATATTAATGTTGTTAAAGCTGGTGACAGTTAAAGTAATGTGAGATACCAAGTCTAACTTAATCTTCCTTTAAAGTGAAACTATCAGCAGAAAATGACCAAATAAACATGTCCCAGTAGATTAACTCTTTTCAAATTATGTTTCTTTCATGGCCTACTGTAGTTGCATCATCCAGAAATTCAACTTTGCAGTTAGATGCAAATCGCTTTAAACTGGTATAAACTCATGGAGGCAGAGACTTTACAATTGAAGCCAAGTGCTTTCCCCATCCCAGAATGCCTCCTTCACTGTGATTTACATCCAGGGCTACACTTCTGGAGCTGAGGTTACAACAGCACAGGTCCATCAATTATTTTGAAAAGGGCATTCTCAGGCAGGGAGAGCTTGACTTCAGTGCTCCCCCCATGAATTTATAAAACCAAGCTAGATTTCCCTGAAAAGCAGATTCCACCACACTGGAACATGAATGAAACACGATGGGGCACATTTACTTACCCAGTCCCTGCGCGATCCCCGATCCAGAATGACCGATGAGGATGAACTCTGCCACAATTCACAAAGATCAGGCAACCGATATCCTGCATGTGTAGCTCCCCGCTCAGGTCCATTGGATTTCACCTTCTTCTTCCTGCTGCATGTAAGTGCATTGTCTTGTGACACAATTTAAATGTTAAATCCCATATTCCGTCTGAATCCGTCAGATCGTCCGACGGTCCGCGATACCCCCCCCCCCTGATTTGTGTCGCATGAAACCCAAAATCCGATCGTGTGCACCACAATACCCCTTTTAACTGTGGCGAAAATCGGTAATTGTCTGAATATCCGACGTATCCGAAGGGTGCAGTAAATGAGCCCCGATGTGTCAAATGTTAAGATGCTTGACAACATGTTGTATGGGTTATTACGTAGATCATTTACTATTACGTACTATCATTTACAGGTTCCCTATAAGTTTGCACCTGCACATTCAAGTAGTGCAATTATGATTTAAAAGGGAAGTGGCCCTGAAGCAGTCAGAAGTGGTGGAGCTGTTGACCAGACATTGACAAGGAATGTCATTTAGATTACATTTTAGCCCCATTAGTGCAGTCAGATGCATTATAAATTATTGTATGTTGTGACATGTATACGCCAGACAATATTTCATTCTGTTATACAAAGCAGCGCATTATTTCAGATAAGTGACCTTTTGACAGAGCAGTCAATGAAAAAAGAGATAAAAACTGTTTAGTCAGTTATGCCAAAACAAATATTTACACCTCTTTTTGTTGTACGGAGAACCCTGTTTTCAGAAACAACAGTATATTTAAAATAGATAAATTCACTAGGCATATAAATATACAAAATAAAACAAACTCCTGTATAGGAGGATTCCATGACGATAAAGACCATAAAGACCAAAACATGGTATACTTACCATGCAAATGCTATGAAGAGGGAGTGCATGGTGAAAATAAATAGTTGCAGTTTCCATTGCTGTAAGGATGTTAAATGTATAAATTCATATGCACTGATGGTGGTAGGTATGAACTGTGAAAGGGAGTTTTATGAGTGCTTATATGTCAAGCTGCTTGGTGTAATTACGTTAAAAATATAGGAGGGGGGGTTATCACAGTTTGCACACCAGTTTTCTGGTATACAAGCCCTGAAATAGTCACAATTCCTGGCTGTGCAACAGGTATTGTGACTATGGTGCAGGTTATAGCGCAATTCTATGCCAGGCAGGACATGGAGTAGATCTGCTATGTAACATGCCGGCCACCAGATGTGCGCTGGAGGTCTGGGTTTACATAATGCACTGGTTCACCATACATCATTGCGAATAAATACCCCCATGGTGTTCAGAATGAAGGCCACAGTTATGAAGCACCTGTACCATGCTTTTACAACATAGAAGTAGTCAGGAGAGGATGAGAGGACAAGAAGTAAAGTTTCTGTATCAAAAAAATCTAAAATGTCATTGGAGACCCATTCAAAATTCTATTATGATATTTTTATAGGCCCCTGTATACTGATCTACAGTGTGCAACATTATTCTACAATTCCCAAACTACTCAAATTTAATTTCTTGATAACATTGTTATTTCCAAAAACATTTTTTGCACAAATATTTATTTTATTATTTTTCACATGACACAAAAGTGACACATCTTAACTGCACTTTCCGTCAGGCAAACAGGTGTAGACTATAATCCCACCAGGAGACTATTGATAGCTGATATAATGCTGGCATTGGGACCTTGGCAATAAACTAGATTACTAAGTGTCAGAAAGCGTATTCACAAGTTTTTTTGCTTTTCTCCAGACACATGTAGAGAGCTCTGGGGAAATAAATGTTGTTCTTAGTTCATCAGTTTTTACAGTAATTAGATACGTAAGTGTTTCCAGGAGAAGTTTTAACTGTCACCCTGACAATTAGGGATCAGTAGGTTAGTTTGGTGAAGGCTGACAATTTTCTGCTTTACAGTCATCTGATAAAATGTATTGTCAAAAATGAATTGTTAACTACCTTCTTTGTGATAGAAGAAAAATACTTTTATGCTTCACTTTTATCATTTTATTTCCACGTTTCAAAACTTGAAGAAAACCTACCATGATGGTAGATTACTCCTGCCTGCCTCAGTCCTAATCTATAATTCAATATTCCTTAACTTGTTTTAAGATTTATTTTAGTAATTTATAAATGAACTGCAGAGGTTACTGGGGCATGTACTAGCCTGGCCGAACATGAAAAAGGCATATAGCCAGGAATTGTGACTTTTCCCCCCCTGCAAAACCCTCACATGAAGTGAGCATGAAGAGACATGATAGGACATAGTAAAATTCTACACCAGACAGGACCTGGTATAGAATTCAATTAAGCGCACAGCCTGAACCTCTTGGTATATCCAGCACATAATCCACTGGCAGAGAGAAATCATGACTACTGCACGATTTCATAAATCCCCCCACACAGTGTCTACATAAGAGAGAACAAGATTTTTGACTTTTTTATATGTCTTGTATTATGTAATTTTTTTGCAGTTTTCCCCAGTACCGGCCCAGGATTAGAAATACTTTATGGCAGAGAATAGAGACTTGGGGGGGGGGGGCTAAAGGCCACGCCCCCCAGTTCAGCAGATATATCAAGCGGCAAAGGCCTCTTGGTGCATCCGTCAGGGGGTCAAGACTATGCCAGCTCCAGTCCGGCATAACTTTGAAAAAAAAGGTTTTTAGAAAGTATGCAGGCACAGGGCATTCCGCCCTACTCTAACAACCCTCCTTCCCAATAGGAGCTTCTATGTTATGGACAACCTTAGTTAGCTTGAAGTGAAACTCATTTCATTTGGAGAGAAAGTAGCATGCAAGGAAGAAAAAAGTTTGGAATAGTAGAATTTTCACCTTGAAAGATATCTCACAAAGTTTCTTCTATTAATTTGTACTACCATTGTTTGCACAGTTGTTTGAAAAGCAGGTGACCATTTTTAAGAATTCATTTTGAGGCCAACAGCTCCCCACACAAAGTCAAGAAGCCATTTATTTCTTAGTCATACAGTAGATGCATCCACTTTTGACCTACCTCAATGGAAACCATACTTAAGCACTAGTGCAATATATGCTACAAATGACAAGTGTTCAAGTAGTACTTTAGTCAGTCACTTTTCAGGAGAATAAATCAGAGGAGATCCCTGAACTCCACTACATTCAGCATTCAACAAAAAGGATAAGGTTCACTAGGGACTGCTTGTAAAATTCTTTATATACATTAGCTTAGTGCTTTGCCAGAAATATTACATGTAAACAAATTCCTTAAAGTAGTATACTTAGGGGAGAATTCTTTACTCAATGTGTTGCCTTTAGATGTCAAATAACATAGAAAAAATGCAAATATTTTAAAAACAGAAAGTATCAAAGGAGGATCTTTGTGAAAATGCTTTGTATTTGATACACTTAATTGATTTCGATACACTGTATTAATAACACCTGTTTAGTCCTTACCTTTCCTATTAGGTTTCATATAGATTATAGTAGCAAAATAATTGTCTGATCTCAGATATCAACACTTTTTTGTTACAGCTATGTATGAGCTCTCCTGTGAAGTATACAGACACCTGGGCAATACATCAGACTTCTACTGGATTGATCCAGATGGCAGTGGACCACAAGGACCATTGAGAGTTTACTGCAATATGACAGGTAAAGAATTTTTCATTTTATTATTTTCCAGGTAACATATCTAGAGGTAAAAATCATCAGTTCGGAGACATTGATATTACCCACTTTATGACCAGACCTTAAAAAATACTTGGTTTAAGAGCCATAAATTCCATAAACATTTTTGCATCATTTTTTCTGACACAGAGGGATAGTTAAAAAAATGTTAAAGGACCTTTTTTTCATTTTTTGGTTTTTTGATGGGTTAAATTAAAAATGTAATAATTTAACTCAAAATGAGCATTATAAATTAATTTCCTAATATGTAACAGTCATTTTGCTATATAATTTGTATAGTCTGTGGCAAACATTGACGCTGTAGATTCAGGACCTGCACCTAATGACGTTTTTCATCAGTGGATGGTTGAGGATAAGTTAAGTAAATCACCTTATAGCTGACTCCTCTCCTTTCCATAGGAAGCTGAGTAGCCAAGTAACAAAACAGGTCAAAAATAGGTCCTGCTCTATCTTTTGCGGCATGGGCGCCCAATGCAGTGATACACACTGACCCAGATTTTTTCAAAAGAATGTGCAATTTGCCTCTCTGATGTGCAGGGTGCACCAGATTATTGAATATTGGGGAACGGTCTTCATTAATCTGGTGCCCCCTGCACTGCTCGGTAAGTGTGTATCAACTTTTTTTTGGTGCACCTTTAATGTAAGATGTGCAACACAATTCTGTCAAGTCACTGTAATAAATGTGGGGCATGGCCTGAATCAGCAACTAAATGCCCCTGTAGTTGCAGAAATGTTGTGGCTCGGCGCACATAGTGCAGCCACAACACAAAACTGGCACAGACATTTTATAAATACTTGTGCAAGCAGTTTGCACATTCTTTTCTGTGCAGTCAGATAGAAAATTGGCATAAAGATATTAATACATTTGGGCCAATGTTCTAACTGTACTATATCTGGTGTCCATCGACTACAATGGCGGCCATGATCTGGTCAGATTATTGAGACCAGATTACTGTACAGCACATAGAAGAGTGCATGCAGCCTTAATTATCCTACCATGTGATAGTTTGACATGCTACTTCTACTTGTTATCATCTCAATGAAGTTGCTAATTACCATAAGTGTGCATAAAGATTGCTACTCTTAATAAATATTTACCAATAATCTGAATAAGAGAGTAATAACCATAAGGGTGGTAACAAATTTTCATGTCTGCAGTAGTTGGAGATGTTTAAATGGCAAACCAGTTTAATGGTTATCATGTATCCCTAAATGGATGCTTCAAATTTATCAGGGGTCCAAACCAGAAACTCTAAGCGATTGTATGTATCTACCCTTAGAACCCGCCCAGGATGGTATGGAGTTTTCTACAGGAAATCCCACAGCTTCTACTCCCAAAGCAGACTCTTTTAAAAACAGAGGATGTTTAGATGGTGTTAAGACACTGATGTCAAGTTCCATCATGACAGTGGAAAGGCAGAGGTCAGAGCAGCTTGGTCATTGTAGGAGAAACACCAAGCACAGGAGTATAGAAGCTGTGACGACAAGAGTTAGTATGCAGTAAATATCTGAGGAGGTAATTGCAGGATCCATGTAGAGATGTTATAATGTAAAACCTAGGATTCTTGGAAAAATGGGGACATTGGCAGTTGTTTAAATAAGAAGTAAGTATGCTTACACTACTTCAGCACCAGATAACAGAATTGGCAGACCAAAGGATGCCACATCCTCTTAAGTAACAAATAACATCTCTATGGCAACTGAGCTGAGTTGGCAGTGCCAAAGACCATAAGCATGGTAACCCACTGTTACCACTGTTTCTTTTTTTTGGTGAACCTGCCCCAGCGCCCGGATTTCTAGAAAACCCTTTTAATCCCCTATAAATTAATTAATAATCTACATATCTCAATATGTGCCTTCAAATGTATAGTATTTGTTTCACTTTATTCTAGACTCTACTCTACACATTTTTGTGTCTGTGAATAGGAGAAAATACCTTTCAGTATAATTTGTAATGAAAAGTAAAGGAACAAAAACAAGTACCAATGTAATGTTCAGTTTTTTCTGAATTATTTCCTACTCTCCTACATTTAATTTTTCTCCAATCTGAGCAGTAAAGCATTTGGAGTTAAGTTCCTGGACACATTACTCTAATAGAAAGCTTTTTCCTGGCACCATGTAGGTCATCGTGTGCCAGCAAGATGTTCGGAGCAGAATAAGAAGGAGAAAATTAAGCCATTAGCCATGCATATACCGAATGCTTCAATGACTGTGACTGGGAATAATTCAGGATATTTTGTCCCTGACACATTTGATCTGACGTTGAGGAAGAGGACATTTTTTAGAACAAGGAAAGGTCATTTTGAATTAAATTGTAAAATGAAACATTAAAGAAAGAAATATTTACTTTATCTGCAGTCATGCATACAGAAAACGCCAAATTAGCTCTTTAACAGTCCATAGTTTTCCTGAAAGTAACATTGGCTGAAAAAGATTGTGGCACTTATTCTTACACAGATCACAGATCAAAATTAATGCATGCTAAAAAAAATAATGCAGAATTAAGACATTTTGCACTTGTACAAAGCGTTTCATCGGGTTCTCCAGAAGAAGAGCTTGGTACAGATGAGAAATGCATTGTTCCAGATAAATTTTTATTTACACCATTAATGTAATAGTTTATAGTGTACAAATCATCTGCATGGTAATGGTAGGATAACGTGGAAACAAAATGAAAAATCAATTGTCTAATAAAACTTGTACTTGTGTCATTACTTTTGCATTCAGATACCACATGGCTCATTATATATAATAGATTGTATTGCTAAATGACAAAGGCTTCACAGAGTGTTCCATGATTTTTTTTTATATACTTTAAATAACTTTCAGATCAGTGGGTATTGGGTTGGAGGAGGATGTAGTAGCTACACTTAGTATTGCATCTCGGCCCTCGAGAGTGGGAACTAGCTGCAAACAGACTATGTCATGATGAATGCATATGACTAGAGATGAGCGAACATGCTCGTCCGAGCTTGATGCTCGGTCGAGCATTAGGGTACTCGAAACTGCTCGTTACTCGGACGAATACTTCGCCCGCTCGAGAAAATGGCAGCTCCCGCCGTTTTGCTTTTTGGCGGCCAGAAACAGAGCCAATCACAAGCCAGGAGACTCTGCACTCCACCCAGCATGACGTGGTACCCTTACACGTCGATAGCAGTGGTTGGCTGGCCAGATCAGGTGACCCTGGGATAGACTAGCCGCTGGCCGCGCTGCTCGGATCATTCTGTCTCTGGATGCCGCTAGGGAGAGAGCTGCTGCTGGTCAGGGAAAGCGTTAGGGTGTTCTATTAGCTTACTGTTAGGCAGGAGTGATTCTCAAAGAACCCAACAGCCCTTCTTAGGGCTACAATAACGTTCTACTTTTTTTATTTTAATTTGCATCTTTTACCATTTTGTGAGGAATTAGCAGGGGGACTTGCTACCGTTGTGTTTAGCTCTTAGTGGCACACATATCCATAGCAAAGACCGAAGTGGGAAATTTCAGTAGGGGTTGGATTTCTATTAGGCAATAACTCAGTGTCATCTCATCTGGCATAGTAGTGTGCTTCCTTTGATACTTGGCTAGAAAATAGCCATAGGAGAATACAAACAGCTTCTTGAAGCCTACAGTAGCGTTCTATATATTTGATTTCTGGTTGATCTGCTGGTGGCTTTAGTTTCTGCAGTGCATGTACTTGCCAATTCTGAGCAATTTGTAGTGAGACTTGCGACCGCTGTGTTCTGCGCTTAGTGGCGCACATATCCATAGCAAAGGCTGAAGTGGGAAAATTCAGTAGGGGTTGGATTTCTATTAGGCACTAACTCAGTGTCATCTCATCTGGCATAGTAGTGTGCTTCCTTTGATACTTGGCTAGAAAATAGCCATAGGAGAATACAAACAGCTTCTTGAAGCCTACAGTAGCGTTCTATATATTTGATTTCTGGTTGATCTGCTGGTGGCTTTAGTTTCTGCAGTGCATGTACTTGCCAATTCTGAGCAATTTGTAGTGAGACTTGCGACCGCTGTGTTCTGCGCTTAGTGGCGCACATATCCATAGCAAAGGCTGAAGTGGGAAAATTCAGTAGGGGTTGGATTTCTATTAGGCACTAACTCAGTGTCATCTCATCTGGCATAGTAGTGTGCTTCCTTTGATACTTGGCTAGAAAATAGCCATAGGAGAATACAAACAGCTTCTTGAAGCCTACAGTAGCGTTCTATATATTTGATTTCTGGTTGATCTGCTGGTGGCTTTAGTTTCTGCAGTGCATGTACTTGCCAATTCTGAGCAATTTGTAGTGAGACTTGCGACCGCTGTGTTCTGCGCTTAGTGGCGCACATATCCATAGCAAAGGCTGAAGTGGCAAAATTCAGTAGGGGTTGGATTTCTATTAGGCACTAACTCAGTGTCATCTCATCTGGCATAGTAGTGTGCTTCCTTTGATACTTGGCTAGAAAATAGCCATAGGAGAATACAAACAGCTTCTTGAAGCCTACAGTAGCGTTCTATATATTTGATTTCTGGTTGATCTGCTGGTGGCTTTAGTTTCTGCAGTGCATGTACTTGCCAATTCTGAGCAATTTGTAGTGAGACTTGCGACCGCTGTGTTCTGCGCTTAGTGGCGCACATATCCATAGCAAAGGCTGAAGTGGCAAAATTCAGTAGGGGTTGGATTTCTATTAGGCAATAACTCAGTGTCATCTCATCTGGCATAGTAGTGTGCTTCCTTTGATACTTGGCTAGAAAATAGCCATAGCAATAGGATAGGATTGTTTGGTTCTAAAAACTCAAAAAAAAAAAAAAAACACAAAAAAAAACAAAAAACACAAAAAAACACAAAAAAAACAAAAAAAAGTAAAAAAAAAAAAAAAGTTATAACTCTCATTTTAAAAATGTTTAACCCCAGGGCTAGGGGTAGAGGACGAGGGCGGGGACGTGGGCGTCCAACTACTGCAGGGGTCAGAGGCCGTGGTCCTGGGCGGGGTGAGACACCACCTGCTGATGAGGGAGCAGGGGAACGCCGCAGAGCTACACTCCCTAGGTTCATGTCTGAAGTTACTGGGACTCGTGGTAGAGCACTGTTGAGGCCAGAACAGTGCGAACAGGTGATGTCGTGGATTGCTGACAATGCTTCGAGCAATTTGTCCACCACCAGTCAGTCTTCCACGCAGTCCACCCATGTCACCGAAATCCCCACTCCTCCAGCTCCTGCACCTCAGCCTCCTCCCCCCCAGTCTGCCCCCTCCCAGGAAAATTTGCCATTTGAACCGGCATACTCTGAGGAACTGTTTTCTGGACCCTTCCCACAGTCACAAACCACTTGTCCGGTTGCTGCTGAGCAATTTTCCGA
This sequence comes from Engystomops pustulosus, assembly GCF_040894005.1. Lineage (NCBI taxonomy): Eukaryota > Metazoa > Chordata > Amphibia > Anura > Leptodactylidae > Engystomops > Engystomops pustulosus. Next base: position 149,987,908 of record NC_092415.1, read on the forward strand.
TGCCCAGGTTTTCCACCAGTCACAGTCTGTGGGTGATGATGACCTTCTTGACGTAGTGGAAGTGTGTAAAGAGGTGTCCGACGATGAGGAGACACGGTTGTCAGACAGTGGGGAAGTTGTTGTCAGGGCAGGAAGTCCGAGGGGGGAGCAGACTGAGGGATCGGAGGATGATGAGGTGACAGACCCAAGCTGGGTTGAGAGGCCGGGTGAACACAGTGCTTCTGAGACGGAGGAGAGTCCTCGACCTGAACAGGTTGGAAGAGGCAGTGGTGGGGCCAGACGGAGAGGCAGGGCCAGAGCTGGTGCATCAGCGCCACTGTCAACTAGTGAAGCTCCCGTGGTGAGGGCTCTTGCGGCGAGGGCTAGATCTTCAGAAGTGTGGAGGTTCTTTAAGGAAACACCGGATGACCGACGGACTGTGGTGTGCAACATTTGCCAAACCAGGCTCAGCAGGGGTTCCACCACTACTAGCTTAACTACCACCAGTATGCGCAGGCATATGAATGCTAAGCACCCCACTCAGTGGCAACAAGCCCGTTCACCTCCGGCCGTGCACACCACTGCTCCTTCCCCTGTGTCAGCTGCTAGTCAGCCCCCTGCCCAGGACCCTGGCCCAAAAACCCCATCGTCGCCTCCACGATCCTCCACAGCATCCACCAGCGTTCAGCTCTCCATACCCCAGACGCTGGAGCGGAAACGCAAATATAGTGCAACCCACCCGCACGCCCAAGCCCTTAATGTGCACATCTCCAGATTGCTTAGCCTGGAGATGCTGCCCTATAGGCTAGTAGAGACCGAGGCCTTTCGCAACCTCATGGCGGCGGCCGCCCCTCGGTATTCGGTCCCCAGCCGCCACTACTTTTCCCGATGTGCCGTCCCAGCCCTGCACCAGCACGTGTCAGACAACATCATCCGTGCCCTGACCAACGCCGTTTCTGACAAGGTCCACCTGACCACGGACACGTGGACGAGTGCTGCCGGGCAGGGCCACTATATATCGCTGACGGCACATTGGGTTAACTTGGTGGAGGCTGGGACCGAGACTGACCCTGGGGCTGCTCATATACTGCCGACGCCGAGGATTGCGGGGCCTACCTCGGTCCAGGTGTTTCAGGCCTACTATGCCTCCTCCTCCTCCCACCCCTCCTCCACCTCCTCCTCCGAACTACCATCCGTGGGCACGGCGCCATCAGTCGGTAGCTCTAGGCACAGCAGCAGTGCCGTCGCTAAGCGACAGCAGGCGGTGCTCAAACTGCTGAGCCTAGGCGACAAAAGGCACACCGCCCAAGAGCTATTACAGGGCATCACGGCGCAGACTGATCTGTGGCTGGCACCGCTGAACCTCAAGCCGGGAATGGTTGTGTGTGACAACGGCCGTAACCTGGTGGCGGCTCTGCAACTCGGCAGACTGACACATGTGCCATGCCTGGCCCATGTGTTAAATCTGATAGTGCAGCGTTTCCTCAAGACATACCCCAATCTGTCTGATTTGCTCACGAAGGTGCGCCGCATCTGTGCGCATTTCAGGAAGTCCAGCCCAGATGCTGCCACTCTCAGGGCAGCGCAGCGCCGCCTCCAACTGCCCGCTCACCGACTGTTGTGCGACGTGCCCACGAGGTGGAATTCAACACTGACCATGTTATCCAGAGTTTACCAGCAGCGCAGAGCGATTGTAGACTGCCAGATGTCAACTTCCACCAGAACTGGTAGTCAGGTCAGTCAGCTTCCTCAAGTCTACAATGAGGAGTGGACGTGGATGTCTGATATCTGTCAGGTGCTGAGTAACTTTGAGGAGTCAACACAGATGGTCAGTGGCGATGCCGCCATCATCAGCCTCACCATCCCGCTGCTTGGCCTGTTGAAAAACTCTCTGGTCAGCATGAAGTCGGAAGCTTTGCGCTCGTCACAAGAGACGGGGGAAGAATATTCCCTTGTTGATAGCCAAAGCACCCTGAGGTCTGTTTCTCAGCGCATATCGGAGGAGGTGGAGGTGGAGGAGGATGAGGAGGAAGAGGAGGAGAATGTTGGCGAGACACAAGAGGGGACCATTGTTGAGTCCTTCACTGTTCAGCGTGTATGGGCAGAAGAAGAGGAGTTGGAGGAGGAGGAAATGGACAGTCAGGCCAGTGAGGGGAGTGAATTCTTACGCGTTGGTACTCTGGCGCATATGGCAGATTTCATGCTAGGCTGCCTATCCCGTGACCCTCGCGTTCAAAGAATTTATTCCAGCACCGATTACTGGGTGTTCACTCTCCTGGACCCACGGTACAAGCAAAATCTTGCCACTCTCATCCCTGCAGAGGAAAGGAGTGTGAGAATGCATGAATACCAGCAGGCCCTGGTGCACAAGCTGAAACAGTATTTCCCTTCTGACAGCGCTAGCGGCAGAGTGCGTAGTTCTGCGGGACAAGTAGCGAGGGAGAGTAGGCGAGCAGGCAGCTTGTCCAGCACTGGCAAGGGTACGCTTTACAAGGCTTTTGCCAGCTTTATGTCACCCCAGCAAGACACTGTCACCTGTCCCCAGTCTCGGCAGAGTAGGGCTGATCTTTACAGAAAGATGGTGAGGGAGTACGTAGCTGACCATACCATCGTCCTAAATGATCACACAGCTCCCTACAACTACTGGGTTTCAAAGCTGGACATGTGGCACGAACTGGCGCTGTACGCCTTGGAGGTTCTTGCCTGCCCTGCCGCTAGCGTCTTGTCCGAGCGGGTTTTCAGTGCAGCTGGTGGCATCATCACCGATAAGCGTACACGCCTGTCGACTGACAGCGCTGACAGGCTGACGCTTATTAAAATGAATAAAGGCTGGATTTCTCAGAATTTCCAATCTCCACCAGGTGAAGGAAGCTCAACCTGAATAATTGATCCACTCCTCCTCCTCCTCCTCATTTTCCTCCTTCTCCTCCTCTTTGTACAGTAAAGCAGAGGAAAATGGCTATTTTTTGACAGGGCCCACTGGCTCTTGCTATACTTCATGCATTTAATTTTTCTGGAGGGCCACCTACCCGGTCCTCTGTTTGAAACAATTTTTGTGAGTGCCACATACAGGCACTCAATCTATTCCATTTTTCTGGAGGGCCACCTACCCGGTCCTCTGGTTTGAACAATTTTTGGGACTGCCACATACAGGCACTCAATCTATTCCATTTTACTGGAGGGCCACCTACCTGCTCCTCTGGTTTGAAGAATTTTTGGGACTGCCACATACAGGCACTCAATCTATTCCATTTTACTGCAGGGCCACCTACCTGCTCCTCTGGTTTGAAACATTTTTGGGACTGCCACATACAGGCACTCAATCTATTCCATTTTACTGGAGGGCCACCTACCTGCTCCTCTGGTTTGAAGAATTTTTGGGACTGCCACATACAGGCACTCAATCTATTCCATTTTACTGGAGGGCCACCTACCTGCTCCTCTGGTTTGAAGAATTTTTGGGACTGCCACATACAGGCACTCAATCTATTCCATTTTACTGGAGGGCCACCTACCTGCTCCTCTGGTTTGAAGAATTTTTGGGACTGCCACATACAGGCACTCAATCTATTCCATTTTACTGGAGGGCCACCTACCTGCTCCTCTGGTTTGAAAAATGTTTGGGACTGCCACATACAGGCACTATCCAAATTAAATTGTCTCCATAGCAGCCTCCACACGTTGTCTCCATTGCTACCTCCAAAAGTCGTCCATATAGCTGCCTCCATACATCGTCCCTTTATCAAACGAGGTGTGTCAGGCAGAAATTTGGGTTGTTTTCATGGATTCCACATCAAAGTTGTTAACTTTGTCGCCACCCTGCTGTGTTATCCACAAAATATACTGGCAAACTTTTACCATTTAGGGATATTATTTCAGCGCTTCTTGCGCATCTGTTTACATTCCCCTCACCCGGCATATCCTAAACTTATAAGAACGCTACTACACTTGATCTTATACAAAAGGTTCTTAGAAGTGCTGTTTGGGGAGTAGCCTAGAGACAGGGGCTTGGATTGGCGAAAGCTCGCCTGGCAGCGGAACGCCAGCTCCATGCGCATCATGCGCTTCTTGCGCATCTGTTTACATTCCCCTAACCCGCCATATCCCAAACTTATAAGAACGCTACTACACTTAACTTGGTGCAGGCTGGGACCGAGTCTGACCCTGGGGCTGGTCATATACTGCCGACGCAGAGAATTGCGGGGCCTACCTCGGTCCAGGTCTCAAAGGCCTACTATACCTCCTCCCACCCCTCCTCCACCTCCTCCTCCTCCGAATTACCATCCGTGGGCATGGCGCCATCAGTCGGTAGCTCTAGGCACAGCAGCAGTGCCGTCGCTAAGCGACAGCAGGCGGTGCTGAAACTGCTGAGCCTAGGCGATAAAAGGCACACCGCCCAAGAGCTATTACAGGGCATTCCACATCAAAGTTGTTAACTTTGTCGCCACCCTGCTGTGTAAGCCACAAAATATACTGGAAAACTTTTACCATTTAGGGATATTATTTCAGCGCTTCTTGCGCATCTGTTTACATTCCCCTCACCCGCCATATCCTAAACTTATAAGAACGCTACTACACTTGATCTTATACAAAAGTGCTGTTTGGGGAGTAGCCTAGAGACAGGGGCTTGGATTTGCGAAAGCTCGCCTGGCAGCGGAGCGCCAGCTCCATGCGCATCATGCGCTTCTTGCGCATCTGTTTACATTCCCCTCACCCGGCATATCCTAAACTTATAAGAACGCTACTACACTTGATCTTATACAAAAGTGCTGTTTGGGGAGTAGCCTAGAGACAGGGGCTTGGATTGGCGAAAGCTCGTCTGGCAGCGGAGCGCCAGCTCCATGCCAAGATCCAACTAACATAGTTTTAACTGCAGCACCTTTAATCTACTACTAGTTCACTGCCTCCATACATGGTCCCCTTATCAAACGAGCTGTGTCAGGCAGAATTTTGGGTTGTTTTCATGGCTTCCATGTTAACTTTGTCGCCACCCTGCTGTGTAATCCACAAAATATACTGGCAAACTTTTATCATGTACCGATATTATTTGAGCACTTCTTGCTCACCTCCTTTGGTTCCTCTCTGCCACCCATTGGTTTGAAGCCTGAGTCCATTTAGGGTATGTCGCCATGACACTCTCTAGCCTGCTGCCGCTGCCTCTGCATGCCGTCCCCTATAGTGTCAGGGTCAATTATTGCATGTTTTAGATACTATCTAGCTTCATTCTGTCACTCTGTCATGGCCATGCTGTTGCCCATAATTTTGGCATAATGGTGCGTTTAAGCAGCCTCAGAGGCATCCATGCATGCTGCCCCTGCTGTTTCCTGTCCATTTCCGTGGTGTTTCCATCCTTTTCTGAGGTTCCCAGGTGTTTGGCCAAGCTTCCCTGTGCAGAGCCTTGGTCCCCTTGAAAAATGCTCGAGTCTCCCATTGACTTCAATGGGGTTCGTTATTCGAGACGAGCACTCGAGCATCGGGAAAAGTTCGTCTCGAATAACGAGTACCCGAGCATTTTAGTGTTCGCTCATCTCTACATATGACCTTTAGTAAAATGCCCATGTAGCTGACGCAGCATTCACTGGAGAATCATTCAAGGATGGGTAATCAATTTTAAAAATCTGGGAAAAATAGCTCTCAAATAGAGTTTACTTGACCAATTGGATGAAATAAAAAAAGCTAAAATAAAAACAAAACACCAAACCTTTTCCATCCCCACCACTGGTGCTGAGCAGATCCGAACTGCTAACTTTGGGTTTGTGCCAAACTTTGCTATTTAGGGTCCCCCTGACCCAACCTCCAACTTCATTAGAAGTTCAGAACTGGGTGCAGCTCAACCACCCTCCCCCCTGCCTGTTAACACTTTAATTGCATTTAAATTGCAGTTGCCGCGTACCTGCACTAAATTAGCAGTGACATAGAATGCTGCCATCTTGGGAATGATTGTCGGTCCTCAATTAGGTCTTTAAGAGCAACAACCCTCTACAAAATGCTGGTGCCATTAGAAAGTGGCAACATTTTTTTCCATACAGTCATTATACATTCATCCTAATGTTTAAGTTGCATTCAATTTTCAGTGTCATCAACTAAAAATAAAAGGTAGGACATTTCACAATATTTGTGGACTAAACTTAAATTTGTGGAACTATTACATTGAAAGTTTTCATCATATTGTGTGATGTACAGCTCCTTGACCCTTCTTTTGCTTAGCAGCACTTTTTTTCGGTAATGGAATTGGATACTTTTAAACCAATTCACTTTAGTGCTTTTGACTCTTAGCTGTCCCCAAAAGACCTACAATATTATTGCAAAGCAAAGTGCTATGAACTGTGATATGAAAAGGAACTAATTGCTCATAAAAGCACCGACCATGACATCTGTATGGGTGTCAATGGAAAACTTAAACTTTAGTAAAATGTCCAATGTGGGTATAGTTACAGCACAATAATATAGATGGGCCTTATAGAAACCTTCTGCTGCATTAAAACAAACACTTTCTGGACCTTTTATTTATTGATATAGCACAAAAACATCAGCCTGAAAACCTATTCCTACTCCTAGTATCCTTATAATGAAAAGCAATCCTTCAAAAGGTTATCAATTATTTAGTAATAGTTTTGTCTCAGTTTTTGACCATTAGAGTTTTGTGTAGCATTAATGTTAAAAGCCAGTAAGGAAAGCACACCATATATTCCCATTCACTTCAGGAAAAAAGCATTGAGGGGTATTACACGATAAACTAGCCTCCGCATGTGAATCATCAAATAACATAGCATGACGTATGTTAGATTAGATGAAGCTGCATCCTACCTCTGTGGTTACTAATATTAAAAACATACTAACAGAAAATATTACCATTTTTTAATCATCAAAATATGAGTGAGGGCACCATAGAAAGGATCATCACTTGACATACCAGGGTCAGTTTAAGAAAAACACCAACAGAGGTTTCTTGGTTGCTGCTTGGACCTTCTGTATAACTATAAAAATATATACGACAAAGTGTGCATTCACATAAATACCACATATAAGTTTGATAAACCTAACATTGACATCTTTGAATCAATTTAACCATCAATTGTGCTGAGTTAAAGTTAAAAATCTGATGGCAACAAATATGCAAATGATCCCTAATACCATATACCCATCTACACATACCATATACTCCCTACTCTCTAAAAATAATCTAACTAAATATAAAACAATAAAAACTAATCTAATCTTATTTCATTCCCAATGCCCCAAGCAAGCTAAAAAAAACCCCTTGCCACCAGTATATTTGTAAGCTGTAGACACTGCTATCAGTAGTAAATGTTACTTCCCATTTGGTGTGAGCAGGCATCAGTCTGAGGTGGCACCTACTTTAACTCTTTAAACATTAGATTGCGGTTTTGACCTCCCTTTGCAATCTCATGTGGATATTGTCTCTGCTGCCCCATTTTCCATACAGAGATAGTGAAGGATACCGTATTTTTTGGCCTATAAGGTGCCTTATAGGCCAGTGCGCCTTATATATGAACTTATACAGAAATGTACTACAGACAAGATGTACTGCACATTTACCAGTGTTTAATAGCTCCATCCCAGAAATTTCCTGCACCTTCCCACACAGTATACAGGGTCCCTAGCTCCTGAAGTGCCCTGGCACCACAACTAACATTGTGCCCATCCTGCCCTCCCCTAGCATGGAGAGACCGGAGCCGCCATAGTGCCGACCACGAGGCAATCATCATCATCATCAGTAAGAAATCCCCCATACCTGACAGCCCTGTAACAGGGGAAAGAGAAGGAGCCACAGGGAACCCCACAGGAATAACACCCTGGCTGAGGAGGGAAGGAGAAAGGGCAGAGGGAGACCGCTTAACCCCTGCTGCATCACCCTGAATTAACCCCCAGCAGCCCATACCTCGGAGATCGGAGCTATCTGACACGCTGAAGACAAGTTTCCCGGGAAGTGTAGCTGGCTTGAACTGTGCACAGGTCTGCCAACTGCTGGTCATTTTTAGGTACTGCATTTGACCCTGCGCCTTACACTCCAGTGTGCCTTATATATGAACCTAGATGTATTAGCAGGCATTTATTAGAGGTGAGCCTTTTTGGCCGAAAAATACGGTAGTGCTTAGGTAAGCAATCTCATAACTCTCCATTACATTGTGTGTTGTCAGGATGCCCACAAATGTTACACTGGTTGCGGTGCTCATATTTTCCAAAGCAGAATTTGGAAGGGAAAATTGCCACCATAATGGACAAGTCATAAATGCCCCTAAAACTGTCTGACATAAGTGCTCCTATAATAGTGTGTGGTTGACACAGGTGCTCCATAACATTGTGTGTCAGATAAAATACCCCTAGTAATAAGTTACAGCCACAGTACCCCATAACAATATTTGCCTGCCAAAGTTGTCCTCCCAATATCAAAAGTTTAGTGCTCATTAAATAGCCAATATTGAACAGAATATTACTGTTCAAATCTTCTCAAAAGTTGCATGGCCAAAACACAGGGGGTAGTGACTGAAATCTGTCGGGCAGCTGCCTTTTCATATCATACTGGAAAGTGGGATGTTCATAACAGACAGTGCAGGGATGTGAAAGTCATGGCAATGGGTTTGGGTAGCACAGAAATTATATAATTATAGCAAACATCTAATTTGTATGTAAAACCCTGATAACTTTGAGCCAGAACATTGAGAGGATTTTCAGGAAGCTTATACAATAGTGGTCTACCGTGTATATGTATGTATATATTTACATGTACAAAGTTTAATATTGTATTTAAGTTTGAATATTGTATTATAATCATGTATTATAGTTGTTGATTCAGAAAATGGAGCAGCTGGAAAGGAAAAAACGTTCTTTTTCTACATTGTATAATTTCAACAGTTTTCCGAAGATTCAATGTTTATTCGAAAACACAGGCACATTGTGTATGGTAATTTACTGAGCTTTCATGAGACTGTGTGAGCAAATGAGACGAGAAGAGAAAATATCAAGTGATAACCTCATTGTGTGAGACCAGGTGGATTGCTCCACAGTCAATGACATTGCAGATCTCTTCATGATGATCCAGAGGTCTCCATGCAGAGAATGACATTTGCTAACTCACAAGGGGATCCGGTTCCCCACATACAGTAGCTGTCGTGTTATTTGGCAATGTTTTCATCTGCATTGCTAAGCAAGTACCTCACTCAGAGAACAAAATAAGCTTAAATATTCACTTATTTCCCAGAGACTACATAATGTGGTTACTGTAATGAAAAAGTTTACCCAGGGTTTGTTTAGGGCCATATTTACAACTTCTCTACTTAATGACCAACAAAATAATGAGCAGAGTTTGTTGCAGTTTTGTTTTCTGAACCAAGATGAATTTAGTACGTGTTTGGAATTAGCAATTCTATGGTACATTATCTTCACTTTGTGATTTGAAAAAAGGCCCTGAAATATGTAGCAAGGACCTATACACGTAGTAATTAAGACTTTCACAAAATACCACACTGGCAATGTCATTAACACTATGGGCAATTTAAACCAAGGCACTAAAAATGTCATTGTAGAATAAGAAAGTTAAAAGCAGCATTAGGTGTACGATGGGAATCAAAGGAAAACTTTTGCTAGAGTCTAAAAAAGCTGTTGTCAAACAGATTTGAGATGATATATGGTCTCTTTGTTGTTGCCTCATCCTGTAGGTAACTAGTCATCAAGGTTGTTAACTATCCCATCAAAGCAGAACTAATAGATGAAGCACCACTTACTAAGTGGTGCCAATCATGAGTTGGAAGCAATCGATGGAAAACACACTGGGGGTCATTTACTAAGGGCCCGAATTGCATTTTTCCGTCGTGTTACACAAATTTTACCGTTTTGCGACGATTTTCCCTCAATTGCCCCGTGTTTTTGGCGCACGCGATTGGATTGTGGTGTATTGGTGCCGGCATGCATGTGAAGGAAATCGGGGGCGTGGTCGTAAGAAAACCAGATGGATTCAGAAAAATCTCTGTATTTTAAAAAAAAGTGTTGCTTGAGACGCACTTACCTGCACCCAAGGTAGCTTGGTGAACTCCAGTGAACTCCGACGGACTTCAGTGCAGCAGCGACACCTAGTGGACATCGGGTGCACTACCTTAGTGAATCGCCGGAAGACCTTGACCGGGTAAGTAAATCTGCCCCATTCTTTGTATTGTAGTATGTCCCTCTCTCATTTCTTTTTTTACAACAGAGACCAACAGTTTCAGCTATTCTTTAACGAGAACCTAAAACGTCACTCTGAGAAACTGAATGTGTGAACTCACCCTCAACCCTGAAGTTTTTAGGTGGTAAAGAACTCAAAATGGTAATTTGTTGAATTTGCAGCATTAGGAGGTCACATTCACTGAAATCAAAAGCTACTTCAATCCAAAACATTCTAACTGGCCAGGTTACATGTAACATAAGACCCTTCTTTGACATCACCATCACAATTCTTGCATTCGTGGAATATTTCTGTGTGATTGGCTGCTATGAGCATAAAAGGAGAGAATCTCATGGTGTGGCCATCATCTTACCCTGATCTCAACCCTATAGAGAACCTTTTGACTGTCATCACGCAAAAGATCTATGAGGGTGGGAGATCACAACAGCAGCTCTCAGAGGCTATTCTGACATCATGCAAAGAAATTCAAGCAGAAGCTCTCCAAAAACTCACAAGTTCACAAATTCAATGCAAGAACTGTGATGGTGATATCCAAGAAGGGTCCTATGTTACATGTAACTTGGCCTGTTAGGATGTTTCGGATTAAAATACCTTTTGATTCAAGTGAATGTGACCTCCTAATGCTGCAAATTCAACAAATGACCATTTATATTGAGCATAATAATTTGGAATTGTCATTTTGAGTATGATATATAATTACCCATAAGTCTGGAAACCACACACAACATCGTGTTTGAAATCCACAGGTTCCCATGCAAACAAGTTGAACAATAGTATTTGTCCACAAAGTACTATATGGCTCAGTAAAACTAATCATAACCTTTAAATATCACAGCTATTTTTTCACTTCCACAGAGGATAAAGTATGGACAACCTTATACCATGATGTGAAGCCTGAAATATCAGTACCAGGTGCAAGCAAAGAAAAACGTGTAGTGGTACAACTGAATTACAATGCATCAATGGATCAGATCTCCTCCATCACAAGTAGTGCTGAAAAATGTGAACAGTATATTTCCTACTCTTGCAAGATGTCCAGACTGCTCAACTCACCAGGTAGGCCAGAGAGTTTTTCTATACTTTACGTAATTAAGGGCTTTTCGGCGAAATTAAAATGTACTTTCTGAAGGCTTCTTTTTAAGTAAATCTTTATTAGCCATTAAGAGTAATTATTGAACCATGTAAGAAAATAACAACTATGGCTTTTTCAAAATACATCCCATTATTTAGGCCAGATATTATTCTAGCCACATTTTTTGATCCAGTTCTGAATGGTCATATCAATGAGGTTTAGCTGTTTTGAAAATTATTGATTTAATATAATACATCAAATTGGTTATTTTAGAAGATGATTTTTATTTTATATGCATTATGGTTATACTAAGCCCATATACATTTCCAGATTCAAGTTTGATAGATGACTTGCTAATTTGTAAATGTTATTACCTAAACTGAAAGTTTTCCAGTGATAATTAAATAGTGACAAAGATGGCAGACAAGAGCCACATGGACTGCCGTGTACTTTACACTCAGCTTTGTAAATACTGTATGGTCTTTATTGTCAAATCTTCTGATAACATAAAGTTGATAAGATATGACTATGGTGCATCTGAAGTTCAATTGTGAGAATGTGAACTAGAAAATGTTGCTTTCCAATTTAAAGTTCTATTGTCTGACTTGTTTACGGGGGTTTTCATGGCTTAACATATTGAAGACATACAGAAAAAAATCTTAGTGGATCTTACAACCAGCAGCCCACAGATCCACAGTTCATAAATAGAGAATGGAAAAGCTCCATTCTGAATGTAGTGGTCCAACTAGGTTACTGCGGATCAGCGCCCCTTTATTTGGATGGGAGTTCAGTTGCAGTGATATAGTTCAGTCAGTACCAAGATAACAGAGATTTCTATTTCGTGTTTCATATTTTGCTAAGAGCAACTAACTGATCTAACAGTCTAAACTAATCTGTTTTAGAGGGGCTTTCTTTAGCTTATCATTTTTAGCCTGAAACCACCGTTAACCTGTTGTCTTTCACCTAATATTTTCTATTGTTCCATTGCCTTATGTATTGGCTTCTATTCAATTCCCTATGTTTTTCCTGTGGCATATACACCAAATTCTGGTATACTGAAGTGATTTTTTTTTACTGGTATTCTACACAGTGCTCTTTGCTATCCATACAATACAAACCGACAATGGTGAAGGCTCCAGGTGATCACACTTCTATTTTTTTTTCTTCCAAGTCTCAGTTGTTTTTTGATGGCCATGTACAGTATGTAAATGAAAGGACTTAAAATTTTGGATGTAGTTGTTTTTTATCCCTAGCTTGTCACATTTGTCATAAATACTTCTATTTGCTTTCCCAACAAACCTTCAAACATGTATGATTGCTCAGTGTGCACCATATACAATGCTTCACAAGGTGGGGGGGGGGGGGTTGTAGGATTATATGTCTATTTTTGAAAAACATCCAAATGTAGTGGCAAGGGAATGCAAAAAATATCTACATTTTATTGCAAAAGACAAAACAATCGATCTCGAGCACTGGGGGTGCACGGGTTATCCTCTATATGGCTTATCATGTCACTCATACATCAATAAAGTACTCGCATATTCATATAAATATTTGGACTTGTTGAAGCACAAACTTGTGAAATTGCTATGACTTATCATTGAACATTTTTAGGTAAATCATTACTGCTGTAGAGTAAATAATGCTCTTTTGAGCAGTGCATATATTGCTGTTATCTCCAGTAGTTCTAGTCTGAGATACCTGTAGGTATGAAATAGAATATGAAACGCATTGTCCAATCAGAAAAATTGGTTTTTCATGTACGCTAGATGTGCAGGAATCCTGTACTATTTACTAAACTGTTCTGTAGCTCAGTCTGTTGTGAAATTCATGAATTTAAATAGGAATCTAATCATTTCACCTCCCCATGCTGTTCATTACCTGTGAAATTGTTTTTATATGAGCACTTAAGAATTCCGAGCCATTTGGCAACAAAAGAGTGTGGAATACCAAGCTGAATTGTCTAGTAATGTTTAAGTAAAATCTTCCATTCCAATTTTCTTCCAATTGTATTTGTTTAAAATATGTTATTTGTACATTTATGGAACCAAGTCCAATGCTCTGCCAAAAGGATGCTTTCAAAGCTTTATCTCGGAGCACAGAAGAATAAAATATTTTGGCATGTAGAGCATCTTCAAAGTAATTTGTTGCATTTTTGGCTTCAGTAAGAATAGCTGAGGTTCAAGAAAGAACACGTTCTCTACACTGCAAGCAACCCCTATAATATGAGTTCACTACCCATCAATAGGGGTTGTGCCGAAATGTAGATGAATTCCCAATATTTTGTTTTATAGTTTTCCTTATTGCTCTATATTACATCCTACTTGTTTTCACAGGCAGTATGGGGCATATTTACCAAAAACAGTGCAAACTGCACTCTGTGTAATGTGCAAAGGGCGCCAGATTCATGAATTGTGGTGCCCGTTCTTCATGAATCTGGAGCTCCTTGCACTGCTCCTTTAGAGTGCACCAACTTTTTTGGTGCACCTTTAACATGGGGCATCAGACTTTGCAAAAATGCGGCACGCAGTTCAGCTATGCACCAGAACCCTAGCCCCCTGCAGTGACAACATTTGTGTTGCGTGAAGAATAGTGCAGCCACAACACAAAAGGGTCGTGTGCAACACATATGTGGCGCAGACACTTCTTAAATACATGTGCAAGCAGTTTGCACATGAAAGAACGTGCAAAGTCTGACAAAAACTGGTGCAAGGACCTTAGTAAATGTGCCCCTGTATGTTTTCAAACAATGCAGAGATCCTTCAATCTCAGAAAATGTTTATTAAAATAAAATTTAGAACCATAAACATTTGTATTATTTTATGGCTTTCAAACTTTCAAATCCATTTTTGCAGAATTAATGTGTGCAAAATATTCGAGAAGTTAATGTCAGCTGAAACTATCAGATTTAGTTATTAGTCTGAAATTAATGAATGAGTTCACATCTTGGCAATATCGGGTAGAATATAGTTTATTTTCTAATCAAACAGTGAATGGTTCTTTCATCCATCTAAATAAGTACAGTTTGAAATAATTGCATGGAGTACATTTTACTGCCTTTGTCAAAACTTTGGGAAATGATAAAACAGTGAGAATGTGGTAAGTCATCTCCAACTCATTAAATATATAACATAATTTCAGCTGAATGCAATTACTGAATACATGATGCAGCTGAATCTTCTGCAAATACAAATGTTATATTCTGGTATATTAATTATATCTGTATGGAATGTGTGCATACAAGCAAGAACATCTATGAGAATTTTTTCATTGCAGGCAGTGTAAGATAGGTTTTTTAGATTTCTACTTAAGTTGAATTTGTATGCATGTCAGAACTGTGATATTTTATAATTGTAACTCCAGATTTTCAAAATGGTGTTCTGCCATGGGAACAAGGATTACTAAAAAAAACTTCATTACAGACACCTTACCCCTTTGACAAAGGTAAAGCATCCAGACATCTTCAAATGAGGTCACAGCGGGCAGAGAGGTCCGAATGTAAATAGAGACCCTCTGTAAGTCCTGTTTCCAGTCGAGGACCACCTGTATTAGGTGGTAACAGGTTTCTAACTCATATGCTTGGAATGCTATTAAAAGGTGTATGACCATACAGTATAACCATTAACAGGTTTTTTTTGCATAACTGGTTAACAGCTTCTAGCTCATGTTTCTCTCATGATCACGTGTGGTGGAATCCAGAAAATCAATTCTAAAGCAAAAATAAAATTGGATGTATTTGGTCAAGGAGAGTTTAGCACTGAAGTCAAGCTCTCTCGGCCTCAGAATGCCTCTTCAGCTGTGATTGACATCATGCACCAGACTTCAGGAGCAGTGGTTAGTTTTGTCCCTAGTATTGTCAGAACTGTCTATTACAGAAAGGAGGCATTCTTAGGCATGGAGAACTTGTCGTTAGTGCTAAACTCTCCGCCTCATTGACTTTAAACATCCAATTTTATCTTACTTCAGAAGTTAAGATGCGGCCGACACACTCAGCCATGAAACAGACATGTACGAAAAGCTGCTAATGTGCTTCACAACACACTGGTAGTGGCTTATTAGGTCAGTTACTGATTAAATGCTTTTTTAACTGAGCACCTTTGAATCTCTCCATTGCACTTTCATAAGTCCAGGTCTTCAAGGGCCAGAACTGAAGTAGTGTTTTTGGTCAGTTCACTACTGTAGGCCAGTGGCTATGATATTTTGTGCATAAGTCACTGATGACACAAGTAATTGGCTAAATTGGATATTAAACACAGATCCATCTTGGTTAAAATTTCTTGTGAACCATAAAGCATGTCTTACACAAACTGGTTTCCCCTGAAAGAAACTGAACTTTCAGTTACCAGGCTTTGGGCAAATTTACACTGGTGTGTGTGTTCCATCTCTGTAGTAAATGCATTGTGTATTTTTTCCATTTTTTCTCAGTTTTGCTTCCGTCTGTTGTCCACGTCTGCAAAAAAAAGTTTATTAGTTAGAAAACATAAAACTTGGTTTCCCAAGGCAACTGTTTCTTCTGAAGAAAAGTTTATTAAAGAAGTACAATCACTTTTACTGTACGCTGAGTGCATCTTTACTAGTTGTACATGATAGTTGAAACAACAGTTGAAACAACAGTTTTATTGTATTTTATTAATTTTACACTACAATTCTGATCATGATTTCAGTATGGTGTTGTTCAGTGGGTAAGAAGGGACTCTGCATAATAAATCACTGTGATGCTCAGAGTCAGGTCCTTAGCGCAGTGTTCAGTCTGTGGAATCCAGCCAGCACACAATCAATAAACAGCCACTCCGCATTTTACTGGTAATGATCACAGAAATATGAGGAATTTCAAAGGATTCTCATTATTTTACTTATACATTTAGAACAGTAGTGTTGAGGTGTCAGGTGCTCAGAAAATTACTTCTAGCCCGATGAAGGCCCGTGTTCTGGCCCGAAATGCGTTGCCACAAATAAATTAGTGCTTCCTGTTTTTCATGTGCGGGGCACCTCAACATGCACTGCTGGGCTTGAAGTATATTTCATATCTTCACGACAACTTGGAGCAAAGAGTAGTTTGTTGATCCTGAGGAGTTCGGCTGAAAGAGTTTCTAATATGCTTACAGCTGAGAGTCAATTTGTCCAATACACTTTGACTGTGACCCTTTTCTTTTTGCTCTCTGCCTCCTATCCTTACTGTAGCCAAAGTATCCAGTCTTCTGGTGTCACCATGTTCCTTCTCAGGTTTTGATCATCCTGATTTTTCTTTCATTCAAAATGTGTTCCAACCTCTTAATGTATCCGGCGGGGGCCTCTGTTCAGTTTATTTCTATTCCAGGCCCTACCTGGATTAGAAATTATTTCAGCCAGCTGCAGAGAATGTGCAAGTGTAAGGACAGGAACGCCCCATGCCGGCCCACTTCCCACAAGCCGTGCCAACAACGACCAGCCCTGGCCCCTTTCTACACCCCTTCACACACCCCTGGTGTGGCACAGAAGCCCTGACAAATTTTTTTTCTAATTCTGGACAGTTTGAGCTCTATAGTTACTGCTTACAAGCATAGCAGAAATGTCATTATTTTGTTATCTACGAGAAATGGGGGCTGTTACTCAAGTGAATAGAAGAGAATTGTCACAAAAAACTAAATGTAGTACTCACCTTGTGCCATGTTTATTGAAAGTAAATAAGCATATTTTGGACTTCAGAAAATGAGAGAGAAATTAAAATAGATATAGAGAGATTCAGAATAGATATAGAGATAGATTTAAAAGGTGTAATGTACTGTGCGCTAGTAGTGTTGAAAAGCTGTATATATTTGTACTAATAGTAACTAGTTTAGTTTCTTTATACACACCAATGTCCATAGGACATGAGCACTACCTGCTCTATATTTTCCATTCTAGCCACTCTGCATATTCACAGTGTGCTGACACACTGTGAATGCACTTTGCCTCACCACAATGTGACCATATGCAATCCCAAGAGATCTTAAGGCCCCCAAATACAGTTGTGTTCATGTAGCACTAAATTCCCGCTAAGGATACATTCACATTGCCGTATGGGAGAATGTATATACGTCCCCCATAGACGGCAATGGGCGCACTGGGCCATACAGGAGTGGTATGGTGCAGCATCTATCTTTCCCCGGAATACGGCGCAGTACCCCATGTCTCTCTATGGAGAGGGGCAGGGGTGAGCGGCACTCATTCCCACCTCCTCTCGCCTGTGCCGATGTGTGCCTGCCGGGCTACGATACGGCAGGCACACATAAGTGTGCATTTAGCCTAATGTGTGCCCGTCGTACTATAGCACGCCCGGCAAACGTCTGTGCCAGGGAGAGGAGGAGGGGATGAGCGCCACTCACCCCCACCCCTCTCCATAAAGAAACATGGGTAATGGTGCAATATTCCGGGGAAAGATAGCACATGTCCTATCTTTCTCCTGGCTACAGGACGGTACAGTGCTGCATGTATGCTGCAAAACACTGCTCCATACAGCACCGTGCGCCCATTGTCGTCCTATGGGGGATGTATATTTGACATATATACGTCAGCCATATATACGTCTCCCAACGCCCGTGTGAATGAGGGCTTAGATCATATCTCTCCTTGAATATGAATCCAGCCTGTGAGTAACTGCAAAAACCATCCCCAACAGATATTTGCAGCTTTCCAAACTATGCAAATGAAAATCCTCTGTGCTTTTGATTTTGGAAATGTTCTTGCTGACGTATAAAACAGAACATGATTTGAATTTTCTCGTCTATCAATTATCATTTCCTAAAATACTGAGGCCATGTCTTTAGTATAATTGATTACACTGATTATAGTGACCAACAGATTTATTATAACAAAGAATATTTGCATATTTATTTTCCGAGCTTACTGAAGGCTCCTGATTTAGAAGCTGGACTATCTCATTATAGCATTCTGAGTATTCACATTATGTATGTATTGCAGAATTGATTGTGAAATTATAATAGTCTGGCTGGCATTGATATGGAAATTAGATTTATGGCCATGCCAATCTTTAAAGTGTGCTAATGCTTTTAGATCTATAATTTGAAAGATGTGAATCTGACTTTGGAATTGGGTCAGGTTTCCTTCTATGGAGTTGATATTTTGCACGTTTTTTTTCCTGTGATATGCAAATATAGGTTAATAGTTTATTTTTAGCTGAGCAAAACATATGGAAAATAATGACACAGGATCTATGAAAATAATAATTCAAAATCAAGATTATAATTTTCATCATCACTAAACAGTGTAAGCAAATAAATGACATAAATAATGTATTATAACTATATTAAAAATGTTTATATTGGTTTTGGAAGCCAAGTAAAATGTCACATGTCACAAAGATTCCCAAAGCTCTAATTAAAATGTAAGCATGGATTCCCAAGGAATTTAAAATACATTATTTTAGTTGTCTAGATACAGTTTGACTTAATCCACTTGTATGGATAGGGTCATTGATTTTTATTATATTATTTTTATTAGTATACATTGCCTTTCAGTTGTACATTGTAAGGGTACAAGCTTAATGTCTATATGTATCTTAAATAACAGAAGAAATGTAGAAAAAGACAACATTTAGCACCCTACCACCAAATAAATATATGTTTATATACAGTCCGTGTGGAAAGTATTCAGACCCCTTTCAATTTTTTACTCTTTGTTTCATTGCAGCCAATTGGTATTTAGGTTTTTTTGCTCAATAATAGTTGCTCAGTATTGGGTAGAAGCACCTCTAGAGTTTTTAGGAATGATGCAACAAGTTTTTACCCTTGGGATTTGGGGATCCTCTGCTATTCTTCCTTGTAGATCCTATATAGTTCCCTAAGGTTGGATGGTGAACCTTGGTGGAAGCCATTTTGAAGTCTCCCCAGAGATGCTCTATTAGGTTTAGGTCAGGGCTCTAGCTGGGAATGGTTACAGAGTTGTTCTGAAGCCACTGCTTTATTATTTTAGCTGTGTGCTTAGGGTCATTGTCTTGTTGGAAGGTGAACCTTCGACCCAGTTTGAGATCCAGAACACACTGGAAGAGGTTTTCATCCAGGATATTTCTGTACTTTTCCGCATTCATCTTTCCTTCAATTGCAGCCAGTCTTCCTGTCCCTGCAACCTTAAACACCTCATATCCTGATGCTCCTTCACCATACTTTGTTGACTTTGTGTAATTTTCTTTCATCTCCCTACTGCATCTCTAAAGCTTGGCCAGATCTGTGCCTTTTCTGTCTTTGCAAATTCTCTCTCTGAGCTCTGACATGTACTGTGAGCTGTGAGGTCTTACATAGATAGGTATGTCCTAATGAAGTCTAATCAGTTTAATTAAACACAAATGGATTCCAATGAAGGACTATAATCATCACCAGGAGGATCAGAAGGAAATGGACACCACGTGAGTTAAATATGAGAGGGTCTGAATACTTATGACCATGTGATATTTCAGCTTTTTTTGTTTAATAAATTAGCAAAAATATCTACATTTTGGGTTTTTGTATGTCATGAATGGGCTGCAGAGTGTACATTAATGAGCAAAAAAAAAATAACTTTTTTGATCTCATCAATTGATTTCAATGAAATAAACAGTGAGAAATTTAAAAGTGTCTGAATACTTACCGTATCCCACTATGTGTATATGAAAATAAATAAGTTCTGGCACAACGTATACCTCTTTTGAAGTTTATTATAATGAAATATTGCAATAGAAAGTATTGGAAGTTACATATTTGTGTTACCACACTGAAATAGTTAGATCTCCTATGTTAAAATACAATAAAAACATATAAAATGAGGCCAGTATTATGGATTTGCAAGTGTAAAAACAGAAGAGCTACAGCTAGAGATGAGCGAGCACTAAAATGCTCGGGTACTCGTTATTCGAGACGAACTTTTCCCGATGCTCGAGTGCTCGTCTCGAATAATGAGCCCCATTGAAGTCAATGGGAGACTCGAGCATTTTTCAAGGGGACCAAGGCTCTGCACAGGGAAGCTTGGCCAAACACCTGGGAACCTCAGAAAAGGATGGAAACACCACGGAAATGGACAGGAAACAGCAGGGGCAGCATACATGGATGCCTCTGAGGCTGCTTAATCGCACCATTATGCCAAAACTATGGGCAACAGCATGGCCATGACAGAGTGACAGAATGAAGCTAGATAGCATCTAAAACATCCAATAATTGACCCTGACACTATAGGGGACGGCATGCAGAGGCAGCGGCAGCAGCGGCAGGCTAGAGAGTGGCATGGCGACATACCCTAAATGGACTCAGGCTTCAAACCAATGGGTGGCAGAGAGGAACCAAATGAGGTGAGCAAGAAGCGCTCAAATAATATCGGTACATGATAAAAGTTTGCCAGTATATTTTGTGGATTACACAGCAGGGTGGCGACAAAGTTAACATGGAAGCCATGAAAACAACCCAAAATTCTGCCTGACACAGCTCGTTTGATAAGGGGACCATGTATGGAGGCAGTGAACTAGTAGTAGATTAAAGGTGCTGCAGTTAAAACTATGTTAGTTGGATCTTGGCATGGAGCTGGCGCTCCGCTGCCAGGCGAGCTTTCGCCAATCCAAGCCCCTGTCTCTAGGCTACTCCCCAAACAGCACTTCTAAGAACCTTTTGTATAAGATCAAGTGTAGTAGCGTTCTTATAAGTTTAGGATATGGCGGGTGAGGGGAATGTAAACAGAAGCGCAAGAAGCGCTGAAATAATATTGGTAAATGATAAAAGTTTGCCACTATATTTTGTGGATAACACAGCTGGGTGGCGACAAAGTTAACAACTTTGATGTGGAATCCATGAAAACAACCCAAATTTCTGCCTGACACACCTCGTTTGATAAAGGGACGATGTATGGAGGCAGCTATATGGACGACTTTTGGAGGTAGCAATGGAGACAACGTGTGGAGGCTGCTATGGAGACAATTTAATTTGGATAGTGCCTGTATGTGGCAGTCCAAAAAAGTTTTCAAACCAGAGGAGCAGGTAGGTGGCCCTCCAGAAAAATGAAATAGATTGAGTGGCTGTATGTGGCAGTCCAAAAAAGTTTTCAAACCAGAGGAGCAGGTAGGTGGCCCTCCAGAAAAATGAAATAGATTGAGTGCCTGTATGTGGCAGTCCAAAAAAGTTTTCAAACCAGAGGAGCAGGTAGGTGGCCCTCCAGAAAAATGAAATAGATTGAGTGCCTGTATGTGGCAGTCCCAAAAAGTTTTCAAACCAGAGGAGCAGGTAGGTGGCCCTCCAGAAAAATTGAATAGATTGAGTGCCTGTATGTGGCAGTCCAAAAAAGTTTTCAAACCAGAGGAGCAGGTAGGTGGCCCTCCAGAAAAATTGAATAGATTGAGTGCCTGTATGTGGCAGTCCAAAAAAGTTTTCAAACCAGAGGAGCAGGTAGGTGGCCCTCCAGAAAATGGAATAGATTGAGTGCCTGCATGTGGCAGTCCAAAAAACTTTTCAAACCAGAGGAGCAGGTAGGTGGCCCTCCAGAAAAAATGGAATAGATTGAGTGCCTGCATGTGGCAGTCCAAAAAACTTTTCAAACCAGAGGAGCAGGTAGGTGGCCCTCCAGAAAAAATGGAATAGATTCAGTGCCTGTATGTGGCAGTCCAAAAAAGTTTTCAAACCAGAGGAGCAGGTAGGTGGCCCTCCAGAAAAATTAAATGCATAAAGTACTATAGCTAGAGCCAGTGGGCCCTGTCAAAAAATAGCCAGTTTCCTCTGCTTTACTGTACAAAGAGGAGGAGAAGGAGGAAAATGAGGAGGAGGAGGAGTGGATAAATTATTCAGGTTGAGCTTCCTTCACCTGGTGGAGATTGGAAATTATGAGAAATCCAGGCTTTATTCATCTTAATAAGCGTCAGCCTGTCAGCGCTGTCAGTCGACAGGCGTGTACGCTTATCGGTGATGATGCCACCAGCTGCACTGAAAACCCGCTCGGACAAGACGCTAGCGGCAGGGCAGGCAAGAACCTCCCAGTAGTTGTAGGGAGCTGTGTGATCATTTAGGACGATGGTATGGTCAGCTACGTACTCCCTCACCATCTTTCTGTAAAGATCAGCCCTACTCTGCCGAGACTTGGGACAGGTGACAGTGTCTTGCTGGGGTGACATAAAGCTGGCAAAAGCCTTGTAAAGCGTACCCCTGCCAGTGCTGGACAAGCTGCCTGCTCGCCTACTCTCCCTCGCTACTTGTCCCGCAGAACTACGCACTCTGCCGCTAGCGCTGTCAGAAGGGAAATACTGTTTCAGCTTGTGCACCAGGGCCTGCTGGTATTCATGCATTCTCACACTCCTTTCCTCTCCAGGGATGAGAGTGGAAAGATTTTGCTTGTACCGTGGGTCCAGGAGAGTGAACACCCAGTAATCGGTGCTGGAATAAATTCTTTGAACGCGAGGGTCACGGGATAGGCAGCCTAGCATGAAATCTGCCATATGCGCCAGAGTACCAACGCGTAAGAATTCACTCCCCTCACTGGCCTGACTGTCCATTTCCTCCTCCTCCAACTCCTCTTCTTCTGCCCATACACGCTGAACAGTGAAGGACTCAACAATGGTCCCCTCTTGTGTCTCGCCAACATTCTCCTCTTCCTCCTCATCCTCCTCCACCTCCACCTCCTCCGATATGCGCTGAGAAACAGACCTAAGGGTGCTTTGGCTATCAACAAGGGAATCTTCTTCCCCCGTCTCTTGTGACGAGCGCAAAGCTTCCGACTTCATGCTGATCAGAGAGTTTTTCAACAGGCCAAGCAGCGGGATGGTGAGGCTGATGATGGCGGCATCGCCACTGACCATCTGTGTTGACTCCTCAAAGTTACTCAGCACCTGACAGATATCAGACATCCACGTCCACTCCTCATTGTAGACTTGAGGAAGCTGACTGACCTGACTACCAGTTCTGGTGGAAGTTGACATCTGGCAGTCTACAATCGCTCGGCGCTGCTGGTAAACTCTGGATAACATGGTCAGTGTTGAATTCCACCTCGTGGGCACGTCGCACAACAGTTGGTGAGCGGGCAGTTGGAGGCGGCGCTGCGCTGCCCTGAGAGTGGCAGCATCTGTGCTGGACTTCCTGAAATGCGCACAGATGCGGCGCACCTTCGTGAGCAACTCTGACAGATTGGGGTATGTCTTGAGGAAACGCTGAACTATCAGATTTAACACATGGGCCAGGCATGGCACATGTGTCAGTCTGCCGAGTTGCAGAGCCGCCACCAGGTTACGGCTGTTGTCACACACAACCATGCCTGGCTTCAGGTTCAGCGGTGCCAGCCACAGATCAGTCTGCGCCCTGATGCCCTGTAATAGCTCTTGGGCGGTGTACCTTTTATCGCCTAGGCTCAGCAGTTTGAGCACCGCCTGCTGTCGCTTAGCGACGGCACTGCTGCTGTGCCTAGAGCTAGCGACTGATGGCGCCATGCCCACGGATGGTAGTTCGGAGGAGGAGGTGGAGGAGGGGTGGGAGGAGGAGGAGGCATAGTAGGCCTGAAACACCTGGACCGAGGTAGGCCCCGCAATCCTCGGCGTCGGCAGTATATGACCAGCCGCAGGGTCAGACTCTGTCCCAGCCTCCACCAAGTTAACCCAATGTGCCGTCAGCGATATATAGTGGCCCTGCCCGGCAGCACTCGTCCACGTGTCCGTGGTCAGGTGGACCTTGTCAGAAACGGCGTTGGTCAGGGCACGGATGATGTTGTCTGACACGTGCTGGTGCAGGGCTGGGACGGCACATCGGGAAAAGTAGTGGCGGCTGGGGACCGAATACCGAGGGGCGGCCGCCGCCATGAGGTTGCAAAAGGCCTCGGTCTCTACTAGCCTATAGGGCAGCATCTCCAGGCTAAGCAATCTGGAGATGTGGACATTAAGGGCTTGGGCGTGCGGGTGGGTTGCACTATATTTGCGTTTCCGCTCCAGCGTCTGGGGTATGGAGAGCTGAACGCTGGTGGATGCTGTGGAGGATCGTGGAGGCGACAATGGGGTTTTTGTGGCAGGGTCCTGGGCAGGGGGCTGACTATCAGCTGACACAGGGGAAGGAGCAGTGGTGTGCACGGCCGGAGGTGAACGGGCTTGGTGCCACTGATTCGGGTGTTTAGCATTCATATGCCTGCGCATACTGGTGGTAGTTAAGCTAGTAGTGGTGGAACCCCTGCTGATCCTGGTTTGGCAAATGTTGCACACCACAGTCCGTCGGTCATCCGGTGTTTTCTTAAAGAACCTCCAGACTTCTGAAAATCTAGCCCTCGCCGCAAGAGCCCTCGCCACGGGAGCTTCACTAGTTGACACATTTGGCGCTGATGCACCAGCTCTGGCCCTGCCTCTCCGTCTGGCCCCACCACTGCCTCTTCCAACCTGTTCTGGTCGAGGACTCTCCTCCGTCTCAGAAGCACTGTGTTCACCCGGCCTATCAACCCAGCTTGGGTCTGTCACCTCATCATCCTCCGATCCCTCAGTCTGCTCCCCCCTCGGACTTCCTGCCCTGACAACAACTTCCCCACTGTCTGACAACCGTGTCTCCTCATCGTCGGACACCTCTTTACACACTTCTTCCACTACGTCAAGAAGGTCATCATCACCCACAGACTGTGACTGGTGGAAAACCTGGGCATCGGAAAATTGCTCAGCAGCAACCGGACAAGTGGTTTGTGACTGTGGGAAGGGTCCAGAAAACAGTTCCTCAGAGTATGCCGGTTCAAATGCCAAATTTTCCTGGGAGGGGGCAGACTGGGGGGGAGGAGGCTGAGGTGCAGGAGCTGGAGGAGTGGCGATTTCGGTGACATGGGTGGACTGCGTGGAAGACTGACTGGTGGACAAATTGCTCGAAGCATTGTCGGCAATCCACGACATCACCTGTTCGCACTGTTCTGGCCTCAACAGTGCTCTACCACGAGTCCCAGTAACTTCAGACATGAACCTAGGGAGTGTAGCTCTGCGGCGTTCCCCTGCTCCCTCATAAGCAGGTGGTGTCTCACCCCGCCCAGGACCACGGCCTCTGACCCCTGCAGTAGTTGGACGCCCACGTCCCCGCCCTCATCCTCTACCCCTAGCCCTCGGGTTAAACATTTTGAAAATGAGAGTTATAACTTTAATTTTTTTTTAACTTTTTTTTGTGGTTTTTTTTTTTTTTCGTGTTTTTTAGTTTTTAAAACCAAACGATGCTATCCTATTGCTATGGCTATTTTCTAGCCAAGTATGAAAGCACACTGCTTTGCCAGATGAGATGACGCTGAGTTATTAAACAAAATAAACGTAAAATAAAAAAGGAAATGGCAGACTGTGCCTAATTGAAATCCAACCCCTAATAAATTTTCCCACTTCGGTCTTTGCGATGGATATGTGCGTCACTAAGCGCAAAACACAGTGGTCGCAAGTCTCACTACAAATTGCTCACAATTTGCTAGTAGATGCACTGCAGCAAGTACAGCCACCAGCAGATCAACCAGAAATCAAATATATATAACGCTACTGTAGGCGTAAGTAAGCCGTTTGGATTCTCCTATGGCTATTTTCTAGCCAAGTATGAAAGCACACTACTATGCCAGATGAGATGACGCTGAGTTATTAAACAAAATAAACGTAAAATAAAAAAGGAAATGGCAGACTGTGCCTAATTGAAATCCAACCCCTAATAAATTTTCCCACTTCGGTCTTTGCGATGGATATGTGCGTCACTAAGCGCAAAACACAGTGGTCGCAAGTCTCACTACAAATTGCTCACCATTTGCTAGTAGATGCACTGCAGCAAGTACAGCCACCAGCAGATCAACCAGAAATCAAATATATATAACGCTACTGTAGGCGTAAGTAAGCCGTTTGGATTCTCCTATGGCTATTTTCTAGCCAAGTATGAAAGCACACTACTATGCCAGATGAGATGACGCTGAGTTATTAAACAAAATAAACGTAAAATAAAAAAGGAAATGGCAGACTGTGCCTAATTGAAATCCAACCCCTAATAAATTTTCCCACTTCGGTCTTTGCGATGGATATGTGCGTCACTAAGCGCAAAACACAGTGGTCGCAAGTCTCACTACAAATTGCTCACAATTTGCTAGTAGATGCACTGCAGCAAGTACAGCCACCAGCAGATCAACCAGAAATCAAATATATATAACGCTACTGTAGGCGTAAGTAAGCCGTTTGGATTCTCCTATGGCTATTTTCTAGCCAAGTATGAAAGCACACTACTATGCCAGATGAGATGACGCTGAGTTATTAAACAAAATAAACGTAAAATAAAAAAGGAAATGGCAGACTGTGCCTAATTGAAATCCAACCCCTAATAAATTTTCCCACTTCGGTCTTTGCGATGGATATGTGCGTCACTAAGCGCAAAACACAGTGGTCGCAAGTCTCACTACAAATTGCTCACAATTTGCTAGTAGATGCACTGCAGCAAGTACAGCCACCAGCAGATCAACCAGAAATCAAATATATATAACGCTACTGTAGGCGTAAGTAAGCCGTTTGGATTCTCCTATGGCTATTTTCTAGCCAAGTATGAAAGCACACTACTATGCCAGATGAGATGACGCTGAGTTATTAAACAAAATAAACGTAAAATAAAAAAGGAAATGGCAGACTGTGCCTAATTGAAATCCAACCCCTAATAAATTTTCCCACTTCGGTCTTTGCGATGGATATGTGCGTCACTAAGCGCAAAACTTAGCGGTCGCAAGTCTCACTACAAATTGCTCACAATTTGCTAGTAGATGCACTGCAGCAAGTACAGCCACCAGCAGATCAACCAGAAATCAAATATATATAACGCTACTGTAGGCGTAAGTAAGCCGTTTGGATTCTCCTATGGCTATTTTCTAGCCAAGTATGAAAGCACACTACTATGCAAGATGAGATGACACTGAGTTATTAAAAAAATAAACGTAAAATAAAAAGTAAATGGCAGACTGTGCCTAATTGAAATCAAACCCCTAATAAATTTTCCCACTTTGGTGTTTGAGGTGGATATGTGTGTCACTAAGAGCTAAACACAACGGTAGCAAGTCCCCCTGCAAATTCCTCACAATATGGTACTAGCTGCAAATAAAAAAAAAAAAGTATAACGTTATTGTAGCCCTAAGAAGGGCTGTTGGGTTCTTGGAGAATCACTCCTGCCTAACAGTAAGCTAATAGAACACCCTAACGCTTTCCCTGACCAGCAGCAGCTCTCTCCCTAGCAGCATCCAGACACAGAATGATCCGAGCAGCGCGGGCAGCGGCTAGTCTATCCCAGGGTCACCTGATCTGGCCAGCCAACCACTGCTATCGACGTGTAAGGGTACCACGTCATGCTGGGTGGAGTGCAGAGTCTCCTGGCTTGTGATTGGCTCTGTTTCTGGCCGCCAAAAAGCAAAACGGCGGGAGCTGCCATTTTCTCGAGCGGGCGAAGTATTCGTCCGAGCAACGAGCAGTTTCGAGTACGCTAATGCTCGACCGAGCATCAAGCTCGGACGAGTATGTTCGCTCATCTCTAGCTACAGCCCTAGCTTCAACCTGCACCCACCCCGTCTCTCCAATATAGCACAATGACAATTGGCTGGATGACAAGTCTTTGCAAATATTTTTTTGTCTTGAGCCACTATGAATGTATACTCCCCCTTGGTATATTCTCACCATCAGTCCCTAATCTGGCTCTATTACAGCATTTTTTATTGTTCCACTGTTCTGTTTAGCATTGATTTTATTGTGTAGAGAAATACAAAATGCTGTAATTATCTGGTGGCAGAAATAAGAGATGATATTGCCTGATTATTACAGAAACTAAAATATTGCAGAAAATGTTTTCATACCGATAGTGACAATAAAATGGAAAAAAACCTTTAGGGCAATAACATTAAAAGATTTTTTTAGAATTTTGAAATTGTATAGTAATATTATGAGCTTGATATATTTGGTTTTGCAAAGATGGAAAAAAAATCACATTGTGTTCATCGTCCATGACATTTAAAAATCGATTTTTCGCCTACTTTGTGTGAACAAGACACTTTGTACACTTGTATAGTTGATCAGCATCTCAATGCTTCCATTCTAAAACAGCGACAAGCATTGCAACAAAATATATAAAGGCTTTTGTTGGAACTCCCTATAACAGGAATTAGTGAAGAAACATTCTTTCATTGCCTCCTTGAAAGAAAAACACTGCACACCGAGATTTATCCTGTATGAAAATTGCAATTACACAGCAAATTACATTTTAAATGTCCTGTTTCTACACCTTTCCCACAAAGGGACAAAATCTGCATTTAAATAGAAACAATAGCACCTATAAAAATAGGACTACTTTCTTTTATGTTACTAAATGTGTCTTACTTTAGAAACTTTTAAAACGGTTTTCCTTTTAGTTCATTTTTTTTTTGCTGTTATTGTTCCTTTCCATAGATTGTTTTGTATGTTTCCATGTTTATAACAATATGCACTTTAGTGCTAAAATGAACCACAGCCTATGTTATTACAGTATGCATTTTCTAGTTGTTGAAACTGCAATTGGAGATCCAAACATACCTTACACTTTGGCAGTGATGAATAGAAATCATTGGAAAGCAAGCACAAGATTTTAACTTTTTCATGAAAATCAGCAGTAGTGGTTAGAAGTCTACATCTATAAATAAAGTCCAAACCAGCCATGCTTGTAGAGTTGAAGCACTCCCAAACCAACAACTTAAACTTAAAGGGTTGGCCCCTCTTTTACATAAGTTGCCATGTGCTTTTACTGCCTTAATAATAATCCCAGAATGATCATTGAATGATTCAGCAGTCCTGATACTTTCTTTAGTGCTTTCTGCAGACTCTTTGATTCTTTGTTACATGTTTGAGAGCTGATGAATAGAAGGGGCTGAAGCAGGAGATT
The DNA here is from genome assembly GCF_040894005.1 of Engystomops pustulosus. NCBI lineage: Eukaryota > Metazoa > Chordata > Amphibia > Anura > Leptodactylidae > Engystomops > Engystomops pustulosus. The sequence continues at coordinate 150,016,970 of NC_092415.1, forward strand.
ATGAATCATGATACTCTTTCCACTCAACTCTTCCTGTGTCTGTCGGTGACACTGTGAGAGAAAAGGACACAAATGGGTTGTAGCAGTGAGAAACATGAAGTTATGTGATTATGCTGAGGGCAGCATGGTGAGAACAGGGAAAGGCTGAAGCTCTAAAAGGAGGCAAAGATACAGGTACATATACATTCACAGACATGTCTAATGGAAGAGATTTATGGTAAAGAGACCAACCCCTTTAAACCTTAATCTATATATAATGGTATTTTTACAGTATTAATAATAGTCATACAGATACCAAATAATTTATTAAAAAGACCACAAAAGAAGTAAAAAAATCACTTTACTAGAATATCAAGTATGGCCATACTGAGGGTTAATAATGCTACTATTCTGTTACTACTACAGAACAACTGAAAAGTCAATGTTAACATGATACTGGTGCTGCTATTCACATATCCTACTCCAGTGGAACAAGCCACTCTTCTAACCTATGTAATTAACCTCATCCAATACCTGCTCTCCATTTGGCTGCAGACCTAATGACTAAGTAAACTACTAGTTAGTAAGCTGGAAATATTCAACGATATTTGTGCCATAAATGCAGATAAGGGGCTTTTCGGAGATCAATGGAATTTGATGGTGCTATATAAATAAAGATTATTATTATTATTATTATTAAGGGGATCCAATGTGAATTGGTCTGACAACTTCACTGAAATGGGAGCTGTCTCCTTCCTGTTTCTTCCTCTTTTTATAAGCTAAGAACAACTGATTTTTGGGATACTAGGTGCTGGACCCCCCAAACTGACATTAATTACCTACACCATGGAAATGTTATTGATACTTTTTGCCCTGAAAACCTCTTTAATAGAGCTGCTCAGCCAAATATCAGTGCTATACCAGTGTTCCTAGGACCGCCCCTCAAAAATTAACATTTAAATCGAATAAATATTTAGACAAGAAGTAGAGATTGGGAAAATAGAATTATCAATAAAAATATGTATTCTAATTTACTGTAATATAACATTTTTATTTACTGCACAAAATGGTAAGCATATAAGCTAAATGGAATATTATTCAGGAGAATGTATTGTTACAATGCTGTAGGGATTTCTTTATCTATGATAAAGGCGCAACTTGCACATCAGTGAGGCAACCTGCACAAAGGCAGATACCAGTTTTAATAAATGATTATATACAATGTAGGATACAGACAGAGTATCCCTTTTGTGTGGAATTTTGTTTTAGATTATTGAAACTTTTTTATTTTGAAATATTCAATGTTGGAACAATAATTTAAAAAAACTTCCTGCTGAAATGTCAGATAGCAGAAAGGGGTTTTGAGGGTCTTTTGGGTATAATCGGAGGGGGGGGGGCTCTTGTTACACCTGTGTTCCTCATGGAAAATAGACATGTCTAGCGAGGTACAATAAGTAACTTCCATGCTTTCTATAGGGCCAAAACAAACCAATTGCAGTTGTGACACAATTTGTGTAGATGCATGTAAATATTTGATGCACAAATATTTTGATGTATGGCTCCTTGGCTGCTGACTCCTAGGAATTGTAGAAGGTCTGAGAATGCTTGGTGTTCAAAGTAGCAATGCTTCTGTGTAAAAGGACAATCATGACACAAATAGTCATGTCATATTTTGACAATGGAATGATGTATTTTTCAGGTTTAGGAACCTTTTCAATTGTGTCTGGATATTTCTTCTTAGTTTCACACCCCTGAATTCTGTTCCACTGTTTTGTCATGTGCGTCCGTCAGTCACAGTAAGCAAAACAATAATGTCAAGTGTAGAATAGCAGAATACCACCTTTCATGTCATCATTGCTTCTAAAATCTTGTAACGGAAAGCTTGAAAATATCCTCAATTATAATAAGTAAATCTTTTTTGTAGAATTTTTTGATGTACATACTGTTACATGGAAAATAAAAGCAAAATCAGGGAAGTTTTAATCTGTGTGTAGCTCAGTATATAGACGGTATATAGTAATTTAGTTTGTATGTTCTCTCCGTGTTTGCTTGGGTTTCCTCCATGTCCTCCGCTTTCCTCCCACACTCTAAAACATACTGGTAGGTTGATTAGATTGTGAGCCCCATTGGGGACAGGAACTGATTAGGCAAACTCTGTGCAGCGTAATCTGTGTGCGCTATATAAATAAAGGAATTATTATTATTATTATTAATCAATTTGATCATCATCAGCACATTAACAAATAAGATATGTAATTTTTAAAAATTCTATGCAAATGATCATGTACCATTATGACTTGATAAAAGTCTTTTATCTTTTAGCATATGCAGTGAATATCGCTGTGTGACAGCTACAATAGTCCAATCTTATGTTCAGACATGCCCATTGAACTGGATGGAAGTCATTGAATCATATCATAATCAGACATAAAGCATTATGGCTACAATCTGTGAGTGTGGGCTACTTAATCCTCTTTAATGCTTCACTGCAAGGGAAATCTGTTAAGGAAAGTCTTCAATAAGAAAGATGTTTTCTTCTCCATGATTACATCAGGAAGGCACCATGCAGACCTAATGTTGCATTTGCTAGCGTAATCTTTTCTTTGAATCATTTTAAGATACTGTATCAATCATTTTTGTCACTTCTTACAATGCTGAAACTGGTCTTTACACTGTAAAGTTTTGTATTTTGTCGATTGCTTCTTATTGATTTTAAAAAGCTTTTTACAGCATATCAGATCCTGTGCAATATAGACTTTTCCTTCACAGGTGAACTTGTTCTTATTTAAAGGGTCATTTTAAAGAGATGTTAAAAAATAGAAGATGAAGTATACTGACTTCTTCAGAGAGCCCTCTTTTACTTCAGTTGTGGCTTCTGGTCTTCTTGCTTAAGTCATGTTCATCATGTACGAGATACAATTGCTGAGCTCAATAGTCATACCTGAATAAAAGACTCATGACCCCTGGGACCAGGGATTGGCTCAATGGTTATTTTCAGAATGAAAATGAAGTCAGCACTTCTAGCCGGACTGAATCGGAAACACTTTAGACTGGAAGCCATTGGTGGAACCCAGGAATCCTCTAAAAGTGCAAATGTAGCACTGTTTAACATGACTGTCCTAATTGATTATCCAAACGTTAAGAGGGAGCAGGGAGATTCCCCTTTTGGGCATTAACTAAGTCAAAATGCTGTTTTCTAATAATAGCTAAATTATCACCAAAATTAAGTATTACAACCATTCAGATGTCATCAGTAGCGACAATCCTCTCCAAAATTGCTTGTGCTGCATAGATTCAAGTGGCATTGGTGCCTTTGCCTGGTCTTTGGGAACAGGTTCGGTACTAAAATTTAAATGGGTCCCCTCATTGCTACTACAAATGTATTTACTGTGTATTTACTTTTATACAGGAGGAAGTATTTCCTGTACACAACATGTGCAGTTCCTTGGGCCGCAATCTATGGTCCCGTTAACCACTGTTTAAAGCCCAACTGCATCAGTGGAGAGTGACGCTCACTTTCCCATGACAATAGAAAAAGACTCTTGTGGTCATGAGCCCATAGAATTAAATGAAGATGTGTGCTAGCTGCTATAAATACCATTACCAAAAAATCATTTTCTGCACAAGACAAGCTTGGGAATGAGGGTTTGGCACACTTGTTTCTTAAATACCATCATATATGTTTGAGCTCAATTCAGACTACATATTTACAACTGAATTTGTTTATGACTTTCAAATATTTTTACAATTCAATTCTGATGTCGGCAAACATTTTGATATTATACAGGTGCTAATCGTTTTTTGCCTATAAGGTTTTTGAATAATACAAATAATAATTGTTTTTTAATATGGCTTTTTGGGCGAAAATGTAAGCCAAATCACATAGTTGTTTGCTGTATAAACAAAGACATTTTCTACATGGTTCCTACCTTGTCATCTGGGCTGGTCCATGCACATGCAGCTCCATAATTTATAAACGGGTCTGCTGAGTTTTAGCAGTTTCACTGCTTTTTCTTTCTTATGAGGACCGGCACTATACAATTATTTTGTGTTTTTTTATACTTGGTAGCCCATGCAGCTCAAAGTACTGTAGACATAAATGGATGACTATACATTTTTGGTAGTTTCTGATTTTTTTTAATAGTTTCATTCTTAGAGGCAATTTATAAAGCTCCAGGAAAATATTTTATTTTGTGGAAGTCTACGTTTACAAAAAAATAATTAGCATCTTTTTTACTATATTACACCAAGCATGTCAGGAAGTCATTAAAATGTATAAAATGCTACCCTCCAAATTGATTATTTTGTATAGGCTTGTAGTAAAAAAAAATATAAATAAATCAATTCACTTCCATCTTTCCTAATTCTATAGGATAGAGACTGCATGAATATGTCATCTAGCTAACTATGTTAAAAAATAAAATCACTCTCAGTATCAACTGTATCTGTGTCTTACAGGATATCTATCAAAAATCAAGCATACGCCAGTGACACCTACACATATGACTGGTAATCTTTTTTATCTTTGTATCCATGGCTTTCTTCCTTCTAAAAACAACTTTTAAAATTATGCTGAAGAGCCAATGAGTGTGTAATCAGAGCCACTCCATGCTGCAGCATCACAGGTTGTTAGACTGTTTCACCCTCACAGCTCATGTAATATCACTGCAGCAGAGGAAGTTTCAGTACACAGTTGGAGGGGAAGTATTCCTGTACACTGTAACAGCCTGGGAATCTGCAGCAGGTAGGGGCTCCAGTAACACTCCCAGGACCCCTTCATGCTCATTGGCATAATTTAAAAAGTTGGTTTTAAAAAGAAGGAAGCCATGGATAACAAATATAAGAAGATTACCACAGTCACATTGCCTGGATCTATGAATAGGTGTCCCTGGTTGATCATGTTTGAATTTGATTGTAGAAAATAATAATTGTTGAGAAGCTGTTCTGGTTGCATTGAGTACTGAGGACCCCATGTGGCCTTATAGCTACACCATTGCATATAAACCTTGTACTGGAGAAGTCCAGTAAGTGGTAGTGGCACCTGCATCATTTATTGTGCTAAATTTAATGTTCTGTTTGACCCTGAATAACCCTTAATAAATGCTGGTACTCTAGTGAACAAGACAATATAGGAGCTTTCTAGGTTCTTCTACTACTTTTTCATAACAATTGAGACTTTGTTGTCTCAACTAGAGATGAGCGAGCACTAAAATGCTCGGGTACTCGTTATTCGAGACGAACTTTTCCCGATGCTCGAGTGCTCGTCTCGAATAACGAGCCCCATTGAAGTCAATGGGAGACTCGAGCATTTTTCAAGGGGACCAAGGCTCTGCAAAGGGAAGCTTGGCCAAACACCTGGGAACCTCAGAAAAGGATGGAAACACCACGGAAATGGACAGGAAACAGCAGGGGCAGCATGCATGGATGCCTCTGAGGCTGCTTAATCGCACCATTATGCCAAAATTATGGGCAACAGCATGGCCATGACAGAGTGACAGAATGAAGCTAGATAGCATCTAAAACATCCAATAATTGACCCTGACACTATAGGGGATGGCATGCAGAGGCAGCGGCAGCAGGCTAGAGAGTGGCATGGCGACATACCCTAAATGGACTCAGGCTTCAAACCAATGGGTGGCAGAGAGGAACCAAAGGAGGTGAGCAAGAAGCGCTCAAATAATATCGGTACATGATAAAAGTTTGCCAGTATATTTTGTGGATTACACAGCAGGGTGGCGACAAAGTTAACATGGAAGCCATGAAAACAACCCAAAATTCTGCCTGACACAGCTCGTTTGATAAGGGGAACATGTATGGAGGCAGTGAACTAGTAGTAGATTAAAGGTGCTGCAGTTAAAACTATGTTAGTTGGATCTTGGCATGGAGCTGGCGCTCCGCTGCCAGGCGAGCTTTCGCCAATCCAAGCCCCTGTCTCTAGGCTACTCCCCAAACAGCACTTCTAAGAACCTTTTGTATAAGATCAAGTGTAGTAGCGTTCTTATAAGTTTGGGATATGAGGGGAATGTAAACAGATGCGCAAGAAGCGCTGAAATAATATCGGTAAATGATAAAAGTTTGCCAGTATATTTTGGGGATTACACAGCAGGGTGGCGACAAAGTTAACAAGTTTGATGTGGAATGCCCTGTAATAGCTCTTGGGCGGTGTGCCTTTTATCGCCTAGGCTCAGCAGTTTGAGCACCGCCTGCTGTCGTTTACTGACGGCTCTGCTGCTGTGCCTAGAGCTACCGACTGATGGCGCCATGGCCACGGATGGTAATTCGGAGGAGGAGGAGGTGGAGGAGGGGTGGGAGGAGGAGGAGGTATAGTAGGCCTTTGAGACCTGGACCGAGGTAGGCCCCGCAATCCTCGGCGTCGGCAGTATATGACCAGCCCCAGGGTCAGACTCGGTCCCAGCCTGCACCAAGTTAAGTGTAGTAGCGTTCTTATAAGTTTGGGATATGGCGGATGAGGGGAATGTAAACAGATGCGCAAGAAGCGCTGACATAATATCCCTAAATGGTAAAAGTTTGCCAGTATATTTTGTGGATAACACAGCAGGGTGGCGACAAAGTTAACATGGAAGCCATGAAAACAACCCAAAATTCTGCCTGACACAGCTCGTTTGATAAGGGGAACATGTATGGAGGCAGTGAACTAGTAGTAGATTAAAGGTGCTGCAGTTAAAACTATGTTAGTTGGATCTTGGCATGGAGCTGGCGCTCCGCTGCCAGGCGAGCTTTCGCCAATCCAAGCCCCTGTCTCTAGGCTACTCCCCAAACAGCACTTCTAAGAACCTTTTGTATAAGATCAAGTGTAGTAGCGTTCTTATAAGTTTGGGATATGGCGGGTGAGGTGAATGTAAACAGATGCGCAAGAAGCGCTGAAATAATATCGGTTAATCATAAAAGTTTGCCAGTATATTTTGTGGATAACACAGCAGGGTGGCGACAAAGTTAACAACTTTGATGTGGAATCCATGAAAACAACCCAAATTTCTGCCTGACACACCTCGTTTGATAAGGGGACGATGTATGGAGGCAGCTATATGGACGACTTTTGGAGGTAGCAATGGAGACAACGTGTGGAGGCTGCTATGGAGACAATTTAATTTGGATAGTGCCTGTATGTGGCAGTCCAAAAAAGTTTTCAAACCAGAGGAGCAGGTAGGTGGCCCTCCAGAAAAAATGAAATAGATTGAGTGCCTGTATGTGGCAGTCCAAAAAAGTTTTCAAACCAGAGGAGCAGGTAGGTGGCCCTCCAGAAAAATTTAATAGATTGAGTGCCTGTATGTGGCACTCCCAAAAATTGTTTAAAACAGAGGACCGGGTAGGTGGCCCTCCAGAAAAATTAAATGCATAAAGTACTATAGCTAGAGCGAGTGGGCCCTGTCAAAAAATAGCCAGTTTCCTCTGCTTTACTGTACAAAGAGGAGGAGAAGGAGGAAAATGAGGAGGAGGAGGAGTGCATAAATTATTCAGGTTGAGCTTCCTTCACCTGGTGGAGATTGGAAATTATGAGAAATCCAGGCTTTATTCATCTTAATAAGCGTCAGCCTGTCAGCGCTGTCAGTCGACAGGTGTGTACGCTTATCGGTGATGATGCCACCAGCTGCACTGAAAACCCGCTCGGACAAGACGCTAGCGGCAGGGCAGGCAAGAACCTCCAAGGCGTACAGCGCCAGTTCGTGCCACATGTCCAGCTTTGAAACCCAGTAGTTGTAGGGAGCTGTGTGATCATTTAGGACGATGGTATGGTCAGCTACGTACTCCCTCACCATCTTTCTGTAAAGATCAGCCCTACTCTGCCGAGACTGGGGACAGGTGACAGTGTCTTGCTGGGGTGACATAAAGCTGGCAAAAGCCTTGTAAAGCGTACCCTTGCCAGTGCTGGACAAGCTGCCTGCTCGCCTACTCTCCCTCGCTTCTTGTCCCGCAGAACTACGCACTCTGCCGCTAGCGCTGTCAGAAGGGAAATACTGTTACCAGGGCCTGCTGGTATTCATGCATTCTCACACTCCTTTCCTCTCCAGGGATGAGAGTGGAAAGATTTTGCTTGTACCGTGGGTCCAGGAGAGTGAATACCCAGTAATCGGAGCTGGAATAAATTCTTTGAACGCGAGGGTCACGGGATAGGCAGCCTAGCATGAAATCTGCCATATGCGCCAGAGTCCCAACGCGCAAGAATTCACTCCCCTCACTGGCCTGACTGCCCATTTCCTCCTCCTCCAACTCCTCTTTATCTGCCCATACACGCTGAACAGTGAAGGTCTAAGCAATGCTCCCCTCTTGTGTCTCGCCAACATTCTCCTCCTCTTCCTCCTCATCCTCCTCCACCTCCTCCGATATGCGCTGAGAAACAGACCTGAGGGTGCTTTGGCTATCAACAAGGGAATCTTCTTCCCCTGTCTCTTGTGACGAGCGCAAAGCTTCCGACTTCATGCTGATCAGAGAGTTTTTCAACAGGCCAAGCAGCGGGATGGTGAGGCTGATGATGGCGGCATCGCCACTGACCATCTGTGTTGACTCCTCAAAGTTACTCAGCACCTGACAGATATCAGACATCCACGTCCACTCCTCATTGTAGACTTGAGGAAGCTGACTGACCTGACTACCAGTTCTGGTGGAAGTTGACATCTGGCAGTCTACAATCGCTCTGCGCTGCTGGTAAACTCTGGATAACATGGTTAATGTTTAATTCCACCTCGTGGGCACGTCGCACAACAGTCGGTGAGCGGGCAGTTGGAGGCGGCGCTGCGCTGCCCTGAGAGTGGCAGCATCTGTGCTGGACTTCCTGAAATGCGCACAGATGCGGCGCACCTTCGTGAGCAAATCTGACAGATTGGGGTATGTCTTGAGGAAACGCTGAACTATCAGATTTAACACATGGGCCAGGCATGGCACATGTGTCAGTCTGCCGAGTTGCAGAGCCGCCACCAGGTTACGGCCGTTGTCACACACAACCATGCCTGGCTTCAGGTTCAGCGGTGCCAGCCACAGATCAGTCTGCGCCGTGATGCCCTGTAATAGTTCTTGGGCGGTGTGCCTTTTATCGCCTAGGCTCAGCAGTTTGAGCACCGCCTGCTGTCGCTTAGCGACGGCACTGCTGCTGTGCCTAGAGCTACCGACTGATGGCGCCATGCCCACGGATGGTCGTTCGGAGGAGGAGGTGGAGGAGGGGTGGGAGGAGGAGGAGGCATAGTAGGCCTTTGAGACCTGGACCGAGGTAGGCCCCGCAATCCTCGGCGTCGGCAGTATATGACCAGCCCCAGGGTCAGACTCGGTCCCAGCCTCCACCAAGTTAACCCAATGTGCCGTCAGCGATATATAGAGGCCCTGCCCGGCAGCACTCGTCCATGTGTCCGTGGTCAGGTGGACCTTGTCAGAAACGGCGTTGGTCAGGGCACGGATGATGTTGTCTGACACGTGCTGGTGCAGGGCTGGGACGGCACATCGGGAAAAGTAGTGGCGGCTGGGGACCGAATACCGAGGGGCGGCCGCCGCCATGAGGTTGCGAAAGGCCTCGGTCTCTACTAGCCTATAGGGCAGCATCTCCAGGCTAAGCAATCTGGAGATGTGGACATTAAGGGCTTGGGTGTGCGGGTGGGTTGCACTATAATTTCTTTTCCGCTCCAGCGTCTGGGGTATGGAGAGCTGAACGCTGGTGGATGCTGTGGAGGATCGTGGAGGCGACGATGGGGTTTTTGTGCCAGGGTCCTGGGCAGGGGGCTGACTATCAGCTGATACAGGAGAAGGAGCAGTGGTGTGCACGGCCGGAGGTGAACGGGCTTGGTGCCACTGATTCGGGTGTTTAGCATTCATATGCCTGCGCATACTGGTGGTAGTTAAGCTAGTAGTGGTGGAACCCCTGCTGATCCTGGTTTGGCAAAGGTTGCACACCACAGTCCGTCGGTCATCCGGTGTTTCCTTAAAGAACCTCCAGACTTCTGAAAATCTAGCCCTCGCCGCAGGGAGCCCTCGCCACGGGAGCTTCACTATGTGACACATTTGGCGCTGATGCACCTGCTCTGGCCCTGCCTCTCCGTCTGGCCCCACCACTGCCTCTTCCAACCTGTTCTGCTATAGGACTCTCCTCCGTCTCAGAAGCACTGTGTTCACCCGGCCTCTCAACCCAGCTTGGGTCTGTCACCTCATCATCCTCCGATCCCTCAGTCTGCTCCCCCCTCGGACTTCCTGCCCTGACAACAACTTCACCACTGTCTGACAACCATGTCTCCTCATCGTCCGACACCTCTTTACACACTTCTTCCACTACGTCAAGAAGGTCATCATCACCCACAGACTGCGACTGGTGGAAAACCTGGGCATCGGAAAATTGCTCAGCAGCAACCGGACAAGTGGTTTGTGACTGTGGGAAGGGTCCAGAAAAGAGTTCCTCTGAGTATGCCGGTTCAAATGCCAAATTTTCCTGGGAGGGGGCAGACTGGGGGGGAGGAGGCTGAGGTGCAGGAGCTGGAGGAGTGCCGATTTCGGTGACATGGGTGGACTGCGTGGAAGACTGACTGGTGGACAAATTGCTCGAAGCATTGTCGGCAATCCACGACATCACCTGTTCGCACTGTTCTGGCCTCAACAGTGCTCTACCACGAGTCCCAGTAACTTCAGACATGATGAACCTAGGGAGTGTAGCTCTGCGGCGTTCCCCTGCTCCCTCATCAGCAGGTGGTGTCTCACCCCACCTAGGACCACGGCCTCTGACCCCTGCAGTAGATGGACGCCCACGTCCCCGCCCTCGTCCTCGTCCTCTACCCCAAGCCCTCGGGTTAAACATTTTGAAAATGAAAGTTATATAACTTTAATTTTTTTTTTTTAACTTTTTTTTGTGTTTTTTTGTGTTTTTTAGTTTTTTTTTGTGTTTTTTAGTTTTTAAAACCAAACAATGCTATCCTATTGCTATGGCTATTTTCTAGCCAAGTATGAAAGCACACTGATGAGATGACGCTGAGTTATGAAAAAATAAACGTAAAATAAAAAGGAAATGGCAGACTGTGCCTAATTGAAATCCAACCCCTAATAAATTTTGCAACTTCTGGCTTTGCGATGGATATGTGCGTCACTAAGCGCTAAACACAGCGGTCGCAAGTCTCACTCCAAATTCCTCACAATTGGCTAGTATATGCACTGCAGCAAGGACAGCCACCAGCAGATCAACCAGAAATAAAATATATATAACGCTATTGTAGGCGTAAGTAAGCCGTTTGGATTCTCCTTTGGCTATTTTCTAGCCAAGTATGAAAGCACACTGATGAGATGACGCTGAGTTATGAAAAAATAAACGTAAAATAAAAAGGAACTGGCAGACTGTGCCTAATTGAAATCCAACCCCTAATAAATTCTCCCACTTCGGTCTTTGCGATGGATATGTGCGTCACTAAGCGCTAAACACAGCGGTCGCAAGTCTCACTCCAAATTCCTCACAATTGGCTAGTATATGCACTGCAGCAAGGACAGCCACCAGCAGATCAACCAGAAATAAAATATATATAACGCTATTGTAGGCGTAAGTAAGCTGTTTGGATTCTCCTTTGGCTATTTTCTAGCCAAGTATGAAAGCACACTGATGAGATGACGCTGAGTTATGAAAAAATAAACGTAAAATAAAAAGGAAATGGCAGACTGTGCCTAATTGAAATCCAACCCCTAATAAATTTTCCCACTTCGGTGTTTGAGGTGGATATGTGTGTCACTAAGAGCTAAACACAACGGTAGCAAGTCCCCCTGCAAATTCCTCACAATATGGTACTAGCTGCACTACTAGTGCCAGCAAGCCCAGCCACAAGCAAACAAAAAAAAAAAAGTATAACGTTATTGTAGCCCTAAGAAGGGCTGTTGGGTTCTTGTTGAATCACTCCTGCCTAACAGTAATCTACTAGCACCCTAACGCTGTCCCTGACCAGCAGCAGCTCTCTCCCTAGCGGCATCCAGACGAGCAGCGCGGGCAGTGGCTAGTCTATCCCAGGGTCACCTGATCTGGCCAGCCAACCACTGCTATCGACGTGTAAGGGTACCACGTCATGCTGGGTGGAGTGCAGAGTCTCCTGGCTTGTGATTGGCTCTGTTTCTGGCCGCCAAAAAGCAAAACGGCGGGAGCTGCCATTTTCTCGAGCGGGCGAAGTATTCGTCCGAGCAACGAGCAGTTTCGAGTACGCTAATGCTCGAACGAGCATCAAGCTCGGACGAGTATGTTCGCTCATCTCTAGTCTCAACTCATACAAAAAAGGTAATAGAAGAAACAAACTGATGATAACCCTTCCCACAAATAGTCACATATTTATGTGTTCCTTTGTGAAAGTTCTTGCTAAAATTTTCTTCAGTCTCTTAGGGGCTTTGCTCTCTATTTGTTCCAGACCAACTGATTCTTGCTTTACTTTTCTTTTACTTTATGGCATCAGTTGGTGCCACCTGCTGTATAGCAGAAATGTTTCAGATTATGGTTCTGTCCAAAAATTGACTTATTATATTTTAGCATTGTAGACACTATTCTTCTGCTTTTTTTTTCCTTATCAAGAGATATAAGGTATTTGACTTTTGTCAGAAAGTGTAAGGTGATAAAACCTGACCTGTAATTGATGTCCAAGTTCAATTCTTCACAAAATATACACCAAGATTTCGCAAACTCCAATACTCACAATGGACAATAGATAAATTATTCTATTTTGTAAGGAGAACTGAAAGACGAGCTAACAACCCAGCGATAGTAAAGTTTTCAAAGTCTATAGAGTAGTTCAGAAGTACTACTTCATCAAGCTTTTCAACACTTGAATCTAACTCATTTTGTGTGGTTATCGGACTCCCAGTTAATCCCTTGTTAGAGAAAGAATCAGCTTATAGAGGTTGAAACTGGCATGATGAAACGGAATACAGTCTGTGCGAGTCGTATTGTAGCTTCTCATGCCCAATGCCTATAAATTATTCAGTTTCTTTAGAGATAGGGTTTAAAAGATTAAACATTGAGGGGACTGGGTGTACAGAATGGCGCCTTCAGTGAACATCTGAAAAAAATCTAGACTTTTATTCTGTAAAATGGAACATTTTCTCTGTGTTTCAAACCCATTGCATAGCAGAAGGCAATCATAATGGAGGAAAGCATTCCACGTGTTATCAGAAGCAAATTTCATAATACACAAACGCTTGAATCCTACAGCCATTAGAGCAGCAAGCAAGTTTGCCAGTGAATTAAAAAAGAGAAATAAACAGGGAAAATGCAGAAGAAGTTTTCTTCAGAAATTAACAGTTTCCATAAGGCAGTGATAGTGAACCTTTTAGAAACAGAGTATCTAAACTACAACCCAAACCCACTTATTTATTACATAGTGCCAACACCATTTTAAGCAACTATTAAGTTACTTATTTCTGATTTATTGCTCATTGCTCTGCCACAGCTCCTGTCAGCAACCTTATGGGTACTCCTGAACCCCAAAAATAGAAAAAATTGCAGGGTTCATATCAGGAGCTCAAATTTTAATTGCCCCCAAAACCCATAGTTATGAGGATGGTTGATTTATAAGCCACAGTGACTTGATCATCACTACTCACTTTGTCATCACTACTACTGCTCCCATCCTCCTGCCTTACACAATCATTGCATACCTGTTAGGATCACAGAAAGATTAAAGAGTAACCATATAGGTTTACTTTCCACAAATCAATAGGTTTGGTTGGGGGATGTAAAACAACTTTGCCTATAATTTTTTGTTCCTTAGTCCGGCGGATTCTTTGCTATAGCCCTCAGATTATCTAAGCGCTTCAGTGGCTGCTTCCTCTGCCTGTGCTGACAAGCCCTGGAGTCCAAAGTATAAACAACCTTTACAAACTTTAAGGACTTCTGGGAAGGGAGGAGCTGCTGCTCCATGCTCACAGAGGAGGAGGTAATGTGACAGAGCTCTCTCTGTGTATGTAGCAGAGCTGGGTATGTTAAGAACTGTGGTACAGATGTCTCCTGCACAGAATAGTGAGGTACAAAATCTCCTCTGTTCGTCCCTCCATCCCAGTCTGTGATTCTACAGACTTTCTCTGTCTCTCAATGCACCACATGGTACTCCTCCCACCCACCTTGTCATCGGCACTTTTTGCACTGTGCAGATAAGCTATTAACCCCCAGCTCACACAGGCTGGTCATCATATACAGTACATCCTGTATGTGCACTGTGCAGTGTTCAGTGGATTTACTTGTGGAAAACTAAAAAATGGATTTAATGCAAAATTACTTTGATCGAGAACACAAGGCATCAAGGGATCTGTGGGCAAGCTAACTGGCCTCAGCTTGAGGGCATAGATAGACAGACATTAGTCTCCAGCCACTTCACCTCTGGTGAGAAAGATTTTTGTCCAACACTTTCAGAACAGAATATGCCATAACTTTTGAAAAAAAGGATGAACAGCACCAAGTAGGCATGGTTCTGTTTGTTTTTAAAGGGAGAATCACATAAAATAATTTGGTAAAATCACTATAACTTTACAGTTACGCTTTAAATATTTCACATTAGCTGTAGATGAGCAGTTGCAATAAAAGAAATGGATACAAATGTTAGAGCAACACATTCTTGAGAGCATGGTGGTCAGCATAGAGATAAAGAATTTATAATATTTTTCTATTGTATTCATTTTTGTCTTCTTTGCATAGTCAATGTCAACCTACATTGAACCAAAATAAAAGTTGGTATAATTTAACCCCTTCAGGACTCGGCCTATTTTGGCCTCTAGGACACAGCCCCATTTTTCAAAAAACGTACTGTGTCACTATACGTGATTATATCTTTGGAACGCTATAAGATATCCAGGGGATTTTTACATTGTTTTCTTATGACATATTGTACTTAAAATTAGTTTAAAAATTTGGATGATATCTTTTGTGTTTATCAAAAAATGAAACATTTGCAATGAATTAAATGACAAAAAGCTCCAATTTCTCCCGAGTACACCGATACCCCATAAGTGTATGGGCACATGAACGGGCATAGAATAGATGGAGTACTGTTCCGAGCAGATATGCATTGTTAAATTGTACAGGCTACAATTTTGTTCTTTTTTTAATGTGGACATATAGGGGATTTTTTTGCCACACGAGATGCACTTTTCTGGTACATAATATTGGGGCATCTTTAGCCAATTGATAAAATTTTATCAACTCTTTGTTGGTGGAGAAAATAAAAATCATCAATTTTTGGTAAGATTTTTCTGGGGTTTTTTTTGGCCATACCATATTTTTCCCAATATTAATGAATAAAAACGAATTTGGAGAAAATGTTGTTAATTTTAGCATCACCATCTTTTTAAATGCATATTTTTTTTTATCTGACAAATCTGGTTAAATACTTATTTTTTTGCAAGTAGCATTGTTCTTTTTAATAGTCTTATTTTAGAGCAACTAACATTTTAGAGCATTTTTAAAGGGTATTAATTAAAATGATCTTTTTTCTTAAATCTTTTTTGTTTTTTTACAGGGTTCTCTTAGCGGGTCTGGTAACAATTCTGTTTTATTATACAGATTGTCATGGAGGCAGCAATACCTAATAAAAACCATTTTGGAGAAACTTTTGTTCATTTTAGTATCACCATCTTTTCAGATGCATACATTTTGTATTCAGCCGACAAATCTGGTTAAGGGTTTATTTTTTGCAAGAAGAGTTGTTCATATTAGTGGTCTTATTTTAGAGTGTGTTATTTTTTTAATCACTCTGTAGAACATTTTTTAGGGGAATTAATTAAAAATAATCTATTTTCGTAACGTTTTTGAGGGTTTTTTTTTACTGTGTGGGTCCAGTAATAATTCTTGTTAAGGACATGGCAATACCAAATATGTGGGGGAGGGGGGGGTTGTGTATTTGTGTTTTTTTATACTTTATTAAGTGTTTGCATGGGAAAGTGACATTTAAGGGACTTATATTTTTATTTGTTTTTATTTATTTTAATGTTTTAAGCTTATTTTTTTTAACTTTTTTTTATTTATACAAACTTGAACCAGCGATGCTGTGATGGCTATTTCAAGTCTAATACCCTGCTTTACAATGCTAATGCATTGTAGAGCAGTGTAAACTGTCTGTTATGCTCACACATGCTCAGACGGTTAACAGTAAGACCCGGTAGGGATCTGGCTGCCAGGAACATCAGGCAGTTCCGACAGACCTCGGGGCAGCCCAAAAGAGGATCGGATTCCTCGGAATTATCTTCCCAAAGGGACTTACTATTACATCCTAGTGCACAAAGGGGTTAATGACAGATTTTCAATTAAAAATAAGTTTAAAAACAAGAACAACTAGTACCAGGAGATATGAATACTAATATGCTCATAAATTATTTACTCAAAATAGAAAGAAAATAAAAATGGAATCTTTGAATTTACTTAGTTGAAATGTTTTATTTTTGTAACTTTCAGTACAAATGTTGCAATTAGCATTTTCATTTTAATGCCTTAGGAAGCATGAAAGCGCATTTAGGTAAGTGTGCTAATTACATCTCTGTAAACAGCCATATGTTATTATGTCTCATGAAACTTCAAGTGAGTTTAAGACATGTAGGCAAATATCCGGAAGAAATTCACTTCCAAGGAGCTTGAGGTTCTGTTCATTTGTTACTATAGATCACAGACAACAGAACAGGGGCCAACAATGTTATTATTAAGCTTCATGGATGAGGAGATACATTACATTTTAAAAACCATGGGGAACATATATGGTAATTATCGTTTCATAAATAGTTGTAATTTATACTGAATACTTATTTTTTCCCTTAAACATTTGTCATCTCAAACTCATAAAATCTACCACCGTCCATTTGAAATATGTAGAAGTTCTGCCAACTTTAAATGACATCTAGTAGTAGATGATTAAGAAATAGTACATTGCTTAATACATTATTAAACAAAAATGCAACAAGATCAAAGGTTAGAAGATCCAAACCTGAGGCAGCCATACGGAGTCTTATAACACATTTGCTTTTTGGGTTTCTATCAGGTGTAGTATTGTCTTTGTTTGGGTTAAAACCACCAATTATATCACCCCACACACACACACACGCGCAAACAATGCTCAATAATCAAACTGACACTTTTTAAGCCATGTGCCCCATGTATAAGTATAAACAGGAGATTCCCGTAACAGAATTACACTGATGATATGATATGATGTATAGTCATTTAGCCACTCTGCTTTAATCCACTTTCCAACGTGCTTGAAAATAAAAAGTTTATTTATGCACTTTTTTCATGCCCTAGACTCTCACCAACACCTCTTGTTCACTATAGTTCTGCATGCCATCTATTTTGTCTACTGCATACCCTAGTGATAAATCAAATGCAAAATACAATGTTTAGCATAAAATGAAGAGGAGAGCTGTGGCATACAATGTGCTCCCCAGTCTTCAGTCAGTGCTCCCTGGGTGTAAATATATCAGTTAACCTTTAAAAACCATTCTCTAAGGCCCCATGCACACAACTGTATTTAAGAGTGCTTACCCCTCCTCCCGCCTCCTCCCAGCCAAAGCACGGGCGAGCACACATTTCACCACAAATTTTCTGTGAAGCATAACATTCTCTTTTAACTAAAGTTTTTTTATTGAAAATTTTAATTTGACAACTTTTTGAGCCCATGTCTGTATCAGAAAAGTGGTGCACTTTCTAAACTCTTTCAGCTGTTAATAGCTAGTTTCTCCAGGATAATACAGCAGACACCTGTATAGAGAATTCTTGGCATGTGTGCCTTCTGCATACAGTATATGTAGAATGTGAAGTTACCAAGAGGTTAAACCAGTATTTGCAAATCAATAATCTTTTATAACCTTACAGCTGTGTTAAAATAATTGGTCTTGCAGAGTAATTTTTGCTTCCCATTACATTAGAAGTTATATTGGAATTTATACACTAAATACAATTACTAAACTGAAGATAATGTTTTTTAAGGCAAACAATGTCTAATATTCTCCCTATATAAATATGAAGATAGTTGCTTTCCTACTTCTATATACATTGAGTAATGTTTCTAACTCTTTTCCCAGCTGTGTTTTTGACAAATGCTTCAAATTATGGTGTTTTGTATTTGTTATTAATGAAAAGTGATATCTTCCATAGGCAACATATTTTGCAGTATAATGGGAACACTGTGTATTCAGCGAAAAGAACAGCATTGTAGCAATGTAGCATTAAGAGATGCACTATAAAGCCCCAGGGGTGCCATTATCAAAAGATGACATTCTTGTTAAGGCTTCATGCATGAGTTCAGTAGGAAACTTCAAAGAAACAAAATGAATAGGAGTGAGAAAAAGCTAACAATTCAAGTTAATATTTCAAAAAATGTTTGCAAAAGCTGTAAAAAAACAGAAAAACAACACCAAATTCATAAAGGACAGCTGGTGTATATTTAGTACTCAGCCTGTTAGGATTGGTTACACAAAAGACAGGGGATAGTGTGCCCTGAGCTTGCCCCAACCTCTGTCCCTTCCTATAGCCCCCCCACGCTAAACCGTGGGGCGACTACTTGAAGACTCGAAATATTCTGGGTAAGTGTGGGAAGGGGAACACAAACAGACTGACAAACATAAAACATAAAAGAATCGTAAACAAGCCGGAGTCACAACTAGAGGGTACGTCAAAAGCAGAATCAGAAAGCAAAGAGTCAAAGTCCAAAACTAGCCGAGTTAGCAACAATATAGATACAGATACAGAGCAATACAAACTAGCAGCAACCAGGTGGAGAAAGGGATTTTCAAACACTGGCACTGGTGACTAGTGAAGCTGCAATTTATGCAGCCAGAACTCCACCTCCAGAATCTGATAGGAGCTGGACAGTTCCTGGGAATTAACCCCTCATGGTGCAGAACAACCAAGCACCAAGCAGAGGTTCAAAGTCCCAGCCCCTCCTAGACAGCGCGAGATCTTAGCAGCCGCTGCCCAGGACGAGAGGTGGAGTTTGCGCGGATACGCGCCGGGGTACGGAGAACGCTGCTGGTACCACCAGAAGAACCAGAAGTCCCAGCAATCTCTCTAGCGAACCTGACAGTACCCCCCCCCTGACGGGGGGCCTTCGGACCCCTAGATCTTAAAGATGGCTTCTGAGGGTTGGCCTGATGGAATAACCTGAGTAACCGTGGAGCATGAACATCTCTAGCCGGAACCCAAGACCTATCCTCAGGACCAAAACCCTTCCAATGGACCAGGTACTGCAGGGAGTTACCTACCCATCTGGAATTCACCACTTTTTCCACTTCAAATTCCAGATTCCCCTCCACAATAGATGGAGAAGGAGGGTCAGGAAGAGGCAAAACAGGCTCAACATACCGCTTCAAAAGACTCTTATGGAAGGTGTTATGGACCCGCCACCCTGCTGGAAGTGTAATCTTGAAGGAAACCGGGTTAACCATATGAGTAACAACAAACGGACCCACAAACCTGGGCGCAAACCTGGGCGCAACTTGGATGCAACAGCTTCCGCTCGAGGAATATTAGAGACCGGCACAGATGAAAAAGAGAAACGAGGATGAAAACCATAATTGCAGAAAAACGGAGATACCTGTGTGGACGAACTACAGTGGTTATTAATAGCAAATTCTGCCAACGGAAGGAATTTCACCCACTGGTCCTGACTGTCCGAGACAAAGAGTCGCAGATATTGAATCATCTCCTGATTCATTCTCTCGGACTGACCATTAGACTCAGGATGAAACGCTGAGGAGAACGACAGATTAACTTCCAGTCTAGAACAAAATGCTCGCCAAAATTTGGAAACAAATTGTACGCCCCTATCAGACACAATATCATCTGGTATACCATGGAGGCGTACAATGTTCTGTATAAACAAATCAGCCAATTCTTCAGCTGAAGGTAACTTTTTTAATGGAACAAAGTGTCCCATCTTGGAGAAACGGTCCACTACCACCCAAATCACTGTATAGCCTTGAGATGCTGGCAGATCAGTGACAAAATCCATTGACACTTTAGACCATGGCCTGATGGGAACTGGAAGCGGAAGAAGAGGCCCCTCAGGACGTCTCCTGGGAGTCTTTCCTCGCGCACAGACCTGACAGGCTTGGACAAATGCGTGCACATCATTAGTCATGTGAGGCCACCAGTAACTTCTCTTTAAGAGATCCAAGGTACTCCGCATTCCCGGATGACCTGCCAATACTGAGCAATGCGTCTCCTCCAACACTCTCAAACGACAAGAAAGAGGAACAAATAATTTGCCTTCCGGAAGGTCTTTGGGTGCAGATTTTTGTCCTGCTAAAATTTGAGAGGAGAGGTGGGAGGAGACAGCTGCCAACACAACACCTGGAGACAAAATATTACTGTCCGTAGTCGCTGGAAGCTCAGGAGTCCCGAAGCTACGGGACAAGGCATCAGCCTTCACATTTTTTGACCCAGGTCGGTAGGTGACCACAAAATTAAAGCGAGAGAAAAACAAGGCCCACCTAGCCTGACGTGAGTTCAAACGCTTAGCAGTATCCAAATATACTAAGTTCTTATGATCTGTGAGCACAGTTATCGGATGAAGAGCTCCTTCCAAAAAGTGTCGCCAGACTTCAAATGCCCACTTAATGGCAAGGAGCTCTCGATTACCAATATCATAATTCCTCTCACAAGAGGAAAACTTTCTAGAGAAATATGCACAGGGCCTAAGTCTGGTGAGAGTGGAGGACCCCTGAGACAACACTGCACCTACTCCTACCTCGGAGGCATCAACCTCCACAACAAACGGTAGAGAGAGGTCAGGTTGAACCAAAACTGGGGCTGACGAGAATGCCGCTTTTAAAGTTTCAAACGCTGAGCAAGCGGCAGGGGACCAGTTGTTTGGATCAGCACCCTTACGGGTTAGATCCGTGAGGGGTTTGGCGATCACAGAAAAGTTCTTTATAAAGTTCCGATAATAGTTAGCGAAACCTAAAAATCGTTGTAGGGCCTTAAGATTGGTAGGCCGAACCCAGTCCGTGAGCGCCTGAACCTTACTCGGATCCATCTGTACATCAGAGGGAGTCACAACATAACCTAAGAAGGAAACCTTCTGGACGCAAAAAACACACTTTTCCAGCTTAGCGAAGAGGTGGTTTTTGCGCAACCTGGTAAGTACTTGGCGGAGATGTTGCTGGTGAGAAACCATATCAGGAGAAAAAATCAAAATATCGTCTAGATACACCACCATAAACACACCGATGTAATCATGAAAGATGGAGTTCATAAAGCCTTGAAAAACCGCTGGGGCATTACTCAAACCAAAGGGCATAACCAGGTATTCAAAGTGCCCCAAAGGTGTATTAAATGCGGTTTTCCACTCATCCCCTTCTCGGACCCGAATCAGGTTATAAGCCCCTCTGAGATCTAATTTAGAGAAAACTTGGGCCCCAGAAACCTGATTTAAGAGATCCGGGATCAAGGGGAGGGGACCTGAGTTTTTTACCGTGATCTTATTTAATTCTCGATAGTCAATACACGGCCGTAAACCACCATCTTTTTTCTCAACAAAAAAGAACCCGGCCCCAGTGGGCGACTCAGAGGGACGAATATGTCCGATTGCCAAACTCTCATCAATATAACTCTTCAGTGCCTCCCGTTCTGGTACCGACAAGTTATATATACGACCCTTTGGCAATCTAGCATCAGGAAGAAGGTCAATTTTACAATCAAACTCCCTGTGAGGAGGAAGGACTTGGGACAAGGGTTTTGAAAACACATCTGAGTAGTCCGAGAGAAAGCCTGGAAGACCCTGATCTTCCGTCACTACTGTACATAGTGAAACTCTGGTCAGGTGCTCCTTACAGAGAGGACCCCAATGAACCAGCTCCAGAGTTTCCCAATTAATTACCGGATTATGGATCCGGAGCCAGGGTAGACCAAGAATGACATTTTCAGACAGGTTTTCCATAACTAGAAAAGAACACCATTCTTCATGCATAGCTCCTACCATAAGCTTTATCTGCGGGGTTCGGAATTTGATCAACCCTGCCTGTAGAGGGGTCAAATCCGCACCCGACATCTGGATAGGAGTGGACAATGGAATCAATGACATGCAAAACTGAGAGACAAAATTATAATCGATTAAATTAGTTGCAGCACCTGAATCCAAAAAGGCGCGACCAGTGCAGGAAACAGACTGAAACTTAACCGTACAAGGTAAATACATTCTAGACACCATAGGGAGTACCTGAGCTCCTAAGCAGCCCCCCCGACTACTGCTTAGGAGCGGAAGTTTTCCTGCTGCTGCCTCTTGGAACAGGTGTTGATCTGATGATCAGGACTTCCACAGTAGAAACAAAGATGGCGTCTTATTCGATGTTGCTTCCGCTGTGCAGGAGAGATGCTATCCAGCTCCATGGATTCCAATTCTGGACTACCTGGAGACGGACTGGCCGCTGGCTGACAGTCCGAGGACACCCGAGGTGATCGCCTGGATCTTAGGCGACGATCAACTCGGATGACCAGAGTCATAGCATCATCTAATGTCTGAGGCTCGGCATAAGCTAAGACTAAGTCCTGTACTCGGTCTGACAGTCCGGACATAAATTGGTCTTTTAGGGCGCAGTCATTCCATTGAGAGTCAGTCACATACTGTCTGAACTGGGCACAATAATCTTCTGCTGTCCGTTTTCCCTGACACAGAGATCTAAGGTGGGAAACTGCCAGTGCTCGGCGGTCAGGTTCGTCATAAATCTGGCCTAAAGCAGAAAAGAAAGCGTCAAGAGAAGAACGGGATGGAGAGTCAGGTGGGAGAGAAAAAGCCCAATTTTGCGGATCCCCACGCAACAGGGAAATTACCACGCCCACCCTTTGAATCTCTGTGCCCGATGAAC
Organism: Engystomops pustulosus; assembly: GCF_040894005.1. NCBI lineage: Eukaryota > Metazoa > Chordata > Amphibia > Anura > Leptodactylidae > Engystomops > Engystomops pustulosus. The sequence continues at coordinate 150,039,740 of NC_092415.1, forward strand.
GAGGGCGTAAAGAAAAGTAAAGTTTACAGCCCTCCCGAAATGAAAAAAATTTCTTACGGTCACCAAAAAACACATCAGGGAGAGGAACCTTAGGTTCAGGCGTGGGTGGCAGTGGATCCTGCGGTGATGTCTGCCGTGGAACCTGCATAGATTCCTGAATTTGGAGACGGGAAGCTAGATCCTGAACAAGCTGAGTTAGGGTCTGGACCTGAGCGACCACAGCTGACAAAGGCTCCATGGAAGGAGAGAATGTAGCAGGTCGGATACAGGATGCAGACCTATGTGTGGCCAGTGTTTCTGTTAGGATTGGTTACACAAAAGACAGGGGATAGTGTGCCCTGAGCTTGCCCCAACCTCTGTCCCTTCCTATAGCCCCCCCACGCTAAACCGTGGGGCGACTACTTGAAGACTCGAAATATTCTGGGTAAGTGTGGGAAGGGGAACACAAACAGACTGACAAACATAAAACATAAAAGAATCGTAAACAAGCCGGAGTCACAACTAGAGGGTACGTCAAAAGCAGAATCAGTAAGCAAAGAGTCAAAGTCCAAAACTAGCCGAGTTAGCAACAATATAGATACAGATACAGAGCAATACAAACTAGCAGCAACCAGGTGGAGAAAGGGATTTTCAAACACTGGCACTGGTGACTAGTGAAGCTGCAATTTATGCAGCCAGAACTCCACCTCCAGAATCTGATAGGAGCTGGACAGTTCCTGGGAATTAACCCCTCATGGTGCAGAACAACCAAGCACCAAGCAGAGGTTCAAAGTCCCAGCCCCTCCTAGACAGCGCGAGATCTTAGCAGCCGCTGCCCAGGACGAGAGGTGGAGTTTGCGCGGATACGCGCCGGGGTACGGAGAACGCTGCTGGTACCACCAGAAGAACCAGAAGTCCCAGCAATCTCTCTAGCGAACCTGACACAGCCTGCCTTCATTACTCGTTGTAAACTGCAGCAATTTTAAAAAAAAATTATAATCAGTTTTTATTTCATTACATCATAATGATATATGAAAAAATAATTAACAGCATTAGATATTAGGGCCGATGTACAGGCAGTCCCGGGGTTATGTACAAGATGGGTTCCTTAGGTTTGTTCTCAAGTTGAATAAGTCAGAACTGTATATTTTGAAAGTGTAGCTCCAGACAAAATGTCCCATTGACATTTGGATTTTCTAAATTTTTTTTGTAAAGGGACCAAGAATTATCAATAAAACTTCATTACAGACAACTTACAGCTGATTATTGCAGCCTAGGACTAAAGAAAAGCATTAAGAGAGCTTCACCAGAGGTTTAAGGGGCAGAGAGGTCCGTCTGTAACTAGGGGTTGTCTGTAAGTCGGTTATCCTTAAGTAGGGGACCGCTTGTGCCTTGCTTTGTGCAAAAAATTTTTTTCACAAGGCATGAAAAAGTTCTAGCCATACACCTTGGAGTTTGCAACTTTTGCCATTTTTGTGCCATGCTTGCCACTTTCAAGAATGTTCGTGGAGTACAATGCAGGCCAGAGCGGAGACACCTTGCCCAGCAAAATTTACTATAAGGCCCCGTCCAGAGGGATGTATGGGGGCCAGTGGTACGGCTACACAATTTGCGGCCATCTCTCCGCCACCATAGACATATATGGCACCCGGTAACAGTGCGGTTAACACACAGGGGCACATTTACTAAGGGCTGTGCACCAGTTTTCTGGTGGACTTTGCACTTTCTTTTAGGTGAAAACTGCTTGTAAAGGTATTTAAAAAGTGTCTGCACCACAATTGTGTCGCATGCGACCATTTTGTGGCGCAGCTGCACTAGACATTATGCAAATTAGGGTTCTTCTGGTGCTCAATTGGACCATGCGAAAGATTTATCATACCTGTCACATGCCCTATGTTAAAAGTGCACCACAAAAAAGTTGGTGAACTCTGTCGGGGCAAACTTGAGCCAGAAATCATGAATCTGGGGCACCCTGCATTATACACAGGAAAACTGCATTTGCCTCTTAGTAAATGTGCCCCACAATGTCTCACCACATTGTGACCGAGTCAGGCAGTTGGGCTGCTAAATATAGGACATGTCCTATATTTTGTTGTATTATTGGCACAGCCGCTTGGCTTTCAATACAGAGCGGAGATATGAACACCTAGATGGCCTGTGAAATGGAGCTATACCTATAAATTGACACAGGTTATAGCTGCAATCTATACCAGGTTGGACCTGGCATAGATTTCAGTTTTGGTGCACAAGTGTTAGAACCTCTATGTACTGCCGGCATATCGTATCCGGGGTGCAACCAGGGTCGGACTGGCATAGTGGAGGGTCAGAGAATTATATATATTTTAAAGACATCCACATATCTCTGCTATATATATTATACGGTACTTTAACTTAGTTGGACTAACAAATAGATAAGTAAAACCAATTAGATCTCATACTAAAACATTCAAAGGCATTAATGTAGAGCTTTAAATAAAAGAAAATAAATTCTGGCTTTTATTTTCTTTGGACAGATTAAAGAACATTAGCTTTTGAAATTGTCATTGCCCACTTAAGACAAGAGTAATAATAAAATGGAATTAATATGAGAAAATTCTCTGGAGAAGGCTTCAGTCTTGTTATTAGATTGGAACTGAAGAAATATGAATGTTGTAATAACTCAGGGGTAGAAAAGTAAGTCCATTTATTATAGATTTGCTGTATAAAAATACTCTTGGGGGATTAAAGCTATGAATTTTTGCACAGATTGGTTTATATTTTTACAAAGTATGTAAAATGGCAAAAGTTCAAAAGTTTATTTTGCATTAAAAAGTCAATGTTAAGTTAATATTTCTGATGGAGAATAATAGTGTTATTCGTGTTCAATTACAAAAAATTACTGTAACCACCATAGGGAGAGTGGATTGCTTACATGAGGAGACAGCACAGATTGGGTCAAGTTCATATTCTTTGCACAAAATGTATGATCAGTCCTAAATATTGGTTTATATTGAAAACTTTCATTTTGGAGCTCTGTTTTTGTCATTATGTATTTTAAAAAATGGAAGCTTAAAATCTTACAGTAGTTTTTATCTTGAACCCAGGCTTGGACTAGCTCTTTTTTTTCATTTTAATCTCTTTTATTGTACAAAGTATATAATTTAATAACAACTTACATTTCACATTTTTCATTATCCAACAATAAAACAAGAATTATATAACATTGTATATTTTTACCA